>NC_136240.1:35277500-35875000 GCF_053564925.1 Oryzias latipes
ATCACAAATATAATCTTGTTCAAACAGTTTTTCTTCTGCTTCTGATTCACAACCATTTGAATAAAGAAATACTAAGCAATGCAGTTTTAACCTTATTTCTTCATTTATGTCCTCTATCGTCAGAAAATACTAAAACAGCTTGTTAAAAACACTAAAATTGGAGTGATCGGAGTGGGTGTTTAAAAAAAATCTTTTATTTTTAAAGCTGACACACACAAAAAAGAAAATGTGATTATTGTTGTGTCTCTTATCTGTACCATTTCAACAGAAGCAGCATTTAGGCCCAGCTGCATGCTGTTTAGCAGAAACACACTGAATCTGAAACGTGTCCAATCTGCACCAAAAGGTTGTTCAATCAAATGACTTAACGGACGAGAAGCCAACCCAAAAGCTGGCAGTGAATGCCTTGAAGAACTGTCGACTGGCCTGGAGGTTAAGCGTCTGCTTGACTCTGGCTGTTGTGCAGCTTCTTTCTTGTTTTTGCTTTAAAGGACGGCATTTACCTGCAGAGCCTGCATCTCTGGACGGCTGTTGCAGCTGCAGCTCAATAAGCAGGGAGCAACAGCAAAATAGATCAATGGTGGACTAGTTTCCTCTGATTAGTGCGACACGCTTTCATCATGAGAGCAGACAACGTGTTACGGTTAGACGTCTGAGCCGCTTCACCACAGGAAAAGACAAACCAGAGTTAGAAGAGCTGAAATTAGAGATGGAGTGCAGGAAGTGATGACCAGATCGAGAGGACAGCAGAGGGGGAAAAGCTCCGGGTGAAGACTGGTTGAAAAGTTAGGAGGCATGCGCTACAGATCTGACCGATCTACAAGATGAAGCCAAAAGAGAAAGGGAGCCGATTGTTGGAATGTTCTTCTCATGAACAGAAAGGGTTTTTAAAAACTTACTATAAGTCCGTTTGCGTGTTGCTGTTCGTTACTTCGGTCCTTCAAATTTTAAGAACACATTGTTAGACTGTTGTGTGTCATTTTCAAAACACGATGTGGCGTTAGTGCTCACAGCTCAAAGTCAAACAGTTTTATGATATTCCATGAATAATTCAATTCAGCCATTATTTCATCACACGGCTAAAGGATGGGACGGTTCCCATGGAAGCAGAAACTGATTGCTCCACTTCCTCCTAGAGAGCTGAACATGTGATGAAACAACAGCTTCTCTCTCCCGACCCAGATAGCAACTGTAAGCCGGGACACCCCCCCCACCCCCCAGAGGCTGCAGGTAACCCGATCAGCCACCCAGGTGGAATCACAGGAACAGTGATTACAAGCAGACGAGACACGGAGCGGAATCAAACATGCGACACGTCTGCGCTTACCTTGGCTATTTGCAGCAGTACAATGCAGTGTTTAATGGACTCTACCATACTCTGGAAAAACACACAAAAACAACAGGAATCCTTAAAGGAGCAGCTTCCCAACGCAGCAGGAACAAAACCTTTGCTTTGTTTTTACTTACACAAGTCGTCTCTTTCAAATTTTCTATTTTCTGTCAAAAACAGAAAAAAAGAAAAATCACTGAGCAATTTCAACAATATTCAGTCACAAATTAGATGAATATATTGATAAACATAACATTATAAAATTAAACCAGGTATGTCTATTTTTTTACATAGGTAATTCATCTTTGTTATGTGATTTATTGATACTTCAGGATTCTTAATTCTGTCTGATAGACGTTATGAACCGGATAATGATAAACCATGTAATAAAATGGTTACGGTAGAACAGGGGGAGGGGGGGATTTGGAAGTGCGCTTCCTTTCAAGCAATATTTAATTTATGTCTAATTATCCTAAGTTTGATACGTCTTTGTATGAAAGTATAGCTGATGATTGTATTGTTTTATGTGTATTATTCTCACCTGATTGCTTGAAATAAACCGTTTCAAATCAAATAAAAAAACTAGATAAAACCAAAGTGATGTTTTTTGGTAATTAAATTGCCTTAATTAAAATAAATAATGTCTCAATTAAAAGTGTTACAGAAATCAAATTCTTAGGGGTTTTTAATCGATGACAAATTAAGTTGGAAGCCTCACATCAGACACATACAAACTAAAGTCTCAAAAAGTATTTCAATCATAAATAAATCTAAACATTTATTAGAATACAACAGTAAATATTTATTGTACTGCTCCTTAATATTACCATATTTGACAAACTGTATAGACATTTGAGGGAATAATTCTAAAAGTTCACTACATCCTCTCTGTTGATCAGAATTGTACATAAAGCCGGATATCTTGATCACACAAACTATTTATTTTATCAATCTAGACTTTAAAACCGGATGAGCTTGTGGATTTTTACACCAAAAACTTCCATACAGTCAGTGGGAAATCGTTACCATTCAGTATCCAGAAACAGTTCTTAGAAAACGAAGGTTAAAAACTGAGGGGATGTAGAAACTTCCAGATCAAACTGAAAAGAACCACAAAGAAAAGTTTCTGTGTGTCGGTGTGTGAAACTAAACTCTGGACGGGTTCAGTGATGAGCTCAATGTTCAAATATTCAAGAAAAGATATAAAGAAACTCTGATTTCACATCAATAAGTGTTTGGATAATTCCAAATTATTTCCAAAAATGTGTGAACTTGATTGTGGTGAAATAATCAAAGTTCTTTTAATGACAATCAATGAGTGTTACATTGTAATGTGTAATAATGATGACAGAAATGTTTGAATTATGATCAATAACTATTGATTTTCTTTACTTGATCTGCAATGTGTATCAATAATTACTGGTTTATTGTGATCATGTGTTCTAATGATAATCAATGATTATTACATAACGGTTACAGTTTACTGAAATCAGGAATGAATATTTTCTGAAGATAATCATTTTGTTACTTGAAAAGAATCTATTGGATCAGAACCGGATTATAAAAACTGTCAAACTATCAAATGATGAACTCAGTAAAGTGGGATTATATAAACTCACTTCTTCCTGCTCCTTTTCAAGCAATAAATCAAAATCTACTTGACTTTAGTTAATGATCACTGTTTTTAATTAAACAAAATGTGATTTAAGTGTGTCGGTTTATTTGTTTTTGGGTTTTTTTATCTATGATTTTATCATTTGTGTTATGAGTTTGATAAATCTGTGATTTCTTTTATTGCATTAACTTCAATTAATGCCTGAACTAAACAAATCCAATCAAAATGAAACAAAGTGGGCTGTAAAAGCAGGAAAGACAATAAAGCAGAACTAGAAACGACTGCAGTTAAAAGTAAAACTGCAGCCGTTTTTTCTTCTTCTTCTTAGCTTTGTTTGGAAATTAAAGCGAGAAATAAAGATGACGACAGTTGAAGAGGAAGTGTAGAAATGAGTACAGCTGTCAATCCACACAAAAAATACAGACACACAGCAGAGACGTTTGAAAATAAAGGATTCGTGACATTTAGAGCAAAAAGATGCTTTGATCCATTGATGCTATGATTGACAGCATTTCCTTCACAGAAGAAATCCCTGATAAAACTGTAATAAAGTCCTGTTGGCTTGTTTTAAAGGAGCATTTCGGTGTTAGAAATCACTTTCCTGCTTGCAGAGATCGATTTAATGGCTTTAATCAGCTTCAGAGGATAAAGAGGCTGACAGGGTCAGTATTAACGAACCTCTGATTAGTGATTAGTGGGGGGGGGGGTTTACACACTTGGAACCAATAATGTTTTTATTTTTACATCCTTTTCATTTATTACGAGTGCTTTTTCATTTAAAGTGACATTAAAATTAGATGTTAGTATAAAAATCACAAATAATTTTTTGTTTATTCCAGCTGTAGCTCAATAAATGAACATAAACGAGGGGATAATGATAAAGATCACATAAATGGGACATAAATGAGACAGAAAATACGTCATGATAAAGAATCAACGTGTATAAAATCTTTATATAAAAAACTGTGGATAAATAATCATTTTCTGAGGTTTTTTTATTAAGACGTTTAAAAATATTATAATTGATGCCGTTATGAAGAAAAGTGGACAATAATTTTAACCCCAATAGTAAGGAGATGGGCTGAATTCTTCCCCTACCCTTTTGATTGGAGGGGCATTTGGAGCTGTAGTGGTGTCCGAAATCGTTTTTTCTTTAAGGGTTAGCAATAGCGACTTAGGGTCGCCGGGGCGTTGATCTGTGTCGCGCTCTTCACAAGCTCTGAAGCACAATTAAATGTAAGTAATGAGTTTTTGTTTTTGCACCTCTTTTTAAAGTTATAAACCGATGTTACGTATTTTTCGAGCCCTGGGAGCTACATGCTAACGTTTGGGAGTGGCGACTATTGATGATGTCATCAAGGGGTAGGGTCCTCCGTATTTAAAGACACTGGCTATGTCCGTTGTCCACCCTAACCCCTAACTTCTAAACAACCAGGCAGTGTCCTGAATTTTGAAAGAAATTCCAAGCACGCTACTTTTTTTTTTTACGGCGGATCTGACGTTGTCGATTTCACCAAGTCAAAGTCTAATTGATACGAGCGTTTTGAGACGTTTCTTTATGAGTCCACTGTCTTCTGAAGATAAAAACATTGATGATTCATTTAAAAAATACACTTAAATACATTTTTTGGGCAAACATTGTTCCGAAACAATGCATTGTGGTCTATATTCACCGATCTGGTGAGCATCGATGCACACTGGTTTCTCACAGACTTCTGGGAAATTTCTAGGGCTCTGGATTTGGGAATTGTAGATTCGGACAAACGCACTGAAGAGTGCACTACATAGTGAGTAGGGAAGGAATTCAGACACTATATTTCCATAACTCTCTGCTTGGGGAAGAATATGTATTTGAAAATACAAATCCTGATTGCTTTTGAGTTTTAGGTGAGTGCCAAAGCTTCATCTACTCGGTGACTTACGAACTAGGCAACAGTCTGAATAAAGCGTCCTGTCTTTGTCATTTTTGACAGACGACACCGTCTGAGAGTTTTCCAGCGAACAGAAGACATCGGAGGTTCAGAGGATAAGTTCAGAAAGCAGAGCGTCCAGACACCGGGCCTGCTGCTACTCACTGCCAGCGATTCCTCGTCTGTGGAGTCCTTGATCTTCTCATCAAACAGCTGTTTGAGAACAGATGAAGAGAGAAAAACAGAAGACGGAGATAAAATGATCTTTAAGGAGAAGTTGGAGGGTCAGCCAGTGAATCAGAAAAAGGTTGTGAAACTAATCTTTCTTAAAAGACTTTAAAAACACTTCCAAAATACGCAGCTTTGACCTTTAATGAGCGGTAAAAAAGAGGCTAAAATGGTGTTGCATATTAAAACAATGTATATTTTTGTGGTCAAATCCTACCTTTAACTGGTCAATCAGGATCTGAAGGTAGGCGTCAGCTTCAGATAACTTCTTGTCAAAGTCTTGAACACTGGGAACAAATCCTGCTTCTGCCTCCTGCGGACGACAAAGCTCCAACCTTAAAGCCCTGCTGCTGTTTGCATATTCAAAGTCAAGCCGCGGCCGCCGCTCATTCAGAAAATAAAGGCCTCCTGACCGCGCAGGACACAGAATGGTGTCGGAAACATCAACAGTGCTGGAGAATCTTCCAGCAACGCTCGGTAATCATGAGATATGGGGGGGGGGGGGGGGGGGGGGGGGGGGGCTATTGTTTAGCCAGCAGAGGCTGATGTGAGCAAGGCTTCAGCAAAACCAGAACCAGAAGACCAGGGCTCCAAACCCAAAGATGACATTTCTGTGTTAATTTGATGCTAATACACCCATTAAAGGTGGATTACTACAACCACTGTCCAAACAGGTGAGACAGATCGGGCCAAAATCCTCCAGAACAACCCAACAACACAAAGCAGGAGGAGGAAAAGTTCTGGAAATGAAGAGCCAACAGACGTTTGGTCCCTCCGCCTGTCAAAGGAACGGAGCAAACGACGTCAGCAGATGACTAACGTCACACAGAACTTACTCAGCCATGAAAACACAACTTCTAAACAACCGAGAGACCAAGACTGTGAACAGAACCGAGCTCTTCAACCGTGAAGGATGCTGCCGCCTCGGATCTCCACCCTGCTCTCCGGTCCCTCTGTCCTCCTGAGGCGCGTCTCACCGGGACACGAAGGAAAGCCATGAACCCAACAGGAAAGCTCCAGCAGCCCCCCAGCTCGGAGATCTGCTAAAGTTTAAACGCGTTAACCTCAAAGAGAGCAAAGTCTGCTTTTACTGAGCGGCGGTGGGACTTCTGGTTAAAAACAAAAGGGCAAAGGACCAAAGGTGTGCTCTGTTTGGTTTAGCATTCCCACAAAAATAGAAAACCAGGGGTCAGAAAGAGCAGAAATCTGGCTGAATCATTGACTTAACCACCACAGCCAGGTTAGCAAACAGTTAAAGTGCTGCTTTCCCTAACTAAATAGGTTTGAACATTTTAAATAATGAGATTACTCTGTTTATGGGACTGAAGAAAATTCTTTTATCGCACACGTATGGATACAAAAATAAAGATAACTTGGGTATTATCACCCCAAACAAAGATGAACAGCATGAACATAAGCCTGCAGCTTCGTTGTCACACGTTAAACAGCCTCTCCTGTTTAGTCAACACGCACAGCCGCAGGGGAAGCACGGCTTTTACAGACCGAGGACCAGTTTGGAAACGGAAAGTCAGCTGCAGGTGTTGGTTCAGCCACGTCACATAACGGGCATCACTCCCTCGCCGAGCACAGACGCTCGCATCCACCCCATGATTAGTGGCTCCACAGCCGGCCGCCTCCCTCCCCTTTTCATTTGTTTTTCCACACGGCGTGACCTATTTTAAATGCCCCTGCCACAGCTGCCTGCCTGCCTGCAGCGTCAAACTTCTGCTTTTTCCTGCCGCCGCTGCAGCGTCTGCGTGTTACTTACAGAGAAGTGCCTGGCTCCATTGAACATGCTGCTTCAAAGCCCCCGCATCTCCCCGGTCATTTAGCGTGACACAAGCTCCCTCCCCGTCTTCGCTTCCGTTATTGTCTGTCCGCCCAGCAGCAAAGCAGCAGCTCTAATGACGTTCTCTCCTGCTCCTCCACACAGAAAGGGAGCTGAAATCATCCGCCGAAGAAAAAGCAAAACCACGGCAGCCCTCAGATTTCCTCCAGCGGGAGTCAGCAGACGCGTTAATCCAGGACCCTCCCCTGCCAGGAAGGGCACACTTCCTCTCACACAGGCAGAAGAGAAAACACGCATCGGGCCGCCCGATTGGCCGAGGCGGCAGGAGCAGACGCACGGTTGAGCGAACAAAAAGGCCCGGGGTTGGCTGGTGCGGAGTCACATGACGCCACGGCAGCAGCTCATAGACATGCATGCATGTGTGCGCAGTGAGCCACACGTAGCACACGAGGAAGATTTGACACCCAGAGAGAAGGGGAGGAGAAGAAAAGCAAGGAAGAGCAAAAGGTAATGAGGGCAAAACAAACACAAATCAGAAAAAGAAAGTGAATGTTGCTGTGAAACAACAAAAAACATCCTCACCTCAGAAATGCTCCACAGTCCCACTGACAAATTAAATGTTTTAAGCTCGCCTTAACGCTTCATCCATCAGCCAGAATGACAGCGGCTCATGCTTGCTGCTACAAACACGCACGCTGACGCTAAAGCGGACGCCGTCCGGCGCCATACCTGCAGCTGGAGGGTGTGGCGGAGGATGGTTCCCTCTAAGGCGTGGATCCACTTCTCCCGCTCGTCTGCATCTCGGGCTGGAGGGTGAAGCACACAGAGAAACGGTGGGTGAGCGGCGTTTGGCAGACGTGACACACGTCCAGACAAAGACATGAGTGCTGGTGAGACGGACATGGACACTTTCAGCTCCAAATAAATAATACATGAGAGCTAAATTTAAAAGATTTCCACTGAAGCCAAAAATGGAAACAGGCTGATGGTTTAGACTCTGAAAGCTGATTATAGCTGCCCAAAAGCATCATATCTGTAGTTATTAAATGTAGGTTTTACTTTGAAATCAAACTATTTTAGAAGCTTTTTCTGTCGTTTGGTTTGGAAAGTGAAGAATTTCGGGGCAAATCACAGATTTTTCAACAGTATAAAGAAATTCCTAAAAGCTGAGAATGTTTCAGAATGTGAACAGATTCTGGATTTGAGGCACTAAATGGAGAAATCTGGACTCAAATAGGACGGCAAACGTCCCGAAGAACATCCTCTTATCAGAGAGGGATTTCCGTCAGGATTTCTGCGGCGCTCTCAGGACGCCGAAGACGCCGCTGGCTGGGCGTTTGTCCCCCGCCCACAGAGCAAAGACGGAGAACAAACAGCGAGCGTCTCCGGCAGGTGAAGCGGCACACGAATCCGCGTGTTTGATCCTCACAAACAGGGATCTCATTTCCTCCTTCATAACGGGGGGTTTCAGGTAAAACTGCTTCATCTTTGTTTTCATTGCAGCGCAGAAGACGACAGTGTGGTCGTTGAAGAAAAGCCTCAGGTGGGCGGGACCAATAATTCCACCATTTTAAAAGGTCAAATAAATGCTGAGAGTGACTCATTTACTGTCTTTAGACGGTGAAGCAGCAGCTCAGGGAGTTAGGTGGAGCTGTGAAATGCGTCTGCAGAGCTGCAGGAATGTCAGAACAACAGCTTTCTGCACGAAAGCCAAACTCAGTTAGTGTGAGAGGTCAGTCCGCCAAACGACGGCAAAGAGAAAATCCCGGAGGAGTCCAACCAACGGCAAAAAAAAACGCCAACATGCAGGAACGAGAAATGAAAACTCAGCCACAGGCGGCTGAAAACGAGACAAATGGACACAGATCTGCAGGATGAGGCAACATGGGATGCATGTGGGGCGGATCCTTTCCACACAAGCACATCTGTCACATGACTCCAGCTGGAACCATCCATTCAGAAGACAAAACAAAAGCGTGGGAAAGCAAAGAAAAGACCCATAAGTGTAAGTAGAGACAGAGCCGAGTGCATCTGAAACGGCTTCACCAGCAAAAACACTCAAATCAAATCCATTTTCTCATACGGTTTGCTGAATAAAGCTCAGCCACTCCATGAGATGGGAGCCAGTTTTCTGGTAAACTGCTGGCTTCAGCTGAAATCCACATCAAAAGTTGCTCCATCAACTTTCCAAGAACTATTTTATGCTGACGCTTGGACAAGTGTCACAAAAACAATTATGGGATTGAAGTAATCTCCTTTTAGCCGACGGAAATGACAGATTTCAACTGGAATTCAGGTTTTTAAGACTCACTCCAATGAAAATGATGTTTCTTGTGCTTTTAATGGTAAATGGCGGATACTTATATAGCGCTTTTCTAACTTCAAGGCCCAAAGCGCTTTACAGTCACACACACATTCACACACAGTCACACACTGGTGGTGGCTCCGCTGCCGAACGCTGGCGCCAACCTTCCACCAGAGGCAAGGTGGGGTTCAGTGTCTTACCCAAGGACACTTTGACTCATGGGCGTGCGAGACGGGAATCGAACCTGCAATCTTACGATCATGAACCCTACCACTGCACCACGGCAGCCAATGTGTTCTTGTAGCCTTTTTCTGATGAGGGATGACCAATATAAAGAAAATTCTGATTAAATTCTTTATTTCAAATCATTGAGAATCAGCGGCCAAATCCAACCTCTTAATACTGGGTCCCATCCTTACAGTCTTTTGTATGAGCTGCCCTGGATTTGAACTCACAACCTTCCAGTTTAAGGGCAGACACTCTCCCACAAGGCCAATAGCCAGTGAAATGGTAAGCCACAAGCTGCCTGCTGTGCTCCATTCTGATGCCTGTTGTGGTCTTTGTTTTCCTCGTCTGAGCTGACGTCTGGATCAAAACTGGACGGCTGGACGGCTCAATATTGATCGCATGTTTGTTGGGGGTGTGGGGGGCTGTAAGCTAGCAGGAGAGAGAGCAAACAAAGAGATGTTGCGAACTGGGGGAAGAATTACTCCACGCCAACAGTCCCGCCCACAACTGGAGGCAAATTTCTGATGAACTCCTGCCGCTCTGCAGAAACTATGTCCTAGAAAGCGATACGTTTCTTTGATTTTGCCTATAAACGGAATAATGCTAATTAAAAGACCACTGGGAATGCTTTTTAGACGGCTGGCCTGTTGGGTTGCTGCCGTTTCCTCAGCATTAAACGGACCCGCTTCAGTGGCTTTGTTAAGGCCTCTACCTGATCCTCTCCTCACCCTGGCTGACGTCCCCAGAAAACTGATGCAAATCCAGGAACAAGCTCCAAAAACAAAAGCGGACACTCGATGCGGTCAACCCAAACGTGTTTCAACCTCATTATGCACTGAAAACCAGGATTTCAGCGCAACTTCATCTCTGTGGGAAAACCACAACAGGTTTTTGCTGCAAAAAATGACTGAGAAATAAATAAAAACACAAATCTTTTCACAATTCTTTAAGTGGGACACCTTCAGAGGATCAGAGGAGATTCCTGGGATAGTTTTCTGAAGCTGAAATGCCGAGGAAATGCCAAAAAACACGCAGGAAAGAAGGGCTTCAGCAGAGTTACAGCTGCTTTTATTGATGCCGTCATGTTGCATGACCTCATTCCAGTTCCCCATCAGATCAGTGTCCCAATCCTGTGACCGAGGGGCAAAAACACAAACAGGAGCTGCAGGAGAGTCCTACAGTCCTCCCCTGTAGTTCTGCTGAGACATGGATCACAAGAGGTTTGCCATTTTTTCTCCCATTTTGGTTCTTTTCCTGACTTCCAGCTGCTTTTCTGGATACTCCACCAATGACCACATCTCTTCACCAGGTTATGATTTTAAAGACGCCTTCACACTCATCTGCAGAGCTCAGACTTTCACATAAATGGTCTAGTATATGTCAGATTCACAAATTTACAACTTGTTTTAATTTCTACCTTTTAAAAAAAAAAAAAAAAAGTTTGGTCATGAAAAGCCATGTTCATAACAGGAAAGCATTTAAATGAACAAAAGTAAAACTGTTATTACTAAAACCATGAAGCCCTATGCTGTACACTAAAATATAGGCAATCACATCAAAACATCCACTCTGAGTGAAATGTTGTTTTATGTGCTTTTGACATCTTTTAAGTGGCCTTTTTCTAATGATGGAGGCCATTTATTGAGCAAATTTGGCTAAAATTAGCATTCTTTTGAGTATTTCTTTATTTAAATCAGATGCTGTATGAAAAAGATTGTATTTGTGATGCAGAAAATAGGCTGGGCGGGGCCACCAGCTCCCCGCTCTGCTCCATTCTGATGCATCCGCTAACAGACAAACAGATCCATGTACGTTTGCCTCAAAACTCTGAATATCTCCAATCTCGCCGGCCATTTTTGGGTGTACCAGTAATGCTAGGGGGACACTTTGTAAACAGAGAGCTCTCAGCAGCAGTGACCGGGGGTGAGGTTGCTCTGAGGCAACTGTCCCGCCCACAACTCTGTGGTAAAGGTCATGTCTCACAGCCACTATGTACATGTTGTGCATTTGTCACGTATGGAAGTTTGGTCTTTCTTGACACATGCGTCATATCTCATATGTAATCCATAAGTGTTTCTTGAGTTTGTTGTTCGTCGATGTGCACAGATGTCCGTCGAGGGTTTCGGCTGACAGGTCTTTACGCGAATTTGGTTTTGAGCTTCTCAGAATTTTGGGTCGTTTGAGAATAACGCAGTTTATCCTTATTGTACGTAGTTTATAAACACTATTTCGTAACTCTTACACCACTGTGAGTGATTTTTCCCAGATGCATATGGATATTTGTGTCTTTCCAGGACCGTTCCACCTAACGGACTTTTCACGCATGAACCACCGATGCATAACTTTTATATCGCGTATACGTCGCCACTATCTCGTTAAGATTACAAATTTGACGCACGAATCACTCATAAATTGCATATAAACACTGGAATCATCACGCACGGTTCATGATTCATTGGTTTACGTGTTCTTTGCGGGTTTATTCGTACTACTTCCGTTGTTTTAACGTGGTTCATTCTGTATACATCGGAGAGAATTTCACGTAACCCTAACTTTTCTCACTTTTTCCAGGTAGATTCACGTATGACCAGTTTACATCCGTGACATAAAGGTAGTGGCTGTGTGGCACGGTCTTCAGGAACTGCTGTATCCCAGAAAAGGATGCAGGTTTTTGGATTTTCCCTAAAAATTGCCTCATCAGAACACTTTTGCAACAGATCCAAAGATGATCGGACATTCATGAGCATTTTCTAGTAAAGGCTGATTCGACAGAGTGAACCGTGTAATCTCTCTCATGTTTATAATCACAGACTTCTACATTCCATGATGCTATGTTACTTCAACTCAACACTAAAAAAACTCTTCAATCAACATCTTTCCATCCTTCAGACCAGCAGGAAGTCTGACTGAGCAGACGGGCAGAAGAAGCAGGAGATCAGAAAAGTTTCTGCAGGAATGAGAGCAAAGAGCCAAAGAGCTCGGATGCTCCGCCGCGGGAAGAGAGGCCGATGAATAATGGATGCTTCTCCAAGCAGAGGGACAACAGCCATTCAGACATGGATGGAGCAGCGGCCGTCCCTGCCTTCAGAACGGGGTCAGATTTTCAGAACAAAAGCAAAAAAAGGCTTTCTACACTGACTGATGTGTAGTTTTCCTCAGTTGTCATCCCCCAGCTCCCCATCTGCTGAGCCCGATGGGAGAAAAGCAGGAGGACTGAACCAACATGCTTTATCAGAAGCTGGATCCAGCTCCTGCAAAACATGCATGTCCTGAGCCCGACGGGGTTGTGGGTTGTAATTCTGCTGCTTTGCTTCAGAGGTGATGCATGAGAAGTTCCACTGAGTGCAGACATTTTCCCCATAAATAAATCACCTTCTCTGAGATTTTACCGTGATCGCTTTGAAAAGCTTTTAGACGAGATCGTTGCTGACTGGCAAGATTCTGATCTTTAAAATTCTAATATTTCTAATGGCTTGGATGGGCTTCAACATAAAAACGACAAATTGTTCATAATTTAAGGACATTGTTTCCCTTTAGAATAGAAATGTTTTAAGTAACAAAAGAAGTTTCCGATGTCCTTATTTTTCTCTTTTTTTGTCCGTCTTCAAGTCTTTCAAACTCTCATTGGTCACAGCAGCCAAACTAAAACATGGTTTTTAGCCTGGGGTCTGGTTTCAGCACATTAGTTAACTCAACCACCATCTTCTGTTTGGAACAGGAAGTTCCTCTGTAATCAAGCCAAAGAGAGACATCACTCGTTTTTCGGCAAACACAAGCACAAGGACCGGAGCACCAACGCCCCCGCCCTGCACAGCCGTCCTCCCTCTGTCCGGCTCCGACCCGTCCTGGAGGCTCGATTACAAACCGGAGCACCGGTGAGACGCTCCACCCTGACAAACAAACACCCGCTCGCGGTCCTTTTGGCGGCATGCACGCTGACCGTGACACATGCAGCGTGTCCTCCTTACCCTTGCGTTTGTAGAACCACAGCATACAGCTTCGGAACACAGACATGGGAGAGGGCATGGAGGAGGTGAGCGGGCCGGGGGGCCCATGGACTTTGGCTTAATGACCCTCAAGACGGAGGAGGAGGTGAAAGGTGGTCGTGGGGTGTGCGGGATTTGGAGATGGAAACAGATGAGAAATGAGCGACAGAGATGGAAGGAGAAAACTAGACGAGGTTAGCTAGAGACCTGGCAGGGCGGCAGAGCAAAAAGGTCAAGAAAAGCAGAGGCTGCTGGTGACTGCTGGCAGCTCACTGCCAAAAAGGAAAGCCAGGATTGATGGGGGAGAGGCCAATCGCGTCCCTGCAACCGGCTGATGGGGATCAAACCAGCAGCAGCAGCAGCAGCAGCAGCAGCAGCAGCAGCAGCAGAGACCTGAGCTCAGCTCCTGGCTCAGCACTATTCTCTCGTATTCCCAGAGGCTCAGATGCAGACACTTGCGCAACAATTCTCCTCTCGTGTCAGAGTCAGGAAGGAAGACAGAAAAGCAGGAGTCTCAAATCCGCGTTCCAGAGAAATCCGTTTGGCTTGAAGGTGAAAAACTGATCTGGAAGGTTGTCAGAAACGCCTGAAGCGGCAACGGACGGCGAACAGCGAGCAGACGCTTTCAGCCTGCATCCGTTTCCTGGCATTAGAGCAAACCAATCCAGCTCTTTAAGAGATGGGGGGGTGAGAGAGGAAGGGATGTGAATAAAAGGAGCCCCCCCCACCCCCAGCATCATCACCAATCACAGAAAACAGAGTGGACACCCACCTTGGAAGTGGAAAGTCTTCTGGTCCACGGTGATGGTGAAGGTGCTGTCATCCTCGTCATCAATGCCGATCACAGCCCCCTGAGCAAACGGAGACAGGCGGTCAGTCACGGCACGCTCCACCCCCCCGCCCGCATCCCCCTCAGGTTTACAGCAGCTCCTTCCTTCTCTCCCTTTTTCTCCCTCCTTCTAGCTTTCCGTCTTTTCCCCCGTTCCTCTCACACATTCAGCCTTTTGGAGCACGGAGGACAGGAAGGGAGGGAAAAAGAGGCGGGATTTCAGGGAAGAAGGGAGGAGACAGGCGGGGAAGGCTGGAGGAAAACAGTTCTGTGGAGATCCATCACCACAGAAACTAAAGTAAGACCAGACAAAGCAGAGCATGGGCTCTAAAAACGAACATGTACCTTGGTTTAACAGTGAGTTTAACATCCAAATGTTATCAGCACAAACAGAAGATACCAACTTCTATTGTTATTAGTTGTTTATTAAATGTGTTTTGATGTTGGGCTGTCATAATTCTTTAACCCCTTTCATGGGCGTAAAGATTTATTTTATGTACGATCATTTGTGGTTGACGATCCGAGTCACTGAACTGGATCCAGGAGTAAATAATAATGGATTAATGGTTAGACCTAACTTAATAACGGGCTGTAGTAATATTTCTCCACAACTAGGCTTTTTAAGCCATATATGTTTTATTAAAAAGGTCTTTAATTATGTGGTTTACCGTCAGGTTAAAGAACTGCAAAGATTAAAAAATTAAAAAAATTGAGCAAATTGCAAATAAATGTATCAAGTTAGGAAGACGTTTTTCCATATTTAAACATTGTATGTGACGTCAAGTGAGGACTAAAATTAAGATTTGGGAATATGAAAAATAAGCATAAATATAATCTTTCCAATCCATCCTAAGCTTTATTAACACCGTTCATCTGCAGCTTCAAACCGGATCTAATCTGCTTTTATTTTCCTTTTTCCAGACGTAAATCTGTCCTGCAGGTCCCTGCTGGAGTTGAGTGATTCTCAGTGAAATCAGTGAACTCTGTGTCCCACAGGTTCACCTCAAAGATTTTCATATGAATTGAGCCATAACCTTCATTTTAAAACAAGAAATGGAAAGATGCATGCGTCTCTGCATTATACCACAATAGTAGTTTGAAAAGGATGTTTTGAAAAATGTCATGGTTGTTAAGGTGTAGAGGTCAGCCAGAGGAGCATGGCCCCACCAATTAAAGTTACTTATTCACTCAATGCAAAACTCATCAAATTAGTCAATAACCACATTTTTTTTCTGCTAACATGATCATTTGCTTATTTAGTTTCACTTAAATAAAAGAAATATGAGGAAAAATACATGAATCTTTATAAAATGTCAGCCTTTAATCATGTCCCTCAGTTTTGTAACAGCCTTTCAACCCCCCCCCTAAAAATAAATAGTTCCGTCCGACTTCTTCAGCAACCAGGAAGTGACATCACTGAATATTTTCCCGTTCTTACTCTGAAGACATAAGTATTAGCCTACTTTTCTTACCCAATTCATAGTTTCTATTGTCAGATTGACATTGTTGCACTCTGTTACATTCATAAATGATATTTACTATTTATTGTTTGGAAAAAACAAACAATTGTTTTGAAAAATAGATTCATTTCTTGTTTTCCTCATGCCCTATGTTGCTCCATATCCTAGATCAGTGTTTTTAAAGCTTTTCTGAGCCACGCCACACTTTAACCTTGACAAAAATCCAGAAATTTAAAAAAGGAGAAACTCATAGTCTGTATTGATCTACAGTCCATCCATGATCTCACATGCATTTTAGTGATAATTGTGGCAGAAAAAGCTGGAAGCTGCAGCTGTTTTTTACTAAAAGATGTAATAAAAGTTAAGTTAGAAGATTTAAAAACTGGTTGATGTGTGTTTGTTGTGGTTTCAAGACGTTTAACAAGGACGACTCATTGTGCGCTGAGACGCTGTCACTTTAACCCAATGCATCATGGGAGATGTAGTGATGGCAGACAGACTAGCGTCTCTGAGCTTCATGGTTTTGTTCTCTTGTTCCACGGTCTGACACCGGATTCTGTGGAAAGCTACACCGCTAAAGACGAGCTTTAGCTGGTATTTATGTTAGAACTGAGAGACTTTATGAGCAGAACCAGAACAAGTGAAGACTTTAACCACTTCTGATTGGTCAGACTGATGACGTGTGATTAAGACTCCAAGAATGATTGGTGGAGACAGTTAAAGGGGCGGGACTTTTCAGAAAACAGCTTTAGCTACAGCTAAATCGCGGTAATGTCATTCTTATTAAAATGTCTTTAATAGAATCAAATAAACACAAAGAAAAAAGTATTTTATGATCTTTCATATTCCTAACTACTCAGTGTTTTATCAGGGCCTGTTTGGATGAACACAGAGCTGATATCCTGGAGATGGAAATGTTTTTAGATCAGTGAATGAGGGTAATTTCCCACGGCACTCTGGTTGAAAAACACTGTCCTAGCTAATGTAGACATCATGTGACAACTTTTAGCTAAAATATTCAACCCCGTAACAAAAACACACTGTTACTCTTACAGACACATTTTTCTAATAATTTTGTGGGTGCCATGTTTAAGGTGGGAAAACATATTTTCTCAGAGGTTTAGATAGTCCTTAATCTAAGAAACACCATTTTTTTGGGTAACATTTTTCATCAGCAGAGAACCCAATGTGCACCGAATTCAGAGAACGACTCAGTTACAGTCTGGAAACAGGAAAAACCTTCGGTTGGGCGGGAACGCACACCCCCACAAAAACTGCACAACCAGTGCATATCAGACAAACAGAGTCATTATTAATATGTACACTGAATCCATGCTGGTCTATTGGAAATCCCTGTGATCTCATGCGAAACCTTCCTCCCAGCTTCAACAGAAACCGTTAGTCACAGCTCCTCTTTCTAAGGTATCTGCGGTAAACACTTCCTCCCTCTGAGGGGATCTGAAAAAACCCGACCTTTACCACAACTTCTCCTAAACTCCTGTGAAACCAAACTTATTTGATGAATAAAACTGCCCTCCAAACATTCCTGGATACCCGACATGCCGCTGGAAGAGCTGCGATAGGAATGCAGGGATCCGCCGCTCGGTGGCCACTTTTCTTTTTTCCACATCAAGTCTGACAATGAGCCAAAAGGTCAAATAAGATGAAAGCCTTAAAGCTGCCACCATGAGGAGGTCTGGCCCAGAAAGCAGTAAAGTTAATAAGCATAACTCTGGATGGTGGTTTAGTGGAGGAAAAGCTGTTCAAAGCCATTGTCTGTGGGGGTCAGGTCATGTGAGACACAGTATCTGTACTGATGTTTAATACAAAAATACAATAAAAACCCAAACATGGGGCCAAAAAGTTTCTGTTGATTTTTGTGGGAAAATGTGCTGCCATCTAGTGGACAATATTCAAACTAAGTAAAGGGGTCAGATAAAAGCCCCAAAGCCCAGAAGAGTCCAGAACGTCTAAATCTGTCCAAATGAAAACTACCGGGATTTAGTGAAAATTCACAATAGTGTCACACCTGACAGTAAGGACGGAAAAGATAAAGATTAAAAATCCATCGAGCAAAGGCGGGATTGGTTGAAAACCACAAAAATGAACAAGATGAACGCGGTAAGAACATTTTGTTGTCAGTTCCTCTTCCTGTTGCGTCTCTAATGTTTTTGCCTTTTTATGTGAGGCAATCAGCAAGACGTCCAATCACAAGCCAGCTTCTACACACCCGGGTCAAATGGACCACAGAGAGGGAGGAGTGTTGTGTGCTCTAAACATCTTAAAACCCTTTTGTGTGATCACCTGAAGTAAACAGTCTAAAAGACACAAAATGCAGGTTTTACTGTCTGAAGCTGACAAAAACTAAATAAAAGATTTCAGGAAAAAACAAAAAAAGGGGGGGGTTACTCTTTTAAAGGGCCTTTTATGTTTTAAATGTGTAAAAGATGTAAATGCCAAATGAATAATACACATCTAGACATTATTCATTTAGGTAACATTTTGTTTTGTTTTGTATAATTTACTCGTCTTTTTCTTGTTTTTGTAAGTTTTGTCTCGTTCTTGTCTTATTCTGTTATTTTACATTTGTTTCACTAGTCCAAAATAAAAAAGACTACTACTACTACTACTACTAGGGTTGGACTAAATCGTACTCCCACAAAGTTACCGTATCAAGTGAGAAGGAACGCCACACAACCCCACCAGACAGGTTTGTTTTTTTAAATGGTACGAGTTGCTGAGGGCCAAACAGACACAAAAGCACACGACTGCTCCTTTCAAACAGAAACACGTCAAACTCAAACACGGTCGTGACTTTTTCACTGCGGGGAATTCCCTTCAAACACCTTCAACAACCAAAGCGTGTCGACTTTGCAGTCGGTACAGCAGAGCAGCAAATATGAATTCACAAAAACAATGTGAAGACTGGTGGAGATTCTTGCCTTGAGCCGAACACAGCCTCTCCGGGAGCCTCGCATCATCTTGTCCTTTGACTGCAAAGCAGAACAGAATGAAAATGAAGGATGAACTGGCAGCACAGGCATCAAAAAATAAAATAATAACTCAATTATTCCAAAGCTCCTTATCTCCTACAACAAGACGTATGCTGTGTTTTCATTGATAACTTTCTGAATTTAAAGAACAAAAATAAACAAAACGACGTCTTCAGCTGAAAAACATTTACAAACAATAAACATGACTTAGAAATTAGTTTTGAAACTCTAAATTCTGTTTAATTTTACTGCTTTATTATGAAACGCAGAAACGTGTTTATTCTGATCAAATTTCAGTAAAGCAAAAGGACATTTGATGTTTGGCCGAGTCATTGACAATTTGGATTTCATTGGTTGATTTCATATTTGTGGACAATAAAACGACACAGATATACATAACTATTTCATAAAAATTAAATTAATTAAAAACGAAAATAAGGTAGTAATTACTATGATCATTAATAGATTTATGGGATTTTGTTCCTACAGGACACATACTGATTCATATGACAAAATGTGTTTATTATTGCAAAATGTTAGTGAAAAGTTTTAAAACAGATCATATAATTTCATTTCACTTTCGTATAAAAAACAGGACAAAGAAACTATTTGGAGAACATTAAGGACAGACAAGTTGTTTAAAATCGAAACTACGACGTTTAAAGTGCCTCTAGAATAATAAATACTAACAAGATCGGTTTAAATTTTGTTTTTAATGATTAGAAAACTATTACAACTTTATTTAGATATTTTTTAAACTAAAATTTAGCACAGAATCTACTGCCCATTCCCGCCGCAGTCTTCTTGTTTTAAGGCCAAAAGAGGCAAATACTGAACCTATATTTACATAAAACGAACCGAATTCACCTAACATATATATGGATATATTATATAATCATATCTACAAACAATTCACGTAAATCTCAGATAATTTACCAATTTCAGCTTAGTTTTTTTTTGCTAGCTGCCCGTGTTAGCGGAAATGAGAGAATACTGCGAGCTGATTCGTCCGTTGGTTTAGGAGGAGCGCTGCTATTGGTCAATGAGCCGATCCGTCAGCAGTAAGACCCGCCCAGCTGAGCCAGCTGATTTAGCCCACACTCCCCAACTCCAGAAACACAGCAGGCCCCACCGCTGTTCAACAAGCGGCCTCAGCCCCCCCGACACGAGGAACTGGACGTACCGTGTAATACGACAGCAAGCCGGCATTGTAGTCCAGGACAAACCAGCGATACTGCCAACCTTTCATGACATTAGTCCACTTGCTGAGCGGCCCCTCCATGATAGACGCCATCTTTACAACAGGCTCTGGTTTGGGAGGAGCCAGCGTGGCCTCTTACGTCACGGGCGCATGCTCAGTCAGAAAAAAACTTTTTCAGTTTTAAATTTACCAGCAAAATAATCATTAAAAAATAATAAACTTAAATAATAATAAAATCAATATTTAATATCATTTTTTAATCTGTTGATAAAACCCATGAAGGGTAAAAGCTTAATGTTTATGTCTGCTGATTTATTTTCCTGGTTTAAATTAAATACATTTCAGAAAAAAATAAAATAAATAAATAAAAGGTCAGAATTCCGGCTCTATATGGAACAATGTATGTTTCAATGCTGACATACAGGCCCTATTATCATCATATGTGGATATAATGACTTCTGAAAGTAAAACATCATTTTACTGAAAACTGGATTTTTTTTGTCATTTTTGACTCCAAATTGAAGGCTGCAAAATGCAGAATTGATAACATTATTCATCTTCCTGAGCAACTGTCTTCTTTTTCTGTTGCTCATTAACAGATTCCCAGCTGTATTCATTCTTTTCCCTCTTTGCTGCAGCTTCTGACCGTCCGTGTTTGTCTCACATGAGCATCTTCATCGTCTCTTCCTCGTCCTCTCAGTGTGTTCACAGCAGATGGTTTCTGAATTTGGTTCTGCTGGAGGAATTCCTTCCACACAGAGGGAGTTTCCCTCTCCACAGTCGCCGTCTGCTTGCTCAGCGTGGGGATAACACAAAGAAAACCTTGGTAGGCCACGAAAACACCCGGATCTCACTGGATTGATCTGGACTGAGGAAGAACCTTTGAGATGTTTGATGGTAGAACTGTTCAGGGTGACTTTCACCTCCAACCTTCAGCTTCTGGGTTGAGTACAGTGACCTTGTGACCCTGTGTTCCAACAAAGATCTTTAAGTTAAATTTCAGAATTCAAAGACCTTTTTAAAGCCATGCATATAAAAAAAATTAAGACTAACTTCTCAGCCTCCTTCCCCTTTTTATTCATTTATTCCTGTGTTCTGATCCAAACTGCAGCTTCTGATCTTGTTTGTGGTCTGTGTTGCGATGCTTTGGCACGTCTTTTTCTGAACAGGCAGTGGGGTTTTCACCGTCCATAACGGTTGGTTCTTCCGCTCTTTATTTACATTATTTGATCAAAATTATTGTGTTTTTGACAAAACGTATGAAACAGAGAAGTTTCAAACAACACAATTTTTAAGGCTCAGACATCACGTCAGGCCTTTTGACCCTCTGTTGCAGTAGTTTTTTTTATCTCTAACGGCTGCTTTTGCTCTGTATTTTCACTCATTTATTTTTGTTTAAATTCACTTTATCCTCTGTGAAAGCCACGTTTTTGCTGTTTGTATTTGTGAATGTCTGTTTTTGCTGCCGAAGACAAGACAATTTCCCCTTTGAGGGATAAATAAAGATGATCCATTCTATTCTAAACATTTCTTAAGGCATTATTTCTAAATTCATAAATTCAACGCTTTTAAGACTTTTTTAATGAATGAATGAAGATCTACTCTATTGACTTTATTTAGCACTTTGACAGAACCATAATTGTTCCTAAATAAAGAGACAGATGAATAAAGAACAGATGTTGGTTTGAACATCTTAAAAAAGCAGCTGCTCTGTGAAACAATTTCTAAAATGGAAAACATATTTGGATTTTTAATCATGCTGATCCATTTTTTCTGGATCTGTAATTTTACCAGAACTTTTTCTCACATATAATGTAAAATAAAGTACAGCGTATTCAAAATAACACAATGACAAACATTTAAAGGTAGTAGAATCTTTTGGGTTCATTTCTATGCAGAGCATCTCCGTTTCCTAAAGTTTGTCTTTGTCTATTGTTAAAAAAATAGCAGAAATGATGGCAAAACTCCTTAGATTATCTGTTTTATTGCAGAGGATAAATGCAAATTCTGATGGATTAATATTATAATCTAGTTGAAAAAGAGATTCAATCATATTTTTCATAGTAATAGTTTAGTTTTATCAAATATTATAGAAATATTATAGTTTTTTTCTTATTGCATCTTTACAATATTTAACAACAACTACATGTAATAATAAGCACATGTAAAAGTTTTCTTAGAAAATCTCTGAGTCACAAAAAGGAGCAAAGACTCAGACGCATTCATCAAAATCTTTATTATTTACAATAGGCTTAACACTGATAAGCACAACTTCACAGTAACATAAAGTGAGCTTTAAATAAAAAAAATCATATTTTTGTACAATAAAAAAGTTAACATCAGACATTTTATCCCTGTTTCATTCACTGTGGTGTGTCTGTGTTGATCTTACATTGCACTAATCCAACTGAAGAAGTGGCCTTTGGTATCATGTTGTGTACACACATTCTCCAGAACCCCCTTTCCTTTCAAAATAAAAGGGAGACATTGTAAAAACAAAATAAAAGCACGAGAAAGAACCCAGTAGCAGAAACGGGAGGAAGGAAAAAAAACAAAAACACGTGAACCATTGAGTTTTATGGCAAATATAACTTTTATATTTTCAATAAAACATTTTGAAGGGCTGTCCAAAGAGGGGGGGGGGGGGGGGGGGGGCTGCAGTTTTAGTGTCTTCTTGTCAAGCATCACTGATCAAACTACACCTCCGTATAGATGTTCATGTTATGGCTTCTTAAAGCAGCCTTTAAGGTACGCCGACATACAGGGATTCCTTGAAGTTACTGTCGATTTTCTACAAAAAGGCACCAAAATGACAAAAACACAAAAAGGAGAAATTATTTCATCACAAAATAATTCAACCCAATAACTTCCATCAAGTTTCATTGCTAGATGTGTGTTGGAGCTACAGTGTTGTCCGATTCTTCAGCATTTGTTATGGTTGATTGCGTCTCAGATCATATCCAGTGTACATAGGATGTGTGCTCGGGGGGCAAATAAGCAACCTGTGGGCAGTTAGTGTGACTGAGGAAAGAATATGGCACCTTAGAGAAGCAAAGACACGTTTGACCGGGTTCAGAACAGAAGACCAATACATTCAGAGCGCGTGTTCAGATCTGGGTGGACGTTTCTCTATGGCCACACACTTTGTGTGTACATGAAATAAATCACATATTTATAAACCTCTATATGTCTGTGCTTTGAAGAAAAAAAAAAAGAATAATTTAAAATTCAAGTTCATACATTCTAAAGACATTTGTTGAAACAAACAAACTCATGTGCTGGAGAAATACTGCAACCTGCTGTAGGTTTTAGTTCCACTGGTTTTGTTAAGTGGGAAAAATCTGAGGCACTGTAAACAGGAGAAGGCTGCAGGGCGTCCGGCCGGCGCTGTGAAGGGCACTTAGAGCTGAGCCGCCCCCCCATGTGGCTCCCCATAGCACCTCCTCCAACATTCAGTGTGCAGCAGCGTCCACTTGGTGGGAAGTTCTGGACTGTGGCGTTCCACACGTGACAGTTGGGAACGTCACGGAGGAGCAGAAGTGCCGTTTCAACGGTTCAGCGCTGTGGGGAACAGACGGTAAACACGGTTCCATGAGTCGACCCTTCTCACAACGGACCAAACTGTCATTTCAGCCATTTTTCTGACCATTTTGAACCCAAACGCCTCCATTAACGCGTCAAATTTTCTCATTTGATCACAACTGTCAGACTTAAAGAAGCACGGAGCCCAGAAGGTCAGGTTTGGGTTTGGAGGCCGTTTCCTCTGTAAGGCTGGTCATGGACGCCTTCACTTTGACCCTTGACATTCGCTTCAGGAGGCCGTTCTGACTGCCCGATGGAAACGGCGTGTTGGGTGAAACTCTTTCTGGATATTTACAGCTGTGAGATGCGATAGCGTCCACACTGGCATGTTATGAAAACCGCTTTTTGTAAACAAAAGAAGACATGTTGTAGTGATTTCCGTGAGGTACTTTCATGTTGTGCCCCTCATAAACAGCTCTGGCTGGAACCAGAACCGTGGTGACGGTCAGGATCAGTGACGTCACAGCGGCTACCTCTGGACCACGTCACTAATCTCTTTGATGCAGCTGTGCAGGTTGTCCAACACGGCGTTGGGTCCCGTGTGGCCCAGCCCCCCGCCCCCCGAGGACGACGCCCGCAGCTCCTGCAGGCTGAGCTCCAGCTTGCCCACAGCCTCCCGGAAGGCGAACTTGTTCCGGGTCAGAGGGATGCAGTCCACGTAACCCGAGCAGCAGTCCAGCAGCTGGTGGCCGGCGTCCAGAACCTGGCTGCTGGAGGGGCTCTCGCAGCTGGCGTGGAGGGCGCTGCTCAGCCCCTCGGCGCACACCAGCAGGGCCTCCCGGCTGACCCGCTCCAAAGGGACCCGCTCCGCCTGCTGCCGGGCTCGGCGCAGGGCCCCCTTGGAGCCCACGGACGCTGCTGTGTGCAAGGAAGCAGTGGTGGGGGCTCCGTTGGCCATTTTGGTGGGGGTTGTGTTGGCGCTGGCGGGGCACGAGGAGGAAAAGGAGGAGGAAGAAGCAGGAGGCACTTGAGGTGGTGGCACTGACGGTCTGCTGGCTCCTCCTGACGCTCGCCCCGACCTGTGACCTTTCAGCGTGTCTCCGTTCATCTCTGCGGGGGCTTGGTCCTCTCCGCTGCCGCTGGGGGCGGGCTGCAGGCTACGCAGAGTGGGAGGTGGAGGAGGAGCACATTTGGGTTTGACCAGCCGGGGCCGGTCTTTGTCTGCTTGGTTCTCCGACAGCAGTTTGAAGCGGTTCCCCTGAGAGTCCAGCCCCACCAGATGCACGTCGGCGGGGCTGTGCTTCAGGGTGGGGGAGATCAGGACGGGGACTTTGTGGTTGTGAGTGGGGGCAGACGACATGCTCCCCTTAGACGGGGAGGACCAGCTCTGCTGCCGGTCCAGCCCCGGGCTCTCCTCTCTGGTCCGGGACGTGCCGTCAGAGCCCGCCTCCCCTCCCACGCCCGGCGCCCTGCCGGCTGCCCCGCGGGGCAGCAGCTTGGCTTTGGGCCTCTCCCTGATCTGCGCGGTGCCCTCGTCCATCCTCTTCAGCAGGGTTTCGGACGGCCTGGCGGCCCCGTTCTCCGGCTGGGAGGTGGTGGAGGCAGTCCTCTCCAGGAGGGGCTTGGCGCTGTGGTTTCTGGGTAACGTCAGGGCCATGCGCTCCAGGTCTGGCAGTCCCGCTGACATGGAGGAGGTAGAATTGGACCGAGGAAAAGGCTTGGGTCCTGCGCCTAAACCGCCGCCCTCGTCGGAGGAGGCCGTCTTTCCGCTCCGCAGCCCCAGCGTCTTTTTGATGAGTCTCGGGGTGAAAAAGCCAGCCAGCCCCCCCCAGCTGCTCCCGCTGGTAAGCTGGGAACTGAAGCTTCCACTGGAGGGTTTCTGGCCGAACGCTGCACCACAGCAGCGGGGCTGCGTCTGGTTGGGCTCCCCGTGGGAGTGGGACGGAGAGGGAGAGAACCCCCCGACGCCGTCCGGCTGGGGCAGGGGAAGGGGAGCGCTGAAGTCCGCCGTGGGTTCGTACTTCTTGTGAGGCTGCGTCTCCTCCCGGAAGGAGCTGCTCCTCTTGGGGGGGGTCGGGAGGTTCTGTTGCTGCGAAGACTGCGAGGAGGAGGAGGATTTCTTCTTGATGAAGGAGCTGAAGAAGCCGGTCTTGCGGTCTCTGGTGAATGTGCCCATGTCTTGTACGTCCTCCAAGAGGCTGCTGGGAGATTTATCCCGCAGCTGCTGTTTCCTGGGGAGCGCCGGGGAGCCGCCGAACCGGCCGTCCCCCCCGAGGGATACGGGCGCCCAGCCTGGAGGGAGGGGGGACAAGAGAAAAGGATCACAAGCTGGATCACATCCATGTTTAATTCAAAGACTCTAGAAGTGTCTAAAAGTAAAAGAAACATTTAGGGCTCCGCCCCTTTTCCTGCATCAAAACAAAATTTAGATTTAAATTTTTTTTTCAAGCAATCAAAGCAAGAATAATGCACAAAACAATACAATCAGCAAATCAAAGATGGAGTAGAAGGAATGAGGCTGAATCTAAAGCTGCTTTTTAAAACTCATGAGCAACAAAAAAAAAAGCACTTCAGGAAAATAAATGGGAATTTTAAGACCCTGCAACCTATGAATAATGACGTATAGCAGTATGATTGATTATATACATCCAAGAGACTCTGGTCTTAGAGGGGAAACTCATTTTTAACGCCTACATTTATTTCCAGCTAGGAAAAAAAAGATCACCTGTTCTCAGGTAGATGCTGAATGACGGTAATTTTGGAGCCAAAGTGGTTTGATAAATAATTGCATGAAAGGGTTAAAACGCTTCTAAAGAAGGCCGGACGTCAAACCCTTTCTCCTAAACAGGAACATAAAGAAAACTGCCAAACGTTGGGTGATTACTTACAATCTTTGAATAAAACCAAAGATAGAAAGCTGTTCTATTAATAACCTATAAAAGGAGGATAAATATTTGTAGAAGTTGAGATAAAAGCTTTATTTCATCTCTATAGAACAAACATCTGGATGGCTTCCACCTGCTTTAGTACTTCTACCCATTTTTATTTGTGATCAAATTTGGACCAAAGCAGCAACGGAGTCAGATAAAAACAAAAATCTGAATAAATAAATACATACATTAAAAATAAATAAACAATCACAGGTGGAAAATTATGCAACCATGTATTTAAATGATGCAGAAATTAAAATTTATGACATTAAAAATAAAAAAAGAATATGACAGAAAAATGTATCACATCCAATACAGCAGTGAGTTCATGGAAGTGGCCTCTAAAACAACCTTTTATTAACTATGAAATGTGATTTAAGGTGCATTTAAGAAATTTAGTGAGCAGCAAATTGTTAAGAAAAAAGATTTTAAAAAGTTTAAAGCAAGAACATTTGGACAGAATTTGTGAAAGTTCTCAAATATTTAATCCATCATCACATATTTACACAGGTGGTTTATGCTTTTATTTTGAAGTGGTCTTGAATTAGCATAGCTTTACATAAAGCTGGCGCACTGAAAGTGTGATCAGGTTGCTGCATTGGCCGGTCATGGCGGTGAGGAAGTGCACGGGAAGTAGCAGGAAGTGCACGGGAAGTAGCAGGAAGTGCACGGATCAGTCGTTTGGGAAAATAACCGCTCTCCTTCTCAGGCGGCGAGCTTGGCGGCGCTGCAGGGTCTTCTGGGAATCGCTGTCCTCCGACGCACCTGAGGGATGAAGCGGTGCAGCCGACAGGGCGACAGTGAGGAGGGCGTGATAGGCCGTACCTGAGTGGCCGCCGGGGTCGGAGCGCGCGTCCAGCCCCCCCTCGATGTTCTCCTTGTTTTCCGTGTGCTTGAGGAGCGAGCGGGATTTGGAGGGCAGCAGGGGCGTGTCGTGACCGAAGGAGTGCACCGGGGCGCCGTGACTCTGCCGGGACTCCGTCTTACAAAGCTCCTCTGCTACCTCTGAAGACGCACAAAGGACACATTAACGTTACACAACGACTGTTGGTTTGGAGCGCTGAGGTTTCTCTTTTCTGATTGGATTTGCTTTGAAAAGACAAACGGCTTCTCTTGTGTCAGGAGCACAAAATACGCTTTTTTTTTTTTTTAACCAACCAGTGCTTTTACAGGAGCTGTGGAGTGAATAAACTCCTGCATCAAGATGCTTTGGCACTTTTATTAGGCTGGATTTTTAGCTAATCAATGCAAGAAGTCGTCTCCACGCTGTTCTACCTTCAGAAATGCTGGAGTCGTGGAACATCGTCTCAAAGGCTTGATGGATTTCTGCAAACGAAGGTCTTTCTAGAGGATTCCACTGCCAGCCTGGAGGAAAGATTAAAAGACCAAAAAAATGGGTTATGTGTGTCACAAAACAGATGTGCCTTCATTGAAATATTATGTTTTGGGTTGTTCTACACCAGAGGTCTGCAACCTTCATGACTTTAGGAGCCAGTCAGGTCATTTTGACCACAGAGTCTCACTTCAACCTTTAGAAAAATAAGACACTCCTTTATGAATAAAATAAATGAGAAAATAGCAGTTTTTTCCTGAACATGTTATAAGTTTTGACTTCCTTTCAAAATAAAAGACAGCTTGCGTCACATGGGATGATCTCAATGCAGCAGTGATAACAAGAGAACAAACCAACAAACGACAGTTTATTTTGCATATCAGCCATGAAATTGTAAACTTGCATTTCTTTGGATTTGTAAACTTTTTTCTGACGTACATGTAGATGAAGTACATGAAGTACATGAGGAACTGTCTACATGTTTTAGTACGACTGATAAACTATGAAGCTGCAACGTTGTCCGGATTGTTGCAGAAGTCAGGAGCATTGTGGAGAACAGACAAATGACAGACGATTGAACAGGAAGTGGTTGAGGGTGATCACTGGACAGGAAGTTCTCTGCACAGTTTAGTTAACTTTTCCTTCACTGCAGTCCTAAAATACCAACCGGTTGGCCGGTTTTACTTGCTACTAATTTTGGCATTAGGAATAAAATGTGACGTAGAGATCGATGTCTTTGCGGTTGGTGGATGTCAACCAAACAAAAGCCTTAGTCACATGCATCCATGCGGCGGGGTTGACCCACGCCGGTGTTTTTGGGTTGTGGGGGCGGTGGAGGGTCGCAGAGAGGAACGGCCGCATCTTTGAGGTTTCATGAAAATAAAAATGTAACATTGCGGTGCGCGCGGTAAACATGTGGAGAAGTGTTCGTAAGGCTAATGGAAGCACTTATGATGTACGGGTCATGCTACTGTACAGCGTAACACACTCGTTGAAGTAAGGTGCCAGTACTGGCTCCTCGCTAACCACGTGTGAATGCCGCACACACAGGTGTTGTGTTAATGCCTGTAGGATGACGACAAAAACGACACTCGTTTCTGAGAGCGCCAGCAGCTCTGATTAGGGCTGCACCACATGAGGAAAACTCGTGATATTAGTGATCAATATTGTGATGACGACATAACATGCGATACATGAACAAAACAACCAAAACAACCAAAACAACCAAAAACATCATTTCCATTTCACTGCAACCGTTTACTTTGATGCTATAAATCCTACAACCGTTGTTTTCCTGTTTCTCTCTTCATTCTAGTATCTTCTTACATTTTTTGCTGCTTAACTCTTCCTACAATTGTTCATCTATTCAAATGTTCAACTCTTTCCAGCTGTGACTTCTGCTCCTTCAAATCCTTGAACTTTTCCAGATGTTCTAGGATTTCTGCCTCCATTGAAACACATGGGGGATCCTTGGAGCAAAAGCTCGCTGGTTCGATACCCGGCTCTGGCATTTTTTACAAACATATCTTTTTTTGTTATTGTGCTGTTTTGACTTTATTTATGGTTAACTTTGATCATTTCTTTTTTGCTTATTATGACCCTTTAAGTTTCCTTTTCATTCAGCTATATAGCGTCACCAGCGGCATTTTCTTCTGGAATTTCAGCTCCATCTAGTTGACATAACGGTTAACATTCGTCTAGAAGGCAAACATCTAACATAAAGGGCTCCATCTGATTGGTCTATGATGTAAAGGAGTCCATGTGATTGGATTAATGGGTTTATTAGATTTGTTGAATATTCCAAGCTGCCATAAGATCGCTTTAGCACATTTAAGGTAACCATTTATTGCAATGTTCTTGTCTTTTGCGATATGCGTGTTGCACAGCTTGAAACCGCGATGACGATAAACTTGGGATTTCTTGTGCAGGCTTAGCTCTGACCATTTTCTACCGCCCATATCCCCCTGTAAGGACTGAGGCTATAGAGGACGGGGCTCAACAGTTTGGTGAACGGACTCCAGACTCACATGCCCTCATGAGTTCATACACTTTCGGCGGACATCCCTCTGGCTGCCCCATGCGATAACCTTTCTCCAGAAGGTCGTACACCTGCGACAAATCAATGCCTGGATATGGGGACATCCCGTAGGTGGCAATTTCCCACAGCAGCACTCCGAATGCTAAAAGAAAAACAACCAAATTATTCAACGAGGGAGTCAAACATTGCAAAGTAAAACAAAGACACGTGGATCTCTGTTTCTCACCCCAGACGTCTGACTTAATGGAGAAGGTGTTGTATGCCAGACTCTCTGGTGCTGTCCACTTGATGGGGAACTTGGCTCCGGCGTGGGCGGTGTAGGTGTCACCAGTCATCAACCGACTGAGACCAAAGTCTGCGACTTTCACAACATGATTTTCCCCCACCAGGCAGTTCCTCGCCGCAAGATCCCTGAGGTCAGGCACAGACAGGGAGGAAGAGAATGAAACATGGCAGACAAGACAGAAGAAGAGAAGAGAAGCTGACTCTCTACCTGTGTATGAAGTTCTTCTTCTCCAGGTACTCCATGGCAGAGGAGATCTGTGTGGCCATGTAGAGCAGCACCACGGCGTTCACCTCGGCTTTGTCACAATCCCTCAGGTAGTCCAGCAGGTTTCCATGAGGCATGTATTCGGTCACGATGTAGAACGGAGGCTCCAGAGTGCACACACCTGTGACAGCAGGTGACACACACAGCTAAAACCATTGCTGCAAAGCCACGCCGACGAGTTATCAAAGGCATCAAAAAACCTCCACTCACCGAGGAGCTGAACCAGATTTGGGTGTTTGACTTCTTTCATCACTGCCGCCTCTTTTAGAAACTCTTCAACTTCCATCGTGTCCTCCTGTCGTTGTGGAAACGGGAGTAAACAACAACAAATGCAAACATGTCATCACTCAGGTGATTTATCAGGCAGGAAAGCTGCAGGCAGACTTGTTACGTGTGATACCACCAAACACCTGTAGGTGGTGATCTACAACAAACACTGAGAGGCCTGAAACTGTGCCACACAAAGAAAGAAAAGGAGGGATTTAGGAACAGCGTCCCAACCTTTAGCGTTTTGACCGCCACAGTCAGGTTGTATTTCTTCCACACTCCAACGTACACCTCCCCATACTGGCCCCCTCCCAGCTTGTGCTTCATGGTGATGTCTGTGCGCTCCATCTCCCACTTATCGTGGATGGGTGACACGCCGTACACGGTGGGCTTGTTGCATTTGGGCGCAGGGTAGTGCAGCGTGGTGACCAGGCCGTCGGGCACGGTGGAGTGGTGGTGGACCAGCTCGGCTAAAGTAGCAAAGCGGCTTTCGGATGTCACATAAACCTGAGGGGGACAGAAGGCGAGACCGGGATTGAACCATCGGTGTCACACGCTTCTGTCATTCCAGATGACGGCGTCCTACCTTTCCATCGGTGGCGGTGTTGATCCGGTAGTGGTACACTCTGCCCTCGTAGCGCAGGGAGATGGACAGCTGCCCGGGACTGCTTTCACTTTCCCGAACTAAAAAACTGCCGTTGATCAGGGAGGACAACAGATACTCTGCAGCACTGCGGGAAACGGGCCCGTGGTACCAGCTATGCTTCTCCAGACTGTTGACGGGCGTGATGTAGTTGGAGGGAACCCAACCCTGGCCGTTTTTGGACCGGACTTCACTCCACTCTCCATTCTGGTTGTATCCCAGGACGCGCAGCTTTTCACCTGGACACATATGGAGAAACCGCACATCCCATAAATGACCAAGACCACTGAACGATGTGGAAGCAGACCCAACTTCAAGACTGAGTCCAATCCGTAATGATTCAATGAAGTTCATTGTGTCTATAAGTTCTATTAAGCAGTTAAATTATCTTTTATCAGACACTGGGTTTGTTTTGTGTAAAACCTACCGACATTTTTTTCCGCCGAAACATGTCGGTAGGTTTTACACAAAACAAACCCAGTGTCTGATAAAAAATAATTTAACTGCTTAATTGAGTCCAATCCGCCCGGCGTATTTTCTGTCGCAAAAAATAATCGGTTTCTTTGTCTGCAAATTGATTAAAAAATACTTGATGCAAGTCTTTAAAGTGAAAATCTAACTAATGGAAAATGCCTTCAGGCCAAAAGAAGCTTTTTAATAATTAAGAAATGAACTATTTTACAAGGGACAGAGAGGAAGATTGACACCCCCATATCAAGAGGATTGCACCATCTTCCTCCCTCGTTACCGAGCCGCTCCACCTCCACAAACAGAAACTCAATCAGAGCTGCGGTGGAAGCGACCGCCCCCCCCCGCCGGTGAAAGTAGATCAAATTCTTTGCAACAATGGCAGGGCGGGGCTAACGTGCAGCGACTTGGTCTGCTGGCGTCAGCGCGGGGGCGCTGAAGGAGTGGAGAGGCCGATGGGCGGCGAGGAGCCATCGCGTGGCCAACACTGAGCGGGAAGAACCTCCAGTTAGATGGAGATCAGGAGCAAAACAAAGACAGAACAGGAAATGTGAATTAAGTTTGTAAAAGTTCTGTTTTATACAAACAGTTTCAATCTCAATCCCAGCAGGAACATGTGGGTTGTTGTGACCTCACGAAAAAATATGACCAAGATCCACAACTGGTGCAACAAGTTCATCTGATCTGGTTAATCCAGGGTTTGTGAATCAGGACAGGGTAACACTAATAACAAAGTTTGTGTACATTTTTGGCAAAAACCAAAAAGAGCTGCACGTTTGCTTGTGATGAGGAGTGTAGCCTAAAAGCAGGAATGCTAAACAGCCTCCAGCAGCCCTGGGAGCCACTTTAAACAGACGATTCCCCTCCAGTCCAGCCTCTCCTCTGTGTCTGCAGGGAGGACGACGGCTTCACACTGAGCACCGGGGATGACGCTGGTCTGACATCAAGATGACGAGTCCAACAGATGGGCCAGCCCGGTCCTGGTCGTTTGCTTTTACAGCAAAGATTCATATGAAAACAGAATCTGACGCATGTTGGAGTGCAAAAAAATGGAACCTGCGATTGAGGCCATTCACGTGGTTTCTGTCTGTAAACTTAGATAAAGATGGATGGTTTTAGTAACACTGAATGAAAGTCGGTTCATTTGTTTGACTTACTGCTTCTCCGTTGGGTGGAGGAGCTCAAACTGATGACAGCTCATCAAGTTGGAGCAAAAACATTTGACAAAGTTGGAACTATTTTTGGTTTTTCAGTCGCACTTTGACTGCTGAAGGACAAAGTGGTGAACTACCATGCGGCTCGGCTTCCTTCTTGTTCAAAGAGGTGAGCATTATTGGCACACCACATTCCTCTGGAGTGACTACACTTTAATGCAAACACCTCCATGAGCTGCTGACATGCTAATCGTCAGGTCTTTCATAAGGATGCTTAGCAACCAAACTGTGTTTGTGGAGAAGGTGTGGCTGAGAACATCAGGACATCAAATACGACAATTTACTACTGAAAAAAGGTTGGCATAAATTGCAGAAAAGCTCCTGACGCAAATTGATCGTCGCTTAACGATGGCCTCAAGCTGGCGAGCATCCGACTCAGAAGAGCAACAGACTTCAGTGATGACGCAAATCTGCTGTTTTTTTACCTTTAGTGATGCTGAGGGTGTTGTCTCCACTAGCAACAAAGTCATAAAGTGCAACGAAGAGGTTGGGGTCGCTCTCAGCTGCCCCCAGGAGGTTCTCCTTAGAACTCCAGCGCACGGCCTCGGTCAGAGCTTCTGGGAAAGAGCAGAGTTTAAAGGTCAGTAAATGAGAACAGCAAAACATTCATCCAGGTCCAGAGCAAGCGGCTACAATCCATACAATACACGGCAGAAAAAGCCATCATCTGACCGACAGAGCAACCTCGATGTTCCCTTAAGTCTCTCCCTGACTTAAAGGCCGTCTACCTGTCCGTCCAGGATGAGCGGCCTGCCTCACGCCTGTACGCAGAGGAGGCCCGCTCAGAGCGGCCCACTCCTCTTCAAAGCTGCTACTTGGCTGCAGACACCTTAAAAGCATCACTTGACCCGATCCGATCTCAGCAAAAGAAGGTTTTTGTACTCAAAAGTCGTGCTGTGTTCTGCCTGGACCAGGTGAGATGTGAGGTGGGCGTGTTTCTCCAGTGTATTTAAGCTAAAAGGAAGGGAGGAGCAACAAAGCTGGAAGGAGAAGATCCACATTGGACAGAAGAAGCAACACCCCGCCCAGACTGAGTGATTAGTTAATGAGCAGCGAGCACGCCGTGCTTCTAACGGCAGCTGCTGCGTGTTCAAACAGCTGCTCATGTATGTAAAAGGAGACCTCTGATTAAAGAGAACATAGCAAGACAGACCAATCTACATGTATATTCCTTTGACAAAAGACAAGCTTTAAAACAAACTTCTATAATACTTTGTCTATTTATAACACGTATGAACCTGAGGCTCCGGAGCCACATGTGGCTCTTTTCCTCCTCCATAGTGGCTGTCTGGTTAAAGAAAAAGAAAGTTTTTAAAACTGAAAAGTAACTCTAAGGTACAAAGTATGTTAGCAGTGAAGTAATAAAAAAAAGTTAGGTAAACCAACTCAAAACTTTAATAAATCCATTCACTAATAGTTGGAGAGGAGGCTCAGCAAAGCTCCTGACTACAATACCCATAATGCTCCAACAATCCAACAAGCTTCGGCTTTTAAGTTTAACAAACATTTTTATTTTTTTATTTTATTTTTTTACTACTTGTCCTGTCCAACAGCTAGGCAGGCAGATGAGAGCTGAGGGCCTCTTGTGTTGGACGTATTTTACTTTAACAAGAGGGGTTATTAATCTTCAGACAAACCAAAGGTATGTCTGAATAAACCCCTTTTGGAATCGAGGCCAAACTTTATTAATTTCAACCATGATTGAAAATCTTTGGTGTTGGACCGGACGGAAAAGGAAAGAGGGGAAGAAGAGAGGGATGTTAGAGAAAGGGGGGGTAGGGGGTGATAGTGAGAGGGGGGGGGTAAGACCATGAAGCAGCATAGAGCAGACAAGTTTACTGGTTGTTTATCATTACGGTACGGTTCAAATGTAGTACAAAAAGGGCGGGGCCTGTTCGCACACACTCAAATATTATCAACACACCTGCTAGCTGCAAAAATGTCCACATGTCAACATGCACACAAAACAGATAGTGTTCACACACGCATACCTATGCCTTTAAACCAACTAGTGTGGAATCTTTCATTCATTCAATCATGCAAACTATCCACATGGTGGAATGTGAAAAGAAGGAGGAGGAGCGCCCAGCCACCCCCACACCCAGACCCCCGCCGCAGCAGCAGCGGCAGCCGGAATTCCCCCCACGCCACACGGGAACAGGCAGGGAACAACCGCCCCCCGGGCGACCAAGACCGCCACCCAGGCCAGGGCCAGCAGGACCGCCGCGAGGCCCCCAGAGCCAGAGAGCAGGGAGGCACGGAGGGAAAGAGAGCGCCGCCCCAGCCCAGCCAGGAAAGCAGCCCCCCCCCCGCCGCGCCGGAAGAGCCCAACGCAGGGCCCCACCGGAGAAGGACGCCCACAGCCCCAGACGAGCACCCCACCACCACCCAGGAGTTCCGGGTCTCCCCCGCCCCGACCCCAGGTACGAGCCAGGACCCCCCAAGGGAGACCCGCTCCGCACTCCAGGCAGCCACCCACCCGGACCATGGTTGGTCCAGGGAGGAGCAAGGCAGGGGCCCGCCGCCCCCGCCCAGGAGGGGGGAACCCCGGGGAAAAAAGGGTGGCCCACAAGGGGTGTTATAAATATGGCTTGACCAGGCTCGGCCACTGTTGGAAGTTTGGCGGGGCCCAACGCTCAGGGGCAAGGACCAGGACCCACCCCCCAAGGACACGAACACCCCCGGCTCAGGTGTAATATGAACCCCCCCACCGTGCGGAGAGAGCACCGCCGGGCCCAGGAAGCCGGCACCCAGGGGACACGGCCGCCATCGCCAAGGGGCCCGCACCCCCCACCAGGGAAGGGGTAGGGGACAGATGGACCCAGGTCCCACCTTCCTTGCAAAATGTGTGTGCGTGTATGTGTGTTTGAGAGGGTGTGTGTGTGCATGCGTGTGTGTTTTGGTTGGAATGTATATATTGAAGGGGGAGGGGTGTGTGTACTAAGGGGGGTGCAGTTAAAATTGGTGAGTAGGGCACTAAGGGGACATCTCCTGATTACTCACAGTGATGTCCCCTCCCCCTCCCCACCAAGGGGCCCTAAATGTCTAAGGTGCGGTTAAAATTGGCAGGTAGGGTGCTAAGAGGACATCTGCTGCTTGCTGGCAGTGATGTCCAAGCACCCCCCCTACCAAGGGCCCTACATGTCTATGGTGCAAATAAAACCGAAAGAGGGGGGGCCCACTCCATACGGCAAACATAGGAGGGGGGCCACTGCCAAGTTGTCCCCCCCCCCCCCCCCCCCCAAGGTGCATTGCAGGCTAGACCCCCCACCCCCTCACCCTAATATGAGGTTATGAGGAAGGGGGTAAGTTTAACAAACATTTTGACAGATTTTGTGTACCGTTTACCAAAAAATAAAAAATTGTGGTCAGTAAGCACATCCAGGATTTATACTTAAGGCGCACTGGATTTTAAGGTGGATTTTCTGTCATTTTTGCACAAATTAGTTACAAGTTGTTAAAAAGCAACAACAACAAAAAAACATTCTGTATGCAAATTATAAACATGAAATGCAGACATGTCTGTATTTTAAAATAAGAGCAGGTTGGAACCACACTTGATGACTGAATGTCCTTCCTGACTTTCTATGCTTACAAATTTTTTAAATAGAAACTATTTGTTTATTTTAGGCAAAAAATATTAAATATGCCAATATATTAAACCTATTTAGGACATTTTTTCACAAATTGATTTGAAAACAGAGGAAATGATGTTATGGTCTTGACATCATGACTACTGCTGATCATTACTAGACATATTTGCTTTTGTACACTCAATACACACATAATGTTGTGTGAAAAAACACCCTATTTGGAAGCTTGTGTAGTTTCACACATATTTGGATACATGTTAGGGCTGCACAATATTCGGAAAACTTGCAATATTAGTGATCAATATTGTTATGATGATATAGCTTGCGATACATGAACAAATAGCAAAACAACCAGAAACATCATTTCCATTTCAATGCAACTGTTTCATTTCAATGAGAGTCAACATAACTTAAGTTATCGTCCAAATGAAACTAGTCTACATAAGAGGCGAGCAAGCAACATAAAAGAGCTCCAATCTGATTGGTCAACAACGTGAAGGAGTCCACCTGATTGGTCAAGTGCAAAAATGGATTTATTTGATTTGTTAAATACTTTGGGCTGCCATAAGATTGTTTTGGCACATTTAAGGTAACCATTTGTTGTAATTTCTTCACATGACTGTAACTCAGTGTTTCCCACCCCTTTTGTCTATCCAGCCTCACCTGCCTTTGATGACCGTCATGGTCAGGCCTCTGCAGAGCCTGATGATGAGCTGAACCCGGAGTCCACAAACATGCAAAACATGAAAAACATGCAGGACACGTTTGTGTGCCCCGAGGACCGGGGTTGGGAAACACTGCTGAATCCATTCCATAAAATGATCGACAAACAGAGTTTGAGTCATTTTACTTAACTATTGTTATAGTTGCCATCATCTGGTTCTTGGCGTCTATCTAAAGTTATTCACACTTCATCAGTCCAGGGGCAGATTATTTGGAGTTCTGCTTGGTCAGCATTAGAGTTTGGTTAAATGACAACCATTTACTCCTGAACCCTAAGAAGACAGAGACAATGATGTTTGCTCCTGATGACAAAATTCCCTCCATCACAGACAGCTTGGTTCACTGAGCTCTTCTGTCCAGCCCAGTCTCAGGAATCTTGGTGTCTGGTTGGACAAAGCTGTGTCTCTAGACTCTCACTCAAAGCTCTTGGTCAAAAACTGTTTTTATCACCTGAGGAACGTGGCTAAACTGAATACAATGTTAGTCAGATCTGACCTTGAGCTGATCATCCAGGCTTTTAGCTCCTCTCGTTTAGATTATTGTAATTCTCTTGTTTTAACACAAAGTCTCTTAAATGTCTCCAACTGGTCCAGAACTCTGCTGCAATGGAACCATTAAGCGCACTCATGCCCCCCCTCTGCTTATATCTCTACATTGGCTTCCTGTCAAATTTAGAATAGATTTTTTAAGATTTTCATTTTCGTTTTTAGAGCCCTGCACGGACAAACCCGACCTATATTTCTGACCTTTGAACTCCTACACTCCTGCACGTTCCTTGAGGTCCACTGATAAAAATCTTTTATGTTCCAAAAACTCGTTTTAAAACTAAGGGAGATGTCGCCTTTCAGGCAGTCGCTCCCCGACTATGGAAACCCCCCCGTCTCTGCGCCAGGTTGACTCAGTCGAGTGTTTTAAAGCTCAAGTTAAGACGTTTTTATTTAGGAGAGCTTTTAGCTGACTTTGACTTGTCTTCACTTCTGCGTTTGTTTGTTTACCTATATGCCTGTGTGTGTCTATTTGGGTCTCACCACTGATTTTATATAGTTTTAATATTGTGAAGCACTTTGTTAGTCGCTCTCTGAGAAAGGTGCTATATAAATAAAGATTTACTTTCTTACTTACTGTTCTGGATCCTGTGGGAGACTCATGTCGTACTTCGCATACCAGCAGGTTTTTCAAGCTCTGATCAGCACAAATGACTCAGGGAAACCAGAAATGTCTGCCATGTCCCCATGCCGACACACACGCCATTTGCTCACCTTTGTTCTGAAACAGCATACGCTGCAACTCGGCACAGGACGCCAGCTGGCTCAGCCACAACTCCCAGTACATCTTCTGCTCGGCTGGCTACTGTTTGCAGTATGTCCACAACGTTTCCTAGTGTCCACTGCCGTTACTCCAGACCGCCGCTCTAACCCAACCGGTGTCTACTCGAACAGGGAAGGCTCAAAAGCAAACTGTAGCCTGAGCAAACTGATTCTGTTCACCATCTTCATCATGGCCAAATCCAAAAGGACAAAGTAAACCAAATCTCACAAAAAGAAAAGTACAGATATCTTTGACTTAACTCTCCCAGTTTTCTGGCATTACAGCAGAAACCAACAGTCCTCCATGAGACCTTCCAAAGTCCAGGAGAAGAACTCAGACACCTTCAACCGAGGAGGTTTGATAGCAAAAACTGGCTGTAGAAAGGAAGAAAACTATGTGGAAGGGGGTATGGACCCCCAGAGGTAGCGGGGTGTTGTGAATGGTTCAGAGAAACCTAAGCCTAACGGGGCGTCTGTGCACGAGCACGCGGGCTGAACCGGAGCTGCTGCCAACGACAGATGGTTGTTTTTTTCCCCTTCAGGGCGGAGGTCTTAGTGCTCCGTCAGAATTTATGAGACCATGAGTGAGAGGACATTTCTACATCGCCGCCACAGCAGGCGGACCAGCATCACAGAAATCTGCCACCAACTTTAAAGCCATAGATTTGGTTAAAACCTTCAACTCAAAAACAGACGTTAGTTTCTCACTTTAAGTTCTTAGAAAAACACAATAGTGCTTTCTATCTGTCATTGTTACCATTACAGATTAATTATCGTGCTTTGCATTCATAAGAAAACATAAAATAGTGTTTTTGTCCAAAATTAATATTTTTGTGTTTTGCAAAATATAAGTAACTTTATGAGTACATATAAATAACTTTGAAAGTAAAAGACACATTTTAATGAAAACTAGTCAAAGACTGCTTTTTTTAAATAACTTATAACCTAAATCTTTCTGGTGGGATGTTATCCTTTTTCCAACTTACAACTGCTGTTCATCTGAATATAAACATGACTTTATTGCTCTAGATCTCCAATTGACAAAAAAACTTGAATAAAAAGTTTAACTTGTCCTGTCCAACAGCTGAGCATACAGAGCTGAAGGCCTGTTGTGTCGGACAGATTTTACTGTTTCCAACATGGGTTATGACTCTGGATTCACAAGGTGTATATTTGAATAAACCCCTTTTGTAATTCAGGAAAGAATTATAAAGGGGGTAAAATCGGGTTTGACACCATGGGTGCAACGCATTTTTGTAAAATTTCGACATTTTGCCTTAGCGACCAACGTAAGTATTACATGATTTTGAGACTAAAAAAATATGCATCTGGACAGCTACTAAATATTTTGTTCAGCATAATGGTATAATTTAACAATTAAACCAGTAAACAGAGCAGACAGAAGATCAAACTTTTTACCGTGATTGAAGTTTTTGGAAGGGTGGTAGATTAAACTGTATCAGTGTAAAGTCAACAGCATAGAAAAAAAAACGTGTATTGTCATCAACTAAAAATACATTAATGCTGAGTCACTCCTTCTTGTTTAAAATTTGCATAATTTAATTTTCTTCAAAGCCAAAGAGCAACCATGGACGGGTAAAAGAGTCGCGAGTCTCATGTTAGAGACACCAGGTTTAAAGACCAGCTAAGGAAAATGGTGGTTTTGGTGTTTCTAACATGTTCTCTTGGCAGAAAATCAAAATTATATTTCTGAGTATTTATATTCAAATTTTGAAGCAGGAGCTGATGAAAAATAGCCATTTTAAAAACATCATATTTCTTTTCTTAGAAAAATACACTGAGCTTCCTGCTCTGCTCCATTCTGATGCTCCACTTGCAGACAAATTGATCCATGAACGCCTTCGTTCTCCTCGTCCGCGCTGGCATCTGGCTAAAAGCTGCACGGATGGCTAGCTTTGATTCTGCTCGCCATTTTGTTGCAACCGCTAATGTTAGCTTGGAGTTGTGAGGCATGATGGGAAATGAGTGCAGGGTTAAATTGAAAGACGAGTTTGGCTTTGGATGAAGTTCTGGGATCAAACCGAGCAGTCAGATGTGACAGCTAAGGTCCGGGTAGTGGGCTCCATACAGCCACAGCCAATCCTCACAGAGAGGGAGTCACCAATGTGAGAGTGTAAATGTGTGCGATTGCACTTGACTGCAGGCAGTCCACGCCAACTGTTGGAGCTGCTCCTCTTACAGTTACATATCACAGCTCTCCTTCGAGGAATGTTTTAATGACTAAGAAATATTCCAGCGCCCAGACCAGACAAAGGGGTCAGTTTAGAGAATCTAAATCACAGATATGACTTATTATTACAGCTAAACCAAACACTACAAGTCTTCAACTGGTTTAACATCTTGATCCATGAAATCTGGTTTAAGCCTTACTAGAACCAGGTAGAACAGAAACAAGTCGCCCCATGAGGTCCAAACCAAATGTGCTAAAATATGTGAGTGAAGCAGCAGTTGGTCTGCGTCCGTCGTGTGCCGGCCCAGCTGCCTGAACGTGCGTGCGTGCTGGATGCTGTGGCACGCGTGCATTTTGAAGAAAGTCTTGCTTTGTGTTGAGTAAAGGGGGGGGTCAGAATGAGCATGCCAAGCTTGCACCCCAGGACAGCTGCAACAGAGGTGACCCAACAGCCAAAGCCCACGTAACATGTAGAAACACATGTCCATGCTGCATACACACAAATCAGTGGTGACACCATTACCCTGGTCGTCCCGGCAGCTGTTTAAGTGTTTGTGCTTCCAAACGTGCGTGGAGCAGATACTTCGCCCCCCCCACTGCCATGTCTCAGATTATTGAACGCCACGGTGATCAGAAACACCCCAATAAAAGACGACCCTGGTTCTACTCCCAGGTCTGAGGTGAACGTATGTTTAGGTGCTACTGGTGAATAAAACTTTGCACACAGTCAAGAAATAACTTTACACGTAGCGATTGTGGCGCAGAGAGAAGCGGCTGCAGGAAGCGCGAACAAAACTCTGAGACAATACTGAGGAAGAGCCTCACATGCGCAAGTGATTATGTAAGTCTATATGACCAGACAGATCCTATGACTTACTCATGAAGTGGGAATGTAGTAAAAGAAAACACACAAAAAAAACACACAGGGAGTGTTTGCAGACATGACTACAACAAAAAAGAAGACTTTAAATGGAGCATACTCTAAATAGTGTTATAAAAAATCATTTTCCACCAAAGCACCCTAATATAAATCACTAGGAATTATTGATTTGCCATCACAGTCTGAATAATGTAAACTCTATAATAATATATAGAGTTTTGAATGTTACAATGAAAACAGACAAATAAAAAGGCGTCTCATACTTTATATAACTGCTAGAATGTTTTTTAAATGTCCCTCCCACTCCTGCGTTTGTTACACATGCATGCACTTGTCTTGTGTGTGACATTTCCTGACTAAATCAATAGCAGATTTGCACATCCCAAACCTGAGCAAATAGTAAGTCAGGCACATACAGGCTGCAGCTTGCAGCGTCTTTTCAGGACTACAGCCAGCCGGCCTCCTACGTAGACACCCTCCAATTAGGGAGTGGGCCAGCACTAGCCAGAGCAGTGGATTATTCATGGGTGGAAAGGAATGGGGCCCTAGCCCATGATTCACCCTGCTTTGCCACTCTTGAGACCCATTATAGGTCAATAATGGGATTTAAGTGCTTCCCTTCGGCTCTGCAGGCGGCAAAGCCACAGGCTGCCTCATGTACCAGCTGAGATGGCAAAGTGGTGGTGGTGGGGGGGGGGGGGGTAAAGAAATTAAAATGACCCATAGTTTCCTTCCAACTGTTCAAATGCACAGTAATTTGTCAGAACACATTTAAAACCTGTAAAGTAAATTCACAAAACCCAGCTACGAGTAACAAAGATATGCCAATGAGTAGAAAGACAGTTATAGAACATTGACCTGCATCACATAATAAACATATATCATTAATGAATTGATTTTGAATTCTAAAGATTCTAAATTAAGTATTGATTGTCTTAAGTCTCCTACCAGAAACTAAAAGCAGAACTACACTTATCATTAAAAACATTCATGTTTTTCAACATCACATGAGGTTTAGTTTGGTCTGAACTGCAGAATGTCATGTACCAGCAGGTGAACGTCAAAAAATGATCAAATAGGAAAAACAAGCAAGACAACAGGCAAAAAAACAACAAAACTAAGACCTTCTGATACAACAGGAAGCATCCGGACGGACAAGTCCAAGCTGACAACAGCCGGAGGTAATAAGAAGATCAGCCACAGGTGAGGTCACTAACAGAGACCAGGTGTGAACAATGAACGCACAGGAAACAGGAAGTCCAACAGCACATCAGTTAGTGCAGAAATAAAACGACCCCACAAAGCGCAAACACAGAAAGTAACACATCTCGACAACAAATGCAGAGACGAACAAAACAAGAACAGCATTTCAAAGTAAGTACTAGACGGGGATGGATTTCACTGTAACCGTGCTAAATTGATTTGATTCACACAAGTTTGTAATTTACGTTTCAACATGATTCTATTAAAAATCGGTTACATTTTGATTCAAAAATATATTTTAAGTATGGAAAAACTCTTAACAGCATAACTTAACAGCATAACTTTCATTACTATAAATACAAACTTTTACATTAAAAACTAACAGAAAATGTCATTCCCCCCCCCCCCAAAACAAATTACTTAAAAATAAAATAAAATTCATCATAAAATTGATGAATTTATATTACATTTTTGAAATGAAAATCAATATTTTGATGAAACAATTTATTTCTGATCAGCAGTGGTTCAAACTAATAAATGAAAGAGTTATGCTGCGTTTCAGCGTAGGCGAAATACCAACACTACCTAAAAAGTATTGGCTTATTGCATAATCAGCAGTACTGGGTATTATTTCTGAGTATCCAACACTGATATATTGAATATCTTTTTCTCAATAGAGTTTCTATGAAATATATTTACGTCACAACATTTTGCTTGTAATATTTATTAGAAATTATCTCATTTGACAGCCTTTTCTCCCAAACCAAAAAAACAATCACGAAGGGAAGTTAACATTTTTAACACATCATATCATTGCAGACAGTTTAAATAAAGTATATAGTTTGATATCAATCCTGCTGTATTTACTGACAAAATTATTTTTCTGGGTTTGACCACCAATTGAAAATGACTTTTTGGAATTGACGCTCAATCGTTGGGTCAATTCTCAGCATAAAAGATTTGTTTTTTTGATCGTGAAAGTTGGTATGAAAGAAAGTAGTTCGACCATATATTTCATATATGTGTGCGTGAAGTGAACACACCCTCCCAACAGAACTATCATCGGAGTCTCACAAGATTTATCTAAAAGAGTCGAGCCCAGAGGCTCCAGGACGACTACCGAGCTGATGGACAATGATACTACGAAAATGGGAGTCACTGAGCTCTTAGCAAGAGCAGCACCACTTTGCAACACTACTATCAAGGACAAACAAACGCAGATAATCTGTGAATGTGTGCAGAGAAAAAATAAATATAGCAGAGACTTCAGCCTGAATGCCAAAGGATAAGCAGCAGTGTTAATGCTGGAAGCAGAGATAAATGGGTGTTTCTTCTTCAAGCCAAGGCTTTGGCCTATACCTGCAGGGCAGTGCTGAGGAAGAACCATGAAACTGAGAGAACTACATGGGACTGAAAACCCTTCTCTGGCGAGGGATTGCTGCACCATCTGCACAAACAATCACAAACCATTCTGATTGATTCTTAACCCTTTAATTACCAAAGCAACCGACTGAGGCGAAGCGGTTGTAGAAAGAACTGATTAAAGCTGACTGAGAGCAAAAGGCAGAAGCTTAAGGCAGAAATGGGGAGATGAGATGCAAAGACATGTAAAGAAAAAGAAAAAAGCTTAATGCCTTAAAGTGGTTGAAATAAAATCTAAAACTTTGGTGAATTGAATTACCGTGAAGTAAATTTGCACTTTACTCTGGAGGGTTTTCCGTTCAGCTGTAAATGACTGAACACGCTTAGAAGGTTGTAGTAGAGAGCATAAGACGATGATGGAGACAGAATCCAATGCATAATTGAACATGAGCATGACAGAGCCATGGGGCATGTCGCTCTGACACGCAGGCTAAGCTTGATTCTAAACTCTTTCGTTCCAATTCAAACATTTACTGTCGGCTCTGAGGAAATCAGCCAGACTGATCAACTCTTCCTTCATTTTAGCAAGTCGTATGGAAAATAGGTGTGGTCATGGCTCCTCCTAGTGGTTGATTCAAACCACTCAAACTCATAGGTCTTTTTTTGTTTTATCCAGAACATTTCATTTAAAAAGCTTGTACCATTTAAAGTGTGAATTTTCTTTCCTCTGACACCACACTAGTGGCTTAACTCTCATAGCGGTTGTTAAGGTTTAAGCCCATCGAGTCAACGGAAAAGTGGATTTGTCTCTAATCGAATTTCACCCATGATGCAAATCAGCTTTAGTCCCTGATTCCTGGATGCAGGACTCCCTCTACCCCTCTGGGCAGCTTCAGCCGCCTTGGGCTCGAGTTAATGCCCCCTCTGCTGGGGCAGCCAAAAAATAAAAATAAAAATAAAACTCTGCTCATCTGCCCCCATTTCTCTAATCTGTTTTGATTAAAAATAGATGTATAGCTTGCTGCAATATTAGGTTTTATCAAAACAACCCTCAGAAGTACTGCTACTCTTTATTACATTATCACTACATCAATTTAGGTCATTCCAGTTTTTAATTTTGAGATATAAATTGGATTAAAGATCTTGCAATTTATAAAGCTTGAATAAATAATGAGTCAACTAGAGTAGCATTCTAATATGCTATTTTAAAGTCCACATTTGGAAGAGGCTACAAAATAGGTGTATTATTTTACGATGAATAAAACATTAAAATCTAAACGGCTAATGGATGTTTTCCTTGGAGTGTTTTTTTAGCCAGCTTCCTTAGAAAGAGCTTAGATCCTTTCTAGTCTCAGGGCTTCATGCCTGTGCTTGTTAGCTCTGTTTTTACATTTTTTCTACAGGCGAGTGCTATCTTTTTTCCACACAGCATTCGTACCGTTTCCAAACAAGTACACCCCCCCCCCCCCCCCCCTTTAGCACAGAACAAACCAATGTGATTTAGCGGTGCATCAGTGTGTGCTTCCAAACAGCAAACTCAGTTAAAAAACAACAGTGTTGTGTTGCTTTTGTGACACAATTGGGCTCTTCTCACTTCACATACACACACCGTTTTGAATGAGCAACTACTTAAAGTATAGATCCCAAACTGTACTGTACTCTGTATACCAGAGCTAAGAAACTGAGCATTAATGTGATACAGGAACACATGTATCCATTATAGAAGTGCATCAGGAAAACAGCTCCATGATTGAACACTATGGAAGACAGAAAAACTGTTTTGATTCAAACCAATTAAAGACCCACTCCGATCATCTTTTGATCTATTTTAAAACTGTGGTCTTTTAACTAGAACTTTGCTGTTTGCCGGTTAAACCTTTTAAAAAAAACCTGTTGTTTTCTAGGACATAGTTTCTGCATAGCAGTGGCAGTTTGTTAGAAATTCACCTCCGGGTCCCACCCACCTTGTGGGTGGGACTAACCCTAACCCTGCCCCCATTGCCCTAACCCTGCTGAGAATCTCTCCCACTAGCTTACAACCCCTAACATCCCCAACCTAACATTAGCTGTGCAACAAAAAATGGCGAGCAATATTGGAGCCATCCAGCAGTACAGTTATGAACCATCAGTCATTGAACCCATCCAGCCGTGCAGTTTAGAGGCAGATGCCAACGCAGACGTACAAAGACGTACGCGGATCCAGTCATCAACCAATGGATGTGTGGAAGCTTGTGGCCCGCCCATAGTATTTGTGACGTCACACAATTACAATATTTTTCAAACGACATTTTGTCTGTCAGCTCCTGATTCACAACAACCTGAATAAAGACATAATCAGAAATACAATTTTAATCTGAATTTTCCTAATACATGTCCTCCATCATCAGACAAATGCCACAGGAACATGTTAATAACACCAAAAGCACCAATCATAATGTTATGCCCAAAAGAAAAGGCAATACGGACCGACACATGTTGTGTCTTCATATATGAACCCTATTGTCTGCTCGGTGAACACCCAGCAGGCCCTCAGCTCTTTGGGAAGCTTTGAACTACATCCACAGATTTTTCAACAAGGCCCTGCATCTGATTTGAGATAGGATTTGAAATCTGCGGGAAATGTTGACTGGAAAAAGGAACAACAGTCCAGTTATTTTAAGATCAAAAATAAAAACTAAGTATGGACAGACTTCTAAAAAACAACACAAAAACAAGTCTAGTCTGAACCAAACTCAGGAAATCTGACTTTGAAATGTCAACCAAATGGAGGGGGATCCACTGGATCAGCCTGAGTGATACAGCAACACAGAAGCATTTACTCGGCAGAAAGCTGTGCATTACTTGCAGATTGGATGGAATTAGAGTGGGGAAAAAAAGTATGTAGTCAGTCACCAATTGTGAAAATCCTCCCACTTTAAAAGATAAGAGAGGCCTGTAATTTTCATTATAGATAAACCTCCACTATGTGAGACAGAATGAGAAAAAAAATCTAGAAAAACGCATTGTCTGAATTTTAAATATTTTTTTCTAAATTATGGTGGAAAATAAATATTTGGTCAATACCAAAGTTCAACTCTTTCTATACAATGTTCTATAACTTTTGTTGGCAACAACAGCAGTCAAACATTTTCTGTACATCTTCACAAACGGTTGCTGGTATTTTGGCCCATTCCTACATGCAGATCTCCTCTAGAGCAGTGATGTTTTGGGTATGTTGCTGGGCAACACAGACTTTCTACTACATCCAGAGATTTTCTATGGAGTTGAGATCTGAAGACTGGCTAGGCCAGTCCAGGACCTTGAAATGCTCTTACAAAGCCACTCCTTGGTTACCCGGGCAACAGTGTGTTTGGGATCATTGTCACGCTGAAAGACCCACCCACGTTTCATCTTCACGGTCCTTGCTGATGGAAGGAGGTTTTCATTCAAAATCTGATGATACATGTTCCCAATCATTCTTTCCTTTACACGGATCAGTCGTCCTGGTCCCTTTGCTGAAAAACAGCTCCAAAGCATTATACTTCCACCCCCATGCTTTACAGTAGGTTCTGACCATAGGACATTCTCCCAATCCTCTTCTGGATCCTCCAAATGCTCTCTAGCAGACTGCAGATGAGCCTGCACGTGTACTGGCTTTAGCAGGGGGACACGTCTGGCCCTGCAGGGTTTGAGTCCCTGGTGGTATAGTGTGTTACTGATGGTGGGCTTTGTTACTTTGGTCCCGGCTCTCTGCAGGTCATTCACTAGGTCCCCCATGGGATTCTGGGATCTTTGCTCACCGTTCTTGTGATCATTATGACCCCACGGGGTGAGAACTTGGGGAGACCCCCAGATGGAGGGAGATTATCAGTGGTCTTGGATGTTTTCCATTTCCTAATAATTGCCCCCACATGTTATTTCTTCACACCAAGCTGCTTACCTGTAGAAGATCCAGTCTCCCAGCCTGGTGCAGGTCAACAATTTGGTTTCTGGTGTCCTTAGACAGCTCCTTGCTCGTAGCCATAATGGAATTTGGACTGAGACTGTGTGAGGTTGTGGACAGGAGTCTTTCTATAGATAACCAGTTCAAACAGGAGTCACTAATACAGGTAACCAGTGGAGGACAGAGGATCCTCTACAGAAGTTACAGGTCTGTGAGAGACAGAAATCTGGCTTGTTTGATGAACAAATACTTAATTTCCACCATAGTTTACAAATAAATTCTTATAAAAATCAGACAATGTGATTTTCCCTTAGTTGAGGTTTAGCTTAGGGTTGGGCGATGTCCCCTAAATTGGCAGTTGACGATGTTTGCAGTCAACCATCGGGATGGACGATGATATCGTCGGGGGGGGGGGGGGGGGGGGGGGGGGGGGTATTTTTAATTTTTCATTCTTATATATATATATATATATATATAAAATTGCCATTCGTCATTTTACTTTATTTATTTTATTTCCCAAATAAATGAGTCATCGACGATGATCCAGTCTAAACTGAGGGAAGTGACTTTAACAAAAAATCAAATAAACAGGGGTTTGATTAGACCGGTGGAGCGAGCGACCGTGTCTCTAGCAGAGAAGACGGACTTAAAGTTTTGTGCTTTAGGGGAAGTAAGGATGCTTTGTTACGTGTGGGAGACATAGGACTGTGATCCGTCCCGCAGCTCTGCGTGAAAGAGCAACCGGAATTTAGGAGAAGCGGGTCTCCCGGTAAAAGTGTGTGTCGGGCAGAGCTCGGAGCGCTAGCTGACGCAGTGTGTAAGCTTCGAAGCAGAAAGGCCGCTCAGTCCTTAGAAACCGTTCAAAAATTTGTGTTTCCAGTCGTGTCCCGACAAAATAAAGGCTGATGTTATTCCCACATATTTACGTGCAGCCAAGATGCAGATTGTAGCGTTTCACGCATGGATTTATGTTCATGCTAATGTTGTTAGCCCGTGTTAGCACACTGCTAATCCTGGCTTCCGGCTCCGTTTTTCAACAGAAAAAGCACTGACCACACGGATTAAAATGATGAGCGAACAGGCGCTTCATACTAACCGTAACATTAATAAAAGCACGTTTAGGAGATCATCTTGTATAATAATAATTAAATAACCGAGCTGACGTATCTATGTATGTATCTGCTCGGCGGAACTAAGTTTCGCTTCCGGTTTTTAAAAACACTGCTGCGCATGTGCGAATGATTTATTCCGACCGAAAGTGTGACCCATGTGAATGTTTTTTATAATCTGAAAAACTTTTTCTGGGCCCATCTACACGGTTGGATTCTGATCCGACCATTGATCCCATCAAGATATTTTGTACATGTAACCGCATCTTATGGTGTCGACTCGCAGCGTGCCGGGGGGGTGGCATCACGATGGTGTCTCTCCATCGGGATGTCAGTCAACCATCACGATAAACGATGGTATCGTCCATCGGCACAACCCTAGTTTAGCTATGATGTAAATTATAGGAATCTCGCATCTTTTTAAGTGGGAAACCTAAAAACAGCCACAATTGGTGGCTGACTAAATACTTTTTTGCCCCACTGTATATACATCATGTGGAATAAAAGGATTTACCAGTAAATTAAATTAAATTAAAAAGCATATGGGCTGAAACACAGCACTACCACCTAAAAGTATTTTTAGAGTTGTGATCACTTTTATGGAGTAAAAAGGTTACTCTCCTCTTGACTGGAGGACTGAGCACAAAGATCTGCACTTTCCCACCTCAAGAGTCTTTGTTCTATTATTGTGTACTTTGAAGAGTGAGGATCTCTGCATCCTGGATGCTATGAAAAAGGCTACTCTTGCTCTGACATCGGAGAGAACAGCGCTGTAGCGCCGCACTCACTGTGAAGTCTGTGTGTGAAGACCATTACTCTGCGAGAACCCCGTTCTGAAAGCGCTTTCTATTCCAAGAGGGGCTGTACTTTCTGTCAACTCCAGCAGTGCTGGGAGAAAACAGGCGCTAAACCTTCAGTGCTAGTGATGCTTCACATTTTTTATTCAAAACCTAAACGCGCAAACAGATGCAGAGTGTAAACAAAGGGATAATGACGACAACAACTAGATGTTTTAAAAAGAAACTGATAAATCTTACACTGTCCTCAGAAAATAAAGCAGAAATTCATCAAACGTGTGAATCATTTTTATATAAAATCAATTAAAATCAATTATGTAGGTTTCTATTGTAAGAATGTTTAGTGATTAAATTTCCAATGTTCAAGTTTAATTACTAAATATCTAACATCAGTTATTAAAAACAAAACCAACAGTTTTAGTACGTACGGCTGACAAAAGCTGAATTGTGAACTTGTGAATCCTGATTGAATCAATGTAATAGTCATAGCCTTAATAGATATCCAAAATAATGTATAAATATCACTAAAGGCCAGGGGGGAGGAAACAAAACGTGTACCGGTAAATGGACTTAAAGGCCCGTACACACCGGGATGAATATTCGCCAGGCGTTATTCGCCAGCGTTTTTCGCCACGTTTTTTGTGTTCACACCCAGGCGATTTTCGCTGACGATGAGTGGAGTGAACATGCAATTTCATTCCCTGACATTAGATGGCGCTTAATGTAAAACAGAAATACTCCTGTACACAAGGTGGCGCTGCGCAACTTTACGCTTCTTAAACTCGCTTTTCACTCAGAAGAAGAGAGCAAGTATTTACCCGCTTGTCAGAATCAAACAAAGAAAACATGAATATTTCAAGCACCAGTAGCTCCAACTGGTGCTTGGTTCGGGGATGTTTTAGAATGTCCGTCATTATTGCTTCGCGGCAGTGTAGACGCTACTTGGCGTCTATCTTCTTCGCTGGTATGTGTGCTCAGAAAGGCAGTTTTGTGTTTGAGCGCCCCCAAGTTGTGTTTTACTGTAACTTCAGAAGCTCCAGACACGTGAGCAAAAGCGCCATTCTCATTGGTCGAGTAGATTTCGACGCGACGCGTCGAAAAAAAAAAACGAACCCGAGGCGTTTTTTTTTTTGACGCTTTAACGCGTGGCGTTTTTTCGCGTCGGTGTGCACACTCTCGTTGGTGCCCTTTGTTTAGTCACGAGGCGTTAAACGTCGGCGAAAATCGCCGGCGAAATTCGTCCCGGTGTGAACAGGCCTTAAGTCAGCTGCAATCACGTTGTAGTTAAAGGGTCTATATCATGCTATTCTTAAGCCTTTTATAGTCAACCACATCCATGTACATGATTGGCACACTAAAGAACGAATTCTTTATTAAATATAAGTTTTTTCCTGTTCTTTTTCAACACGGAATTAAGACAACTTGATCACTGAAGCCCCGCCTTTCTCTCCGTGTGGGTGCCCCCCCCCATTTCATGACATCAACCTAGAGCCGGACTCACCAGCGTGTCTGCATTTCTCCCACGAAAACAAACAACAACCCTACTTTTGCAAAGATGGATTTTCACATTGTGCACAGAAAATAAAGACCAATCACCGCTAGCTACACGGAGAAAGTGGGTGTGTCTGTTGACCTGTGGGCGGGGCTGACAGCGCACTGTTACTGCAGGGGGCGGTTCCTCACTTGTCTGGACCTGCTAATTTTGTGGATTAGGAGGGGCTGGTGCTCAGAGCGCAGGTTTTTAGAGGAATGCTCAGAAATGTAAATACCACTCTGGTGTTTCTGTCATGAGAAATGAATACTTTAATACAATTAAAAGCTTATAAAGTGGATTTTGTCTGATATAGACCCTTTAAAGTCCCACTCTGATCATCCTATAATCTATGATTAAAGCGCTCCCAGTGGTCTTTTATTTATGATTATGCCGTTTTAAAGCAAAATCCAATAACCTGTTATTTTTAAAGGCATAGTCTCTGCAGAGCGGCAGTAGTTCATTAGGAATTTGCCTCTGAGTTGTGGGTGGGACTAGGGGTGTGACAATAACCGCATCACCGCAGGTTTCTTTTTGTGAACGTTTTCTTTTAAGTTCTGCATATGGTGCGTGATTGGAACTATAATAAACACATTAAACACATTCATCTGATAATTTACTTTTTCTGCTAGTCCTGTGTTCAGACTTCAAGGGTTTCTGGGGGAAACCTTTTATTACTGTTCTCCTTCACTCCCTCAGCGCTGCACACGCTCACTCTACTTACACACACACACGCAGCTTCAGCAGCACACACACATCTTCATTCTACAACAGAAGTTTCTGTCTCGCGAGGAAATACGACAAATTTACTGCGTTCTAATTACTAATTTCCATTGTATTCATTTCCATTTCAAGCTGCGTGCGTTCTTAAGTGCGCGACACGGCTGCCCGCTTAAGGATTTTGTGTTGGGGGGGGCTGTTACTGTTCTCGTTCACTCTGTAACACCAAACATGACAGCGCTGGTAGATTTAGATGAATATCACTACATGTTTTGTTTGGGAACTATTTTGTGCAGCGTAACGTTACGTGTCTGTATAAACAAAGGCGGAGCATCCTGCCCCACGTTCTTCATAGGTGTCAGGCTTCACGGCTACCGGAAAGGTGACAAAGTGTCTGCAGTCTGTTTATTACTGGGCAATAAATAATATTCTGAGAAGATGTCTGTACCAGAGAGCACAGGTGAAGCCTCGCGTGCAGCTAGAGAGCAGAAGAATCAACACGCACCCCCAACACACGTGTGTACACTCCTACCTCCTACACACGCAGCGCACTGACACACATACACAGTCATTCTACAACACCTATATAGTTAGTTCATTAGTGAGATAGGTAGTTTTTACTGCTATTTGTTATAAAAGAATAGTGTGTTGTAGCGGCTGGGTAGCTCGGTTGGTAAGGTGAGAGGCTACCATGCAGGAATCCAGGGTTTGATTCCCGGAGGGGAATGAACAACGGCACTGGGGCAATTACCACATCAAATAACATCACTCAGTGAGGGTCCTTAGGCAAGGCCCTTAATGCTACTGCCTCCCGAGCGCAATTCAGCTCCCCGCTCCCCCAGGGGACGGGTCAAACGCGGAGAAGAATTTCCCCATTGTGTGATGAATAAAGTATCAGTTATTATTATTATTATTATTAATTGTATTCATTTGCGACGGGTCAGCAGGGGATTTTGTGTTTGTGTGTGTGTGGGGGGGGTGGGGCTTCCTGCTGGTTCATCACCGCTGTGATCAAAAAACTCACACCGTCACAGCTCTAGGTGGGACTACTGGCACGGAGTAAGCCTGTCCCCATTTCCCATCATCCCTTTATTTACACTCTTTCCAGGAAAAAGAGCGACCAAAATTGGAGCTATCCAGCTGAACAGTTTACAGCCAGAGACCAGCTTGGACGAGGGAAAACAAAGACGTTCATGAATCTATTCGTCTGCAAGTGGATGCATCAGAATGGAGCAGAGCAGGGAGCCTGTGGCTGGCCGTTGTAGGTCCTACTAGTGTTTTCCAACAGTATTTTTTTCATCTGCTCCTGATTAACAATCATTTGAAAAAAGAATTACCCAGAATAACAATTTTAAGCTTAATTTTCTCTACACATTTCCTCCACCATTAGCAAAACTGTTACAATAACATGTTAATAACACAATTGAATTGATGCATATAAACAAAACAAAATATAATATCACATAAAATAATACACAAAGGAAGACATGAATAAATTGGTGTGTAAATGTGATGAAGGCAGCGGTACTCCAGTGAATTCATGGCCGGGAGTTGGTGGTTAACCTCCGGGTAGGGAAACACCGCTTCCCGGCTGGATGTCACGTGACACCCAGAGGCACCTTCACGCGCTGAGGGAGAAAAGCCCTGGATTGACCCTGCAGTGGAGCACCTTCACCTTTTCACCAACACACCTTCTCCCTCACGCAGCTTTACACGAGTCAAAGCTAGACACGAAATGTGAATTTCACGCCTAAAACCTAAATAAACGCTTAAAGGGTTGGGGACACAGAAAGCTTGAGGGTTTATAGCAGTTTCCGCTAACGCGTCGGTCGGTGTCAAAGGGAATTCGCTAGCACTCGGATAACGGAAGAAAAAACAAACGTAGGAATTCAGACAGCATCTTTACTTCCTTCATCATTCTTCTTACCTGAATGTTGCGTGAATATATTGATCCCTGGGTCGGGCGCGTTTGCTGAGGCTGCCCTGCCTGGCGGTGTCCCTGTGCTGCTACTGCCTGGTTCTCCTCGGGGTCTTCGCCCGGCTCCGCTGCCCCGGTTCCCCTTTCCCGGCTGCGGTTGTGTAGCGTGGGGTTGTGGTGGCTGCAGTCCGGTCGACGTAACCTCACCAACGCGGCCTACCTGCTGTCCCATCCCAGTAGTTTGTTTGTGAGGTCGTTTGGGACGAAGCAAGCAAACCCCCCCCGCGCGCTTCTAGTTCACATCCCCCCCCCACCAAGTTAGAACGGACTGGCCCACAATCTCCTCCTTAAAACCCTCCCCACTGAGATAACGGGAACTAGCCCGAGATGGCTAGCTAGCTAGCCTGTTAGCTAAGGTTAGCAGCTACGAGTGAAACCCACCCGAGACCGCCTGCAACAATAAAACCGCAACCTCCGCGCGTGACACGGTTTTCCTAACCGCCGTGGTTCAGACCGCACCGAATGACTAAAGTACAGCGCTCCACGAACTGGACGGGATGGGAAAGGAGACTATCAAATCCTTCTAGCCGTGGTCCAGCCGCTGCGCGCCCCCTCTGACGCCGCCATCTTTACCGCAGAACAGTGGATGTGTTGCACAAGGCGGGGGTTCGCCTCGGATGCCCGGTCAGAGCGAGCCTCCACCTCCCCAGCACCGACACGGAGCCGCTCCCAGCATTCTCTGCAAGGAGTCTGCCCACGAGAGGACCGGGATGCCGCACACCAGAAAGGAAAACGGAGAAAAAAAGAAAACACGCCTACACCCCCAAGCTATGGATTTATCCCGAAAGTCAGAGTTACTTCTTCTAAAAGCTTTTTAATCATCTACAGTGAAGTTTGGAAATTCATTTTCTAACAAACAATTTCATTCATAGATTAAAAAAAAAACCCTCATAAAAAGTATACTTCCTTGCAAATATAATTAAAACAAAAAGTTAAACCTATTGGACTTAATGTCATTCTTTATGGCACCATAACGCAAATGAAAATCCTCTTCTGTTGGTTTAAATAATTACAGTGAGAAATTTGACTTTTAATCTTTCTACAGAAACAAGCCCCAAAAGGTAGAAAAATTATGAAAAATAGTAATTTATAGTGGCTTAATACTAATTACTAGAAAAAAAATGCTAATGAAAACTTCAAAAATAAATCGAGTATCGAATTTTCTGCAAAAAACCCTGAATCTTTAACCCAAATGATGCATATTGAGTTGTCATTGGATATTTAATATTTAGTGATTTTATCTGTTCTTTGTATGGAGATTTTAAATTCTACAGGAAAAAAAACAATTTATCATTATGCATCAGATTAATGTGTTCATCTAGTAATCCTGGCATACAATAACAAAGATAAGGGAATAGACTTTTATTCCAGCAATTATTACTTTGACAGAGAACAATCATTTATGTAAAGACACAGAAAAGAGGCGTTACAACATATATAACAAAATAAATTAAATGGAAAAGTAACAGAAAATCAATCAAAAATCAAATTTTTAGTCAACAGATTCTTTACAATTTGATATTATTGTGAACAAAAAGAGACACTCATCTGACAAAAGTATCCAAATGATGTCAAAAATGTCTTTACATGTTTAAAAGTGTTAGTTTGAGTTCATAATACAAAGTTTTGTCATGTGGGGAAACGTCACTCAAAATGAATCTTCACTACATTCGAGGTGCTGCTATAGCGCCACCTTGTGGTCATTATAGCACACATAGAATCAACGTTTTAAAGAGCATCAGAAAAATCCCTGAAATGCAACATTTTTTTTTAAAATGTGCAATGACTTTCCATAGAAAATATAATCTTCTTCAATACCACACAGCAAACCGGTATGAAATAGGACGACAGCAGAAAATATGGTAGCCCTGGCTGCTGAAGCATCACCGTGTTTGTTGGAACATTCTGGCAGCCTTTAAATCTCACAGTTGTACTTATTTCAGTGATTTCACATAGCAGCTAACATCTGCTGACATGTGCTTCCAAAACACATTTAGTTCATAGAGAATCACCAATTCAGATTGAAACAGCACAGCCAGCAGCCCTACATTTGGGTTCACCGACTTCAGTGTTAAAGTCCTGATTTGATTACTAAGGTTACCAACAAATTACCCAGAAATCCCGAGACAAAGACAGCAGGTGTGGCACCTCTTGCTTATTAGGTTCAAACAGCTGGACACACGTGTTAACCCCTCTTTTTTTGGCACTAAAAGTAAATGTTTCAGTCTACATGTGTAAACCACCAAAGAGTGATTGCAAAAAGCCAATTCTGTCTGCGTTCAGCTGCCGTGAGTCAATATTGCCGCGATCTTGTTGGCACAAAGAGGGTTTTCACAGTCGATCTACTCAAAGAGACAACTTAAAAAATACAAACAGTACATAAGTACATGGAAGAAGGTGCTTACAGGTACTTCTTTGTGATGTCTGACAAACACATAAGGCATCAGTGACGGTGCTGTTTTTGGCATTTCAGCAGAAGCTTTGCCATACATTCTTACAGACTTCCAACTTTAGTGCAAAGACAAGAAAAAACCATAAATATTTAAATTAACAGAAACCCTCCAGTGATCAGGACTAGCACTACGTCTTACTATAATCCCAGTCGAGTCAAAACTCTTCAGTCTGTCCTTAAGCCCGTTTGACAGCTCCAGGACCGAGGAGTAACCCACTCCAGAAAAGACGGCTGAAACAGAAACGTCCTCACGTCAGGATGCGTCTTTCCTTCCGCTAGCAAGTACTTCTGAACAAGTCATGTTGTTACCTCCTTCACAGGACAGTATCTCTGAGCGTACCACTCCTGGGAGTACAGACAGATGATCACGCCCTGACCCAGGAACAGAGCCGTCCACATGATGACGTTCCAGATGGGGCCTTTCCGTCGGTCATGCAGGATGAAGTTGAACATCACTGGGAATGAAATGGAGACAGAAAGACAAAGATTCAGGAGTTTTGTGGCTGAGAGGCAGTGATGCCCGATTCCTTCAGTCATTCTTCTTACTTCCAAAACACATGAAGAGGCAGAAGAGCACGGGGTAAAAGAAGCCGAAGCACACGGCTAGAATGTACTCATGGACCACGGCGGAGATGGTGAAGACGAAGAGCATGGCGGCTAGTCTGAAACGCTTCTGAGAAATCTGAAACGCCAAATAATAAACAGTTTCAAGTTGAAATCTCATGTAGGAATTAAAAAGAAAATCTTCAGGCAATTCACAAAAAATATCAGATATTTTTAAAAGAAATCATTTTTTACCTTTTTATAAAAGGACTCACTTTAACTCAACAACATATTGTTGGAAGTCTTTTTACCCATCAAATTAACATTTTAATCTGCAGTTTAACTGTCCTTAGTTTGCAGTTTTATATGTAATAAAGAGAAAAAAAGGTCAATTTCTACTTTCTTTACTTTTTTAAATGAAAGTGAAAACATATTGATGAAAATGTTGACACCATAACTCAAATAGATAAGATTTCCCTAAATTTGACATTTATGTTTTATTTTTAATGAGAGAATAAAAGCATACATTTAAAATGAAATTGATTTAGTTTTGCTTTTGACCCTGGAGAACGCAAGAACACGTTTTATTCTGGGCGTCTAAAGTTAATTTGACAAGTTTTGTTGTTTGATATTTTTAGTAGCAGCAATTGATGGCAGCCAAAGAAGAAGAAAAAAGAAAAGAAACAGAAAACAATGACTAAAATCTGAGAAACATTGATCCGGTTTCAGGTCCTCCAGGCTTCAAATCATTTAGTGAAACAGAAGAAAACTGTGATGGTTTCATAATAAATTAAAATATGCCAAATGTTTTTTATTTTTAGTTACAGAACACAAATGTAAATTAAATTCTGAACTCAAAAAAATCATTAATAAACTGAAAAACAAAATTGATGCATTAAAAAAAAAACCTATGAAGAATTGAATAAGAATTTTCCTTACGAGTGAATTAAAACAGTTCTAGATACTTACATGTTTTTTGTATAAGAATATATAAGTATAATTTACTACACAGTATTTTATTTGGACATCAAACAAACGTGTCAAAAATCTACAAGTTAATATTGGCAAAGAAATGACTGACAAACTTAGAGAAATAAACTTTACACCTGCCAGGAATGTGTTGGGAAATGTTGTATTTCTGTTAAAGTTTTATTCTAAACTTTAAAATGACAAACTTCCTATAAATCCAGATAAAAACATTTGATTGCAGATTAAACGTTTGACCTCTATGGGTTAAGAAAAGACTCACCAACAGGAAATCTCTGTAGACGTAGTAATACAGCCAGTCGTGCACCACCACGTTCCAAGTTCGATAGTAATTTGCAAAAGAGGTTGAATTCCACCAGTCCTGAATCAGAGCAAAGCCGTTTTAAGTGTCGATTACCACCTTAAACACCTCCTTAAACATGTTCTTAGTCAAAGGGAGAGCAGGACCTTGTAAAACATTCTGTCTGCAAAGCGAAGCATCTCTGCAAAAGCATTGAGCCAGCAGTGCAGGAAAGCAAAAAATGCCAGCAGGAGAACCAAAACTCCTAAAAGGAAACACAAAAAAATAATAATAAGAAGAAAAAAACTCAAACATGAAGCATGACCTACAGCTGCTGGGGCGTCACGTAAGCTCTACCTGGCAGGATGGAGTTGAAGACACAGAGGACCATCGCCCTCAGATCCAAAAACTGCAGACTGATGCTGCGGAACTGCGGGATGCACAGCCGCACGAACACGTAGTAGGCATAACAGAGGCAGCCCAGGACCTGAGGACGGAGGGGAGGGGGTTAAACACATCCGATAAACCTCATGCTGTGCAGGGAAAACACGGCAGCGTACCTGAAGAAAGTTGGAGGCCACATAGCTCCATCTTGTAACAGGGTTCCTGAATGGAGACAAGGTTTACCGGATTGACAGGAAAAAAACGTTGTCAGTTTAGTAAATGAATGACAGAGACGCTGTGACCGGAGAGAACCTTGGATATTTGTCTCTGTAGATAAGAGTCGGGGCAAACAGGAAGTAGAGGTACTGAGAGACCTGAGGGACGGCTGGACCAGGACCTGATGGCAATTTAGAAGATAAATGCCAAAACTGGAATTCTGAATGATTAAACAGGCAAAATGGTTCTGAATCAAGAGTTACACACTTGTCTTATCCTTTGCCCAGGAGAGGACTTTTGGAACGTTCTCCCTGACAAACGAATGCGCTTTCATCATTAAACGAACCTGAAACCAGAAATGAAAAAAAGAAAAATTAATTTATGGTTTTTTTTTAATGTTGTTTTTTTCTTCAATGAATTGTGATCTTCACTGGTGTCCATGGATTACATTAAACCTTTGCACCTTTATCCACCTTTGTCATGGTAGGGAGAACACGTCAATGGAAGGGGGGGGGTCATCTAGACCCCACAAGATAACACAAGGGTTATGGATTCACTTTGGTTGTGCTTACTGATGTCAGAGAGCTACACAGTCTATTTTTTTAATAAGTTTCAAAGGTGTTATAGTAAATACGCTAAAGCGACAAATGTGTAACATTGTCGGACTGCGTTTGGAGTAACAGGCCGTATGATATTGTGAATCTTCTAACCAGGATATGAGTTCTAGAATTATAATTATGATTATCGGTTAGTAAAGTCTGACTGATGGATGGACTCACCTCCCACTCGTGTCTCCCATATGACATAACTTCAAAATCAGACTATCGAGGTTGCGCTCTATAGTATAGAAAATGCGAGATTTGTAATGTAGAAAAAACACTGGGGGGGGGGGCATGAGCTCCCAGCAACGGCGAAGGGAACCGGGTTGGGGGTGTGCCACACCAGTGGTCCCGCCCACACCAGTGGTCCCGCCCACACCAGTTTGAACAGAAATTGAGTTTTTTTTTTTACATTTGGCTAAAAAGACCACTGAAGTGGGGACTTTAACGCAATAAAAAACCTGCCTCCCGTTTCACTCACCTGTTCAATAATGATGATGAAGCAGGATGCCGGCGGTAAGCTGTTGGTCACAACGACATACGCAGGAAGCAGTCCCAGACCCAGAACTTGATACAGCAGGAACGCAGAACCCAACAGCAGACTGGACACCCTGGGGTGGCCATAGGAGCCCGACTGGCTCTGAGCCCACAGGTGGAACAGGGTGTAGGGCACCAGAAACACAGACAGGAACATGCACATCCACGTGCACACCACTAGAGGGAACTGGCCAAACGCATAAACCAGCAGGTCAAAGTCCAGCACCAACCTGAGACAAAAGACCACAAGTTTCTGTGTCTTTTCTGATAAGGTCAGCCACTGTGCACCTGGACACAAAAGGAAACTCAAGGTAGCTTCATATTACCTGCCTTCATCAATAAAATCTACCACAAGTGTGCTGAGGATGAAGAGGATGAGCAGCGCGATGAACATGTGGTAGATGGTCCTGATGTGGTCCACTTCAAAAAGCTCACTGCAGAAGAACGGAGGAACGTTTGAGCAGCAGAATGAATGAACGACCTCCGGAGCACAGAGAAATGTTTGATGCACCAACTTACTCAAGAAGAGACCTCCTGTTTGTGAAATGCTTGCCCTCCCCGTGAGGAGGGCGAAAGTGACTGCAGGACACAACCGTGGGGGGGGGAATATTACAAACGTGGTCAGAAAAAAATGGAGCTGGAGGAGTATTTTCTGTGTTCAGGTGTACCCGAGCTTGGCCCTCTCCCTATCCGACATGGGGGGGGAGAAGGCTGCAGGCACAGAGGAACGCTCCAGGCTGGACGACTCCTCTAGAAGATGATCCACCAAGTCGCTGACCTGGCTGTCAAACTGACGCAGAAGGTCATTCTTCAGGTGCTGAAAACCAAAAACGTTTGTGCAAATGAGGAACACAAGGAAAATAAAAATTATAACATAGAAAATTCGTGGAAACTAGGAGGAGCTGCTTTTCCAGAGGAAACTACAGGATTGAATGCTATATCACTGAATGAAAATGAAACTTAAAGGGTAATAACTGGCACAAATTTTTTTTATAAACAAATGATAAAAGTTGACCTTCAATAAAGTGAAAAACAGCACAATAAGAAATGCCAGAGCCGGGTATCGAACCAGCGAGCTTCTGCTCCAAGGATTCCCCATGCGTTTCAATGGAGACAGAAATCCTGGAAATCCTAGAAAAGTTCAAGGATTTGAAGGACCAAAAGTCATAGCAGGAAAAAACTGAAAGATCTGAACATTTGAATAGTTGAATGGTTGAAATAGATGAACAATAGGAGATAAGCAGGGAAAAAATGGATGAAGATATCAGAATAAAGAAAGAGAAACAGGAAAACAATGACTGAAGGATTTATAGCATTCAGCTTTATTGTATTCAACCCATAAGATGATGAGAAATTTAAAGATGCTGTGTACGGACAGAACGTTGTTTTGGTATATTCTAGAAATAATTCTAGAATATACCAATATTCTAGAAAAGCAGAAGATAATTTTGGAATTTTATTCATGCAGCAGCATTTTTCAGATTTGTATTTAATCAGGAGGACAGTTTTGATTCATAAACATGTTGCATAAAAAAATATATGTATAATAACTGGAAAGGCTAAAGTGAAATTGTCCGTCTCGTATTTCAGTTTAGTACATTAAATCTCACTTCAGGACGATCTTTAGCGCTGAAACTCTTAAACAACATTACACGCTTCAAACCTCTGTCTGTTTAAATGGACAGATAAAGATAAATCTGTTTTAGTCAAACATAAAATCTATTTTTCTTCAAACAAACGTACACTTGTGTTAAGAAAGAAACATGTCCACTGCCTTATTTACATTTGACCCCAAAATCTGCAAATTTGCTTCATCAGAGACAAAAAAAAGTCACAAGTCCTTTCATTTCTAAACACACACATGGTTTAAACTGCTGAGCTAATCCTCATTATGACCCACTTGCCTGTTAGCAAGTCTGAAAAGCATCTTTGTAGAACAACCGAGCAGCAAAAGTTACGGTTATTAGAGCAAAAAGGGTCGTGAGAACAATTTCAAAAATGACGTCTGTTTCACAGTCACATGCTGTGGTACGTTGGTTTTCCAAAATCTTGTTTTTTTCCACCAAATTAAGCATTTTCTGTCCTTAATTTAGGTCATTCTGCCATTTTTAAAAGCATATTGTGTGTGTAGGAATGTTTTTTTATTGCCTTGCTGTCATTAAAAATAAATAAATAAGAGGAACATAATAATTACAGAGGTATTTAATGTTTAAAACGCGTAGAGTAAGAACAATAAGAAAATGGAGATGTCCGTCTGTTTTTGGAACAAAAAGATCTGAAATACTGTAAAAACCAAACAACACAGGAGGTTACTGTTAAAATATCAAATAACTAGTGAAACCTATTAACATCTGAGTGTGTGTACAAGAATATGTCTTTGGTGACATCTTTTATGTTTGTTGCATATTTATGAACTCTCTGTCTCTAAGAACCGAATCCTTGTTTTTGTTTGCCACAGTCCTTTTTGGTTGATTTCTGCTCAAAAGTACCAAAAATGCGACGTCTTTTTCAACTTTAAAGCAAACTCGTCATCAACTTAACCATGTGGCTAATTCACTAACCTCTGCCTTCCTCTTTAGTTGCATCTTTTTGCTGATGACACCGTCTGCTTCAATGATCCCTGTGAGGACAACAGCACATAAAGTACATTTACTTTAATGTGACAACACAGCTTTCCCATCAATAACGGAGTCAGAATCCCAGAAAACCTGGTCCACATCAGTGAACGTCACTCAACTTGCTAAACGTCTGGAATTAACGTTTGTTTTCCAATACGACGAACAGAAAGGAAAGTTTTTCCTTTCAACTGCGGTTGAAAACGTGTCCTTCCTGCAAAAACACACCTCATCAACTTGTTTGTTTTTATGATAAATTCTATTAAAACAGCGCCGCCTACAGGTAAAGATTCAATATGGCTCCTACACTTCCTATCTGCAGCCAACAGGTGCAGCTTAGCAGGCCAGCAGACTTTCAAACAGTTATCAACATTTTAAAATGATCAGGCAATAAAACAGATTTGTCAAAGTTCTGGGAAGTTTGGTCTTCAGTGGTTAAAGTTCAATACGAGTCATTTAGTCCTGACAGCTGCCTGATCTTTAGAAGTGGACTCCTTTCAAATAAAAAGCAGAACTCCACCCAAATCTTGAAGGGCAAAGTCTTGTTTTTTTTAAGGACAGCAGCAGAACTGCACCCATCTCAAAAGATGACAGAATGGCGTTGGCGTGGAGTAAGCCTTCCCATCATCCCCTTGTTTACGCTCTCTCACGCTAGCTTACAGCCCCAACCTAACACTGCTGATGCAACCAAACGGGCGAACAACATTGAAGCCGTACAGTTTTGAGCCAGATGCCAGTTTGAGCGAGGAAAGCAAAGACCTACACGGATCGGTTAGCCGCAGGGGTGGGCAATTCCAGGCCTCGAGGGCCGGTGTGTCTGCATGATTTCCAGATACTCTTGCCCTACTCATGGCTGATTACCTGGTTCAGGTGTGTCCAGCCAATCAGAACATGCCAGAGCAGGGTGTGTTGGGAAACATGCAGGACTGCGGCCCTCAGTGCCCACCTCTGGGTTAGCGGATGCATCGGAATGGAGCAGAGCCGGGAGCTTGTGGCCCGCTGATGGTGGTTTGTAACAACTTCAAGATGTTGCCCTTCTGCTACTAGTTTACCATGATTTGAATGAAAAGAATACTATACAGAATACTATACAGACAGAAATGTGGTTTTAAGCTTGATTTTCTTTATACATGACCTTCACCATGAGAAAAATGCTACAAGAACATGTTAGAAATGCAAATTGACAGAGTGGGACTCTATAGGGCCAATACTAAGCCTTTCAGATTAAACTATATCCATGTATATGATAAGATATTACCTTTGGCACACTGAAGAATGATTTTTAATGAAATAGTTATTTTCGCAGCTCATTTTCCTACCCGGAAGTAAGACAACTGTGTCTCCAAGGCTCCGCCTTTCCCTCCTTGTGGGTGACGCCCATTTCAGGACGTCACCTCAGATTCAACCTCGTCAGCGTTTCTCCCACCAAAACAAACAAAATCCCAACTTTTGTTCGTATTCTTCATGTAAAATAAGAACGTTTAGCTAGCTCCACAGAGAAAGTGGGTGTGTGCGTTAGCCTGGGGGCGGGGCTGGCAGTGCAGACTCTTCCTGGAAGGGGCGGTCCCTCACTTTGTGACGTCACAAAGTGAGGGACCGCTTATTTTCGTGGATTGGGAGGGGCTGGTGCTCAGGTTTTTAGAGGAATACTCAAATAGGTGTGAATGGATCAAAATACCACGTTGGAGTTGTTTTTTGAGAGAAATTTACATGATTATACACTTAAAAAAAAAAAATTTTGAGTGATATAGGCCCTTAAATAAAAACTGCATCATCATTCAGTTCATTATAAACCAAAGTGTATTTGTTTAAGAAGGGGAATTATTGGAAACCAAACTCAACAACAGAATTTGAATGAATGTCGTAGTTTGGCTGTGATAAATAAATCCATTTAAATGAAGTAAACATGCAGAAACAGACTGAAGCTGTGACTGACCGTCCGCAGTTTCCTGAATCCGGTCAGACTGCTCACCGTTGCTGAGGATGTGGCTTCCTCCGTTGCTTTGCTGCTCATTTCCGGGATCAGGTCCCCGGTCCGAGCCCGGCATTTGGGGGATGGCTCCGTTGCGAGACCGGAGGATATTGTCGGTCCCGTTCTCCATCTACGGAAGCAAACCGGATGAATGTGAATCTCAGGAACAAAAACAGCCCAGTTTAAAAAAATGACAACAATGTAATCGGTCACACGATGAAGCTGGGCTGATTACATAAAAACGTTCACGTTTGCCTCACTGAGTATCCGGATACTATCCGGTAGTGAGCAGTACACAGATTGAGGAAAAGCTAGTCACCTGACTGACCGAGGAATACCGAACAGGGCTACGCCTGTTGCAGAAACAAAACAGGGATAAAAAAAGCTCTTTCTTGAATCTTCCGGTCCTTCCTTTCTGTGGATTCCGCCTCGGAAAGCTCGCAGACAGACGAACCGGTCCGCCCGTCACGGCAGAACGAACCTCTGCTCTACCTTCACCACACAAACAGGATGAAATGATGAGCGGCGCCTCCTGATTGGCTGGGAGGCTCTCCTCCTTCTGACGTCACCTGCGTCTCAAAACCGCCAAAACCAATTAGGAAGAATGAAAAATCGACATATTAGCAATAATATAAGGTTAATTTTGGATTTATTAGACTATTCAGAACACATTGATTCTGAAGCACTCATTCTTTTTTTAGACTTTTACAAAGCCTTCGACACTGTAGAAAATCCCTTTCTCTATCTTCTTCCACTTTCGGCTTCTCCCATCAGGGGTCGCCACAGCGAACGAGTCGCATGGTAGATTTGGCAATGTTTTACGCCGGATGCCCTTCCTGACGCAACCTTCTCAAACCGGGCTTGGAACCGGCAGAGGTAGAGAAGGGAACAGGGAGCAGCCCGGAGTCGAACCCTGGTTTCACGGACGGCAGGCGCCGCAAACCAGCACGAGCTAAACCGTCTCTCTATAATGCACTGAAATTATTTGGCTTTGGGGAAAATTTCATTTCTATCGCTAAAATGTTTTATAAAGACATTAGCAGCTCTATTCTTCTTTATCCTAATACATCCCAAAGATTCTCCATAAATAGATCAGTACGCCAAGGATGTCCAATTTCTCCATTTTTCTTTTTAATTGTTGCAGAACTACTTTCATTAAGAATTAAAAATTGTCCAAACTTATTAGGTTTATCTATATTTCAGAAAGAAATCAAAATAACACAACTAGCAGATGATACTGCATTATTCTTAAAAGACAGAAACCAAGTTGACCTTGCTATAAGCACAATTAACTCCTTTTCAAATGCTTCCGGATTACACCTTAATTTAGGAAAATGTGAAATATTAAGTATTAAAAACGTAAAATATGAAAAAATTCATAGTATCCCAATTAAAGATGTAGTTACATATTTAGGTATTAGTATAACTAAAGACATTAAATCTAGACAAAAGCAAAACTTCTCCTTGAGAATTAAAAAAATGCAGGATGTTATGAATATGTGGCTTCAACGAGATCTATCTATTTTTGGCAGGATCCTCTTGACTAAAGCAGAAGGGATCTCAAGAGTAGTTTATCCTGCCTTATCTTTATTTGTTCCTGATTCAACTTCCAAAGAAATAAATAACCTCTTAGTTAACTTTACATGGAAAAATAGACGTCACTATCTCCAGAAAGAACAACTTTATGCCCCCTCATGTAAAGGAGGGTTTGAACTCATACATTTTTCTGATTTGAATTATACATTTAAAATTAACTGGATTAAAAAATGCCTTCAACACTCAAATTCAATTTGGTATTTCATCCCCTTCAATATTTTTAATAAAATTGGTGGCCTTCAATTTCTATTAAAATGTAACTATAATATCAAAAAGATTCCTGTCAATCTCTCAAATTTTTATCAGCAGGCTCTTCTTGCTTGGAAGTTATGTTATAATCACAATTTCTCACCACACAAAAGTACAATTTGGAACAATGAAGACATAACAATACAAAATAAATCTTTGTTTAAACAAAACTGGATTGACAAAAAAATAATTTATGTTTCGGATCTTTTTGACGAGAATGGTACGATTTTGGATTATGGCAGATTTCTAAATAAAATGTGTTTTCCAGTAACCAGCAAAGAATTTAATGGTGTAATGAAAGCTCTCCCCTCAGGATTAATTCAGCTAATGACCTCTCACCTTAAATATCAAGACGCCTCTAAAATTGACTCTCCTTTAATGATTAATGGCATTGATATTCTCAATAAAAAATGCAACAATAAATATATTCGGAATACCTTAAGTGAAAAAAGACATATCACACCAAAAGGAGAAATATTTTGGAACAACCTTTTAAATGATATAAATTGGAAAAAAGCTTGGTTATTGCCAGATACATTTTGTATAAATAACAAAGTTAAAGAAATACACAAAAAAATTCTACATAACATTTACCCCACAAATATGTTTATATCCAAATTCTCAAATATAGAAAATAATTGTAGTTTTTGTATTGATTTCCCTGAATCAGTTCTTCATCTTTTCTACTTTTGTAAACTTTCCCTTGAATTTTGGAACCAATTAGAATGCTTTGTAAACAGCAAATTTAACTGTAACGTTGCTTTAAATTTGAAACAAATAGTTGCATATTTTAATTCGGATGATAAAAAAGTAGAAAAAAGTATTAATTTGTTACTTCTCCTTTCCAAATTTTACATTCATAAGTGCAGAATTAAAAAAACAACTCCCAACTTCACCATATTTAAGTTCGAGATGCTCCAGTTTTATGAATATATAAAAAAAATTAATACACCCAAAGCAAGTAACACTGAAATAATTTGTGCTTTTTTGTTTGATAGGTAATCCCCTCCTCTAAGAAAACTTTGTATTATAAATATTATTATTATCATTATTTTGTAATCCCCTTTTATATATTTTAAGATAATTTATTTTTCTATCAGCATATTCTATTTTGGATATATTTCTGATTATTTTATTATTATTATTTTTTTCTTCTTGAAATGATTCAATAAGTTTGGATTGATGACATTGACTATCACTGCTGATGCTCTTTCTGAATCTTTGATGCTGGATTTTGTATGCTTATGCTTTGTTCAATAAAGTTGTAAAAAAAAAAAAAAAAAAACCCAATTAGGAAGAATGGGACTTTCATACAACTCCCCATAACTTTTGTATTTGGAACAACAAATCCATTTGATCTAAGAACAAATCTTTGTTTTTTCCACTTTGCTTTGAGAGAAAAAATCTCCTGGTGGGTCAGCTTTTTGACACGAATGGGTTTTTATTGAGGCACTGAATTCAATTCTACATTCAGGTTGTGACTCGTGTTTGATGCTGTTTCTAGAGAAATATGTTAGGAATGAAGAAATGCCCTCTGACACCACAGGAAAATGCCTTGTTTCATCATGTCTGTACCAAAAACCACTGGAGATGTTTTGTTCCCGACAGTATTTGGTGAAAAGGCTGAAGGGACCCAAACATTTATGATAAATAATAAAATGAAAGTTTCTTTGAAAATAATTCCCAAAATGTACACACCGATCAATTCATGCTAAGACACGTTAAAATAATTGACCTTAACTTTACATTTTGCAAAGAAACAATTAACCATCTTTTTTAGACTGAAAGAAGACTTTTTTGGAAAAAATGTTTACAATTCATCAAAAAACATTTTCACCTCAACTTCACTCTGAAATTTGAACATATAATTTTTGGCTTTCATAATAAAAAATGTGGACTCAAATTAAAAAAAGCTCATAACTAATCTTATTATATGTGGCAAATTTTATATTCATAAATGCAAATTCTCACCTATCTTTTTCCCCATATTAATCGAACTAAAATGCATCTCTGTACTTTCTTTAAAAGCCTTAATCAAAAAGCAGTCCGTTTATATGAAAGCTGCAGAGCCTTGAAAGTTTTTGTGTGAAATGCATGTTATATATATGCCACCCAGGAATATTGAAATTTCATTTTGTAAAATTGCATTTTGTACTGTATGACTTCCACATTGTGCAATAAAGTTGTCCCAAAAAAAAAAAGTAGTGGCCTGGATTTAAAAACAAGGGCAAATGTGATTTCCCAAAGTAAAAACCTAATAAACATAAACATTGAGACATGAAAACATGGATGGTTTACAAAAAGATAAATGAAAGTTACTTTCTTTCTACATGAAAAAAATCACTCAAAAGCAATGCATTGTGGTCCCTGTTCACCAATCTAGTGAGCATCAATGCAGAGACACCTGGAAAATTTCAAAAAGCTTGGCTACTGCCAGATACATTTTGTATAAATAACAAAGTTAAAGAAATTCACAAAAAAATTCTACATAACATTTAGCCCACTAATATGTTTATATCCAAATTCTCAATTATAGAAAATAATTGTACTTTTCATATTGATTTCCCTGAATCAGTTCTTCACCTTTTCTACTTTTGTAAATTTTCCCATGAATTTTGGAACAAATTAGAACGCTTTGTAAACATCAAATTCAATTGTAACATTATTTTAAACTTGAAACAAATCCTCACATATTTCAATTCTGATGATAAAAAAGTAGGAAAAAGTATTAATTTGTTACTTCTCCAATCCAAATTTTACATGCATAAGTGCAGAATAAAAAAAAACTACCAGTTTTACTGTATTTAAGATCGAGATGCTTCAGTTTTATAAATACATTAAAAAAATGAACACACCCAAAGCAAGTAACACTGGAACAATTTGTGCTTTTTTGTTTTATATGTAAACCCCTCCTCTAAGAAATTGTAAACATTATTATTTTGTGTTCTCTTTTATAGATTTTATACTTTATTTTCCTATCAGTAAGTTCTATTTTTGATATATTTCTGAAACGTTTTTTACTTGAGGGGATTTAACAGCTTGGAATGATGGCATTGATTACCACTGCTGATGATCTGTCTGATTCCTTGATGTTGGATTTTGTATGTTAACACTATGTTCAATAAAGCTGAAAAAAAATAAATTAAAAAAACACCTGGAAAATTTCAATTAGGGAACTGTTGATTCGGCGGGACAGCCCTACAAAATGGTGAACATGCTATAAAGTGTACTTTATAGGGAGTAGGGGGAAAAGCACACTTATTCATTTGATCCTGATTCAATAATTTGAATACAGAAATACTCAGAAGCCTAATTGTCTTAATATATGTCCCCCGTCATCAGAAAATGGCATAACATGTCGAAAACCACATTTATCTGCAAGAGTAATATTGCTCAGAAATTACTCAAGATTTAATCAAGAAGACAAAATCCTCCACCAAAGAGTGAAAAAATAAAACAAAAACTTCATCGTTTTAACAGACCTGTTTTGGAATCTGAATTAAATTGAACTAATCTTGGATTATGTATAAAACTTTAATGAATATCTGGGACACACAAACTTCTGCAGAGTACTCATTATTTAGAAATATATATAAAGATGTATTGAATGAGATCCAAAAACACCCAATGAAATGACAAAAACAACAAAAAGAAATCTTCAAAAAACAACTTCAACTTTTTTCATAGTTCTCTATATATCTATATATATATATTTTTCTTTCTTCACATTTTTTACATTTTTTTGGCTTCCACCAACAATCCTGTTATGGGGATCACTAGATCACACAATTCATCCAAGTTTAAAAACGAGTTCTTGAATTTTGTCCTCAAACATGTTTTTGAAAAAGTTAACATGATCAAATCCAACTATTTTACACGTTTCATAAATATAAAAGAAAACAAAAACACAACACTCTGTAGAAATATAACAGCCAGCATGCAGTGAAGGAAAGCTTCCTCACACGCATCACAAGCACTTCCACAAACTTTATTGCTCACAAGAAACACAACGGTCCAAGAAACACGTCCATCTCAGAGGCGGCTCTGGCTTCACTCGTCATCTCTGCTCCCACATCTCTAACTGGAAGTAACTCCACATCACCTCCATCCAACGCTGAGCTGGCCTGAACGTTTAAGCTCACATGGATCTGCAAAAATATCAGACAAACAGCTTTTCCAATTAGTCAACACACATTTTATCATTTGAATATGTTTAAGCTACATGATTCACTTTTAATGTTTCCTGTTTCCCTTCCTTTATTCTAGTATCTTCCTCCATTTTTTGTCCCTTAACGGCTTCTACAATGTTTCTGCTATTTCAACTATTCAAATGTTCAGCTTTTCCCAGCTGTGACTTCTGGTCCTTCAAATCCTTGAACTTCTCCAGATATTCCAGGATTTCCAGGATTTTTACCTCCATTGAAACACATGGGGAATTCTCGGAGCAGAAGCTCGCTGGTTCGATACCCGGCTCTGGCATTTTTCTCAAACATATCTTTTTTGTTTTTGTGCTGTTTTCACTTTATTTATGGTCAATTTTGACCATTTCTTTCTTTAGTTATTAATTTGTCAATTATTCCCCTTTAAGTTTCATTTTCATTCAGCGATATAGCATCAAACCTGCCTTTTCTTCTGGAAATGCAGCTCCATCTAGTTTCTTTTCTCTTTAGTGTTGAATTACTTTTAGCGTTTTCTCTACAACACATTTTTGTAACCAGATGCTCTCATTTTCTCTCACATCCTGTAAAATACTTGGAAATGTTTCCTCTTTTTGATCAATTCTGGGTTTTTACCTCACAGACTTGTCTGGTCACTACAGTGAGATGGGAATCGAACTCTTTGCCAGAGTCTCCCCGTAGGCGGACGTTCCAGTTTTCTGCAGCGACGCTGCTGGACTTGTTGGCTGGACAGCGGAGCACAACGTCCTGCAGAGACGTGTGGCTGTGGAGCCGCAGAAACCTCAGCTGGACAGCGTCCACAACCGTGTACAAAATCTACCAGGAGAAACCCAACTTTGGTGCAAAGCATTTAAATGACACACAACTATAGCAAGAATTCTGTTTGTTCTGTCAGAAAAGCATTTTTATAAATCTCACTTGGTGTCCATCACGCTGCTGAGTGAACCATTGGAGTACATTTCCGGATTTCAGATTTTCCTCTTTCCACGTTAGCAAAACCTAAAAATAAAAGAGACGTCATGTTTGCAAAGATATGCTTTGGGAAAAATGTGTTAAATCTTTTCAAATGGGATTGATTTCTCAGAATGTGCTTTGAATTTACTGCACGTGACAACTGGACTGAGGGTGTGTGACATCATCACCCCTAAAAAACTGTTTACTTTCAGCTCAAATGAAATTAAATCTATTTGGTCGCCGTTTCTTTGTGATGCGCACGCCACAGTGTTGGAGTCAGACATCGTCGCAAGGCTGTGATTGGGCGGAGTCAGTCTGAGTCAACGTATCTATGGCAACCACTCCTCAGTCAGGAGTGAGCTTGTTGGAAGGGCACACCCCTACCACTTGAAAGTGATGCATGAAAACTGTCAATCAAATGCTTCAAATGTTCAACCATCTACTTTCATTGAGGCGTCTGATTGGTCAGCTTTGTAACTTTAATAGGTTGAACTACAGAAGAAAAATATCCTGAGAAACAAAACCTTGTTAAAAAATGGTAGCAGGAAAAGCAGGAAAGGTTATTTCTCAATACATTTAGTTTTGGCTTTTCAGGACCAGCGAGGACTTCCTGTTTGGAACGCCAGGGGGGAGGAGTCGCTCAGTCCAGTTCTCTCATAGAGTCAAAGGTTAAAGGCCGTGTCACACAGCCACTTCATTCGTTCTATGCATTTTTCACATCTGAAATTTTGGTCTTTCGTGAGACATGTGATATACGTCCTTCATACATTTTTGTCGATGTGCGCGGATGTCCGTCGAGGGTTTCGGCAGACCGCTCTTTACGTGAATTCGCTGTTGAGCTGTTCTAACTTTTTGGTCAGTTGGGAACTACACAGTTTATATTTATCCATATTTAACGTAGCTTATACGCAGTTATTAGGTAAATCTTGTGCGTGATTCTTTTGCAAATGTGTGAACGTCCACATAGGTCTGACAAACTTTTCACGCATAAACCACAAACGTATAACTTTTCTATTGTGTATACAGCGCACACATTGCATGAAAATGACCTAATTGATGCATGAATTGCACATACACAGCACAATAATCACGCACAGTACATGTTCTATGTTGGTTTACGTGTTCTTTGCGTGGTTTATTCGTACTTCTACGGTTTTAATGTGGTTTAATTTTTGATAAATCTGTGAAAACTTCAAGTAAAGACCAGGATTTCTCACTTTTTCCACCACTTTTTACTGATTATCATCTGTGTGACACGGCCTGAATGAAGACATTTTCCCATGAGCCTTGGTGATTTGTGTACCTGTGCAGGCCGAGGCTCTATGCATGTTGATCCTCCTGCAGTGAAGTTACAGAACACCCTGACAGCATCGCACGGGCAGCCTTGGTTGGGATCCACGTAAAAGTAGCCTGAGATAGTAAACCTTCAGACTAATTTGGCTCAGAAAAGAGACATAAATGGCAGCTCTGACTGAAGGCAGACCCTCACCATCACTGAGGTGTGGATGTTGGAGTTTCAGCTGGTAACAGGTCGTTCCTGGATTGTCTCTAGATCCCAGCTTCCGGCTGAGTGAATCTTCAGTTTGATTACTTGCAGACCATCTCTTGGTCATTCGCCTGTGCAACTGTGGAGAAATCTGTTGGTTGGTCAGCAATCTCATCTCTCATCACAGCATGAAAGGCAGTTGGGTCAAATGAAGCTTTGCACGAACATCTTGTCTTTTGCTTTGCTTCTGGATGCTAGACGTTGTTGTGGAATTCAGAGCAGCTTTCAGCACAAAACCTGGAAAGGGTTCCAGGCCTGAATCAGAGCCTGGCCCTTGTCGCTGGATTAGCCTCGGTTTGCCAGGTTCTCCTGGAAGCCCCTGTGACCATCATGACACAATACAAACCTTTTAACAGCCGACATTAAGGTTCCAATTGAATCAACCTTCATGAAGTGTTTTACAGCCCGTTTTCCTCACTGGAGATCCACGTTTGCCCTTAATTCCCTTTGGTCCTCTACTGCCCTGGTACCCTTTCATTCCCTTCAAAATAAAAGAGGTTTGGAGTAAATCAGGTTAATAAAGTAAAAAAAACAAAACTTGTTAACATAGAAAGTTAAAACTGCAAGATATAAATAATAGATTTATTTCACCTTTATTCCAAGATGGCCCTAGATCAGAAAGCACAAGAAGCAGACGTGAAATGACCATAAACTTGTTACAAAATGTGATTAACGTAATGCTAACTGCACAAAATCAGAATATTTTGTGACCTACAGGGTTTCCACTGGAGCCTGGCGCCCCCTGTGGACCCGGAGTGCCCTCATTCCCCTGTGGAAAAGAAAAAGTCCTTTTAAAGGGTCAAACCTGTCAAACAAAGAAAGTTGAACCAAAACTTACCCGCTTCCCTTTTTGACCCGCTTCACCTTTTAGTCCTTGCAAACCAGGATTTCCCTGACATGAAAATAAAAGTTTGTTTAAAGAGACTAAAGTTTAAATCCTGCTCTTCAGTAGTAGAAATAATATCTATTCCAACTAACCCTAGTCCCAGCTGGACCTGTGGGGCCTGGAATCCCACCGTCACCTGAAAAACCCTGAGAAACGAAAAACCAGGTGGTCACAATGCTTTCTTTTTCAGGAAAACAGAAACTGCAATGTAAGGATTTTCGTTTTCCCTCTCTGTGAAGCTACAGCATTAATACAAAGAATTATTCAATAGTTTAGTCTATCTTTAGTTAGAGATAGTTTATTAAAGATAAAGTCACTGTGAGTTTCTTGCCTTTGCTCCAACGGCTCCAAGGTCACCCTTTACTCCTTTCAATCCAGGAAGACCCTGCGTGATACAAAGTGGTAAAGGCACTAAAAAAGTATTGTTTTATAATATTTACTACGTAGAGTAATAAAAGATTACTTTTGGCCCCATTGGTCCTTGTAGCCCTGCTGTTCCGTTTGGACCCGTGTTCCCCTGAAGCATCCAGAAAGAGACAAAGCAGCACATTTCCACGTTCTGCATGACACACAGTTCGTGAACACACCTCTGATTGTATTTTACCTTCAACCCTGTTACTCCAGAGTTTCCTCTCATCCCAGGGGGTCCAGACTCTCCCTATTATGCAGAAATGTTATTATGTAAATTTTACTTGTATTTTGTTACGTCTTTATGTGTTTGCTCTTATCTCACCATCAGCCCAGGCGTGCCTGGAGTTCCAGGAGCTCCTCTAAGGCCAAGGTCACCCTTTTTTTGATGATGATGATGATGAGAAAAATATTGTTGTGTATAACAACAAACATCAATTGTTCATAAAAAAATGGTAAGTGTGTTAAAAAAAACCCTTACAGGATCCCCTTCATTGCCTTCTACCCCCAGCAAGCCATCAAGACCATTCAGGCCCTGAGAAGGAAATGAATAATAAAGGATGTCAACACATCCTTCTAGTGATGACATCAGGAAAGGATTTCTGTCCCAACATCAGATTGTAGAAGTGAACGGTTTGCTGCAGGAATACGTTTATTTGTGTGCAGAGAAACTTACAGGTTTTCCAGGTATTCCAGGAGGTCCTGGTCTTCCAGGTCGACCTTCAGCTCCCTACGAAGCGGATCACGTTGGATGACACGTTCCATTGTTAATTTTGCAGATGAAAAGGTTGTGAAACCATAACAAAAGGAAATGACAAATGCAGCGTGTTTGACAAACCACACATTTTTACTAAAGTATTCATTAATTGCATTTAGAAAAACTCTTTATTCATGAGAAAGTGATGTGAGATGGGTAACAGCTGTTTTTAGGATTTCACAAGCCCATTGTGCCACTAAGAAATCATAAAAAAGATCTGATTTTTCTACTTTTTCTGACAGGTTTGTCTAAAAAATATGCTGACATTTTTTTAACTCTTTTCCTGCAGTTGCTTCACAGCTAGTGTTTTGACGAGGGGACATTAGAACTTCAGTTCTGTTAACAACAAAATTAAACTGACAAACTATTAGCCGAGCCAGACTGCAAACAATACGACAGCAAGAGTACCTGCCTCTCTGATGCAAAACCTTTTTGTGAGCAGAAACAAAAATATAAAATCTCACGTTGTTTCCGTGGATTGAACTTTTTTCTGAGAGACACATCCAGCTGAAAATTGTCTGCATAACAGAGAAAAGACGCAGCCTTTTTCTACTTATTGAACCAAGTGGTAATAATTACAAGGAGAACAGCAGAGGGCCTAAAACGGAGCCTTGGGGGATCCCACATGACAAGGGGGCTGAAGAGACCGGCACAAAAGTATGCCAATCCTTTTACTCCCACTCACTGCCCCAAACGAGAAATTCAAATTCTACGGTCCACAGCATCAAATGCAGCTGACAAGTCTGACAGCATGAGAACGACAGCATCACCAGTGTGGAGCTGAGAAGAATGGAGGAAAAACTTTGAATAGATCCGACTCCGTAAGTAAGTAAGTACATTTTATTTGTATAGCACATTTCACAGACAAAAGTCACAAGGTGCTTCACAGGTTAAAATATATATATATACACATGTAAAAAACATAAAAACATAAACGATAAAAAGCATAAACCACGTAAAACAATCATCTCAAGCCCAATAAAAGCAGTTTCAGTTAAAATGCTTTGCAAAAATAAAAATGTGTGACAAGCTTTGAACCCAGACTAGAAGCCTTCAAGGATGGATCGTTCTTCTAAAAAAGACCATCAATTGTATGTACACTTACTTTTCAAGGACCTTAGAGAAAAGGACGTTTAGAAATTGATCTAAAATTAGTCAAAACTGTACGATTCACGGCAGGCTTTTTAAATAAACAACACACAGTATTTCATATATTCAACTAACCTTCAGTTAAAACTAGTTGTGATCTACACTTCATTATTATGAGTTATGAAACACATAAAAAAGTGATTTGAAAGAACTTCATTATTCTGAGCAGTTTGCATAAGCTTGATTATGTGAGAAACTTTTTTTGGTGGGCTGTTTTTCCAGAAAATGTTCTCATTGTCATGAGTTTCAGTTTGACGTGTGCAAAGACAGATGTCATGGTCCACGTGTTTGAGTTTGAACATCTGATCTGCAGCCTGACGTGTCAGAAATGACGACATCAGACTGTTTCAAAGGAATTAACGGAAACTCACATCTTTCCCTGCCGTTCCTTTGGTTCCTTTTCTTCCTGGTTGGCCTCTTTTTCCCTTTAGAGACCATATGACAAGTATAAAGGTTCAAAACCTTAATTAGATGAACAACAACAACAAAAGACCAAACAAGTAAGAAGTTAAAGAGTTCAACTTTGAAAAGAAAAGTGCTGAACTGTTCTTACTTTCTGACCTGGACCTCCCTTTCTTCCAGGAGAACCAGGAGGGCCTGTGGGTCCAGGCTGACCTTTGACACCAGAAGGCCCACTGGGCCCAAGTGTCCCCACTGGGCCCTAAAATGGCATCAAAACAGCTTTTTTACACATAACTATTTACATATATTATGTTTCTATTAAAAAGTAAAAACAAAAATACATTCCTACAATATTTAAACAACCTGACAAATAATTGACATTTTGTGATATAAATTCCTAACTTAATGTATATTATTTATAATTAGTGTCATATATCATCAGTATTGTTATTAATTGTATTTACTGTTTTACTGCCTGCTCCATTTCAAACAGGTTTTGGACTATTTTAATACTTTTAAAGTTATAGCCATTTTTAGCGTTTGCATCAAAGTTGACCATAAATACAGTGAAAACTGCACAACAACATAAAAGATTTGTTTGTGAAAAATGCCAGAGCCGGGTATCGAACCAGCGAGCCTCTGCTCCAAGGCTTCCCCATGTGAGTGCAGTAAAGTAGCTGAAAAATTGTAGGAGTTAAGCAGCAAAAAATGGTGGAAGATACTAAAATTAAAGAAAGAGAAAGAGGAAAACAATGGGCTGAATGCTGTACAGCATATAGTTTTTCTTTCTTTGGTTAAATGCTTCATAGCATTCAATCAATAATAAAAAAACAATTTTTACCCCAGGACTTTGAGCACCAGGCTCCCCCTTTGCACCTTGGGGACCTCTTATGCCCTTGAAAACACACGACTGAGGTTAGTTGGGACCCGCTGAGGACACACCACATTAAAAATGCTCCTCTGTGCTGATAGTGAGCCTGAGGTGAAGCTGAACATCGTCTCACCGTGTCTCCTTTCATGCCTGGAGGACCAGCTATGCCTTTCAGACCCTTAATGCCCTTCATGGAGAGAAACGATCAACATCAACAGACTCCCGTGGAGGAGCTATAAACATCAATTCAGAATACATCCAAACTAATGGGATGTTGTACCTTTATTCCAGGCTTTCCTGGTTTGCCTTCATCCCCAGCTTTGCCTGGCAAACCCTTATAAAAGCACCAATGATGTGGAATCAATTGTTAATGTAAAAAAGTTTGATTTCCAATGTAGTAAATGAAGAAATGACTTTTTAAAATTTGTCTTGAAGTTAAGGCGTATTGATGGACTTAATTTAATGGATCCTGCACCTAAACTTACATTAAAAACTGTGCATCAAAGGAGAGATGTGCAGGAATCAGGTTGGCTTGTAGTGCAAAACTCTGGTGTTTAAACTGAACTCATTATGTAAAAATGTGCCTCTTTTGTGCTGTAGTCATTAATCAGACAGATTTTGCTTACAGATGATGACGGTCCAGCTTCTCCCTGGGGGCCTAGCCTACCAGGAGGACCCTGAAAAAAAAGGGTAAATTTCTCATTATGCCGTTATTTATGACAACATTTTCAAGTCACATGATCAGAAATCATAAAGTGATCTATCGCTTGAAAAACAATCCTGCCAACGTCTGACTGCTGGTTACTGACCATGTGCCCCTGCATGCCCTTCTGGCCTTTGGCGCCTGAAGGCCCGGTGTTTCCTCCCGGTCCAAATGGTCCAGGTTTTCCCAAAAAGTACCCGGATCCTGGGTCCCCCTGTGAGGGCATCCATTGATTTATGGTTTTAACAAAACCTAAAACATGAGCTTTACAGGCTGGATCAAGCTTTTGAGATTAAATCAGTCAATATTCCATCTAAAGGTTTGAATACGTGACCTTTAACCCTGAAGGCCCTTGCTGTCCTCTGTCTCCAGGTGCTCCCCTGTTTCCCTGCAGGAGACAGTCAGATGATTAATAGTTTACAGAAACACAATCCTTGAGAGTGATGTTATTTCTCCTGCTTACCTGTTCCCCTGGTGGCCCTTTTGGTCCTTGTGGCCCGGGGTTACCTCTTCTGCCTGCGTCTCCATTTGGTCCTTTTCTCCCAGGGGCTCCAGGATTCCCTTTATCACCCTGTAGGTAAACCAACTGCCCTTTAAGTAAGAGAAGGAATCAGAAATAACTGTGCTTTAATTTGAAATGCACTCACAGATGAGCCTTTTTGGCCAAAAGGCCCCTCAAGTCCTTTCAGTCCAGTTGGACCCTGAACATAAAAACTCGAGTTTTTCTGATTGAAAACTGACAGACTTATTAAGGCAGTGCGCATTGACTCTTTAACTTAACATTTTACAATATGTTAAAAAATCTGAAATTTGTGATCCAACTTTATCTATGAAGCTACCTGCCCTCCACTGGGACCGGGAACTCCCCCCAGCCCCGGCGCTCCTCTGGATCCCTAAGGATGTGACATGCGGGGGCAAACAGTTATAAATGTTACGGTTTTAGTTTCTTTGCTTTTGTGTTTTGGTTCTCTTTTTGTTTTGTAATGTTTTGAGTTCATTTCCTGTTTTATTTTGAAAGGTTCCTGTGTTGTATCATTGTATGGAGTTTTACTTTGGTCACCATCTGCCCTTGTCGTCACCTGAGTCTCTTTGTCTGTATGTCATGTCTTTCCCTTCCTCCTGTGCTGCTCCACAGTCTGATGTTAGTTTCGGATGTTCCCTGTTTACTGAGTGGATTTTCTAGCCTGCTCAGCAGTGGTGTTTTTGTTCTTGGTTTTGGTTTATTAAAGCTCCTTTTCACCTGGGACCTCCTGCCTCCTCCTCTCTGCATCTCCCTCCACCCCCACCGCGACAATAAATCAATAACACAACTCATGGTCATCTGGTTCCTGCCGCTGAAGGTAACTGGAGCTACCTTATCGCCTTCAACACCAACAGCTCCAGTCAGTCCTTTCATTCCATCTTCACCCTGTGGAAACAAAGTGAAACGAATATTTACAATTTATCTTGAAGATCTGCTGCTCAGAAGAAGCATTTCCATCTGAGGCAATTGTTTTCATTTGATCTTTTGATCCATATGGAGCATCTTCTCTAACGAAGGCGAGAGAAATGAACCCGACATGGTTTGTTCCTGCTCTTCCTCTAAAAAAGAGCCAAATGCTGCAGACAGACAGTCTGGATCATCACCCCACCACCAGACCTGGTGACCCGAGCTGAGACTAGAGTTGATCTGATGACTAACCGAGACTGTGGCGAACCGGAATGAAAGACACTTTCTGTTTGCCTCTCAGTCTGTCAGCGCCCATCACAAGGGGACTCTTGTCAGCCAGGAAATTAGCAACACTCCTTTAATTATTATTAAAACGTTTCCTCTTTAAAAGCAACATTTTTCATGTCTGTAGAAAACAAGCGACTGACAAAAGCCAAGAGGGAAGAACCAGCATTTTTATGCATTACTGCTCTGTAGCAACCCAGTCTCATCCTAAAATGTGTAGTAGCTACATTTGTCCACATGGAAATACGTGACAGGTTCACAAAAACGGCCCGTAACTTGTGAGACACTTACGTTTCATTTTCCTATTCATTTTCTATTAGCCTTCTCAGGATCACGTGACTTCTGAGGTTTTGCCTGCCGTGAAAAAAAACATGGCGGATGCTCGTTCATTTTTCGGTAGAAAATCCCACAAAACAGGATTTTTTAAGGACTAATCTTTATTCTGACAACATTTCTAGTGAGAAATATACCATTTACTTTCAGAAGGCTTTTATAAAAATGCAGTTTTTAGTTATCTTTTTTCGCTCTGTGAAAACGTTTTTTTAGGGGCTCTAAATTGTGAAAAACAAACGTTTACACCTACGTTAGTCCACAGGGCGAAACGTCTTTATTTTACAACAGTGGTCCCAAGCCACCGGGCCTCGGGACACTTGGCACCGGTACCGATCCATCCGCGGGACACTAGGCCCGGTTCCGATCCATCCGCGGGACACTTGGCACCGGGCCGCGGGACACTAGGCATCGGTACCGATCCATCCGCGGCACACTTGGCACTGAGCGGCGGGACACTTGGCACCGGTACCGCGGGACACTAGGCACCGATCCATCGGCGGGACACTTGGCACCGGGCCGCGGGACACTAGGCACCGGTACCGATCCATCCGCGGCACACTTGGCACCGGTACCGATCCATCCGCGGGACACTTGGCACCGGGCCGCGGGACACTTGGCACCGGTACCGATCCATCCGCGGGACACTTGGCACCGGGCCACGGGACACTTGGCACCGGTACCGATCCATCCGTGGGACACTTGGCACCGGGCCGCGGGACACTAGGCACCGGTACCGATCCATCCGCGGGACACTTGGCACCGGGCCGCGGGACACTAGGCATCGGTACCGATCCATCCGCGGCACACTTGGCACCGGGCCGCGGGACACTAGGCACCGGTACCGATCCATCCGCGGGACACTTGGCACCGGGCCGCGGGACACTAGGCACCGGTACCGATCCATCCGCGGGACACTTGGCACCGGGCCGCGGGACACCGGTATCGATCCATCCGCGGAACACTTGGCACCGGGCCACGGGACACTAGGCACCGGGCCGCGGGACACTTGGCACCGGTACCGATCCATCCGCGGGACACTTGGCACCGGGCCGCGGGACACTTGGCACCAGGCGATCCGCGGAAAATTTTTTGCACCGGGACGCACAGAAAGAAAAAATAATTTCCATTTTATTGTTTTATTTTTATTTTGAAATTTATTTTATTTTGAAAAGTGACCGGATAAAGTTGCACATGATTACACAGTGGATTTACGTTCATTATTATTATTACTTAAGAGAAAATACCCCCCCCGGTCCACGGTAAACGTGCCCCCCACCCCCACCGGTCTGCGGTAAACGTGTCTTGCGTTTTACCGGTCCGCGGTTGGGGACCACTGTTTTACAACACTTGCGCATTCTTTTCTCGTTCATTTCTGTGGGTCACGTGACTGACAGGTTTCCTAGCAGGAGCCAGGACCCAAAATATAGCGGACATCGCCTGGGTTTTTGATGTGAATTTATTATTATTGGCTTTATAAACACTTTGTTTTATATCACTCAACAAAATAGTATCAACGGAACATTTTTATGTTGCTATGGTGGTAGCTACGGACGCTACCGGCGAACCGGAAGGAAGCCACGGTTTTCTTTTTTTATTGAAAAAGACAATTGAGGTTAACGTTTGAGACAATTTACTGACTTTTGATTCGTTTTAATTGCTTTTACTGCGAGAAATGGACACTAAATTTATTAGTTTTATAGTAATGAGTTCTACTAAATGTTTTTATAGAAAATACCAAGACCAGTCAAAACCGGTGTCCTTTACACCGGCGTCCTAGCTACATTTTTTTTCTTCATACGATTTTTTCTTTGTCATATTTACAGATCCATCTCTAGGAAAAAGAAATTAAACTTTAGTGTAGCCACATGTCTTTTGAGTAATTTAAACAAAAAATATTTACACAAAGCAGGCTTGTTTCGTCAGTCCACGGGTTGGGCAACTAAATGGTGACACCCACTACCTATTTAAACCCCCTGGAGTTTTACATGCTTTGTGGATCGCGATGGAGCCGGTAGGGGACAAAGTCGATGACGCTTTATTTCTCGCAGACGCGCTTATAGAAGAATTCAAGGTGGGTTCGATTTCATTGAATTTTGTAAAAATGAAAAAAAAAAACGTTTATTTATATAACCAGTGACATCGTGTATGTCTTTATAACTTTATTTTGTAGCGTAAACAGCCTGCAGCTGTACAACCGTCGGGAACAGGCCCAGTGACCTTTGTTAGGCACGAGGAGGACGAGTATGGAAATCCTTTGCCTAAACGTCGTAGAACAGGAGAGCGGCGGAAACCTGTTTCATCCAAAAGTGAGTAAACCTGGTCACATTGCTTGTTGCACTTTTAAAACAACAAAGGAAAGGGGATGGAATCAAGGGAAGTAGGAAGCTGCTGACAAGATGGCCACACAAGGTTTGGCATCAGGCACACACGTGGCTTTCGCGGTACAAGTCTAGATTTGTTTTTGTAATTTTGGCAGAACCAGAATAGAATTGGGGGGGGGGGCTATTGATACCTCGATTTTTAAAAAGTACTCGGACACCATCCTTTTTGAAAAATTATATTTACATTAAATAAAAAAAACTCATTCAAACGCAATGCATTGTGGTCTAAACATGCCAATGTGGTGAGCATGGACGCACACTCGTTTTGGCAGACTTCCTAGGGGAGTTAAAGGGCACTGGCTTTTGGAATTTAGATTTGGAAAAAGTGGTTAGCTTATAGCACTTTAGGGTGAAAATGGTGAAACAATTTGGGCTACCATTCAGAGAACTAGACTAAGTGGCCCAACCCCCCTGGCGCTCCCGCTGCCCACAAGGCCAGTGACGGGGTGGGGGGACATCATCATCATCATCATCATCATCATCATCATCATCATCGTCATCATCATCGTCATCATCATCGTCATCGTCATCGTCATCAATAGCCAATCATGATAGAAGGGGATAAGGCTGTGTGAAACGCCTCCATTTACTCCCACTCTAATAACAAGACCCCACTAGTTCTAAATCCTTTTTAGTCGTACAATACAAATATGGAAAACCTACTTTCCACTGTCTTTGTAAAGGGTGAACTGGAATTTGGCGAGGGATTACTGGAATTTAGTGAAAGGCAAGTTCATTTCAGTGTCTTTTTATTTATTTTTTTATCATGGGGGTTTTCTGTATTATAAAACACATATAGATTGTTTTAGTCTCTATGATGCCTAACAGGCCAAGATGTTAGCAGGGTATTATCAAGGCTATCTATGCGTACACCATTCCAAGGACCACAATAATTACCTTTAATATGTTATTAAACTTGTCTCAATTAGGAAGTTCTGGATTTTGAGTAATGTGGCTAGAATTGAAAAACTGCTATAACTTTCTCCATAGTGCACTATCCAAAAATAAGCATTTGTTTCAGCTCTAGGATGCTAAGCAACCAGAACAGTGAAAGGCCTGTATGTCTGGCAGATAATTCTCTTTACTCGTGCTCTTATTTATTTCAGGAACTCCAACAATGGCTCAAAGTCCAACTGTAGACCAATTGTGCATGCCATCTACTAGTGGACAGCAGAGTGTGACAGAACCTTCTCACGATATAGGTAAGTTATTGATACAGTTGTCCTCAGAACTTTTTTTTTCTGAGAACAATTTAAAGTATATTAAAATGTAGTTGATCTACATAGTTTACCTCAATTTTTTTCTGTCTAAACAGTTGCTGCATGAATTCCCCTCAATCCATAACTGCTAAAAAACTATATAATGCAGGAATATCTAGTGGTTGGATGCTAAAATTCGGGCACCATGCTCACTACTTTTTTTTTTAAAGGCGAAGAAAGTCCTCAATTTCACAAAGTGAAAATCTAATTGATACAACCATTTTGCGACTGCCATTTATAAATCCATTGTGCTCTGAAGATGAAAACATTGTCACGTATTCATAGCCTTTTGGAGTTCTTAATCACGTGGAACACATTTTCAGAATCTACTTTTACATACTGTAACACCCCCCCTGTTTCTTCTTTTTCCTCAATAGGGTCCCTCATCAAAGAGGTTCAAGACCTTCTGGGCCCCGCTGAAGACCCAACTCCATCACACTGGACGGCTAGGAAAGCTTCGTCCTTGGAAAAGTGGACAGTGTTGAGACCTTTTATGGTCGATCAGATGTTGCAATCTGGGAAGCCAAAAGGGGGACAATGCCATCACTGTCGCTCTCAGGTTGCAGTAATAGTGTGTCACGACTGTTTGCCAAGACCACTTTATTGTGCGTCATGTGATTTGGCTGTACATGACAACAGAGTACTTCACAACCGATCAGCGACGGTGGAGGGATTTTATAGGCCACTCCCACCAACCACTTTCATCAAGGAAGAGGGAGGAAAACTTACTTTCCACGAAAGAGGTACTTTTTCTCATTAAAATCACATGGGCCTTTTAAATTTGTTAAATAAATCAAAACCACCCTCAATGCTTGTTTAAAAATCTTTAAAAAAAAAAAAAAAAAAGATGCATTATTTTTTCCTTTGAGAAATAAAACACATTTGCAGATAATATTTTATGTTTTAACTAATATGAATTGTTTACTTTTACAAGCATGCCTTTTGCCTGTCGTCCTTCCCTGCTGTGACTGCTCTACTGGTCAAACAGAAGTTTCTGCAGGAAAACAAGTGATTCTGATTGGAATGAATGGTAATGTTCCTTTCTTCTTTTTTTCAAAATAATAGTCTTTCAAAGTTATACTGTAATAAAATGTGATTTATTTCTTTTAAAGGACGATACAACCTATCCCTGCCAAATGTTACCTGTTCCTGTGGAAAAACCTGGGATGTTGGCATTGGTGATTTGGTTGAAAGTGGATATTGGCCAGCCACAGTACATTTTGAGACTTTATATACAGTGGATTTGTTCACATCATATGAAGATCTTAAAATTACTGCACCAGGAATGTCAAGGCATGCTTTTGTCGGAATGCTTGAACAGCGCACTAAAGTCTTTGGTCGAGTAAGTTACATAATTGAGGCAACAACTGTGTTTTACATTGACTGTTGTATCTTTAACTTTTGTCTTTTTTTTGTTTTCTTTTCGTTTTGTTTTGAACCAGAGTGGAAAAATATGTGGCGACACCATGCAGAAATCTTTTCTGGAGTGGTCCTATGCCAAATTTGAAGTTGAGAGGCTGTCACTGGTGCATCACTTTAAGTGCCCAGCATGCACCCCCTCCATGTTGGCTGTTGCAGTGGATGGGAACCGCAAACTTTACCGCTTCAGAAGCCAACCAGGGTATGGGGTAAACATTTTCAATGTTATGTTGAATTTTCTATGGATGTAATTTTAACATGTTTTTTTTTTTTTCCATTAGACCTGATGGATTTTTTGACGGTGTTTTTTTGGCGAAAGATACAGAGGTGGCCTCTTTTGTGGACTATATCCATGGTGCAACACGACATGTAAGGTCGACTTTTTTAAAAGTGTATTAAGTTTCTCAAAATATTCCATGCATCTTAATATACAACAATCAAATTTGTATATCTTTTGGTCATCTGTAATAGAATCCTGGAAAGGGAAGATGTGGAGGAGGCGAGTGGTTAGCAGCACGAGAGTCCTCTCACAAATCTGCCAGCAAAGTGGATGAGGAAGGTGTTGAGGTTGCTGTGTGCCGTCATGGGGTCTTGTTGAAAGGACTCAATATGTTCCGTGGAGAAATTTTTGCATATCCTCTCTTTCTCCAAAAAGAACTTGCTGCTCAGAATGTAGGGTTTTTCTGCTCCGATGTGGTGTGCAAATATTGGCCATATCTGCAGAAGGTTGTGCGCCACTGTCCTGAACTACAGGGGTTGTTGACAATGCATCCTTTCCTCTCAATCATGCATGCTAAAGCACATTCCTGGATGTGTGAGGTAATGATTGCCAACCTCTTTTGCACTATCACTCCAGATATTAAACTCAATGCTAACGGAAACAAATCACATTTGTTGCAGTTGCAGTGGGGAGGTCGAAACCAAGAGGGAGCAGGAATAACAATGGGGGAGGAGGTTGAGCAAGTGAACAGCTTCCTGTCTCGGGCAGCCATATGTTCTAAATACATGTCCAAAGCTGGTAAGTATATTATAAAAATGTATTGTTTTTTGTTATGCTGGGCTAATATATGTTGTGCTTGAAGTACGCACAGATATCCTTACGATACAGGCTATTGGATGGAACAAGCGGAAGGTGGAAAAGCTTGACCAGATTCTAGCAAAAAGATACATCAAGGTAAAAACTAGACATCCATTTTCCATGACTCTTAGACTTCTTTCATTCAAACACTGTTCAACAATGTTGCAATATTTTTGACAGACCGCACAAAGGATTTCTGAAGCATTGGCAGATCTTGATCAACTAACTAAAGAGCTGTCGATACAAGAAGACACTGTCCAGCAATGGGTGTCTGATGTAAAAAATTGGGCTGCAGGTACTGTGAAGCTTATTGGGGGGAAAAAATTATAGACAGACAGACACACAAAAATTGTTCTTTTTTTTTTTAATTCCAATGACATTTATATTAGTAAACCTCCAAATGAATGCCTTTTTATAGAATTTTGGCCCAAGTCAAACTGTCAAAGCACCTTGTGTTCTTAAAATAATTTTAATTACTTCTACTTTTCTCCCCACAAGATTCAACTGGTCATAATGACCTTGAAAAAAACATTGAAGGACTGTATCTGAGCATCAAACAGAGGAAATATGAATTGTATCGCAAGGCTGGTGAGGGGAAAAAAATAAAAAGTTATTGAAAATGTCTGAAATACTCTTGTAAGATAAAGCTGGGTATGCATGAACTTTTTTTTTCCCTCTAGATGGCAACAAACGGCGTCATCTATTACGAAAGAAGATTGCTACAGAAAAGAGAGCCTTAGACGATGCCATCACAAAACGAAACACTGATTTGTCTGAAACAGAGAAATTACCTTCTTCTGATGTGCTTTTGGCTCATGAGAACTATTTCTGGCCTTGGGAATGTACGTTTTTTTTGTTTTGTTTTTTTATTCAACAAAAAACTTTAATACCTAACTTTAGATGAATTTTAATGGGGATTTGAAATGACTGAAACTGTGCTGAATTTTAGGTCATGGTGACATGGTTAAGAAAAAGCAGCTTTTTGACAAGGTAATGCTGCTGACCAGGTTGAAAGAAGAGAAGGTCATTGTGGTTCGGGAAGTTAAGCAGCACTGGGAGTACCTAAGGAATGCGGTTGGGATGCTTGAAGAGCTTTCTTCTCAGATTTCTGAAGGGATCACTGAGCAAAGTTGGTAAAACATTCTTTTATAAATGAAAATATGGAAAGACACTTGATTTTAATTTGTCTTTTTGTCATCGTCAGGCAACACTGACGCCTTGACAGAGCAAGGACGAGAGGGGCTACTGTGTTTGCTGAAAAGAAGGTCGACAGAACTCCGTGCTCGACAGGATGCTGCACGCAAAATATACCAGAATGTTTTGGGATTGCAAGCATTGTGTTTAGATGACTCTTCCACAGATGAGGAAAACTTAGACAGTAGTTCCTCGGATGAAGATATTTGACACCGCCATGCCCACCCCACCCCCAAATGTCTCCAGAAGAACATAAGTAAACTGTGATAATTGACCAATAAATTCTCTTGAATGAAATTGGTGGATTTTTAATTTTGCACTACTCTTTTTACATTGCATAATTTAAAGGTATTATTAAACTAGTTCTGATATGGATATTATAGTATATGTATGTATATGTGTATACATATATGTAGGTATGTACAGTGAGGTCAATAAGTATTTGATCACCCTGTGATTTAGCAAGTTCTCCCCCTTAGGAAACATGGAGGGGTCTAAAATTTTTCCATTTCCACAGTGAGAGCCAGAATCTAAAGAAACATTCAGAAATCGCATACGATTTTTGTAAACAATTTATTTGTATATTACTGTTACAAATAAGTATTTGAGCACTTAATTATCAGAGATTTCTGACCAGCAAAGACTTGCAGTTCTGCTTTTAAATAGGGCAATTGCCAAGCAGCTTGGTGAGAAAAGGACAACTGTTGGAGCAATTGTCAGAAAATAGAAGAGGCTAATGATGACTGTCAATGTCCCTCGGACTGGGGCCCCTCGCAAGATCTCATCTCGTGGGGTATGGATGATGCGAAGGAAGGTGAAGAATCAGCCCAGGATTACACGGGAGGAGCTGGTCAATGACCTGAAGAGAGCTGGGACCACTGTTTCCAAGGCTATAAGTAATACATTGAAACGTCATGGTTTAAAATCATGTATCGCACGGAAGGTTCCCCTGCTGAAGGCAGCCCATGTCAACGCCCGTCTGAGGTCTGGCAATGACCATCTTGATGATCCAGACGAGTCATTGGAGAAAGTCTTGTGGTCTGAGACCAATATAGCACTTTTTGGTCTCAAATATATTCAGTGTGTTTGGAGGAGAAAGAAGAAGCATCATCCCAAGAACACCATACCTACAGTGAAGCACGGAGGTGGAAGCATCATGCTCTGAGGGTGTTTTTCTGCATAAGGGACAGGACGACTGCACTGTATTAAGGAGAGGATGAACAGGGCTCTGTGTTGTGAGATATTGGGCAAAAACCTCCTAACCTCTGTCAGAGCGTTGTAGATGGGTCGTGGCTGGGTCTTTCATCATGACAATGACCCGAAGCAAACAGCCAAGAAAACCAAGGAGTGGCTCCGTAAGAAGCATATCAAGGTAATGAAGTGGCCTAGCCAGTCTCCAGACCTAAATCCAATAGAGAATCTTTGGAGGGAGCTGAAACTCCGTGTTGCTCAGCGACAGCCCCGAACCCCGACAGATCTAAAGAAGATCTGTAGAGGAGTGGGCCAAAATCCCTAATGCAGTGTGTATTAACCTAGTGAAGAAATATATGAACCGTTTGACCTCTGTAATTGATTAACAACGGCTTCTGTACCAAATATCAAAGTTGTTTAACTCAAGTGATCAAAAACGTATTTGTCACAGACTTTTACAAAGAAATTGTACAACGTGATTTCTGAATGTTTCTTCAGATTCTGTCTCTCACTGTGGAAATGCACATATGATGAAAAATTTAGACACCTCCATGTTTTAAAATTGTGAGAACTTGCTGAATCACAGGGTGATCAAATACTTATTGACCTCACTGTATATAAGTATCAATGTTACTGTTTTTCTTGGAAAACAATGGATCACACATAGGATGTATGATCCATCCCCTTGGGTCCAACCTGAAGCTAAGTATCAGGAGCTGAACATACGTACATTATTTTTTGGGAGTAAATGGCAATATGCAATTTGAATTGATCTCAAGACCTCATCTCTCACATCCACATAAAATTTTGATCATACCGAAAACGTTTAACCCCTTAATATCCATTGATGCACATATGCATATCCATTCCAATATATTTAAATTTTTTCCGCAGGTGTAAATTAATGTAGATGTTAATAGGTAAACAATGTATTAAATTCATAAATTATATATTTTAATGTGACAGGCTCTGAAAGTTTTCAAAGCTAAAGTTTAATTCTATATCAAATGAAAGTATAAAAAGGGGCCTATGCTTTGTTCTTGTGCGCTTGCTTTGAAGAGGGGGAGGGGCGGCAATGACTGCGCGTGAGTAGTTAAAGGACTGGCTTGCCAAGAAGCTGATGCAAGACTACAAACGGTAAGAAATGAACATACATCGGGAAATCTAAACTATTTGAACTTTAAAATAAATACCAATAATCTATAATTTTTTCTGGTCATGCAAGCTTTACCTCTTAGCTAATATTTCAGCTAACCCACGCATGACACAAGTCAAGCAGAACTAACCCCCCCCCACGAACAATATTTTCAGTGACAGTTAACTTTAATGACGGTGTATTACTTTTGTAATTTAGAATTTTAGTTTATAAAATTAATACATCTCTAGACGGAGTCATACTGTTGAATGACATTAGCTAATCTGGCCCGGGTTCTGGCAGCACGCGGGTCGGTCGGTGCCAGCTAATGAAACTACCTCATATATCGATCGCAAGGGTGCTTCTTTGTTGGTCAGAACCTAAACAAAGACGTAGGCAGCAGGGTAAGACACGACAACTAGTTCTAACATAAAGAGAAGAATGTAATGAGAAATTGTTTTTCCGGTTTCGGAGTAGTAATGTTTTTGAAGTGCTGGTGGAACGGTTTGGCACCATTTTGGTAATATGTCATAACTGATAATTACTACAAACAAAGTAACTGCCCATTGATTGCTGATTGACAGTACTGCCACAACACAATATCTGGTTTCTGCTATATGTAAATGCTATGTACTTTTGGGATCTTTGTAGTACGTAGTTGTGAAAAATATAATTGTCAATAACCAATAACAACCTACCACAAACATGTGCTTGGTTGTTTAAATTTACAGCTAGTTGTGAATTTCAATGTGAACACTACAATTTATCTAAACACCTTCTCTTAAGTTTTACATTTTAAGTAAATCATTATATAGAACATCTTTCATTTTGACTAATTGTGGAACATACAAAATAAAGTCAATGTATATCTGAAGATAATTTCTATTTCTGTTTATTATTTACATATAGTAAAAGAGTGAAGCAATTGCAGTTTATTTTGACTTAAAAGACTTCATGTTAATTTTCCATTTAACAGGGGTACTAAATAAAGTTAAACTTGACCACATTTAACAATGACTTTATTTTTTCTATTGTCATATCAAATTTGATATGAAGAAGTGTATTCTACAATTCATGAATGAATATTTTGAATAAAATATGAAGTACTAAAGTTAAGACTAGGTCCTCTGTAGGTTTATGTTATTGAAAGCAAACACCCACGAAATTAATAGGTTACAAACAAACAATTAAATGGAATTTCTGCTGTGCCCCAATTTCAACACCTTAGATAGAAACAGCATGTCATTAAGTTTATTTGTTTATATGTTTTTTATGCTGGAAAATAATGCAAATCCAGTGGTTCGACTCCAGAACACAAATGTAAGTTTGTTTGACTAGTCGATCAAATGTATAGTATATACTATTGAACTTAAGTGGGTTTTTTAAATTCAATTTCAGTGTTAATTTTTTTCAAAACATATTTTCTATATATATTTTATATATATTCACAGGTCAAGATGCCACGAGGATCTACAACAAAACTTTGTGTCAGCTGCAAAGCTGTGATTGGTGTGGCAACTAAGACATGTAAAGTATGCCAAACAATCCAGCCAATGAGGCAAAGGCTTGCCAAAAAACTGGAGAAGTTTCAATCCAAAAAGGAGACTTGGTTGCAAAAACACAAGAAAAACAAAACCACCACACATGTTTTGGATGAGGCATCGGTTTTGGTACGTGTTTTATGTCTGCAATTGTATTTTATAATTTTAGTTATTACTGATGATGTAACAATTTTTTTAGGTGGAAAAGTTGAATACTTTGGGACAAAAAGCCATTGTGTTTATTGCCAGACCTGGAAAGAAAACATCTACGTGGCATACACATGTCATTCACCCTAGGTGGCAATTAACCGATCAAGCTGGACAGTGTCTGGACCGCATGAAAGACCTATATGAGCTAATGATCAATGGTAAGTATTTCTGTCTGAAAATGTTTATAATTTCAGCCCAGTTTGTTCCTAGGATTAGTGCATTCAAATTTGTCATTATTTCTAGAGGTAGAAAAAATAATAACGTTTGACTAATCTAAAACACTTGGAGTATATAGTGATATATTTTTCACGGTTATTGTGCTGCTTTATTTGTCACTTTTGATTTGATTAACTTTAGTTTTTATAGTACCGGTATTATTTTATTCTGTAGAAGGAATTGTAGTACATTAAATCTATCCAATGTGTTGGAATAAATGTATATCTGATCTAAAAAAGTAAAACAAGTTGTAAAATTGTGATATGTTTAAATTTAGCAAATGTATTTCAAGACAAAAAAATTATATGCATAACAAGACAACTGCATTTAGATTATTTTATTTATTTTCCCCATTGAGGTTGGACGAGCCTTCAAATGCCCTCTGGTCCAGTCATCCAGCCTTCAACCTCACCAGCCATTCAACCTTCAACTGCACCATCCATCCAGCCTTCAGCCTCACCAGCCATTCAACCTTCAACTGCACCATCCATCCAGCCTTCAGCCTCACCAGCCATTCAACCTTCAACTGCACCATCCATCCAGCCTTCAGCCTCACCAGCCATTCAACCTTCAACTGCACCATCCATCCAGCCTTCAGCCTCACCAGCCATTCAACCTTCAACTGCACCATCCATCCAGCCTTCAGCCTCACCAGCCATTCAACCTTCAACTGCACCATCCATCCAGCCTTCAGCCTCACCAGCCATTCAACCTTCAACTGCACCATCCATCCAGCCTTCAGCCTCACCAGCCATTCGACCTTCAACTGCACCATCCATCCAGCCTTCAACCAGTATGCAGATTCATAACATTTTAATAATATGGTGACGTAGTCTTCTGAAATACATGTTAAAACCACAACATATTGTAAGATGTTGAAATGGTGTCAAAAGAGCATTCTTTTTGTTTATTTAAATCACACTGGAAAAACTGTGGGCTTAAATGTTTGCATAATATTAATTGAAATCAACAATATAATTTACAGAAAATGTTCTTTATTTCTAGCAGGTGTTCCAGCAAAGAAAAAGAAAAAAAGAGATAACAAGAAAGATTCACCTGGAGGTAAATGGGTTATCTTTTATTTGCTATCAACAGCTTCAGATACAAACATAGACAATGTTATTGTATCTTCTAAATGACATGCTTAATGACCTTAGTCAACTATTTAAAATTGAGGTTACCTTTATGTGGACTTAACAGAGTTATGTGTTCCTCACAAGGATACTTAAAATGCTAGCAGCAAAAAATTGACAAACAGTGATAACAAAAAGACTAGAAAAAGAAAATAAAAAGCTAATGTTCTATGAACAAAAAAGAAATTGCTGCAACATATCTAAAATTATATTTTATATATATACATAAAATATAATTTCAGTTATGTTGCTGCAATTTCTTTTTTGTTAATAGAACATTAGCTTTTTTATATATATGTGTGTGTATATATATATATATATATATATATATATATAAAATATACTTTCAGTTATGTTGCAGCAGATTAATTTAACTTTTTGATAGTTTGACTGTCAAATCTATATTAATATCATATATTTAATTGACATTATTTTTACATGTAACTTGTTCATGAAAAAATAAATGTGACATTCATAATCTACTTTTGCGAAGAAGGTCATGTTATCATTAGGATTTGTTAGTATGTTGTGTGAAATGTTTGCAAAATCACTCAAAAAGTGATTTACAGGTTTTGACTTAATTTTCAGCAACAGTTATAAATGACCTAAGGAAAAACTGTTGTGATCTGGCCATTTCTTTGTTTTTTTTGAACATATACAAATACTGTGTAGTAGCTTATAACCACAACTAAATGGTGAAGCTGTGCATGCTATAAGTGCTTCTAATTAGTGATGGAGAAAACAAAGCTTCCCAAAGCTCTAAATTCAACTGTTTCAAAAAAAAGTTTAGTGTTTGAGAAGCATTTGTCTCAATGAAAATCAGCTGGCCAGACTTCATTACTGCTTCAAAATAAGAAGGCAATAAGAAGACAGTGAACTGAGATAGTAATTAGTTATTTGATGCTATACAGCTTTAAAAAAAATTTTTTTATAATTTAGTTGTCACAGACTATGTGTCCATGTATAAAATACATTACAGCATTTAGTGTTTGCTTTTGCAAAACCACAGACAACATGAAGTTTCATTTGGAAATTCATCATACAAATGTTTTCCCAAACATTTTCCTACTGTTTACTTTCTTTGAAACCTTTATATTGTGCTTTTTATATTTTCAGAGTGCAGCCATGGGGGAGAAGATCAGTTTTACCCAGTGAAGCAGGTCTTGAAGACAAAAAAGCAGAAGGTTATTTTTATTTCTTATCTGAAGTAGAAATGTGTACTTTTCATCTGCCTTTCATATGAATGTATGAAATACAATTTACGGCATCACAATTCTTAAGTGTAATAATATGATGGCCTATGTTTAAAAAATCATTTTTTAAATTTACTTTTATCAGGGGAAATTAATGGAGTTTGTTGAATGGGAGCCATGTTCCATGTGGTATGTATAATTTTTTTTTGTTTATTTATAGATTGTATAAGAGGAGGCTGTGCATGATGTGGAGCCAGTGTAGTTATTAGCCTTGTAGCAGTGCTCTGGACCACCTGAAAACATTCATGTGATTTCCTATTTAAACATGTAGCTATTAAGTTACAAATAATACAGCATGATAAAATTAATGCATGGGAAATCATATCCCTTTTAGATTTTGATACAGTTGGACTCAATTTGACAATAGTTCTTATATGATTAAAAGACAAACACTGAACCAGAGACATGAGACAAGACTCTACACCAGGGGTGTCAAACTCATTTTCACTGAGGGCCACATCAGCAAAGTGGTTGTCCTCAAAGGGCCAGATATAATTTATACATGTAAGTAAATGTAATAAAAAATAAATTTAGCTACTCCTTAATGTGGAATAACTTATTATGTATTTAGTATAACTTTTTAAAATGACAATTTCAGTTGCATAGAAAACATATGTTTGCTTGTTACTCCAGCATAAATCTTTTTAAATTTGATTCTATCAGGTTAGGTTATATGGAAAGTGTTTAAGTCCTAATATATAGCCCAATCTGATATTTCAAGTCAGATTCCCCCTAGATATGAATAAATACACACCAATTTTTTATTTTTTATTTAAGAAATTTAAAACTTTTATGCTTTTGGGGGCCACTTAAAATGACAAGGCAGGCCACATTTGGCCCGCGGGCCTGGAGTTTGTCACATTTGCTCTAGAGACTCTAGAGACAGGGTCCAGGGTTGACCCAAGGTTCCTGACTAAAGAGTTAATTAACAAATTAGGCAAGGATACTTAATTGTCGCAGGGACATATTTTCAGGGGAACAAACAAGGACATAAACAATATATAATATACATATGACCATACAAATGTGTCAGTCAAATTAGAAAATGATAAATGAATTTGCAGTAACATAACTGTGAGCATGGTAGCATAAAGTACAAACTGGAGTTCACTGGAGCTTGTTGTCTTTTATTGTAATGTTGTCATTAACTGTTTTTATGTATTCATTGATTTATGTATTTTTTGCAGTGGGAAAACATGGTCTCCACAGTGGGTGGAAAAAAGGAACACCAAAAAATAAACCCCAAAGGCACCTCTGTTGATCAGATTGACCTTTTAAATTATTATTGTTGTTTGTGTTACTGCTTTCTAATTGTTGTTAATAAAAATGTTCAAATGAAAGGGTTTGATCTACATTTTTTATTGCTCAACATGCTCACATGTATGATATACCATAGAGGTAGGACACATTTGTTGTGAAATTCTAAACAAAAGTTTACAATAAAAAACATACAAAAAATTTGTCATATAACCAGATATCAGGTTTTTGTGTTGGATTGTCACAGCTATGGCAATTGCAAATGATCATACCTCAAGTTATAATGATACATACTTAATAGTAAATCATTTTTGGTATTTAGTATAATGAAATAAGAGCAAAGATGTAATGCATGGAGCTGTATTGTGCAACCTAAATAGATGAATGTATATTTGAGGTAAAAAAAAAAAAAAAAACCACACTGTTCTTCCAGGTCGTCATTTGCCTTTTTAGCTTCCCCCATTTATTAATTATACAGACGTATATTCTTTACAATTTCAAAGACAGATAAAAGAAATAGCATTTATAAAAGAAAAACCTTGGAATCATAAACATAAACCAAGTGGTAAACGTAGATTGTCAGTTTATTTCAGTAAAGCAATTAAAACGAATCAAAAGTCAGTATGAATAATCAAAATAGCGTTTTCCCCCAAAACAAAAAGTTACTTCCGAACGCAAGACTTATGGGTAGTACCGTTTTAGTGGGTTGAGTTGAGTTTGTGAAATCTAATTGCATTCCTCTTGTGAAAAGCTGTTTTCGAGTAAAAGTAATAATAATTTGACACAATAATAACCGCAAATTAACCGTGGCTTCCTTCCGGTTCGCCGGTAGCGTCCGTAGCTACCACCATAGCAACATAAAAATGTTCCGTCGATACTATTTTGTTGAGTTATATGAAGGAATGTACGTAGAAAAAATATATAGGTATCAAATACAATTGGAAGCTACATAATGTTGAAAACAACTGTATGATTCTCGCTAGAAAATGCATCAAAACAAAGTGTTTATAAAGCCAATAATAATAAATTCACATCAAAAACCCAGGCGATGTCCTGGCTCCTGCTAGGAAACCTGTCAGTCACGTGACCCACAGAAATGAACGAGAAAAGAATGCGCAAGTGTTGTAAAACAGTGGTCCCCAACCGCGGACCGGTAAAACGCAAGACACGTTTACCGCAGACCGGTGGGGGTGGGGGGCACGTTTACCGTGGACCGGGGGGGGGGGGGGGTATTTTCTCTTAAGTAATAATAATAACAATAATAATAATGAACGTAAATCCACTGTGTAATCATGTGCAACTTTATCCGGTCACTTTTCAAAATAAAATAAATTTCAAAATAAAAATAAAACAATAAAATGGAAATTATTTTTTCTTTCTGTGCGTCCCGGTGCAAAAATTTTCCGCGGACCGCCTGGTGCCAAGTGTCCCGCGGCCCGGTACCGGTCCACGGCCCGGTGCCTAGTGTCCCGCGGCCCGGTGCCAAGTGTCCCGCGGATGGATCGGTACCGGTGCTTAGTGTCCTGCGGCCCGGTGCCAAGTGTCCCGCGGATGGATCGGTACCGGTGCCAAGTGTCCCGCGGCCCGGTGCCAAGTGTCCCGTGGCCCGGTGCCAAGTGTCCCGCGGATGGATCGGTACCGGTGCCTAGTGTCCCGCGGCCCGGTGCCTAGTGTCCCGCGGATGGATCGGTACCGGTGCCAAGTGTCCCGCGGCCCGGTGCCAAGTGTCCCGCGGATGGATCGGTACCGGTGCTTAGTGTCCTGCGGCCCGGTGCCAAGTGTCCCGCGGATGGATCGGTACCGGTGCCAAGTGTCCCGCGGCCCGGTGCCAAGTGTCCCGTGGCCCGGTGCCAAGTGTCCCGCGGATGGATCGGTACCGGTGCCTAGTGTCCCGCGGCCCGGTGCCTAGTGTCCCGCGGATGGATCGGTACCGGTGCCAAGTGTCCCGCGGCCCGGTGCCAAGTGTCCCGTGGCCCGGTGCCAAGTGTCCCGCGGATGGATCGGTACCGGTGCCTAGTGTCCCGTGGCCCGGTGCCAAGTGTCCCGCGGATGGATCAGTACCGGTGCCTAGTGTCCCGTGGCCCGGTGCCAAGTGTCCCGCGGATGGATCGGTACCGGTGCCTAGTGTCCCGCAGCCGGGTGCCAAGTGTCCCGCGGCCCGGTGCCAAGTGTTCCGCGGATGGATCGGTACCGGTGCCAAGTGTCCCGAGGCCCGGTGCCAAGTGTCCCGAGGCCCGGTGGCTTGGGACCACTGTTGTAAAATAAAGACGTTTCGCCCTGTGGACTAACGTAGGTGTAAACGTTTGTTTTTCACAATTTAGAGCCCCTAAAAAAACGTTTTCACAGAGCGAAAAAAGATAACTAAAAACTGCATTTTTATAAAAGCCTTCTGAAAGTAAATGGTATATTTCTCACTAGAAATGTTGTCAGAATAAAGATTAGTCCTTAAAAAATCCTGTTTTGTGGGATTTTCTACCGAAAAATGAACGAGCATCCGCCATGTTTTTTTTCACGGCAGGCAAAACCTCAGAAGTCACGTGATCCTGAGAAGGCTAATAGAAAATGAATAGGAAAATGAAACGTAAGTGTCTCACAAGTTACGGGCCGTTTTTGTGAACCTGTCACGTATTTCCATGTGGACAAATGTAGCTACTACACATTTTAGGATGAGACTGGGTTGTCTGTAGAGTAAAGTTTATCCAAATCATGACGGCATGGAGTGGTTTGCTCCGGGTCAACAGCTGATTTATCTGGTTTTTGTGGTTGCTTTCGTCATTGAGGGACCACAGATCGATGGAAGATTAAGAAAAGAATCTGTTTTATTTCTGTTGGGTTGAATATTGAGAGTTGCAAAACCAAAACAAATAAAAAACCTCCAAGTCTCCTACTTTTAAAATGTATTTAATTCTGATAGTTTGACCTACATGCATGTTTTTGAATTGTGAAAACATGGAAAACACGTTTCAAAAGAGGTTCAGTTTGAACCACAGACATAATATAATATAATAATATGTACATAGAATAGAATAGAAAGGCCTTATTGTCATTATACAGGGCATCATTAGATTCAGGGACACAAATGAAAATAATCACAGTTTAAAATAGACAGATAAAACAAGACAGTGAGCTTTAAAAGGGTTGAAGAGAAATCGTATATGATCCCACCGCTTTTTACAACACCTGATGATCTACGTATTTCTATTTACACGTTTGTACATGTTAAACATTCACATTACATTCTGCATGGCACCTATGCAGAAGTGGCATTTTTGGATTTATTGATCATTTCTTGCCTTATAAAGTTCCATCAGTGGCATCTTGTAGTTTTTTTTTGAATGCATGTAAACTTTTTCTTTCTTTTAAACCTTCTTCCAGTCCGTTCCATAAATCCACAAATAGTTTTTCTTTATTGTAGTATGAATGCTTTTTGAAGTGCAGCTGATTTCTTAATCTTCTGTCTCTGCCCTTGAACACATGTTGTATGTTTTTTAAGTTATTTCTGGCTTTACATGATGAGTGTGGTTTTTTAATTTCAATAGTTCCCATTATTTCAATAAACCCGACTTTAAAAACAGTGCATTCGTATGTGTCCCATAATCCACACCATGAACTATTCCAATGGCTTTTTTTGATAAGATATATAAACACTGCAGATTTTTTATCAGTATTTCCCCAAACTCCAACACTGCATTGTAAATGTGGCAGTGTTATTGATAAATATATAAAATACAATAATAAATAGAATAAAAAGCTAATGTGCAAGGATCAAAAGAGAGATGTGCAGGAATCAGGCGGCTGTAGTGCATAATTGACATTTAGTAAACAGACTGCTTTTAGAAAAAACTGTTCCTAGGTCTGTTCTAGTTGGTATAGCTCTGTAGCGTCTGACAGAAAGCGGCGGATAGAAAAGGTGAAACCAGGGTGACTGCTGTCCTTCAGAATGTTCCTCGCTCAGTGAGGATGGACTTCCCTGCGAAGACTCATATTCCTTATGGTTCCATGGGTTTCCATGGGTAACAGGGTTTTTGTTGTCGTCAGTTTACCAACAAGCTTTCTTAATTCTAGATTCAATTAAAAGACTGATCATCTCTGACGTCACCCATAGGAACATAAAGTTTATTTTTGGTGGACTGTTAACAGAAACTCTTCCCGCTGAAGCCTGCCTCTAGTGGTAAAAAGAGGGAACTGAAGCATTGAAAACTTCAGAAACTGAATATGGGGGTTTGGGCTAAACCAAGATCATCTTCCTGGGAAACAATGATGCTCCTAAGCCCTCTATGCAGCTTTTATGGAGCTACTGATGATAAATGCAGAGATTCAACGATAATTCATATTTACTCACGAGATAGCCTGTAACACCCGGAGGACCGGCTGGACCTCTTGGCCCTCCGTCTCCTGGAGGACCAGTTGGCCCAATCTCACCCCACGGTCCAATAGCACCCTGTACACCCTGTAGAAAAAGAGGCATTAGATGGGCTAAAACTAAACATAACGTACACAAATAATGCTTTAAGATGGGAGGTTTTAGTTTTTAATTCTCCATTTTTGCTGCATCGGTTTAACCCTTTCATGCTGTGTGTTACTAATTCACAGCGTGCTAATAAAGCCAGGATTCCACTTCACTGAGCATCATTTTGAAGGAAAAACACTGAAACATCTTTTTATCTTATGGACATGAAAGATTCAAGGTAGTTTCCTTTTTTATTGTTTTTTTATTGTGTTTTCGTGCATACAGCCAAAGCTTTGTCTTCTCTTTAAAGATCTTTGCCTCCATGTTTGAAAGGTTGTAGAAACAGTTACCGGTAGCTGCTTTACCTCAATATAAACAAAAAGCCTTTTTTAGGCTTGTGTGGATCCTGTCAGAATCCAAAAATGAGTTTGCGTCCTCAAAAAAAGGCCGTTTTTTGTGTCTTGAGGGAATTCGGAAATGGTTTTCTAATTTTTGGCTGATTGGGTCACAGTTGTGGCGTCTTCAAAGCTCTGTTAGAAATGTGTGGTTTTTGACAACGAGGCCCTCCACTGCAAACAAACACTGCTGCTGTTGAAAACTGCAGACACACATTACCATCATCCACACTTCCAAAAGCAAATTAAAAAAAGAAGCAAAAACCTTTGTTTTTTAATATTGAAAATCATTGTAATTTAGCTTTACTGTTTGGAGCAGAGAAATGGTCCCAATCATCTTACAGGAGGTCCTCTGTATCCTTTCGGTCCAGGTGAGCCCATCTCACCCTAAAGCACAAATTGCAGGAGCATGACTGCACTGAAAGAAAATCTACAACAGTTATGATGGCTGAGAAAAAACAGCTGATTTACTCACTGGGGAGCCTTGTTTTCCTTTTGGTCCTCTTTTACCCCTTTTACCCTTCAGGGACATTTTAGATTAGTTTGACAAATAAAGTCACATTTTGATCTTCTCAGACAAAAAAGAAACTTCAAATACCTTTGAGCCTTTATTTCCCTCCAGTCCATGTATGCCACGTTTACCTTCAGCCCCCTATAGAACGTCAGTGATAGTTTTCAGCGGGATCTTGACCCCAAATTGAAGTCAGATGACACAGTTGGAGAACATATGGCGATGATGAGAACTCACTTTGTCTCCTGGCTCTCCTCGTCTTCCCTGCATTCCTCTACCACCAGATGCTCCCTGGAAATGTTCACATTTTCAAGGTTTTGCTCGATTAACATCCCAATTTTTCTACAAGTTTATGTGATGTAGATGCATTCAAGTTTTAGTAGTCACTCACATTCATTCCTACAGGCCCTTGGATTCCTGGAGATCCCAGTTTTCCAGGATATCCCTGCAGAAATCGTTTCATTATTTGTTACTCGTTACAAACTTCTCCACACTCAATAATTTTGGTAACTCAGACGTTTCTTTTAATAAGTTGCTCAGAGTAATGGTATGAAGTAATGTTAATCTGTGAAGAGAGTATTTTTTTCCTCATTCTTCTGTGACAGAGCTTTGACGATATCAGGTTGGCATTGGGCTCAGTATTGGGGCCACTTCTATTTAGCTTGTATGTGAACAACCTGCCAGATGTATACAAAAAAACAAAAATACAATTATATGCAGACGATGCAGTTCTATATGCTCATGCCAAAACAAAAGCTGAAGCAGCTGCAGTTCTGTCTGGAGCCATGGTTCCAATCTTTCAGTGGCTCCAAAGGTCATGCTCACATCTCAATACTAAAAAGACTGTATGTATGTTTTTTTTCACGTCAGCCAACGAGGGAAGAACAACCATCTGTAGTGGTCAATGGGGAGCGATTGGAAGTTGTAGAACAATTCAAGTATCTTGGCGTAATCTTTGACTCACACTTAACTTTTAAAGATCATGTAAAGAAAATATCCAATATTTTTAAATTTAATCTGTCAAATTTTAAACAAATAAGGTCTTCTCTAACTACTGAGGCTGCAAAGGTTTATATTCATTCATTGATCTTTAGTCATATAACTTATTGTCTTACTACATGAAAGCACTTTGAAACCCCTCAAGTCTCTGTTCAAGAAAACCCTGAAAGTTTTAGACAAAAAGCCTCTGCGTTATCATTACTGTGACATTCTAACCAAGTATGGCATAATGGATCTTGAAAGTTATAAAATGTACATGGATGCCTGTCTCATTTTTAAAGTTTTGAATGGGCTGGCCCCTCCACCCTTGTTAGATTTTATAAGTTAAAAAAAAAATGTTGGAATAGGCACCAGGGCTTTAACTCGAGGGGACTGTAATGTTCAAAGGCGCAGGACTAAATTCAGCCAAACAGTGGTGTCAATTAGAGGCACACAGTTATGGAATACGCTGCCACAGCACATTAGGAACTGGGAAAACTACCCTACCTTCCAAACAGCTCTTAAACAATGGCTGAAAACAAACCAGTCCTGCAGACATTATTAGTTATTGTTGTTTTTCTTTGACTTTCTTGGACTTTTTAGACTTGCTTTTTATTGTAATAACCTTTGTAAATATTTTTACCTGTAATATTGTGCTATTTTATTGTGTTGTAAATGTAATTGCTGAACTTTTTATCCTGCCCTAGGACAACGGATGAAATTTAGCTCCTGTGCTAATAACTCTGGCATATTTATGTTAAAGCAGCTCCTGAAACATTGTTTAATATGCATTGTCCTAATTCAAATAAACACATAAATAAAAACATAAAAAAAAATTATCGTGGAGGTAAGCTCACTTTTGATCCTGGTAATCCAGGCTCCCCCTTCAGTCCGTTTTTACCGATAGATCCCTGAGAAAGAAACTGGAATTATTGATGTCTTCCACTCCTGATTTCCTTAAGATCTCATTTCTTTCAGATATTTGCAAATTTCCAAGTAGGAAGACTGGACAGTTGTCCTAAATAGCAAATACAACAATCTACATACAAACTGTCCGGTAGTGGGTGGTAAATGATCAGATGTTTGGTTGAAATCAGGAGCGGGTACTACAAGCATCAAAGATGGTGTGTCTGCATGTTTTTCAATGCCCTACTTACATCTGATTACATCTGGATGAATTGTCTATTAAAAACTGTTATTGTTCTCATTTCCAAGTGTGTCAGAATGAGTGTGTCTGCACTGCAAAGCTCAGTCGGGTACATGTCAGCAGATAGATGTCATAATTTATGTCTCAAGAACTGGAACATTCGGAAAAGATTTATCTTATAAAGTTCAAAAAGTGAAAAAAGAAAAATTCAAGTGTGAAGAAGGTGGAGGACGTCAAGGGCTTAACAGTCCAGAACGACAGAGGGTTTGAGAAAGAGGTGAAGAGGCGTCTGCAAGCAGGTTGGAACGGGTTGAGGAAGCTTTCGGTTTGACGAAAGGAAAGGTGTAGAAGAACTGCAGGCAGAGCAGCCATGTTGTCGGTTTGGAGACTCTGATGCAGATACAAGATTTAAAGATGGAGATAGTGGAGATGAAGTCGTAGAGGTTCTCTTTGTGAATGACAATGATGGATAGGATCATGAATGAATCCATCCACTCATGGTAGGAGTTTGAGATGAGCTGGTTTGAGAGGAGGGACAGTGATGATGTTGGTGAAAGGAGGCTGAGGTTGGAGAGGAAAAGCAAAGAGGAAATTTGTGGATGTAGAGAAGGAGGACAGGGGGGAAGTTGGAGTGAGGGAGGAAGGTGGAGAGGAGAAGGTTGGAGGATTCGCTGTGTCGCCCCCTAAAGGGAGCAGGAGAAAGGCAATGAAGCTATATGTAAACATGTACAGTATGCTTTACCTGGTCTCCCAGAGTGCCTTCCTGCCCCCTTCTGCCTACATTGCCTTGAAGTCCCTGATGAGTGATATATGGGGATTTTAATATGAAGTACAAATACATAAAGTTATGTATATAGGCATCGAAGACCAACGCCATGGAAAATCTGTGTTTTTGGGTGTTTTCACATGTTCTTGTAGCATTTTTCTCATGATGGAGGACATGCATACAGAATTTAGGATTAAAAAAGCATTTCTAAGTATTTCTTTACTGCAATCGTTGTGAACCAGGAGAAAATGAAAAAATGCCGTGGGAAAGAGCTTGTAGCAGTGATGCAGGTCTTCCGCTCCCTTCTGATGCATCCACTCGTAGATGACTGGATCCATTTGTCTTGGTTTTCCTCGCTTGAGCTGCCATCTAGCTCTAAACCGCACGGCTGAATCGCTCCAATATTGAATTTTAGGTAATGTTGGGTTGGGGGTGTGAGGGGCTGTAAGCTAGTGAGAGAGTGTAAACAAATGGCTAACGCTTTCTTTTTACAATACAGTACTTACAGTGTACTTAAGTGGTATTTATATGATACTTATATTGTAACTACTGGGTACTCACAGGGTATTTACATGGTACTTTTTATGGGACTTACTGGGTACTTACATGGTACTTTTTGTGTCTACTCAGTACTTACATGGTACTTACTGTGTATTTATGTGGTACTATATGGTTCATACTTATGTGGTACATACTGGGTATTTATAATATACTTACTGGGTATTCACATGTTGTGCAAAGGTGCCTTTCGTGGTACTTACCACATGTAAGAACAAGGTAAGTACAAATAAAGTACCTTGACCTTTAGGTCTGCACTCGCTGTATGTTTCATGGTATTTACCATGAATTTACCTCAGAAACTACCCCCTAAGTACAATGAAACTGGACTATAAAAGAAAATCAGCCCTATTTCCACTCAACTACATGGTACTTTCAGTACTAAATGCTGGGTACTTTCACGTGTTACCTTCCCGTACAGTGTATATACACATAAAAGTACCATGTAAGTACCCAGTAAGTCCCATAAAAAGTAACATGTAAACACCCTGTGAGTACCCAGTAAATTCCATAAAAAGTACCATGTAAATACCCTGTAAGTACCCAGTAGTTACATTATAATTACCATGTCAATGCCACTTAAGTACACTTTAAGTACTCTATTGTAAAATAAAGAGTTACCAACAAACGATGATGGGAAATCATTGCAGGCTTATACCACGCCAACAGTTTTGCCCACAACTCAAAGGCAAATATATAAAGAACTCCAGCCGCTCCGCAGAAACTATGTCCTAGAAAACGACACAGGTTTTTAGATGATTGGTGTGGAACTTTAAATCAGCCCATATAGTTTTTTTTAATAGCAAATATAAAAACAAATATTGCACTGGAATATTGGTTCTACCTGGTACTAATTAGAAGAATTGTCATATTTTTGATCTGATCTTACCTTAGAGCCTTTGAATCCTGTTACTCCTGGGTGGCCGGCCAAACCCTGACCAAACACCACACAGACACAATGAACTTAATGAAGCAAACTGTTAAGCATGTATACTCCTCAACAGCCATTAAAATGATTTGAAATCTTACTATGTTCAAAGACACAGCTAAATCTGTGTCTGTGTATCCTTGGTTTTATGTCTTAAATGTATTGAAACACATCATAGAAAAAGCAATGCAGCCAGACAGAAACCTTAGTACCACATTCTCCTTCAAGCCCCGCCTCTCCTGATTTCCCGCTCTCTCCCTGCAAACAGAAAACATCACCAAATTGCTGTCAGACAGTATCCAGTTCTAATATTAAACACACCTCACATATATTCATGTGCATACTCACAATGGGACCAGGCAGTCCAGAAAATCCTTCTCTACCTTCTCGACCCTGAACGCAACAAAGACTTTTTATCCTAAAGTCCATTTCCAGTTTGATTTTTTTTTTGAACTTTCATGAAGACTATCACTCGCATCACTGAAGTTTGTAAAGTAAAAGGTCTACCTTGTCACCTCGAGGGCCAGGATTTCCTCCGACACCAGTTGGTCCTTGACCTCCCTGCATCAGAGCACATACAGATCATCAAGTGTGCACAAACACATATTATGTCATTTTGCAGTTTGCGATGTGTGTGTCCATTTTCACTAAATTACCTTTGGTCCTTTGTCTCCCTGCTTTCCTTGCTCCCCCATGGTGCCGTCAAATCCCTGCCACAATGAAATGGAAAAATTGCAGTGCCTAAAATCTGCAAATCTTAAGACAGATCCCAAAAAATATTTTGATTTGAAAAAGAAACGCACGCATATATAATATAAAAATAAAGCTTAGCCTCAAGTACAAAAGGGGTTTATTCAAATGTACACCTCGTGTGTCAAAAGCTACTGTTGTAACAGTAAAATCTGTCTCACACCACCCTCAGAAATACGCGTTCAAGTGACCGCTTTCAATTAAAAGTCTACGTAAATGCACGCCAACCGGCGTACATGAGCATTTCGGGCTTCCACGTTCAAAACTCTTGCGTTCACGCATCTCTATGTGAGTTTGTTCGACCGTTTTAGGGCTGAACGTACAAAATGGCACCTATTGAACACCCAATCATAAATTAGGTAGTGACGCATAGATTGCATCCTTTTTATAAAAACGTCCGTTTGAAAGTTGATAGTGGAGGAGAAATGAAATTTGTCCCTGGCTGGAGCCATAGGACACCAGGTCAGTCATATATCGGAACAGTGGTGTGAAGGAAAAACCTGGAACCAGACTTACAAGATGCGCACCGCTTGACATTTTGCAGAGCTTCTTTCAGAGCTCATGACCAAAGTTCAACATAGATCGACTGCTCCAATCCGTCAGTGGATCTCCTCCCTCCGGTCTTCCCTCACTCATGAAAATGATATATTTAAACTTCTCCACCTGGGGAGGGGCACTCGACCCACCCAGAGAGGGAAAAACTACCTTTCTCCAGTCAAGAAACATGGCCTCAGATTAAAAAAAAAATGTTGCTAATTTGATGTGGAAACCATAATTTAAAATTTAAAGTTCATTTCTCTCACAGTGGGTCCTGGAAGTCCTGGTGGCCCCTTTGGCGCTGCCAGTCCCTGCAACCCGGTTGGCCCTGGACGCCCCTTAGGTCCCTGTGTTCCTGGAGGACCTGGCAGTCCCTATGGTAATAACAACTTTCAAAGATGTATTAATCTGGATAAATTATTCAACGTTGGAAAAGAGAGACCACACAGATGGAACAAACCCACCTGGTCCCCCTTAAACCCTGGGTCGCCGTTCTCCCCTCGTCTGGCTGTGGCTCCCTGGGAGAGACATTCAGAGCTGAACACCATCTACCATCAGGAGTAGTCATTTTGTCCAGGTATGATCAATGATGCAACCATTTCAGGAGTAATTCAATGGTTTTAAGCAATCTTACGGGATCACCTGAGGGTCCAGGCTTTCCAGGGTTTCCAATGACCCCCTCATCAAAAGACAAGAACAAAGAAAGACTCATTTAAGCAGAGATGACCACCAGTTTTGATCTGCTCTCAATGTTTTAACTTACATTTAAACCAGGAGGACCAGGCTCTCCAATTTCACCTTCATCGCCCATTTCCCCCTGACAGACATGCAGATTGACTTATACTATATCATTTTCCTCTTGTATTTTCTTTTAATTTCCACTTTGCTTTTCAGCACACTCACAGGATCGCCTTTGGGACCTTTTGATCCCTGTTGTCCAGGATCACCCTGTGCAGGAATTTCTCAAACGATTATTCAAATATTCAGAGTTGAGTTAAAGACTGAGCCGATAGTCCTCAGCACGTCTGAGTTTATTACCTGAGGGCCGAGGACACCAGGAAACCCCAAAGCTCCACGGGGACCACGCTCCCCCTGAGCAATCAAAGCAAATCAAATGAAAAAGAAAATCAAATCAAATTATTATTGTAGAGCACTTTTCTGACTGACATAACTCAAAGTGCTAAACAAAAATACATTTTCCAATTTTAAAAAGAAAGACAAAAAATGACAAAAACACACACACAACATAATCATGCATCAAATGATTCAAAAATATGATATGCAGTTGTTTGTTTTAGGTCAAACAGTCGATCAGTGACTCAAGAGAAAGCAGGTCATTGTCCCCTCACCTGTGGTCCAGTGGCTCCTCTGACCCCCGATGGCCCCTGATGACCCTGGCAGCATCACATTTAGTTACCATTTCTCTTAAGCATTGATTGCATTTTTGAACTAGTCCTTCACTTACTGGAGGCCCTTTAATTCCCAAAAGCCCCTTTACCCCCAGGGGGCCCAGTTTGCCCTGAGGAGCAAACACACTGATTAACACCCCCCCCACACACACCCCCACTTTTGCTGACGTAATTGTACTTTTGTCAGATGTTACACATGGATTGAATGTAGGGATGGAGCTTACAGGAGGGCCTGGTGGACCCGTGAAACCAGGAGAGCCAATCTCGCCCTGAAAACCATCAGTGTTTGTTATCTTAGCGTCAATCTTTATTTTTCTATTTGTTCTGTTTAATCTGTTTACTTCTGTGTCATTTTAAACTCTCGTCTACAGTAGCTGAGCAAAAGGTTAGCCACTGAACTGCTGGACACAAACCGTTGGTCCTGATGGTCCTGGAAAACCACGAGGACCTCTTGCTCCGTGCACCCCCTAAAAAATAAATAAATGATGCACCGCATCAAGAATGTGGAGCTTGTTCATGGTTTGGCTTTAGAAAATTAGATATCTATCAGACTAAAAGGTTTTGTGTGCATGGAACATTAGTTAATGATATTATGGAGACAGAACTAAGATGGAGGACAATCGTCTGCATTTACCGAGTAGCCAGGAATCCCTGCAAAGCCCCGAGCTCCTTTATTCCCCTTCACACACAAACACAAATGAATGAGAGTCACACAGAGATGCCCTGTTTGGGGTAAACCCCATAGGATCCTTTGTTTCTGACCTTGTATCCTGTTTGTCCTCTGCTCCCTTGAGGTCCTGCCTCTCCCCGAAATCCCTAAAAGAACGGCCGTATTTGGAGGTGAAGTTTAGTCAGAAATGGACCGAAGACGTCTTTGGACCAACAGGAGTGTAGAATCGACTGAAATAATGCTTTTATGTATAAGTTTGGTAACTTTCAGGGACATTTTGACCCCTTCCTAATGCTTTTCTGCTTGCAGCTACAGACCTGCCACTTTCTGTCTGTTCCTTAAGAGAAACATTATTTTGCTCCAGCACTCTGATGGTGAACTCATTTTCTGTATAACCTAAATTACTCTGCCGGCTGGGGGGGGGTTACTGCATGGCGGCGGGGGGAGGGAGGGTAACCAGATGATTGTGAGTATGTGTGCGTGAGTGCATGGGTAGGACGGACCTGGGGGCTGGCTCGCTGGGACCCTCTGGGGCTCTCCCTCCCCTTCACAGAGAGGGGAGGGCACTGAGAGGGTTGGGGAGGGGGGCTCAGATAATATGGCGGGGGGGGGGGGGGGGGTTGTAGTGTGTAGGGTTGTAGGGTTATGAGGGGTGGCTGTGGGTGCGCGGCGATCCCTGGGTTGCTTAGGTCGCGTGCCTGGGCTGGCTTGCGGAGACGGGGCGCCGGTCGGGGGGTGGCCGACTCATGGGTCCCGGGGGCCCTGGCTTCGTCCCTGGCCTTTGTCTCGGCGTCCGGCGCCCGGTGGCCCCCATGGCTGCCGCCTGGTACGGCTAAGCGCTCCTGTCTCGTGGCCTGGGGGCCGGACACTGGGTTCGCTTGTGCCTCTGGGCATTGGGGGGGCCCCTGTAGGGGGGCCTTTTCTGTGCCTGGCTGGTGGGGTGGGCGGTCCCCTCCTCCTCCCCTCCCGGGCTGCCTGGGTCCGGATGCTGGGGGGGCTTCTGGCCTGGGGGGCTCTCCTCCCCTCTCCTGGTCTGGCTGGTCCTGCTGGGTAGGATCTGGCTCCCTTTATGAACACACGGTTCACATCGGCAGCATGCATGTATCTCCACCCTCACGTGCACGTGCACACTGCCACACTGCTCCCTGTCTGCTTCATCCCTCCTCCTTACCTACAGTGTATTGATGGACAGATGTTTTCCACTCTTCTTCGATTCAGATTTTCACCTTTTATGTAACATTCGTCTTTCCAGCAGATCTGGTATAATTGTTACAGTTTAAAATAATAACTTATTCAAATCAGTGCTTGTATTCCCCACCTTTTCACCTTTCTTCCTTTTACTCTCTTCCACCCTCCCCTCACATTCTTCCCCTCTCCCTCCCCACACACACTAAATGTAACAAATAAATAAAAAATAATACGACAAAAAGGGGTTTATACAAATCTAAACTCTAGTTTCTCGAAGCTATATAACCTCTTTTTGTGATAGTAAAACCTGTCCAACACAAAAATGCTTTCAGCTCTAATCTGTTTGCTCAGCTGTTGGACAGAACAAGTTAAAAAAATAAAATAAAATAAAAAAAATAACCTAAATCACTGAATTAGAAACTAAATATTGTTGATATTTTAACTTGTCATTCATTTTGTTGAGCTCCATCTTCTCTCGAATAACAGACCGAGGCGCAACAGGAGGAGCCGCCAGTTCTTCTTCAACATATAGGAGAGACCATGGTCCTTGTTTTACATCAGACTTGCTCTTAGCTCTGACCCTCCCAGAGCCCTGAGGTCCTCAGGATGAGTTGTGCTTGGGCCGCATTAATGCTGACACCCCGGCCAACAGGAGGACAGGGCAGACGGCGCTTTCTGGGTTCTGTCTTTGTCACTTTTCATTTTTCATTTTCATTTTTTGCTGCCGCAGACAAAAAGAATTTCCCCATCGTGGGATAAATAAATTCTATCTAATCTATTGTAATTTGTAGCCATTTCTCTTTTATTTGTGTTTTTTGTGTATTTTATTATAAGGGGCTTATTCTTATGTGTGGGGATTGCTGTTTTGCATTCTTGTTTGTTTTTATGTACAGCATCTTCAGCTGTTCTTTTTTCATGCAAGGTGCTTCAGAAAATTTTTTATTTGAATTAATTTGAACATGTAAATATTATTAAAAATATGTGAGGTCCAATAAGAAATGGTTTCCTTTTTCTCCCAGTGCCAAAAGACAAAAAAGGCTTAAAAAATGGTTTCGCTAACCTGATTGTCTGACCTGAGACTAGAAGATCGTGGCTTCAAATCCACAGACTTAGCAAACATAAAAAAAACAACAACAACGTTTTCCTGTTTGAAATTCAGTATTTAGGGTTGGATTAAGGTGGGGGGTTATCAACCTCCAAATAGTTCCTGGTTGTTGTTTGATTGCTGCCCACAGTTTGTTTGATAAAACTTAATCTGTGGTTAATCACTGATCCTTTCCTCAACTTTGCTCATAAATTTTCCCTCTTATGGAATTTATTTACGCATTTTGCTAAAACAATCAATTCAATTCAGCTGCAACCTTACCTTAAAATCAGCTTCAAGAGGGTCTCTTCTTGACATTTTTTCACCCTAATAATTAATAACTAAAGAAATTATTTCAGATTTCTGCAGCTCACAACTTTCTGTCAATCTATTAGTCAGTCTGGTAACCAGGTATGTGACACCTAATGACCTACATTTTCACTCTAAATGTCTTTGCCTTTTTATTTACGATGAAACAGGAAGTCGAATGCGCTCTTACCCACTCACCCTGCTCCCCTTTGCTGCCTTGTTCTCCCATGTAACCTTTGGGACCCTGCAAGGAAAAAACACAGCTTAGGTGGCTTAAAAACACCCAGTTAGAGCTGACAAATAAACTTTAAATACCCCACCCCATCTTTATGGATAATAGAGGAATGTTGCTACTATTAACAGCGTTTTAATCCTATATGAACTCAATAAAAGCAACATTTAAAAAGTGGTAAAATGATGACTAAAAAGGTTCAGAGGACACAACTACTTACATCTTTTACACATTTTCAAGCATCGTTGTCTATCATTGACTTTAGTTTGTTTTTTATCTTTCTTCTTCTTTGTATTAGTTATATGTACAAGTGGTTTGAGGCAAAATCCTTGTATTTGTATTTTTAACTTAAAGGCAATTCAAACGTCTTAAAGCTTTCCAAAATGAAGGACAATAAAGTCAAAGTAAAATGCAAAACATGTGAGATAAATAACAAAAGTGTTGTACCGTATTTTCCGGACTATAAGTCGCTCTGGAGTATAAGTCGCACCAGCCCAAAAATGCATTATAAAGTAGAAAAAAACACAGATAAGTCGCACTGGACTATAAGTCGCATTTCGACGGAAATTTATTTGACAAAATCTGAGACCAAGATATAATAACTTGCACAACCTCATATGACACAATCATAGCAGACTGTTTATCTCATAATTTCACAGTAATTCTTTCTCATACTTATTTATTTATTCCTTTCATGAAGCATCATTGGCCAACTAATACTCTGTTTTCATCCTGTATTTGTAGAAACAGTTGTCATTTTTATTGCATTTCTGAATCTATGAAATCATTGGAAAATAGAATATTATGTTTTTAGCCTTCAAGATGTTACTGTAAAAAAAAAAGGTTTTCTGATTCTCTGAGTCACTTAACATACTCTTAACACTTAACATACCTCATACAACAAATTGACCCAGAAACATCATCTCTGTTCTTCACAAATGAACATAACAGGAGGGTTAACAATGTATTTATTTCAATTTATTTCTAATATAAGTCGCTGCGGAGTATAAGTCGCACGCCTTGCCAAACTATGAAAAAAAGGGCGACTTATAGTCCGGAAAATACGGTATTTTTGTGAGTTACAAGAATTTAAGGCATAAAATATTGTAATGTGATTTAAATGTGTGGACATAATTGATCGTTTTTCTTTATGAATTAACAATAACAAACCTTTTTATTTTTTGAATAATATTATAGTTTAAATGCATCTTCCTATGAGAAACATCTCTGCTAAGGACCTTGGTCTTCCACTTTTTCTAGATCGTTTGGATTTTCCAAATGTATTTTTCTGGCATTTAGCACAGTTTTCCTCTCTAATCTCTTTTATATTTGTCAGTTCCATCCATCACAAGAAAATTTCTTCTTGTTTGTCCTTCCAAGTAAGTCAGAAAGCTATGACGCACTTTAATGCACATCTGCAGCCTTTGACATGTTTTTACGAATCGATTTTTTAACTAACATTTTTAATCTACTTTAAACATTTCTATCTAAAACTCAAATTAAGCCTGTGGAGGGACTGTTTTTTCCTCTCTTTCTGTCAAAATGTATTTTTTTGGTTTGCTTTTTGAGCTAATTGTCCCTCTGTACTCCCCCCTAGGTTCTGTAAATCTGACTTTTGAGAAGTCTAGGTTATACACTGACCAAAAATATAAACACAACACTTTTGTTATTGTTCCCATTTTTTATGGTATGAACTCAAAGATGTGAAACATTTTCCACATACACAAAATAACCAGTTCTCTGAAATATTGTTCACAAATCTGTCTAAATCTGTGATAGTGAGCACTTCTCCTTTGCCAAGACAATCCATCCCACCTCACAGGTGTGCCATATCAAGATGCTGATTAGATAGCATGATTATTGCACAGGTGTGCCTTAGACTGGCCACAAAAAAAGGCCACTCTGAAATCTTCAGTTTTGTTTTATTGAGGGGGTCAGGGGACTCAGACAACCAGCCAGTATCTGGTGTGACCAGATTTGCCTCATGAACTGCGACACATCTGCTTCCCATAGAGTTGATCAGGTTGTCTATTGTGGCCTGTGGAATGTTGGTCCACTCTTCTTCAATGGCTGTGCGAAGTTGCTGGATATTGGCAGGAACTGGAACACGCTGTCGTATACGCCGATCCAGAGCATCCCAAACATGCTCAATGGGTGATATGTCCGGTGAGTATGCTGGCCATGCAAGAACTGGGATGTTTTCAGCTTCCAAGAATTGTGTACAGGTCCTTGCAACATGGGGCCGTGCATTACCATGCTGCAACATGCGGTGATGTTGTTGGATGTACGGCACAACAATGGGCCCCAGGATCTCGTCACGGTATCTCTGTGCATTCAAAATGCCATCAATGAAATGCACCTGTGTTCTTCGCCCATAACATACACCTGCCCATACCATGACCCCACCACCACCATGGGCTACTCGATCCACAACATTGACATCAGAAAACCGCTCACCCACACGACGCCACACACGCTGTCTGCCATCTGCCCTGAACAGTGTAAACCGGGATTCATCCGTGAAGAGAACACCTCTCCAACGTGCCAGACGCCATCACATGTGATCATTTGCCCACTCAAGTCGGTTACGATGACGAACTGGAATGAGATCGAGACCTCGATGAGGACGACGAGCATGCAGATGAGCTTCCCTGAGACGGTTTCTGACAGTTTGTGCAGAAATTCTGTGGTTATGCAAACCGGTTGTTTCAGCAGCTGTCCGAGTGGCTGGTCTCAGATGATCTCGGAGGTGGACATGCATGATGTGGAGGTCTTGGGCTGGTGTGGTCACACATGGTCTGCGGTTGTGAGGCTGGTTGGATGTGCTGCCAAATTTTCTCAGAAACGCCTTTGGAGACGGCTTATGGTGGAGAAATGGACATTCAATTCCCTAGCAACAGCTCTGGTGGAAATTCCTGGTATCAGCATGCCAATTGAACGCTCCCTCAAAACTTGCGACATCTGTGGCATTGTGCTGTGTGATACAACTGAAGATTTCAGAGTGGCTTTTTCTTGTGGCCAGTCTAAGGCACACCTGTGCAATAATCATGCTGTCTAATCAGCATCTTGATATGGCACACCTGTGAGGTGGGATGGATTGTCTTGGCAAAGGAGAAGTGCTCACTATCACAGATTTAGTAAGATTTGTGAACAATTTCAGAGAACTGGTTATTTTGTGTATGTGGAAAATGTTTCACATCTTTGAGTTCATACCATAAAAAAATGGGAGCAATAACAAAAGTGTTGCATTTATATTTTTGGTCAGTGTGGAAAATACGTTTTTAAAACTTCCCATTTGATTAAAAGAAAAAAAAAACATCTAACAATAACTTTATTGAAACCCAGTTTGATACCTTTGCAAAATCAAGATAAAATTCGATAACATGTTAACGAGCTGGGATACCTGATCTCCAGGCAAGCCTGGAGGGCCTGGATCCTCATTGTGTCCTGGGATGCCATCTACTCCAGGTCGCCCTTGAGGACCTGGAATTCCATGTGGACCACGACTGCCCTGATGTAGCATTAATGGACATCTTTGATGTTAACCTGAAGGAATTACCTGAAGCTCACCTGAGCAAAGCTTCCTTCAAGTCCACAATAAACATACAATGAAATGTTCTTTTATTCGTCAGAGAACTGTAGATTAAAGATTTAGTCCGAGAAAAAAATCCAAATTCTAAACATAAAGATGTAAGCCAGAAGATGTGGTCTGCATGAATCCTTTTACTCCTGTATTTGTGTCTACCAGCACTTTGACAGCCACTTTCTGGGATCAGTGTTTGTAGATGACAGTCTGCAAACACTGTCGGTGTTTGTGTCTGAACTCAAACTGTTTTTGTGCAAAGGATCTGATAATGACATTAAAATAAGACTGGACTCTCTGACTGATTTGTGAGCCTCCACAGTTATCCTGAAGGGGGCTTCACCTTCGTTTTTATTGGTGTGGGGATGAAAACACTGCTGTTAATCTGTCAGCTTGGATGTGGTGTAGTGAGCTTGCTGTCAGCAGGTTGTTTGGGTTTGAACCCTGATACTTTATCAGTCTGGTTGAGTCAGAAATATTTAATATTATTTAAATATTTAATATTAATACTTAATATTAAAAACAGCTCAATTTCAGAGCTACATGTAGATTCAAACGAAAAGGGGGAAAAAAAGTTTAACCCTGGAGAACCAAGTGGGTCAAATTTGGCTGCTGTTTTTTTTCTTCTTATTGTGTTTATTTTATTTATTTGTTCATCATTCATTTTTATTGTTATGGCTGCTGTTATTGCTGATACCCAAACTAAACAAACACAAAATTCAAATGAACTCCAAAAGCCCAGAAAAAAGCTGTTCTTGGGTTCTCCAGAGTTAAAATAATAATTCTTTAACTGAAATGAAGATTTTTATGTCTCATTGTTGTTTTCTTACAGAACACTAACTTTTCTGATCATTTTTGCTTTGGAGACTCACCAATAACATATTTTCTTATTTCCATTCTGACAGATTTGCATGTCTTAACCGTAATAATATAATCAGATACCTACAATTTTCCCTTGAACTCCTCTTTTTCCTTGTTTTCCTCTCATTCCTGGCGGTCCCTAAACAAACACAAAGTAGGTTTAACTAAAACTTACAGAACAAATTATTCCAAAAAATATTTTGGATGCAATTTTCAAGGCATCCATATGAAGCATTGTTCTACGTACTATTGGCCCCTCTTCTCCTGGGGACCCACGGGGGCCTGGGGGGCCCGTACGTTTCTAGGAAAAAACATCAATGTGCACAGCAACAACAGCTTCATAGATCTGACAGAAATACATGTTGACACACGCTGGGAATAAAGAAAAATATGACCTTGTTTGTAAAATTGAATAGTAAAGTCTTAAATGAACAGGAATGACGTACCGGCCAGGATGAGACGAGGTTTTTGTAGATTTTCTTTCTCTGTTGAAAAGAGTTGAGGTTGAATTCTTCTGGTAATTCTTTCAGTGGTTTCTCAGTCATAATGTTTCAGAAAATCAGCTCTGAGATCAAATTAAATCGCTAATGATTACTTTTACAGTACTGTACTTACTGCGTAGTTAAGTGGTATTTACATGGTACTTTCTTTAAAACTACTGGGTACTTACAGGGTACTTTTTAGTACTTTTATGAGCCCTACTGGGTACTTACTATTTTTGTGTCTATTTGTTACTTACATGGTACCTGCTGTGTATTTATATGGTACTATTACGAGGTACCTACTGGGTATTTATACTGGGTATTGATGTTTTTATTTTTATTTATTAATTTATTAAAGGGACAATGCATACAAAAAACAGTGTGGCGTGCTGAAAAAATAGAGAAACACTGTAAACATGCAGGATTGTAGCCTAAGCTAATTTTCATCCTCTGTCCCGCCTGATTCCTTTGTCTTGAACTTATTTTTTTGGATTCTAAATTGTGTTATTTAAGTGAAACTGCTTTTCTTTGTGTTTTAATTTTTCTTCTCTGTTTATGTTGTACAGACTGGGTTTTAAATAGTACCTACTGGGTATTTACATGTTGTGTAAATGTGTCTTTTGTAGAACTTACCACATGTAAGAACAATGTAAGTACAAATAAAGTACCTTGAATTTATGTCTGCACTCGTATGTTTCATGGTATTAGCCACGTGTAACAAGATAGTAGGGAAACAGATACTACATTGGAAGTACTGTGAAAAAGGACCCAGGATTTGCTTTCTACTTACTCAGCAAGTTTATGTGAGAGGATGGGTAATTACATAGTACTCATGTGGTACCTTAGTGTTTTTCATGGGACTTACTGTTAATGAGAACAGAGTATGTACACAGGAAGTTGGATTCATTGTATGTGAATTTTACATGTTAAGTTATGGGGTGTTTTGGAACAGTTACCATTTAGAAGGAGATAGTAGTTACCATTAAATCAATTTATTATGTTTTGCTACAAAACGCATTAGAATTTAACCAGATGTCCAACTGATGTAAACACAGATGGGCTGAGATCCACAAGTCAATCCAATTAAATGAGAACAAGCCTAATGAGGATTCAAGTGGAGAAAAAAGAATCAACCAGAACACTGACCTTGAACGCCTTCCATTCTTCTTCAGAGGCTGTGATCACAAAGGTCACAGGCATCCCAGGTGGACCAACAGCTCCTCGGTCTCCGGTTTGTCCGGGTCTGCCCACGACACCTCGGTCCCCCTTAGAGGCAAATAAGGGATTTTTTAGTTTGAACAGGTAACCTTCCCTATTAGTGTTTAGCTGACGGGCATTAAATTAATGTATTACAGCTGTTTTGTTCGTTAAGTTATGGATAAAAGTGGGCTTTAGATAAAACACTAAACCACACACTTGGATGTATTTCTGACCCAAAATAAAGTGTTTAAATCATACAAGATTCCTACTTTATCTCCTTTAGGTCCCGGGTATCCTGGTAGCCCTGGTGGGCCGTGCAATCCCTGAAAAAAACAATTTAAATGAAATTAAGGCAAGCCCATCTGAAGGTCATTCAAGATGTTATTTTCTGCCGTGGTCACATGTTTTTATGTTTATTTTATCAACTACATTTATGTTGGTTTGCTGTTTCATGGGTTTATTAATGCATATAAATACATTTACTTCTCCAAATTCGTTTATTTTCAATCCTTTTGCTGTTGTTCTCATTGTTACTTAAGGTCTCACAGCATCTACGTACATTTTGTGCAGATGGCACGGATGAAAATTGGTCATACGTGAATATAGGTGGAAAAAGTGAGGAAAGTTGTGGCCTTTTCGGGAAATTTCACAGATGTATCAGGAATGAACCACGTTAAAACCCCTGAAGTACAAAGAACACATAAAACGACGCAGAACATGAACTATGCAGGATTATTGCGGTGTTTATATGTGATTCATTTGTGATTTGTGCATCAATGATGTAATTATAAAATGATATGTGCGCCGTGTATACATTATAAAAGTCATACATCAGTGGTTCATGCGTGAAAAGTCCATTAGATATTCATGGAACGGTGGTGGAAAGCCACAAATTTGCATCTCGCAAAAATCCCGCACAATATTTACACAATAATGAGGATAAACCACAAAAAATATGCGTAAATCACAACAGACAAAGAACTTACACCGCTTAAAACCAAATTTCACATTGGCCGTAACCGTCGACAGACATCTGGGAACATTGACGAATGATGACGAATGCAAGAAACACTTATGAATGACGTGTACCACGCACGAATCACGAAAGACCAACATTTCATGGAAGATGCGCTAAATGTACGTAGTGGCTTTGTCATAAAAAACAGAGTTTGTTCAGTTAACAAGTTCATGATTAATTTGATGTGATTAAACAGGATTCAGCAAAATCTCAACTCATTTTCAACCTTTTATACAATCCAGTTATGATTGGTTAAAAAGGCTCTACTTTTTGTTTATGTTTTATTTCTTTTGTAGAAATCCGGTGACTGAAACAGAAAACCTGAATTTCCTTTTCAGTAATGAATAAAGTATCATCTAATCTTATAATACTAAAGTTTAAACCAAAATGTCATGAATAAAATGAAGAATTTTCCCACTAAAAGCACAAACTGATATGAAAGAACCAAATAAGGCGTGACACATCCTGAATCCCCTCCATGTGTCCCTCAGGGCCAATCCACAGTTTGAGAGACGGGACAAATTCAATTCACATCTTTTTAAAAAAAACTTTAATAACTGTGTAATCTGAGTCAACAAGGACAATAGGATGTAAACCATCACTGCACAGATATCATTTTTTGTTCAGCAGTGATCTAAGCGTGTTTGGAGTCTGTGGAGTTTCTGCTTTCATTGAGACTTTTCTCTCAGTCTTTTTCTGAAATGATTGCTGGAGGTTTGAGTGGGTAGCAGATCTTCTAACAGTCTGTTAGCTGAGTTTGGATTTGCTGCATGATGGGATTTATGGAACTGGTTCAACAGCTCCCCTGAAGTAAATCATTCCGCCCTTTGACCACCAGAGGGCGCAAAAATACTTTGGGGTGTTTGTAGTTTAACATGCTGGTTGTTCTTTTTTCTGCTGTTTAAGCGGCTTGCTGTAAATATTAAGGTTAAAAGCTCATAAATTTAGACGATTTTTAATTTTTTAACCAATCACTGACTGTGAAAATACATTTTGAGGTTTTTGAATGAAGCGTTTGAAACTTCTACTTGAAAAGAACTTCAAGTGTCCATCATTCATTTTATTCATGGTTAAATGGTTTCTATTTGTTAACTTATGTAACTAATGCCGTTTATGGGATTAGAAAATAGACGCAACACATTCCATTTTTTACTTGTCCTGTCCAACAGCTGAGGAAGCAGATCAGAGCTTATGGCCTCTTGGACAGACTTTACTGTTACCATAAAGGTTTATGGATCTTCAGGCAAACAGAGAGTATATTTGTATAAACCCCTTTTGTATTTGAGGCTAAGCTTCATTTATAATTATTCTCTTTGAATGCATTCTTTGTTGGACTGGACAGAAGAAAAGGAGAGAGAGAGAGAGAGAGAGAAAGACATGGGATGATATAGATGGGGAGGGGCAGTCGATGATACAAAGTAAAAACATAAGAGTGTCACAAGTGAGGGCAACAGTGGGGGCGGCATTGGTCGGCCAATGATGGAAGGGTCGGTGGTTCGATTCCCGCTTCCCCAGTCAACTGCCTCCAGAGTGGCTCCACCGGTGCATGAATGTCCCAGTGATGGTCAGAGGGGCAGAAGGTGTGAACTGGCAGCCATGCCTCTGTCTGTCTGCCCCGGGGCAGCTGTGGCAACATCAATAGTTACCCTCACCACGTATGAATGAATGATTGACACATTGGAAGAACTTTGAGCGTCTGGAAAAGCGTAGATGAATCCAATCCATAGTTATTATTATTAAATTGCATGACTCAGTTCGTCTGCACACAGCTATTTACAGGTTGGAAGTATATTTATACATTCATCATGGAAGATTTATCTCACAAGACTTATGCACACAGACAAATACACACTAGATTCGCACTACCAAGATTCTTGAAGAGGGCTGTAAAAACAATACCCATGCCCATATATGTGCAAAAGTGAACAAGCAGGTGGGTTGTATGAATGTGTGCTTCCTAGAGTCCTTGATCACACTGAATGCTCCAGCAAAGGCAGGAGGCCCCCCACCCCAGAGCCAGGGGCAGACAGCACAGCAGCCCGGCCGATCCAGGCATCAAAGAGCCCAACATCAGACAAAGACCCGGGAGCAACCCCCCCCCCTCAGAAAAAGACTAATTTTATGATGGATGTTTGTTTTAATTCCTTCTATGTCTTTATTTTGTCTTCCAGCTGCTGTTAAAGGTTCAATAAGTAAAGCCAAGAGTTCTAAGGGAGAGTCTTTATCTTTTTTATCCAAGTGCTGTCTTGCTCATATATTAACCCTGGTGCTATCCTATGACCCCCCCCCCCCCCCCCCTTACACTGACATGTTCTCCCTACTATGACAAAGGTGGATAAAGGTGGAAAGATTTCATGTAATCCATGGACACCAGTGAAGATCACAAATCATTGAAGAAAAAAGGTTCAGAGTACTGTCTAGTGGGTCTAGATCAGTGTTTTTCAACCAGTGTGCTAGTGTGCCGCGGCACACTAGTGTGCCGTGGTAGATGGTCAAGTGTGCCGTGGGAAATTGCCCTCATTAATCATTCACTGATCTAAAAACATTTCCCATCTCCAGGAAATCAGCTCTTTGTTCATCCAAACAGGCCCGGATAAAACACTGAGTGGTTAGGAATATAAAAGATCTTAAAATTACTTTTTCTTTGTGTTTATTTAATTCTATTAAAGAAATTTTGATAAGAATCACGGTACCGCGATTTACCTGCAGCTATGACAGTTTGCGGAAAAGTCCCGTCCCTTTAACTGTCTCCACCAATCATTCTTGAAGGCTTAATCACATGTCATCAGTCTGACCAATCAGAAGTGGTTAAAGTCTTCACTTCCTTGTTCTTAATTCTGCTGATAAAGTCGCTCAGTTCTAACAAAAATACCAGCTAAAGCTCTTCTTTAGCGGTGTAGCTTTCCACAGAGTCCGGTGTCAGACCGTGAAACAAGTGGACAATACAATGAAGCTCAGAGACGCGAGTCTTTCTGCAAGTTTTCGGCAGTTTTCACACTACATCTCCCATGATGCATTGGCTTAAAGAGCCAGTGTCCCAGCGCACAATGAGTTGTCCTTGCGAAACGCCTTGAAACCACAACAAACAAACAGTTTCTAAATTTTCTAATTTAACTTTCATTTCATCTCTTAGAAAAAACAGCCGCAACTTCCTGCTTTTCCGGCCACAATTATCACAAAAATGCACATGAGATTGCGGGCGGGGGGGGGGCGGGGGGGGGGGGGGCTGTCGATCAATACAGACCATGAATTTCTGTTTTTGTTCTTTTTTTGGATGCTGGTGTGCCGCGGGATTTTTGTCAAGGTTAAAGTGTGCCGTGGCTCAAAAAAGGTTGAAAGATGACCCGCCTCCCAATGTTAAAGTGCCTAGGATAGCACAAGGGTTAACAAGGTAAAATGGTAATAAAGTTTTACCCTTTGACCTCTGACTCCAGGATCTGGTCTGGTGTCCTGATGTCTGTCTGTGTTTGGAACTGTTGGATTTATCTCTGCTTTGACCAAAGAATCCACGTTCTGATTGAAAAATCTCTCAGCGTGGGTTTGATGAATTATTTTGTCCTTGTCCTCTTGTCCGTACCGTCCCTTCTCTATATCCACACCAGCTTCATCTTCATCCCTCTTCATCCCGCTCTCTTGTTCTTCATCTGGAAGCAGCATCACGTTTGCTGCGGGGGGAAAAGTTGCCTCCATTTCTTTTGTTTCTTTACTTGTGGTGAGTACAGCGTTACCCAGCCGGATCTCTGAATCGCTGGTACTTGATGCATCCGTGCTTTGCTGTGTGGGAGATGAGGCGGTCAGGTTTGTGGGCGGGGCTTTGGGAGGGGATGCGGAGTCCAGTGACTCCGCCTGCTTTTGGGGCATTTCTTCCTCCAGTCCAGACGCACTGAGAGTGACTGCTGGAATCCAGGATGATGAGGAGGATGGACTGGGAATACCTTCCATCATCTCTCCTTCCTCAGATAAAAGCTTCTCTCTGGAGGCGCCGAGTGCAGATTCTGTGGTGGACACAACAACTAGAAGAGATGTTGGAGCAAACTGAGGCTCATCAGAGATATTCTGACTTTTTTCTGCAGGACTCTGAGGTGATTGAGTCTGTGGATTTGAAGTTGGAGTCTCATCACAGCCCATTTTGGTGACACCATTAGATTGATAAAGTGATGGCTGATCAGTCACATGAGGAGGTTCTTCACCATCTGGGCTGTTGGTAGTAATGCCTGTGGAGCCCCGTTCATCTCTCAGTGTCACCATTTTGGGAGAATTGGAATGAAAAATCTCTTTCAGAGTCTGAGGGAGGGGTTTGGAGTTTTCTGGCACTTCCTCGTCTTCAGTGTTTGGTTTTGCTTTTGCGGCTCGGCCGGCTGTGGTCTTGGTTTCTATGGCAACTTGAGGTTTTGCTGCAGCTTGGGAGTCATCATCATGCATGTGTGGAGCAGGAAGCGGGACGAGAACGAAAGTGCTGCCCGGCGGATCAGACCTCGGTGTCAGGTCAGTGTGAGCGGGCTGCACAGTGGAGCTGAGCGGAGAACCTTCAGGTGTGGACGAACTTCCTTTTTCAGACTGAACATGGGACTGCGCAGGTAAACACACCTGCTGAGATTGTTTGACAGCAAAAAAATTACAATTTACCAATCGCAGCGACACAATTCATACCAATTAGATGTTAATTCTGTATAAATCAGACCTTGTCAAATGTTATGAATATTTTCTTTAATAAATACTGCTCATTAGCTTTAGCTTCAATATATTTGTAAAACATACAAACATTTCCTTAAGGTGTGTTTGTACAAAGCTCCATTTTTAAATTACATTACATTAAGTCTTTTTAAATTTATCATAAAAATGTATTTATCTAGTAACAACATTTACACACAAGAAAAAAAATCGAATCAAAATCAAGTTTAGCTCCGATTTATAAAGACATCTAAAGTCATCCCAAAATATTGCATCAAAACATGTTTAATACTCATTTTTTATTCTTATTTAAGTGATTTAGAACTTGATGAGGTAAATATTCTAACTCTACCTCTGAAGGTCACAAAATTCAAACAAATGGAAATTTAAAATATATATGCTTAAAGCACAAAAAATAAAATATGTAGAAACCTCTAAATTAAAATAAAAAATTAACACATTTGTAGAGATTTGTATTGCCTGTAAATATACTTGGAGTATTATTTTGAAACAAACTTAAGGTTTTGCATGTTTACCTTAAACATTATTCTTATTTATACCCACCAGCAATGACCATCAAGCTAAAATAAAGAAATAAATGAGTCAAATACAAATATTACAAGAAAATAAGGACGCAAACACAAACCCTCAGACTTCCATGGGTCAGAAGCGACAGCAGCAGTCCGACCGTGGCGCCCAGCATGGCTTCAACAACAGACTGAACTTCCTGTTGGTGCGTCTAAGTCTGTGCAGCCGTCACGCCCCGCTGGACGAGACGTAACGCTCCACCTTCTGAAGGCAACACTGGTCCCACCTTTACAGTATGGAGAGATGAACACACACAAACAACAAAGAAGACAGTTGTTTGTCTACACATCTGTAGAAATGGAATATTTATCCAAACAGATTAATGTTTGTGGGCTCATTTAGTGTCTTTGAAGGAGTTTTCTATTGAAAAGCTGGATTCTTTTTCTGAAGAAACATTGTTCTTTTTCATGTATATTTGCTCAAACTTTAGGTTAATGCTAAAGATGCTGACTTTAAAAAGCATCAAATGGAATATTCTACCTCACCCCCCTCCCCCCTCCATTTGATTTCATCCTGGGGGAGAAAAGGAAGACTGTGGCTCAGGTGAGGAATGTAACACCAGGATCAGAAGAGCGTGAGACGGACTGATGGTAGGTATGTCAGGAGGGGTGTGGCCTCTCAGTAAGGGGGGTGGGGGGGTGTGTCCTAGTTCCACCCTGAATGGTGGATCCCTAAAGTCAATTTTAGGGGACGGACACTTTACAATGTCTTGGGAATTTTTCTTCACTATTACTTTGTTGAACTTAATACAGAATTAAAAAATCTTCCATACTCTCTGTGATGAAAGTTGTGTTTTTTGTGTTTTTAACCTGTTCTTGTGGCAAATTCTGGATGATAGAGGACACATATTAAGAAAAATAAGCTTCAAATTGCCTTTGTGAGTGTTTCTTTTCTCCAGTCCTGTTTATCAGGATGAGAGGGAAAAAATGCTGTTTGAAAAAGGATCGTATTTATGACGTAGAAAATATGCTGGGCGTATTGTAGCTCCCTGCTCTGCTCCATTCTGATGCATCCACTTGCATACAAATACATCCATGTGTTTCTTTGTTTTCCTCATCTGCGCTGGAATGTGGCTCAAAACTGGATTGCTCACCATTTTGGTTGCACTGGTAATGTTAGATTGAGGGTCTGTAAGCTAGTGAGAGAGGGCATAAACAGAGAGCATTATGGGTGAGGGGAAGCAGGGGCTACTTTGGGACACAGTCCCTTTCACAACTCAGAGGTGAATTTCTAAAGAACTCCTGCTTTCTAAAGAATTCCACTTTTTAAAATATTTTGGCTAAAAATGGCATCACCATAATTAAAACGCCACTGGTAACGCTTTTACTACAGATCAAAATATATTTGAAAGGTATTGATATAAGATAAAGATATTTGGAAAGGGACTTTAAGGACAACTTCATGAAACATTGTTAGATAGAGAGAGAGTGACATGTATCTGCATCTATGCTGCTCTATTCTATGCTTTAGCTCAGGGTTGTCAAGCATCCGGCCCGCCAGGTGGTTTACCCATGAAGAGCAAAATCATAAGCATGTTTAAAAAAGAAAGCAGGTTTCTAGTCCATTCCTGTGGCGAGTTAGGATTTTTTTAAAGAAATAACCAAAATGCGCAATTCTTCTTCTTTTTTTCTTCTTCAATTCTTATTCTTTTTTTTTTTTTTAACTTGTCCTGTCCAACGGCTGGGCAGACAGATGAGAGCTGAAGGCCTCTTGTGTTGGACATTTTTTACTTTAACAAGAGGGGTTATTAATCTTCAGACAAACCAAAGGTATGTCTGAATAAACCCCTTTTGGAATTGAGGCCAAACTTTATTCATTTTAATCATATTTGAGAATCTTTGGTGTTGGACTGGACGGAAAAGGAAAGGAGGGAAGAAGAGAGACGTTAAAGAGAGGGGGGGTAGGAGGGTGATCATAGGAGGGGGGGAGGGTTAAGACCATAAAGAGGCATAAGGCAACAAGTTACTGGATGTTTATCATTACGGTAAGGTACAGATAGAATACAAATTTCAAAGGGGCGGGGCCTGTCCACACACACACTCAAATATCATAAACACCCCTGTTAGCTGCAAAAATGTCCCCATGTCAACATGTAAACAATGCAGATAATGTTCACACACGCATACTTATACCTTCAAACCAACTAGTGTGAAATATTTCATGTTATTCAATCATGCAAACTATTAGTGCAAAGGTGAGCTAATACCTGTGTTTAAGTGAGTGTTTATGTTCTTCTAAAATGGATGGTGGAATGTGAAAAAAAGGAAGAAGAATGACTGGCCATCCCCACACCAAGACCCCCGCCGCAGCAGCAGCGGTAGCCAGAACCCCCCAGTGCCACCCGGCATCAGGTAGAGAACAACCGCCCCCTGGGCGATCACATCCGCCCCCTGGGCGATCACATCCGCCACCCAGGCCAGGGTCAGCAGGACCGCCTTGAGGCCCCCATAGCCAGAGAGCAGGGAGGCATGGGGGGACAGCGAGTGCCGCCCCAGCCCAACCAGGAGAGCACCCCCCTGCCGCGCCAGGAGGGCCCAAGGCTGGGCCCCACCCGAGAGGGGTGCCCACTGCCCCAGACGAGCACCTCATCACCACCCAGGAGTTCTGGGCACCCCCCCCCCCCCCCCCGCCCCAACCCCTGGTACGAGCTAGGACCCCCCAAGGGAGACCCGCTCCGCGCTCCAGTCAGCAATCCAACCCAGCCCACGGTTGGTCCAGAAAGGAGCAAGGCAGGGGCCAGCCGCCCCCGCCCAGGAGAGGGGCACCGACGGGGAGAAGGGGGGCCACGAGGGTGTTGTAGACATGGCCCGACCAGGCTCGGCCACAGTTGGAAATCTGGCGAGGTCCAGCAACCGGGGGCAAAGACCAGAACCTACCCCAAAGGGACACAGACACCCCCGGCTCCGGTGTGAAGTGATCCCTGGCTTCTGGCCTTGCCAGAAAGCTCAGGGATCCCTCTCCCTACGTGGAGACAGGGCCGCTGGGCCCAGGAAACCAGCACCCAGGGGACACGGCCGCCGTTGCCAAGGCACAAAACGGAAAAAAAAGAATAAAATACATTTAAAATACGCTGTGACATCACAGCTTTTTATTGGCTCTTTTCTTTTAAGCGATGACATCATGACTAATCCATGTTTCACAAAAACGACATCATAACGTGTCATAATCTGTCGTCACAGCCTTGTTTTGTTGTTATGATGAAATATGACATCACTGATGACATCAAACACATCACGCAACATGTCATTTGACTCCATCATATTTTTTCATATATATCACCCCAACTCTTGAAACTGCAATCTCACAGACAGCAGTTAAAGCACTAGATCCGCAATCAGAGGAGGATTTGCTGTTCAAGTTTTTAAAGCCTTTATTTTAGAACAGTTTTTAAGAACTTCCATGATGAGTTTCTTTAGAAGAACTGCGGTGAACATGGACTTTCTTCAGGAGGGCCAACTAGATTGTTTGCACCAAGAAAATGACAGTTTACGTCACAGGATTGAAACTCTTCGTGGCACTTTGGGTAACAGCAAAAAGGTGGAGGAAATGCACAAAGACGTCGACAAACGGAAGAAAGCGGCCTCTAAACTGAACAAAAGTTTGAAAAAAGAACTTGACAAACTAAGTAGGCAGCTTCGGATTCAGATCGATTTGGAAAACAAATGTAAACGTTACCAGGACAAGATAGAAACGCTCAACCGCATGAATGAAATGTATCAAAGACAAACGACAAGGGTCATAGAACAACTGTCGGACAAGAAAACCCTGGAAAACAAACTGAAGGGGCTGAAAGCCAAGGAAGCGCTTTTGAGAAACAATAAACTCCAAATTGAGAAAGACTTGAGGTGCGCTGACCCTTCACAACACAACGGTTTCAAAAAGATCAAAGAAAAAGAAGTTTTAGTCCAACAGTTAGAAGAGGAAACAGAAACTCTTGAACAAAAGCTCAGAGAGATGCAGGTTTCTGTCCAGGAAAAGGAAAACTTGACCAAACATTTGCAAGCCTTACAGAACAAAGAGTCCTCTCTGCAAAATGCTGGTTCCAAGCTAACATCTAAGATCAACAGGCTGAAGAAAGAAAAGAAAAAGTACGACTTGATGATACAGGAACTGGAGGCGGAACAAAGGATTCTTGAAGAGAAGAGGAGACAAATTCAGGAGCTGGAGGAAGATCATGAGGAGATAAAAGAGACTACGAAAGCTTATAAGCTTAAGGTTAGCCAAATGAAAGAAAGAAATGTGGCTCTTTCCGAGGAACTCCATAAAACCCAAACTGCTGTTAAAAGCAAAGAAAATGCTGAAGCAGAATTGTTGGCGTTACGGAACGAAAAAAGTCTTCACAAGAACGACAAACTCAGGCTCCAGCAGGAGATTCAAAAATTGAAGATGGAGAACGGTGTCCAGATGCACAGCATGAGTGTTGAGAGGGACGCTTTGGAGCTAAAAATCCAGAAAGAAAAAGAGGCCATCCAACACACACAACAGGAAGTCTGCGCTCTGCAACGGGACCTTCAGGTGAAGCAGGATGCTCTTCAGCACAAAGAAGAACTGGAGGAAGAACTGTCCGAACTGAAGGCGCAGAGAAAAGATGCTCAGAACTCAAGTTTCAAGCTGAGGTGTGAATTACAGAAGCTTCAAAATACTGGTGGCGACTGCAAATTACTGAAGCACGAACTTGAGGTGGAAAAGACGATTCTTTACGTCAAAAGGCAGAAATTGAAAACTTTCAAAAGAGAATATGAAGATGTTACCACAGATGTGGAGAAGGAGAAACGAGACATTGACACACTCAGGACTGAAAACCAGGCTCTGCTGGGAGAAATCCAAGCTTTAGAAAGAGTTGTGAAAAGGAAGGCCGAGGCAGAAGCAGAGCTGGGTGGTTTGAGGAACGAAAGCTCCCGTCTTAAAAACAGCGTACAAAGACTGAAAGTAGAGATTCAAATGAAAAAGGCTGAGCTTCAGCGTCATTCTAACCTCATTTGGGAAGGAACTGTCAGCTCGTCGGATCCACAAGCTCTGTTAGGGGCAGTTCGAGAAGAACAGCGTGCTGTCGAGCTTTTAAAAAGGGAAGCCACATACCGGAAGACTCAACTTCATGAATTGGAACTATCTTCAACATTCCAAGGAGGTTTGAGAGGAGAACTGAGGGGCCTGTTGGCTCAGAAAAAGTCAGCAGAGGAAAATAATTCCAGGCTGAAAAAGAAAATCCGACAACTCCAAGAGGAACACAAAGAGGTGATCGAAATACGAGGAGAAGTTGTGGCACAAAGCAAGGCTCTGGATGCTTTGAATGCAGAAGAAAAGGAGTTGGAGGAAGCTTATAACAGCATCAAGGCTGATATCGTGGCTCTTGGATACGGCAAAGGTCAACTGGAACTTGAAAAAGAGGTCCTGTCGGGGCAAATCCAGGAGAAAAAGAAGGTTTTGCAAAAGAAGGGCGAGGTAGAAGCTGAGCTGTGTGCTCTGAAGGAAGTTAGCAGTTCTCTCAAAGACGGCATAGAACTGATCAAACAGGAGATTGAAAGAGAAAAGGCTGAATTTGAGCGGATCAGTGAGTCTAAGGAGCTTCCTGACACACTGATCTCAACTTTGACGAAGAAAGTTTGGGAAGAAAAGTTTGCCGTTGAAAATTTAGAACAGGAAGCTGACGTTCTCAAGCGCAAGCTCCAAGACCTGAAAGTTTCTGTTCAGCAAAAACAAGGCGTAGAAAATGAGCTGCGTCAGGTTTCTGCACAGAAACGGTCGGCGCAAGACAATATTTCAGAGATGGAGCGTGAAATCACCAATCTTCAGAGCACGCTCCATCAATACGATAAGATCAATGCTGAAGTTCTGTCAGAAAGCAAGACTCTATGCTTTGCATCAGCGACAAAGGGAGTTGGAAAAAGAACAGGAGAGCATCCAGGCTGAGATCTCAGCTCTTCAAGTCAACAACAGCAAACTGGCTGCTGAAAATCAGACCCTGTCAGAGAAACTCCAACAACAACAACAACTTGGGAAAAAGAAGACAGAGGCAGAGGAAGAGCTGCGTGCTCTGGGGAGAGTTACCGCTAGTCTCAAAGACAGCATAGGAACCTTGAAGCAGCAGATTAAAAGTGAGACGGCTAAGTTTGGAGGCGTCTTCCAAGACGGTGCGCATGAAGCCATGCCTGACCCATCAGACGTCTTCAAGGATTTCTCCAGGAGAATTGCCGACCAGAAGATTGTCGTTGAGAATTTAAAACTGGAAGCCGACAATCTCAACAGCAAATCCCAAGAAATGCAAGAACTTAACAAGCAAATACCATTATTGGAGAAACAGCTTTTGGACCTTGATCGACGAAAACAGTTATTGCAGGAAAATGTTTCCACGACGGCGCGAAAAATCTCAAAATTTCAGGAGAAAAAAAAGAGCTACATCAGCATGAATGAAGAAGTTGTGGCAAAGAACAATGAACTTAAGAAACTGTACAGAGAACAAAAGAGGGTGGAAAAAGAATATGAGGCAGCAAAGACTGAAATTAATGCTGTTCGAGCCAGCACTAGCAAACTGAGGGAGGACAATTACATTCTAACCAAAAAACGTGAGTCCTCACAAAAACGTGTGCAGAAAATGACAGAAAAACAGCCAAACCAGGGGGCTTCAAATGTAAAAGAGCCGGTTTTGAAGGAAAGTGTTTCACCAAGCAAACATTTGAAAGAAAACCCTCCACCGAAAACCCCCAAATTGAAAAGTCCTGATCCTGTCTTAGAAAGCTCATCTGATGACGATTTAACCCTCGATGACATTTCAGAGCTTCCTTTTGACACTCCTTCCCTCAGTGACTTCTGAATTCAGCAAACTGATATAAAAGACATTTTTTTAGATTTATAGATCAGTTATATAGTTGTTAGAAGACTCAGACTCTTTGTTTTAGTTAACTTATGGGCTGTTTTTTTATTTTCACTTTCACTTTTATTGTATGTTTTTACTGTGTATTTGTCATTAGCTTAAACTAGAAGTAGGTCTTTTACATCTCTATTTTTGTTTTTATGGTAATATTCTGTTTTACTTTAGGAAAATAAATTAAATTAAAGCTACAAGTAGCATTTAGCGGGCCCGAGCACGTGCGACCGCCTGGCACGAGCGACCGCCCCGTGAGCAACGCCCTGCTCGAGCCATTCTCGTCGTTTTTTCTTGTCCATTCTGGAGCTCCAAGCTAATGTTAATACGACAGCAGCCTGGGGGGGGGGGGGGGGGGGGGCTGTAATCTGTTGCCTTTAGGGACAAAGACTTTTGCATATAGCATGAAAAAAATTCAAGCAATGATGATAATTGCTATCACTGTCCCTAAGGATGAGAACAATAGAACTCATTCAATTTCCACTACAATGTCTAGATGAGTGTCAGCTATGTCTGATAACTTGGCCAATTAGCTGGACCGGGATCTTGCAAAGTGCAGGTGGTTAACGTCCAGTTTGATGAGTCTGTGGACGGCAACAGTACAGCATAGCTTTTGGTTTCCACAAGAGAAGAACTCCTGACACATCTGCCCTAACAGACAACTACAAGAGGAGTTGAAATGTATAACACGGTGAAGGAGTTTTTGTGCAGAAAAAGGTACCATTAGAAAAGCTGGTAGCAGTGACTGCAGATGGGACTCCTGCTATGATCAATAGACAAACAGGTTTCATCACTCACTGTAAAGCTGACCCAGACTTTCCAAAATGTCTGCATTACTGCTGCGTCATTCACCAGCAGGCCTTATGTGCAGAAGTGATTGGCTCTGGACATATAATGACTCTTATTCTGAAAATCGTAAACAACCTCAGCTGCAAAGCAAAACAGAACAGGATTTTTAAGGTGCTATTGGAGGAGATGTCTGTTGAATATGGTGAATATGAACATTGTGAATCTGAACTTGCATTCTTGACTGACATTACTGGAAAACTAAACCACTTGATCTGCGAGCTGCAAGACAATGGCAAAACTATTTTTTTTTTTGACCAGCCTGCCTGAGCCAGTGTTTTTCTTGTGGGGATCTTTTCTGCCAGGGCTTGTCAGCTTGGTCAGTGGATGTTGCTGCAGTTGTCTCCCTTGCTGGGACAGCTGGAGTTAAACACAGCAGCTCACGGCTCTGAAGTGGACCCCGTTGCTGTCCCAGTCTGGATGGGCACTGTGGCGATGTTCCAATGGCCAGGCTGGCTCCTGGTATAAAGAGACTCCCAAATACCATTTCCTAACCGCAGAGCCAAGGATGTGTTTACATGTTTAGGTCAAAAATGTGATGGACAGCTTCATGTTGTCTATTGATGTAAGTTTAAACCTAAACATGCCACCCTGTTATGAATCCAGTTGATATGGTTCTCCATCTGTGTCTAGGTGATAGAAAAGCATTTTTTTTTATATTTAGAGCTCTAAGCAAACAAACAGTTGTCTATATAAAAGAGCTTTTACAATTGTGCACTTTTAGCAGGTCTCTGAGTTCATGTGACCAATGTATGGTGGATTTTCACAGACCTTGTTTAAAACTGAAGGTGAGAGAGACTTAGAGAAATGGCTTCATTGTTCTGGAGTTCTTTGTTTCATCCACAGAAGAGTAGAATTGGTGATTGATTTTGAAAAGCTGCTGAAAAAAGTATCTTTTTCAAATTGCAATTTCTAACTTGGGTTTTACATTTTGTGTTCCATTTTTTGTGCTTTATTTGGGAAGCATTTGTTATTTGTTTGGTGTTTTTAAGGTTCTGCAAATATACACATCATTTTTTAGAGACATTTGTTATCAGTTGTGTTTGTTGATTTGTAGTTTAATTTCATTGGATGTATAGATGTCGTGTGGGGGGGAGGCTCGAGAGCAGGTAGGACCCAGGCGCAGAGACGGGAGGCAAACGGGTTCAGGGCAAGTGGGTTTATTTAACTAACAAAAAGCGCTGCAGAGCAGGATGACAAAACTAAAAACAAAAACTTACTGTGGCATGGCAAGGGACATGGACGCCAGACAAGAAGACGTGATCAACATGAGCAGAAGTTAATGGACCAGCACAGGAGGAAGGCAGAGACAAGACTTATATACAGACAGGGCAGACAAGACACAGGTGAACACGATTAGGGCAGATGGGGACCAAAGGAAGTAAAACTCAAGAAACATGACAAGACAGGAAACCTTTCAAAATAAAACAGGAAACAGAACCAAACAAGACAGAACAAGAACTAAAGCGAAAAACAAGACAACAAACTGAAACCATGACAATAGAAAGGAAAAGAAGTTCAAACATTGATTATAAAAAAGGATATAAGAGATAAAAAAAAAAGAAAAAGGAAAAGAAAAAAGATAAAATATTGATTTAATTGCATTTTGAATGAATAAAAAACAATGATTAATAGAATCAGAATCAGAAATCAGAAAAAGTTTTATTGCCAGGTTCAGTAGAGCGCACTTTACAAAACGAGGAATTTGACTTGGTGTATAGTGCAATTAAGAATAAGTTAAAAATTAAGTTAACAACAACAACACACTATATACAGTAGAGTAAGGTGAAGTAAAGTGGGAGCACAGATGGGCTGGGATGGTGGGGCCATTAAGTGGCACCGACAGTCCTTTGGTGGGCGGGGGGGTCACCTGGGGGAGTTGGGGTTCTGTTCAGCAGGCTGGCTGCAGTGGGGAAGAAGCTGTTCTTGTGGCGCGAGGTCCTGGTCCTGATGGACCGGAGCCTCTTGCCAGAAGGGAGGGGCCGAAAGAGATTATGTCCTGGATGAGATGGGTCGGCTACAATCCTGGCTGCCCGCCTCCAGGTCCTGGAGATGTGCAGCTCCTGGAGAGACGGGAGGTGGCAGCCGATCACCTTCTCTCCTGAGTGGATGACGCGTTGCAGCTTGGCCTTGTCTCTGGCCGTGGCCGCAGCGAACCAGACTGTGATGGAGGACGTGAGGGTGGATTCAATGATGGCAGTGTAGAAGTCTACCAGCATCTTTTCAGGGAGGTGAAACTTCTTCAGCTGCCTCAGGAAGTACATCCTCTGCTGGACCTTCTTAGTGATGGAGCTGATGTTCTGCTCCCACTTGAGGTCCTGGCTGATGATGGTTCCCAGGAAGCAGAAGGACTCCACAGAGGTCACCGGGGAGTCACAGAGGATGACAGGGGGGAGGGGGGCTGGGGCCTTCCTGAAGTCCACTGTCATCTCCACTGTCTTCAGAGCATTAAGCTCTAGGTTGTTAGCGCTGCACTATGACACCAGCCTGGCTATTTCACTCCTGTAGGCCGACTCATCTCCGTCAGAGATGAGGCCGATGAGTGTGGTGTCGTCAGCAAACTTCAGGAGTTTGACAGACAGGTGACCAGCTGTGCAGCTGTTTGTGTACAGGGAGAGTAACAGGGGTGAAAGGACACAGCCCTGGGGGGATCCGGTGCTTGTGGTCCGAGTATCTGAGACGAGCTTCCCCAGCCTCACATACTGCTGTCTGTCCGTCAGGAAGTCTGTGATCCACCTGCAGGTGGAGTCAGGCACATTCATCTGGGAGAGTTTTTAATACTAAAGATGTATGAAAGACATACTGAAAAAATATGTCTTTCAGTGTTTAACTGGCTGTCTTTGGATTATGCATGCCTGAGTAATGGCCATTCTTACTCCTCATCTCTCTGTTCACTGCTTGCTAATTTACATAGAAGCAGGGGTCCCAGCAGGAGGGGGCGGGGTTGTAACACGACTCCTTCAGCAGAGCCAGGCTGAGAGAGGCTTTGACATGTAAGATGTTAGATGTTAGAATGCTAGATGTTAGAATGACCAGTTCATTTTATATCTATGAAAATATTCAGGGAGCTATGGGACATCTTCAGCTATAGGTTTGTGAAAATTGGTGTCGATTGTTGAAACATAAGTTACCATAAAAAAATGTTTGTTTGGAGTCTAGACAGATTTAACACAGGTTTTTGGATGAAAAAGGATTTTTTTTTAAATCATCTGTTACACTTTTAAGTCTGAAAAAAATATGGAAGGCAGCAAACACAGATCCCTACCGTTTTTAATTTTTTTGTGCTGATATTTGAAAGATAAGTTATGCAAAAAAATAGGTGTTTGCAGTTTTGCCTAAAAAGATGTTTTCGGACCTTTTTGGATGAAATGCTGTCTAAAAGTTCACCTGTAACTTCAATCATTCTGAATTTTTTTAGGAAGCAGTAGCACATAAATGCCTATTAAAGTGTAGTCTTTGGTGCTGATAACCTAAACAGAATTTATGCTAAAAATCTTTGTTCAGTCCAAAATTGCATAGGAAAAACACCGGTATGAAGTTTCTCGTAGACCCTATAGTGCTATCTATCAAAGTTGGAGATTTGTAAGAGGCATCTAACTCTGAAATCTCAGCTTCCTGAGACAAACGGCTGATTTGCTGTGAAGCTTTGTTTTATGAGTAAGTGCAATTGACCACTTCCTGTTTGGGGGGGCCTTATGAAGGCACCGTCAGATGTACACCCATGAAATTTTAGATGATGAGAGAGGACCTTTCTGAGTATCTCCAGTTTTAATTTCATGCACGTCGGACGAAGCGCAGAGAAAAGATAGGGAAGAATGCGACAAAAACTGTTTTTTTCAATAACTAGGTGGCGCTATGGAGCTCGTCCAGAATTGTCATATCCATGGGTTCAGAATGGAAGCCTCATCATATCCATTGAATTTCAGTGAGATTGGACAAGGAATGTGCACGTGAGAGCAACTTTTGTGTGCATGGCGAGACGCCCAACTTTGCCGCTCTGTCACGACCACACCCCCGCATTGAAAGTTATGGTTTTTTGTCAGGGTAAACTTCAATGGCTTTTCAACAGGTGGACGTCATTTTCAGGTGTGTCGGCTCATCCTACTCGGAGCAGTGATGCTCCAAGTAAAACATGTCATTTCCTCTTGCCAGCAGGTGGCGCTACACCTTTTCCAGATTTTTTCACTGCTGATGTGTTCAGAGTCAGACTACAATCATGCATATCAACTTTGGATCAGATTGGATTTTGCATGGCTGAGTAATGGCCATTTTTCTTTTCATGGCGTGTTTTCAAAATGACCTCCAAGTTCGACGCGCCGCCACGGTCACAAACATCCGTAATACCTTTAAAGCTTCGCAATTTAACATCGGACATGGGTCTAGTTTACAAAACCAAAGTTTGGAGTCATTATTCATAAATCTCTAGGAGGAGTTCGTTCTAGAAGGAGGCCTACAAATGTCCAAAATAGAGCAAAAATGACATATTGACACCAATATAGCAGACTTCCTGTGCGACTGACAGCTTGGTACCAAGAGACTTTTTTGTAGGTTTCCATCTGATGAACATGTCCTGAAAAGATCAAGCTTGTATGTCAAAGCATATGCGGGGGCTCGGGACAAATGTCACTGTAGGTGGCGCTGTCGAGCCGTTTTTGTGCGCCCATGCCAATCTCCTGTAAAATACGAAATTTTTCGCGACTCCTGATGTGTGTGCCAAATTTGGTGAGTTTTGGGGTATGTTAAAGGCCTCAAAAAGGCGACTCTTCCGTCGGAAGAAAAAGAATAATAATAACTCTTACAGATACAATAGGGTCCTTGCACTCCGTGCTCGGGCCCTAATTAGTAAATTCAAATTAGTGAACCATAATGTACTTTGTTTAATAGGTATCAGTATTATTTAGATGTAGGAATATCTGGGATTAATGTTTTAAATGTTTAGATTTGACGGGGGTGGGGGTGGGATGGGCATCTGCGGGAATCGGATCTCCTTGTGACCGGGCCCCAGGAGAGACTGGGGGGGTCTGACCCAGGGATCAGCCTGGGGGGGGGCTACTTGGCAGTGGCCCCCTCCCATGGTTGTTGCATGAAATTGGGCCCCTCCCCTCTCAGTTTTAATTGCACCTTAGACACGGGGGGTGCTTGGACATCACTGTGAGAAATCAGGCGATGTCCTCTCGGTGCCCCCCCCCCCCACACACTAAAAACTAAAACTGCACATTAATTAATAAAAGACGTGAAACCTTTTTACACTTTAAAATAGCTGAGTAAATATGAAAGCTCTCCATTCAGTCAAAAGACATGATTATTAAGTATATCTACTTAATATTTACTATTCCATTGCAATGGCACAAATGGAATTTAAATGGAGTAGATGTAACTCAAATACTGTGTAAACTACATAGAAAATATATGTAAAAAATGGAAGAAATTGAGTTGATGTACCTGAAACCATTCACAGGAGATAACTTGTAAAATGACTACCAAGAAAATCTATTTTACACTCTAAAAAGTAATACTGCACATTACTTAATTAACTCAGTGAAACGTTGGTTGTTTCTACAGCGGAAAAGCACATTTTGAACATAGTGAATCCTCGATCAAATTTCTTTAACTCATTGACACAACATTCAGGCACACATCAACCTGGAGGACAAGGTTCGGCCGGTACTTGTTAAGGCCGTTGAGTTGGCGACTGAAAAAGTCATGGCGGCCTGAAAGTTTTAAGCTTTACACGGGTGCTCCCACCTGGCATTGGAATTGATTTCGACTCTAGTCCCAAACTGGCTCCAAAAAATGTCAAACAACATATTGAAATTGTACAAAATATTCCTAGTGGTATAACCTGTAAAATATGTTTATTAGTAACATTAAGTGGCTGCCGACATGTCAATTCAATTCAATTCAATTTTATTAATACGACACTATGTATTAACCTCAGTTCGCCAAAGTGCTGTGGAGCATTAAGCAGGAGAAATTTCAGACTAACTAATAAAACAAAACAAAAATCCATTTTGTACAAATGAATGTAAAACATTAAAACAGTTCAGTAAAAAGCAATAACTACAATTATAAAAGCTATTAAAACAAAGATCGTAAAATAGAATATTAAGTACTGCTTGTCTGGGGCGGGGGGTGCTGTCCGGGGAGGGGGTCACAGGCAGGGCCCCTGGTGGGGTGGAGGAGCGTTGTATCATTTTGTTCTTCTTTCAAAAAAATGTTGTTTTTTTTTAATTCCTTTTTTCCAAAAAATGATTAGAACCATGATTCAGTGAAATTACAAAACCTTTTTTCATCAGGCTGTTTTTTTGTTTCATGTCGAACTTTTCAGCACAGTGTTGGTCTGCTATGCTATAACTAAATACAAATTATATATATCATTACATAAAAATATAAATAAAAAACATAAATGCATTAAAAGTAATATAACAGTAATAATGTGCTATTAATTAAAAAAAATAAGTATTAATAAATAAACAAACAAACAAACATGCACTGAGCCGGATCAACGCACGCAAGGCTGCTGGCCCGGATGGCATTCCTGGACGTGTGCTTAGGGCATGTGCAGAGCAGCTTGCAGGGGTCTTCACAGACATTTTCAACCTGTCCCTCTCCTAGGCAACTGTGCCAACATGTTTTAAGTCCACATCCATTGTGCCAGTACCGAAACACTCCTCCCCTAAGTGCCTGAATGACTACCCCCCTGTGGCACTCACACCCATCATTATGAAGTGCTTTGAGCGACTGGTCCTAGCACACCTCAAAGACTGCCTCCCACCCACACTGGACCCACACCAATTTGCCTACCGCAGAAATAGGAGCACAGAGGATGCAGTATGCACAGTGCTGCACTCTGCACTCACACACCTGGACAATAACAACACATATGTTAGGATGTTGTTTGTTGACTTCATCTCAGCATTTAACACCGTCATTCCCTCCAAGCTGACCACAAAACTTGGAGACCTGAACATCAACACCTCCCTCTGCAACTGGATTATGGACTTTCTGACCCACAGGCCTCAGCATGTTCGGTCAGGTCATACCCACTCTACCACCATCACACTTAATACTGGCGTACCACAGGGCTGTGTGCTGAGCCCATTCCTCTACTCCCTTTACACCCACAACTGCAAGCCTGTGCATGGATCCAACTTCATCATTAAGTTTGCAGATGACACCACGGTGATTGGCCTCATCAGTGACAACGATGAGACTGCCTACAGGGAATAGGTACAGCACCTGGCCACATGGTGCGCTGACAATAACCTGCTCCTTAACATCAACAAGACCAAGGAGCTCATTGTGGACTTCAGGAGGAAGAAAGGAAACACTCATGACCCCATCCACATTAACGGGATGGTTGTTGAACGTGTTTCCAGCTTCAAGTTCCTGGGAACCACCATCTCGGAGGAACTGTCCTGGGCCACAAACACCTCCAGCCTGGTCAAGAAGGCTCACCAGCGCCTTTTCTTCCTCAGGACACTGAAGAAGAACCAGCTGTCTTCATCCATCCTAGTGAACTTCTACCGGTGTGCGATCGAGAGCATCCTAACGAGTTGCATCTCAGTCTGGTATGGGAACTGCTCAGTGGCTGACCGCAAGGCACTGCAGAGGGTGGTGAAAACTGCCCAGCGCATCACAGGGACACCACTTCCTGCTCTTGAGGACATCCAGAGGAAACGCTGTCTACGTCGAGCTCGCAGCATTCTCAAGGACTCCTCTCACCCTGACCACGGACTGTTTAACCTCCTCCCCTCCGGGAGGCGTTTCAGGAGCCTCCGGACAAAGACCACAAGATTCAGGAACAGCTTTTTCCCTAAAGCTGTCTCCTTGCTGAACTCTTCCCTCTGACACCCCTAAAACACCCCCCACACCACCATAGACTCCTACCCCCTCTTCAACACTCTGAATTATTTATTTATTCACAACAAGCAAAACAGTAACTTATGACTTGCACTACTGTCTGTTCATCCTGGAACACTGTATAATCCATCTGCACATTGTAATATTTTCTATGCACTTTACTGTCCATTGCAATACTGTAAATTATGTTCATAGTTCTGCCTATAGTGTTCATACACTCTTACATAGCCCATCTGAATAGTATGTTCATAGTACACCTATCTGTATATCGTGCTTATAGTACTAATATCTGTAAATTATGTCCATAATACTTACCTGTATAGTTATTGTACATACTATAGACCTTTAAGGCCTGTTCACACCGGGACGAATTTCGCCGGCGATTTTCGCCGACGTTTAACGCCTCGTGACTAAACAAAGGGCACCAATGAGAGTGTGCACACCGACGCAAAAAACGCCAAGCGACAAAGCGTCAAAAAAAACAAAAAACGCCTCGGGTTCGTTTTTTTTTTTCGACGCGTCGCGTCGAAATCTATTCGACCAATGAGAATGGCGCTTTTGCACACGTGTCTGGAGCTTCTGAAGTTACAGTAAAACACAACTTGGGGGCGCTCAAACACAAAACTGCCTTGCTGAGCACACATACCAGCGAAGAAGATAGACGCCAAGTAGCGTCAACACTGCCGCAAAGAAATAATGACGGACATTCTTAAATATCCCCTTACCAAGTACCAGTTGGAGCTACTGATGCTTGAAATATTCATGTTTTCTTTGTATTATTCTGACAAGCGCGTAAATACTTGCTATCTTCTTCTGAGTGAAAAGCGACTTTAAGAAGGGTAAAGTTGCGCAGCGCCACCTTGTGTACAGGAGTATTTCTGTTTACATTAAGCGCCATCTAATGTCAGGGAATGAAATTGCATGTTCGCTCGGCTCACCGTCAGCGAAAATCGCCTGGGTGTGAACACAAAAAACGTGGCGAAAAACGCTGGCGAATAACGCCTGGCGAATATTCGTCCCGGTGTGTACGGGCCTTTATTCTGTACTTACTGCTTATTGCACTTCTGGTTAGATGCTAACTGCATTTCGTTGCCTTGTACCTACATGTGCAGTGACAATAAAGTTGAATCTAATCTAATCTAATCTAATCTAATCTAAACATATAACTCTGCCAGAGTGTATCTTTTGGATCACTCTGCCGGTCCCAAGCCTGGAAAAAAGAGGAGGGTGTGTTTCTTATTTTTCTATTCCATGTCACATCTAAGCATCTGTTTCCCTTCTGCCATCTACTGCTTGTCTGGGGCGGGGGGTGCTGTCCGGGGATGGGGTCACAGGCAGGGCCCCTGGTGGGGTGGAGGAGTGTTGTATCATTTTGTTCTTTTTTCAAAAAAATGTTTGTTTTTTTTAATTCCTTTTTTCCAAAAAAGTATTAGAACAGGGGTGTCCAACTCATTTTGGTTAGGGAGCCGCATTCAAGGCGTCTGATCCCAAGTGGGCTGGCCCAGTAATATAAAAGCAAAAACAGTTTTTTTTTTTTTTTTTTTTACCCAGTTGGAAAAAATGCCTTAGCCAGCATGGTAGCCTAATCACTAATTATTACACATTCATTCACAGAGGCCAATGGATGTAAAATAAAATGCATTTCACTTAGAAAAATGGTTTTATTTAATTTTATTCAGACTGAATATTTTACATCTGACGCTGAATCAATCCTTATAATAAACTCAAGAGGGGCAACGGGAAAAAAATGAAACACCTGCCTAAAATGTAAATGTGCAAATCAATGAATAATAAATTTGTGAACATAACAGGAATTTGGAGTTAACCTCCGTTCTCTCCTCAAACTTCAGCCAGCCATCAATATCAGGATTCAGATCCTGTGCAGAAACATATTTAGTGTCATTCAAGTGTGCCAAATACAATGAAATGTCCAAGAATCTTTTCCTGGTTTCTGCTTGGGTTAAATGTCTGCTTTTACACAACTGCACAGCAACAACAGCTTCCTCATGGGAACAGAATACATTCATCTCATTAGTCTATGATCACTTAGATGCTCTACTTTCAATGATCTGAACATCCTGGACTTTGTCACCATCAATACCAGTCACACTGTGGGTTGCTGGGGGGGGTTATGGGACGATCCGCCTCTTTATTTGGCACATGTTCTGTTAACAGCACACCTATGTAAACAGGTTTCATTCCCACATACGGCCGTCCTTCAGCTGCAATGCAGACACACGGACGCCGTCCGTCGGGGTCACTTGTCCAGATGAAGTGCGGCGTTGCTCAGCCCTCAGGTTGGTGCTACTGTTGCTGAGAGCTCCAGCTTCTCTGAGGTCCTCAGAGTTTTAGCAGAGGTCGTCTTCATCAGTGTCACTGAGCAACTCACTGCCGTCAGCCGGGTTGGCCTGAGCCAAGGGCTTACGGAAATGCCCGTTCGGAACCTGCCATGAGCGTCTGAGCTGAGGGGCGGAGCTTATGGCGTGTGTCCGACCCAGGGTGGTGGCGATGGCGGTCTCAAAGGTGAGGGTCTCCTGTCTTTCAGCTGGGCTGGACTCCTTGTGAAACGGGAGGTGGGGCTCTGAGGTGTAGCGGTGTGGAGAGGAGTGGCTGGGTGCTGAGCCGCCGCCTTCAGGGGAGCTCTGACCCGCCGACAGGGGTCTGCTGTCCTTGTCAGTCCTCCAGGGGGTCTCTGTGGAGTCGCTGGGCCCATCGGGAGGGAGGCTTTGTTCCTCTGTGGGGGCTGGAGCGGTGGGGGAGGTGGAGGCTCGGCAGACAAGAGGGGAGTAGGAGATGTGAGGCCGCGGGCGGGAAGGTGTCTGAGGAAGCTGGCGGCGGTTACGTGGAGTACCAGTTTCTGAGGCCGAGTTGACAGGACTGACCGACGCGATCACCTGTCAGCACGTCAAACACAGAGCAAGAGTTCAGGCAGAGAACTGCTGGTCTGTGAAAAATGTCATCTGCTTTACTGCCAAAGAGTTTTAACACCTTTGAGGGTGACTAAGTATTTGAAAAGTGTCATTCCTGATAATGAAACTGCTTAGAAATGGCATCAGAACCTCTTTTTTAAAGACCCCCTCCAATGAAAACTGTATTTTTTGTGTTTTTAACATGTTCTTGTGGCATTTTGAGTCTGATGATGGAGGACATTTATAAAGAAAATTAAGCTCCAAATTGATTTCTGAGCATTTCTTTTTTCAAGTCGCTGTGAATCAGGAGACGCAGAACTAATAATGCTATTAAATGTCTCACTAGAACCCCAAACAATAATAATACTTCTTAATTTGTTAACAAAGGTTGTTAATAAATCTTATTAAGCTTATTAACACTGACACATTTGTCAGGAACCTATAATATCAATAAATGCATCATTAGCATCTTAAAAACATTGTAATAATAATGCTTCTAAATGTGTTAACTAAGTGATTTAATAAACCTTATTAGACTTATTGTAATAATAAATGTCTTACTAACACTCTATAAATTCATTTATAATGCTTGTTAATGTGTTAACAAAGCTTGTTAAGGAATCTTAATATAAAGTGTTACCGTGCCTTTTAAGAAGGTAGTAAGAACTATTTAAGTCTACGACATTTACCATTTAAATCTTAATTTAAAGACTAAGACAAGAGTTTAAACTGTTGTTGCTGCTGAGATTGTGGAAAATAACAAGCTTTTATGCAAAACAACCACAAGAAACAATCCATGGCTTTGGTGTGCCGGTTCCAAGTCCAGACAAATGCAGAGTGTTGCACCAGGAAGGCCAGCCAACGAAAACCAAAATCAGAATACGTGAATTGAGAACATGGATGATGGACTGTGGTGGTCGTCAAAGGGAGCAGACAAAAGGCAAAGAAGCAAAAACAGCTTATAAGAAAAAAGTAATGGTAGGAAATGACATTCATTTTAGTAGTTTGGAGGATGTTCTTTGATTTATGCTTGGCTACAGACATTAAATAGGAGCAGTTTAGAGGTAAAGATGATCACATGTAAACGTGCAATGTCACCAGTAAACCTGACTTAGTACACATTTCTTAAATGTGTGGCTAAGATCAGCTGTGGATCATCTGTTTGTCAAAGATGAATGAAAATGTTTTAAAAACAGTTTTGCTTTGGGGTAATGATTAAATCGCTCGAGCAATAAGACAGTTCTACACGTGCAAACTCTCTAGGATTCAAAAATAAACACCATTTATCAAACATTGACACAATCACATGAGACGTGAATTATTAAATAAAGTAAAACAGGTTTTTATGAATGGAAAACGAGAGGAAAAACAAAGAAGCAGAAGCCATAAATGTAAGGTTGAGCCTTTTTCTTTATGATGTGATTTTATGAGTATGAAAGAGTTGTAGTTAAGCAGCTTTACTGCCACCTACAGCAGTGTTTTTCAACCAGTGTGCCGCGGCACACTAGTGTGCCGTGGGAGATGGTCAAGTGTGCCGTGGAAAATTGCCCTCATTCACTGATCTAAAAACATTTCCCATCTCCAGGATTTCAGCTCTCTGTTCATCCAAACAGGTCCTGATAAAACACTGAGTAGTTAGGAATATAAACGATCATAAAATACTTTTTTCGTTGTGTTTATTTGATTCTATTAAAGACATTTTGATAAGAATGACGGTAACGCGAAATAGCTGCAGCTATAACTGTGTAAGGAAAAGTCCCGCAGCTTTTACTGTCTCCACGACTCCACCAATCATTCTTGAAGGCTTAATCACATGTCATCAGTCTGACCAATCAGAAGTGGTTAAAGTCTCCACTTCCTTGTTCCAATTTAGCTCATAACTCAGTCAGTTCCGACAAAAACACCAGCTAAAGCTCGTCTTTAGCGGTGTAACTTTCCACAGAATCCGGTATCAGACCGTGGAACAAGTGAACAAAACCAAGAAGCTCAGAGACGCGAGTCTTTCTGCCGTTTTCTCGCAGTTTTCACACTACATCTCCCATGATGCATTGGCTTAAAGGGACAGCGTCTTGAAAACACAACGACATACAGTTTGTATGTAACTTAACTTTTATTACATCTTTTAGAAAAACATCTGCAACTTCCTGCTTTTTCTGCCACAATTATCACAAAAATGCACGTCAGATTGCCGGGGGGGGGGGGGGGGGGGTGTTGTAGATCAAAACAGACTATGAGTTTCTGCTTTTTTTTTTTTTTTGGGATGCTGGTGTGCCGCGGGATTTTTGTCAAGGTTAAAGTGTGCCGTGGCTCAAAAAAGGTTGAAAAACACTGACCTACAGGACAACAGCCACTTTGAAGACTTTCAGTCGGGGTTTAGACCTCACCACAGCACGGAAACTGCACTAGTTAGAGTCTCTAATGACTTGTTATTGGCCTCAGAAAAGGGACTACTTTCTATTCTGGTCCTGTTAGATCTCAGTGCAGCCTTTGACACTATCGACCACGGTATTTTACTCCATAGATTAGAGCAGGACATAGGGATCAGAGGATCTGCTCTCCAGTGGTTTAAATCCTATCTGTCCGATAGGTATCAGTTCGTTAATGTAAATGGCCATTCCTCTCAGTGCACTCGAGTCAACTATGGAGTCCCACAGGGCTCAGTCTTGGGACCCATCCTGTTTACGCTTTATATGTTACCCCTAGGAAACATAATCAGGAAACACAGCATTAATTTTCATTGTTATGCCGACGATACGCAGTTGTATTTATCCATGAAGCCTGACCAGAATGACCAGATAGAGAAACTGAATGCCTGCATCAGTGACATCAAGACCTGGATGACAATCAATGACCTCCTCTTGAACCCAGAAAAAACTGAGGTCATTATACTTGGTCCTAAAAACCTCAGAGATGCTCTGTCTGCTCAGATAGTCTCCCTGGATGGCATAAGTATAGCCCCCAATTCCACAGTTAGAAACCTCGGGGTTTTATTTGACCAGGATTTATCATTTAAGGCTCACATATCTCAGGCGTGTAGAACTGCCTTTTTTCACCTGCGGAATATTGCTAAGATCAGAAATCTACTTTCTAAGAGTGATGTTGAAAAACTCATCCATGCATTTGTTACGTCGAGGCTGGATTACTGTAACTCCTTGTTAGCAGCGTGTCCTAAGAGTTCCTTAAGAAGTGTCCAGCTTGTTCAGAACGCAGCAGCTAGATTGTTAGCTGGAACCAGCAGAAGAGATCACATCACTCCTGTGTTGGTTTCGCTCCATTGGCTCCCAGTTGATTCCAGAATCAAGTTCAAGATCCTCCTGTTAACCTATAAGGCCTTACATGGAATGGCCCCGTCCTATATTAAGGACCTCATAGTCCCTTACCAACCAATCAGAACACTTCACTCACTAAATGCAGGACTGCTTGTGGTTCCTAGAATTAGTAAAAGTACGGTTGGAGGTAGAGCGTTTAGCCACCAAGCCCCTGTCTTATGGAATAAACTCCCAGCTCATGGAAGAGAGGCCGACTCAGTTTCTACATTCAAAGCTAGACTGAAAACATTCCTCTGTGGACAGGATTATTGTCAGACTAGTTAGTATTCAGAGATTATTTAACTTAATGTTAATTTGTTTAAATTAAACTTAATAATAACTATTTCTTTTAAAAGGCTGCTAGAAGTTGAAGCTGGGGTAACTATGGTGCACTGGGGTTCTGTCCTCTTTTCTCTTCTACTTCTACCCTTCCTCTCCTCTATTCTTGATCATAATTTATCATTTAGTTCTCCATGCTTCTGTTTGGTACAGTGATTCATGTATTGTCCGTCTTTCCCTCTCCCCTCCTGCGGAGTGGGAGTGCTTCCAGACTCCAGTTGTTTCATCCGTGCTCCAGTTCCTGACCGTTTACCTCGCCTCTGCTCCTGATCCTACACCTGGCTGTGGATCCTGTCTCTGGCTCGACTCGCGCCTTTGACTGTCCCCACAACCACAGCTGGATGAAGCTCGTCTGCTGGACTTTATATATGTAGTTGTAGATTTAGATAAGTTAATTCTTCTCTAAGAGTTCTGGTACATCGCCTGTCCGTCCTGGGGGAGGATCCCTCCTTCATGTGGGCACCCCTGAGGTTTCTTCGTTTTTTCCAGAATCCATTTTTTTGGGAGTTTTTCCTTACCGCGAAGGGGGGTCTAAGGGCAGGGATGCCAGTATAGCTTAGTCAGTTTGTTAGTTCATTTTAGTATTTTTCTATTGAACTCTTTGTATTCGTGATCCTTTTGATTTCATGTTTTACTTCGAAGCCCATCGAGACGACTGTTGTTGTGATTTTGGGCTATACAAATAAAACTGAATTGAATTGAATTAAGTGCAGAGCATGTCCCTAAAAGATAACGTCACTCGAGCTGTTGTAGAGTTTCCATGTCAGCCTAAAACTGATGATTCTGACTAAAGCTGAGTTTTTACTGTAACCATCAAACCTCCGTCTGCAGAAGTATCTAACCATTATGATGGTCAAGTGGTTAACGGGTCAGAAAAAGAGGGAACTGACCTCTAAAGCTCCTCTGCCGGGGTCTGTAGGCGGCGTCTGGACTTATTCTTTCCAGAGAGTGCTGCTCCTGCCAGAGGCCGTTCACACACTGGTCTCCGATGGTGGAGAAGGAACGTTTCATGGACTTGGTGTCTGCGGACAACCCGGGCTTCATGCATAAGAAACAGACAGAAATATTGGTCACATTCCCTTCACTGCTGCCGTTTGATCCAATCATTTAGTTCCATTGCTGCCGGCAGCAACTATCAGGGCGATAGACGAACCTGGAGAAGATGAGAACTTCTGAATTTCTCCTTTTCATAGTGTTACTCGCTGCATAAAAGAAATTATGAAGGTGATCATTCTGAATTACCTGCGGGTCAATAGCCAGTCTCGGCATGGAAGATGCTCTAACTGATGCAGTGCGCTGAGGTGATTTACTGAGTGTCTGCTGCATCAGTTGGTTGTACTGCACTACCTCTGGCACCTGCACAGGTGGAGGCTGCATTTAGGATCAAAATGGAGTGATGCGGACAAAAAGCAGCGAGGGATTCACCAGCGTGTGCAAATGTTGATGGTAGTGAAGACGGTGGCGGTAGGGGTGGTAGGGGGAACGGTAGTCCGCATCCTCTTCTTCCTCCTTCTCCTGCCGGGAGCAGGGCAACTGCTGCACAAACATTTCCTGGGGGGAAACTGGGCTGAGCGCCACAAACCCTCCTCTGGTGCTGTGGGCACAAAACAAGAACAGGGTGGGACATCTTGCAGCAGAAAAAACCAAACACCAGAGGTGAAAACAGCAGTTAGGAGAATAAAAGGTGAGAATTTACAGAGCAGATCCAGCGCTGTGCCCGAGGAACGACAGAGACTTCACATTGCATAGGATTTCTTGAGGAAGAGAAGATGCATCCATTCGCTGGAACATGGGAGCGTGTTTCTATGAGAGGAAAAAGAGAAATCCATCCTAGTTTTGTTTGTTTTGACTCAACATATCATGAAGGCAGAAAGTTTCTTAGTTGCTGCTTGATCAAACCCTTAGACGCAATTCAAAACAAAAAAAACCTTTATTGACTCACAGATATTTGCAGGCGTTCACTCTTTGCCAGACATACTGTTGAGAAGAACTATAAAAGCTGCAGAACTTGCTCCGTTTTTCATGTCTTTGACAAACCTAAAGCTGACTCGTGTAGCTCAGAGCTGACAGGTCAATAGGATGGATGGACGACAATGCCATTGTCAAGCAAAATTGGGACGGTCAGCACTCTTAAAAAGGTAAAAGATAATTAGGAAAAGGTCTGGTTTGTGTTTTTGTGCAGGACGTGAACATCAGTCCAATCCAGACCCACAAATCTCACCAGTTGATTTAAAAACTAACAGTCGGCTCAAACCCATGTCTTTGTAGATAGAAATTGCAGTTTTGCTTCGTGGCTCTATTTGCCTTTAACCTCTGCAGACCTGACATTTTGGCTTATATTCTCACAGCAGTTAATTCTATGTAACTGGGCCCCACATGGGCGGAAGGTTAGCTCAAATATTAGCTTGAGTCCTAAGAGGTTAAGCCATTTCTTCTTTTTAGGGCCGGGGTCTGCGACTTTCAAAGGACCAATCGGACCAGTTTCTTACACGAGTGAGAGCTGCAGATTCCCACTTCACCTTTATTTATACTTTTGTGGCCCTTAAGGTATTCATCCACAAATTGTAGCTGTTTTACTAGATTGTAAACTAGCTAGTTTACAATCATTGAATTGTTGTATTTTTTCTTTTACGTTTCACATCAGCAAATACAAGCTCCTTTCAAAATAAAATACACTTCGTGTTGATTCAGATCCTCCTGCTGCCGCAGATTTAATTGGATTATTAATACAAGTAGGTCAATTGTAGCACTTAGAGCACCTTTGGTGCTACCAGCAAATACAAACATTGGTGTAGAATCACATAAAAATGTCTTTGCAATTATACACTTTAAGAACTTTGAACAGACACTGTTCTGCAGCAGAGGATCAGAAAATGTGCTTTGAGCGTATTCTAATAATGAAACACTTTGACTGTAGGTGCCATGAATTAAGTTAGGTCTTTATTATGGGGATTGAATATTTATTTTGTTTGGATTATAGTATTATTGGCGGTAATCACCTGGTGGAAACATCAAGTAGATTTAACTCACCTTTTTGTGTGTTTTTTCTTGATTCTTTGCTTTTTTCTATCATGTTATAATAAGTGGATTTAATTACCCCTTTCACTATTAAAAGTTCAAAATACGAACTTCATTGTGCTTCATGATTTGTTTGAGAGTTTCATTCAACAATCAGACCCAGCGTCAGCCTCTCAGCGACTCTTTGTTTTATGAAAAGATTCCGTTTAAGAAGCCTTCTGGGCTTCTCATTATTATTCATTATTTATTATTATCCTATGGATTACCATAGAATGGAATGTTTTTTCAAAAGCCCTTTTTGTAAAAGCTTTACTGGTTTTCTCATTTGATTTTTGTCATGTCTTGCTGCAACTTTGGGTAAAGCTGTTCTAAATTAAATTATATAATAGATTTTTTCTGTTATCCAGAAAACCTGAGCGCTAATCTGGTGTTTCCTCCTTGTCCGTCATGACTGAGTTGTCATGGACTTCTAGATAAGTCTGTTAAAACAACCAGATGCTTAAAAAAAGAGAAAATAAAAGTTGCAATATAAAATTTAATAAAATGGAAATACCTGTTCCTCTAGTTGCTGTCGCAACTTCTTGGCTTTGTTTTGTTTGTAGTAATCCATGATCATCATGGCAGCATAGATCTTCCCTATGGTCATGTCACTTGCTGCACAGAAAAGAAAAAAAGAATGAGACTATTTCATATCAGAACTATTCTTTTTCAGTGGTGAGTTAATTGTTCTGAACGTCTGCAAAGATGTTACCTTTGTGAATCGGGACCAGCAGGTCCAACGCCTTCTGGGACAGATGAGGCCAAATAACGCCGATCTCCTTCTGCAGATCCAGATCCATCTGGTTTCTATCTTCTCCTCCTAAAAGCCAAGTGTGAAAGACATGTTCTCACACTGGAACACATTTTTAGAGGTGAATATGCAAATAATTTAAGGTGTCCACACTAACCTCTGGCAATCTTGATCTCGAGGGCGGTGCGGATCAGCGCCATGAGGGTGGATGTGAAGTGGACGCTCATGTCGTCATCCACAGGCATGTTCATCAGAACAAGTCTCTGATAGGAAAGGTTAACACATTAGGGCCAGAAATGACTCGAAACTCAAAATTGTTTAAGTAAAATAAGATTGAAATAAGATCAATTTGATAGTAAATGTTCAGTGATAAAGGCAGCAAACCATCTGTTTTCAATTTGTTAAAAACTTCAATTAAACGTTTATAAAATAGTCACACTGACTTTTTTGAGGTTTTTGATTATTTAAAACATTTTTTAAAGTAACTGAGCTGAATGATCAAATGTGAGCAGAGTCCTTAAAGCAAATGCACCCAAACGTTCAATACATGTTGTTTGAGGTGTTGGTCACTAACTGAACTTGGACCACAGTTAGGGTTTAAAAACAAAGATGACAAGAAATTCATTTAACTGTGAAGTAATGCTCATGTTTTCGGAATTTCTTCCTATATTCCATATATTTTTGTATCGATTTGTCAGCAAAACAGTTGTTTGCATCTCATTTTTTTCCCTCCAAAATAATGATCTTTATTGTCTTTATTCATAACTGAAACCTACTCAGCACATTTTCTTTGACCCAACTGAAAGGACAAGAGGCATTTGTGGCATTGCCTGCACAGAGACCTGCACATATCTGCTCGATGTTTAATGCACACATAAAACAAACACTAACGCAGCACTGGGCCGAAGCAGCAAGCACATGCAGACAGGAAAACAGACTGAGGAATGAAAGACAAGATCAAACAATCCAGTGCTTCTATCACAGACAGAGTCAAGCATGGAGATGTTTAGCACGTTCATTTCCATTTCCATCAAAATCTTCTATCAAATAAAAGCAAACAGATAAGGACGCCTTCATCGTCTGCCAGGATGAAGAGCAAATAAGTGACAAACACTCCAACAAGCTGTTGTGCATCAAGACAAACGATGCTTTACTTATCCAATGTGTGACAAAAATCTATTTCTCTGTGGGTTAGATCACAAAGCAGTGGCTGTCTCTAGTGTTTAGTCTACCTTATATGCCACCTTGGAGGGGCATTTCTTGCCCAGGCCTAGAGGTGGCGACATGTTGGTCAACATCTCATACATGTCAGTGTAATGGATGCGGCAACTGTGGGTGCCAGGAAGCCATGTAGATGAAGATGATGAGGAGGAGAGAAGAGGGAAAACATGGAAAAGAAAAGAGGCATTTGGGAGGGTGCATTCCCAAAGGATGGGGCAGGAAAGAAGCACAGGAGGGGTAGAGGGGTAAATAAAGGGACAAGAGTGAAAGAGATACAAGAGATAGGATTATTTCAGGCATCACACATAAGGAAAGAGTTAAGCAGGAGAGATAAAAACCTTTCTATGCCGAGAACCGAGCATAGAAACTGGGGAACAGGAGCTCAGTGGACAGGAGGAGCAAAGGAATGACAGCCTCAATGGATCTGGTTCCAATATCCATACTTACCTCTGCAGGAAGCTTCACTAGATCACACAACCTGAACCCCCAGATCCAAAAGGGTAGGAAGACACAGAATTCCCTCAAATTCCTCAACATTTTCCCCAAAGCTTTTATCTAGCAGTAAATGTGTTTATGATAGGATACGGGGCATCCTGTGTCTTAGTACCCCGAGACTACAGTCACGTCTTTAACCCGAGGAGGACGACCCCAAAGGTCAAGCAGGGATGGCGGAAAAGAAAGGAGGGATCAAGGAAGGATCCCACATGAAATAAGCTGAGGGGAGTTGGTGGACATGGGGGGAACCAAACCTTGCATGCCACCCTGTGGGGGCAGTTCTTTCCAAAGCCCAGAGGAGGTGAGATAGTGCGAACAACTTTGTACATCTCCTTATAGTGGATCCTTCCACTGGAAAGAACATACATGTCTTTAGTTGCCACACAGACACAGTAAGGTTGTTTTTTTACTCCTGACAATTGAGGAGAGCAGCATTTACATATAAAAATTAAATATTATTTTAGACGACCATCGTCTTAAGTGCATCATTCTTTCTTTGAGTGAGAAAAATTCTGAGACCAAAACACCGAGTTAAGTATAACTTCAGAGGTGTCAGTGGAAAAATGAAGATATAAAAAGTGAGAAAATAAAAATACTTTTTCTTTAATTCCAGTAGATAAAATTGTGATATTTGTGAAAAACATCCTTGATTTTACATAGAAAAGGACTAAAGTGCATGTTTGCTGTTCTCATGTTTGTTTACAGGTTGATATTTTTGTTTAAGGCAAAGCTTTCTGCAGTTTTTAGCAAATGGAACGTCTGTCCGCCCGTCTCTCTGTCATTAACTTTTTTGAAGGATAGCAAAATAAAACAATCAGCTTATTTACAGAATTTTGTGTAAAGTTTTGCATTTTTTGTGAAAATGTAAAAAGATTGGATTGTTAATACAATCCCAAACGCATATTTGCAACAAATTACAATAGCATTACTTTACCTGCATGCTCACTGTATAGACAGGGGCTACGCATCAACCAGGGATGAAAGCCGGGCAAAGATAAAATCCCTGAACTTTTCTTTGAGTGATATGGCGGCCGCGGGGCGAAATTTTTGAAAAGTACATGGTCTTAGATGCATTCTGGTACATTCTGGTAGCTAGTTATTCACTTCTTAATCAAGAAACTAAGACTAATTGGAGCATCATGATTCATCAAAATTCAAACCCCTAGTTTTAATCGGCATTAAGGACTTGCTGGTTCTAAAAAAGAATTTGGATAATTGCTAAAAGTAACACAATCCTACAATCTAAGCTTTTCCTTAAGTCTGCAAAACATACAATTGCTAAAATATAGTAACATCAAAGCCCCAAATGGCAAAAAGAACACCAGTAACTATGATATTCTATAAAAGTACCTCATTTATTTGAAACATTTCTGCTTTAGAAATACTGTTTTCTCAAACTATAGTTACAGCAAAATATGGGATCTGCTTTAAACTCTCTTTCTATAACATAATACATCAATTCTTTAACACCAATACTTAGTAATCTGGGAAATATCAAAACAAACATACAAACAAAATTAAACATTGTAAACATTATTTTTTAAAGGAGTGTGGGACCAAACCACCAAATACTTAATAACTATAATTAATGTCAATAATATTTTTTTGAGCAAAACTGAACTAAATCATTATAATTAGGAAATATAAAAATTACATAGAGGAATGTATTCAAATGTTTCAGTTTTGATCAGTGTGGTCGGTTATTCTGCGGTCAGATCAAAAAAATCTACAAGGGGGGGGGGGGGGGGGGGGGTTTCTCCTGGTCAATGGGGCACTGATCAAAGAAATAAAGAAGAAGATCCCAGACCAGATTTAACAAACTACTACAAACGGTACATACAAAAGCAACAGCATCCAAAAGCAACTAAAACGTCCCATCATTGGTCAATTGGGTCGGGAAGACAAGATAGCTGCGTCCATAGAAAAAGCGATCATGGTGAAATATAGAAAATAAAGTGAAAGTTCACCAATTATAGTCAATTTTTCCATCCGGAAAGCGATTTGTCCGTAGAGATAGGTGGATAGGTAGGTAGGTCCGTCGGTAGGAAGGTTGTTGGGTGGGTGGTTTAGGTAGGTAGGTTGTTGGGTAGGTGGGTGGAAGCCTGAACCGTCTGATGCGAAGCGGAGGTGGATAGGTAGGTTGTTGGGTGTGTAGGTAGGTAGGTAGGTGGGTGGGTAGTTAAGTAGGTTGTTGGGTACGTGGGTGGGTAGGTAGGTGGATGGGTAGGTTTTGGTAGGTTGTTGGGTGGGTAGGTAGGTAGGTGGGTGGGTAGGTAGGTAGTTGGGTGAGTGAGTAGGTAGGTTGTTGGGTGGGTAGGTAGGTAGGTAGTTGGGTGAGTGAGTAGGTAGGTTGTTGGGTGGGTAGGTAGGTAGGTTGTTGGGTGGGTGGGTAGGTAGGTAGGTTGTTGGGTGGGTGGGTAGGTAGGTAGGTGGGTGGGTAGGTAGGTAGGTTGTTAGGTGGGTGGGTAGGTAGGTGGGTAGGTAGGTAGGTTGATGGGTAGGTGGGTGGGTAGGTAGGTAGGTTGTTGGGTGGGTGGGTAGGTAGGTGGTTTGGAGGGAAGCGGCAGATCCAAAGGTGCAGACCTGAGATGTCTGGAGGGCCCTGTGCTAATGGGAGGGGCGGGTTTCGAGCCGCCCTGAGGGGTCCAGTTCCAGAGTTGATCTGGGAGGCTCACAGCGTGTGAGGGACGAATGGCACTGAGGACGGAGAGGACTTTGGCTGGGACGGTGGGATGCCCTGATGGAAGGAGGAGAGGGAAGAAATGCAGAATTAACCAGAAAACCTTAAACTTCCTTGAAGTTTTTGACAAAAGCCTCTATTTCTATCTACAACATTCTGCCTTTTAGTCTATAATTACACTGGTAACATAATTAAGTTTGTGTCTTAGCGGTTTTATTGTTATTCTGAGGGGCAGCACAGACTAGATTTTTCTTTCTTGCTGTGTGTTTGAGCACACATTTCACTGGCTCCACATCCTCAAAAACTCTGCAAAATAGTACCTGACGAAAAGGACTTTTCCTTTGGCTTAGTGAAGTTTGCTTTATGAACACTTCCCAATATGGAATGAAATGCACTCCTACAAATCAAACTGGATTTGATTCAGGTCTCAAAGTTCCAGCCACTTCCACACTTGAGCATTCCTGGCAGAAAAAGAGGAAAACATTCAGTTTCTTTATCTTTTCATGGTGGAGATGCTACTGGTCAATGGGGCACTGATCAAAGAAATAAAGAAGAAGATCCCAGACTAGATTTAACAAACTACTACAAACGGTACATACAAACCAGGAGTTCCCTCCTGTTCCTGGGCGGAACAGGAGGGAACTCTTTAGGCCTTTGTTTACAGTCAGCCACTCCGCCCCCCCCTCCGTACCTGCTGAAGGCTTCTCATCACCTCCTCTGTGACCCCCAGAAGACGATGGCCTTGAGACGAGCTGGCCTGGGCCGCCTGCAGAGCTGCCTGCCGCTCCTGCAGCCGGCTGCTCTCCTTCTCCAGGAAGAGTTTGGTCTTTTGGATGGACGCTCCGTGAGAGGAGATGTACTGCCGAACCCTTATAGAGACGAACCCACGTGAAGGTTTGAGAAACGGTGACAACACCTCATCATCATCACCGTCATCATTTCATTCCATTTCTGTTCAAACTAAGCAGTGTTTAAGGCTAAAATTAAGCTTCTCATCTGATTCCAGGTGGCTCATCCGTGCTCCTGTACCTGCCCGTGTACCTCGTCTCTGGCCTGCCTCTGCAGACCACTGTCTGGTCACTAGAGGGAGCTGTTGCCTCCTTTTTGCTTGGTTCTGGTTTAGGAGGAGCGCTGGGTGCTTCCAGCTTTTCCAGCTCACTAAAAGGAAGAAACTATGTAAAGCCTTGAAGACATAAAAGAAGCATTTTGCTTTATTGTGGGATTCTCAACCACACAACTCTTTATACCCTTGATGCCTCGCGATGCAAATACGCATGAAACCACTTCTGCTCCAAACTCATCTTCTGGTAGCATCTACTCAAAAGCAAAAACAGCAATGATGACCTTGCGGTGAATAAATTCAGGCATCAAGGGGTTAATAATTTCTCTTTTAGGGAGGGAGACAAAGATGATTCAGAGACCTGTGCAGCACCTGACTCTGCGACCCAGGCAGTTGCATCTGTCCTCCAGCAGTGCCACCTTGCCCTCCAGCCACTCCTTGTCCTCCTTGGCTCTCCTCCCTGGCTCTGTCTATTTCCCCCTTCAGCTTATCCTCCTCCTCCCTGCCTCGATATCTCTCCTCTCGGAGTCTGTGGATGAGGTCCCGGGCTTGGGCCGTCTGCTCCTCCCCCCTTTGCAGCTCCTCTCTCAGCTGGTCGTGGTCGCGGATCACACTGGGTCAAGTCTGAGCAGAACGGGTGAGGCAATGCGGATGGCCGAACTGCGTTTGGAATTACATGGGGTAAAGTTAGTACCTGTGTCACTGACAACAGGTGAATATGGGCCACTGCCTCCAACAGATCAGTGCGTGGATGCAGAACAACTTTCTCCAGCTAAACTCAAACAAGACCAAAGTTATTATTTTTGGCCCACAAAAACAAAGAGAAAGTCTCAACAGCTACCTTCATTCTCTGTCTCTTAAACCCTCAAATCAAGTCAGAAATCTTGGGGTAATCATGGACTCTGACCTGAACTTTAACAGCCATATCAAGTCAGTAACATCAGCGGCATTTTACCACCTGAAAAACATTGCCAAAATCAAAAACATAATCTCAAAGCGAGACCTGGAGATACTTATCCATGCATTTGTCTCCAGTAGGTTAGACTACTGTAACGGCCTGCTCACCGGCCTCTCCAAACGAGCTGTAAAACAGCTTCATTACATCCAGAATGCTGCTGCTGGAGTCCTGACCAGAACCAGGAAGTATGATCACATTAGTCCTGTGCTCAGGTCTCTGCACTGGCTCCCTGTACCTCAAAGAATAGACTTCAAAGCAGCTCTGCTTGTGTACAAGTCTCTCCATGGCCGAGCACCAAAGTACATCTCTGACATGTTAGTGCCATATGAACCATCTCGTACTCTGAGGACCTCAGGGGCCGGCCTCCTGTTGATTCCCAGAGTCAGAACTAAACAAGGGGAATCAGTGTTTCAATATTCTGCAGCTAAAATCTGGAACAGCCTCCCTGAAGTCGTAAGACAGGCCTCTTCTGTGTTCATGTTCAAATCTAGACTTAAAACATTTCTGTTTAGCCGTGTATATGACTGGAAGGTCCTATCTGCACTTCTCTTTCCTTTCCTTCCTTTATTTTTAAATCAATTTTCAAATTTTTTCTTTTCTTTTAAAGTAAATTTCACGTTGATTATTTCTATGATGTATCGTGATTTTGATGCAATTTTCTGTTTTGTGAAGCACCTTGAATTACTTCGTGTACGAATTGTTCTATACAAATAAACTTGCCTTGCCCTGACCTGGCAATCCACTTCCTCTCCCTCCAGCCGTCTTCTCCTCCTCTTCAGATCTAGTGCCTGACAGGAGAGAGGGTGAGGAGGGGGTTCTGCTCTGAGCAGACGTGAACCTCTTACACATACTTTAGTCTGCAGCAGGACCTCCTGGTTTTGGCAATGATGCCAGCGCCCCCTCTGACTGTTTGGGTTCAGTTTTAGCCTAGAGTAAAGAAGAATCTGACTCCCAGCCTCACACTCATTCACCTCCTGTTGTACAGCTTTCATTTTCTGCTCCGCCTCCCTCCGGAGTCTGGACTCCTCTGCCTGCAGCTCCTCCTCTGCCTCCACCTTCAAACGCTCATGTCCTGCTTCTTCCGAGCCTCCACTTCCTCACGTGCCGCAGCTCGTTCCTCCTCCAGAGCAGCGCACAGCTCCATCAGCATGGCCTCCCTATCCTCCCTGAGCACACCAGAGTTATAAGGGTTTATGGCGGGGGTCTGCAGACCTCCACACTTAGAGAGTTATGAGGGCTTAGGGCGGGGGTCTGCAGACCTCCACACGGCTTGATTCCTTGAAGCCACAGTCTCACGTCACCCTTCAGAAAAATAAGAGGTAGGGCGGTCGACCTCTGATGTTCAACTCCCACCTTGGCCACCTCGTGTATTGAAGTGTCCTTGGGCAAGACACTGAACCCCACCCTGCCTCTGGTGGAAGGTTGGCGCCAGAGTTCGGCTGTGAAGCCGCCATCAGAATGTGAATCCGTTTGTGACTGTAAGGCGCTTTGAGCCTAGGAAAAAAGTGCTAAACTATTATGCGCCATTTAGTATTTATCTTATTCTTACAATTATGATAAATAGAAATGATCTGTTGATGTTTATGCATAAAAAACATTGTTTTTGTTTTCTAAACATAAAATATTTCATCATTTTAAACAGAGGGTCACATGACTTCTCAAAATAAAAGACACCATGAATCTCATCAGATCATTTCAATGTCGCTAATGTAGTAGTAGATGGTGTGATGTCATCAGCCATTAAAAAAATACCATACTTCGTTCATTTTATTGTTGTTGGAGCATCTCAGCCAGAAATGTGCAAAATAACAAATTCAAATTAAATCAGTGCTAATTATGTGACTCTCACCATATTTTTGGACCGTCTGGCGCTTCTAAAATCCTTGACTTTTCAGCAATAACAGACAATAATGATAATAATCCACCGTCAAATCTCCTGCTCCTTGAGGATGAATTCCGCTGACTAAACTCGATTAATGTTTCTGTGGTACACGGCCTCAAAAACGTGTCAAGATGTTCTGCTTCAGTAAACTCCAAAACTGACGGGTTGTTTGACCCTAACGGCCACCATAGTCAGAAGCCTGGCGGAGGGAAACGGGCGGCTACTATTTGCAAACGACTTGAAGAAAGTTTCCCTCATCTCATCTGCTTTCTGTCACCTGATGCGCTTCATGGGACGAAAACACACGTTATTTGAAAAAAAGGGGGGGTTAAAGTGAAAGTTTATTTGTGGCCCTGGCGGAGCCTGAGGGTGCAGATCCTGGATTTGGGGGTCTTTGGGGACTTATTGAGGGTGTGATCTTTGTGATTTGGAGCATAACAGAGGCATGTTTAAACCTCTGGACGTGTTTGGTTACTGCGCGTGTGCGGTGAAACGTCTGAGTCTCACTTGAGTTTCTGTTGCTGCTTCTGCCTGTCCTCCCTGAGCTCCTCCAGTGTTCGGCTGCTCTCCTCTTTCAACCTCGCCTCCCCCTCTCTCCTGTGGAACAGGAGTTGCAGAGTCCTGGGCACAAAAACACCCAGAGTGAGCACTTTCACGACAGAGAACGGTTGAGTCTGACCTGAATGGACGTAACAGCGGACATCATGGCACACCTAAACCTTTCATCACTTTCTAGCCTCAGCTTCCTCTCTTCTTGCTGCTCTTCTCTGGCTAGCTCCTCCTTGAGGAGATGCATCCTCTTCTCCTCTTCCTTCAACATGGGCTCCTTCTCCTCCTCTACCACTAGCTCTGCGTCCCTCCTTCTCCTCTCAAGACTCTTTCCTTTCTCTAAAACTTGTCTCTCTGTTCTCCGCCATCTTGCAGTCTTCTTTCTTTCCCATGCTGGTTTTCTTCTGGCTAATCCTTGGCTCCACTTCTTCGCGGCTCTCTTGTTTTTTGAAAGAGCTCTCCTCTACATTCCTGGCCGGTCGGCCTCGAGATGTTTCAGGCCTCTGCAGGAAGCTGTGGGCCTTCTGCGGATGGAGGACATGGGGCTCGGACAGGGAGGACTGAGACGGGGTTGGGCTGGCCTGATGGAGAACGAGTCGGTCAATGTTCTGGATGGGAGGCTCTTGGTCTCAGCTCAAAATGTGCCTAAAAAGAAGCAAAACAAAGAGGGCAGAACGTTCAGCATTTTCAAAAGCACAACAATTTGAACATGTCAACTTAAAATAAAACCGAACAGAGCATTATCTAAAGTAAATGTTCCAGCCGAGAAATGTTCAACTTTGTAGAACTTCTACATTTCCTTTAGAACAGCTGAAATCGAATTAGTCCTCCAGATGTTTTCTACTCGTCTAGTATTTGTATCATTTGACAGACTTTCTTTTGCTCTGGACAAACAATGTCAGCTGCTTTCAGCATACATTCTTTTACAAACTCCCCGTCACTGAAGGGCTTAGTTTGCTGGGCCAAAGCCTCAAAGTAGCTATCAGCTTCTGTCACATCTTCACTGGATTCAGCCATTTTTGCTGTGCAGCATAGCCCCGTTGTAGTTGTTGGAGCTTATTGCTGTACTCCTCGCCGGTACATTTGTCTTAGTGTTTTTATGATTTGTAACACAGTGAATATTTATATTGAATTCTTTAAGCGTTGCATTTACCTGCTTGCACATCAGACACTGGGCTTTATCCATGAAGTACCACAAAGTAAGCATTTGTCCACTTAGCTTGAAAACGCCTTTTCTGCTCGCCAACACGTTTTTCCTCAAAGGAACCTGCTCTGGCTCTCTTTTATTGAGGGCCACACAAAATCTTACCGTGGGTCGCCATTGGCCCCCAGGCCACATTTTGAGAACCCCTGGTGTAAACCATCGACGGTATAAAAGAACTGGACTGAGTGACCCCTCCCCCCTGGGAGCAGCAATCAGATCAATCCTCAATTAAAGCAGGTGGCCTCACGGTGAACGTTTGAAGCATTTAACAGATTCTCCCGAATTCGCCTTCAATGCTTGGGGTGTGGCCTTCTGACATGCTCAATCCTGATTGGAGAGTGGTGGCATTGGAAATGTAGACCATGCTGAGTCCAGACTGGAGGGCAGCGTTCTTCCTGGGCTGCATTTAAAGGCTGCTGAAGTCACGGCGCCGCCACAAGTGCTGTCCAAACTCGACGACTCCTACCAATGCGGCCAACGAATACGGCCTTCTTTTTCATGATTTTAAGAATTGGTCCGGTGTATTTTTCTATGCTGTCCATTTCCCAAGATGCATTGCGGCCGAACCCAGAGATTTTCTGACAGCAATGGCGGGCTGTGAAGCGGGACCTGGAGACGGAAATAATTACGCCTTTTTATATTTAAAACCTCCAAGATGAAAAGTTGGATCAAATAAGCCAGGAAAACTTTGAGCTCCATGCCTGGTTCACGACTGCTTTCTGTTTAGGACTCCCAGTTGCTAGGCGACAGGACATTTACCAATGTAATGGCTGGAATTATCTAAAGGCTAGACTTGTCCAAATTCACAGCAGTTACCATCAGACCTACCCGCTCGACGAAGGACCCGACCAACGGCGCCCGGGAAGACCGCGGCCCTTGAAGGACGCAGCCCTCCAACGGCCTCAGATCGACATCTCAATCAAGGATTACTGAGGACATCTGGTTCCAACATGGCGACAGACGTATAGCGGGAAACGGCGACTGACATGACTAAACTTGGCTGGAACCAGAAGTAAGGTGGGTTGCACGGATGACGTCACACGCAGTCCGTCCAGTTCTGCTATACAGTCAATAGTGAAAACAGACAGCTCTCAGTTAGGGGTGATGGGAGGGGGGCGCGGGCTTGCTCCGCATCAACGGCCCCCCTTTTCAATGAACTTTTCAATGAACTCCTGTCGCTCTGCAGAAACTATTCAAATTCAAATTAAACTTTATTCATTTAGCGCTTTTCATGCTTCATAGCATCTCAAAGTGTTTCCCAAAGAAAGAATAAAACAAATAAGATAAAAATATATATATAATAGTTAAAATAATAAACAAAGTAAAAAGAATGTAATAATCCAGTTCCGGGTTACGGGCAGGACGCGTGGCGTGCCTCTCTGCGAATACAACTATCTTCAAATTACTTAAAAAGTTGATTTTCTCCAAAAAAGATAGCTGACCATGCCCCCGAAGAAACCCCAGGAATATGAAGAGCTCAAAAAGTCTCTTGACATTATTCAAGAAACGCTGAAAAGTTTTATGGATCAAGTGTCGGCTAAGCTAACACCGCTCTGGGAGATGATGGAAGAGTTCCGAAGATTTCGGGCTCAAAACGAGCAGCGAGAAAACCGGGTCGAGATTCTGGAGAAAAGACTGGACGATGTGGAACAGCAAGTAAGGATGAATAATGTCATTCTCACTGGAGTACCAATCAAGCCTCGAGCGAAGCTAAATGCAGCTGGAGCTAGCACTGCTAATGCTAGCGTAGCTAGCAGTTCTAATACGGAGTTCGGTGCAGCGTCGCTGGAGCAGCAAATACTTTCATTTCTCACATCTAAAGGGATTTCCCTGGATCTCAATACCATCGAGACCTGCCACCTGCTCTCCAGGAGAAAGGAGACGGATAAACCAGCGATCCTCATCAGGTTTGTGAATCACAAACACAAGCTAGCTTTGATGAACCAAAGGAAACAACTGAAAGGTTCGGCTGCTTATCTGAACGACCATCTGACCAGAAGGAATGCTGAAATCTCAAAACATGCACGGCTTCTCAGGAAGCGTAAGCAGATTGAGAACACTTGGGTTAAAGGCTGCAGGATTTACGTCAAACCGCTCGGTCCAGAGGACCGGGCCAAGGTTCTGGTCGTGAACACCATGAAGGACTTTGAGAAGTGCTTGATTACGGTTGTCTGAAACAACGTGGAGTAACAAATCAAAGAGCCAAATAATTTCAAGAAATATGACACCTGGAATCATAACTTTCTCTGTATGTCTGACGTAACCTGAATAACAGCAGAGTTCTGACATGCAGACAACTTGACCTCAACTTTCACCGCAGTTGATATCAGCTGAAGAAGGATATGGACCTGAATCTAATGTCTGCAGACATAACATGGAAGAAAACTATTAACTGTTTAAACCCAGAAAATCGGCTGTTATCAGTAAAAGAAGAAATGCCAACCTTGGACAATTCGACAGTTTATGGACCCTTTTTATTTTTCCCCCACAGCATTACTTTATTATATAAAAAAAATAAAATAAAAATACAAAAAAAAAAAAATACAAAAAGAGTAAAACAATTGATTAATCACCTTTGAAAATTGTTAAATTGATTGACTTTTGATGATATTACTTCACTAGCTCCTAAAATTGATAAATTGATTCAAAAATCTTTCCTAATGTAGCATAATTTTGCACATGTTTTTAACTTTTGATACTTGATGAAATTTTTGCTATGAAAATTCCTGAAACAGTGTTGTGTCTATTTTACTGATATAGTATTATGTTTTAAAGCATGACTTTTAAAAGTAACATAATTTGCATATATTTCAGATGCTGCATTTGCCATGTTGATTTCTAAAATAGTTATTTTTGACGTAGTACTTAAGTAATTCATCTTTGGCATGTGCTTTATTGATACCTTATGATTATTAATTCTGTCTGATAAAACCTAGGAACCGGATATTGATAAATCATGTAATAAAATGGTTATAGTATAACGGGGTGGGATTATATAAATTCGCTTCCTTCCACTCCCTTTCAAGCAATATTTATTAATTATGTCTAATTATCCTAAGTTTGATTAGTTACTGTATGAATGTATAACTGATGATTATATTGTTTTTGTGTATTATTTCTATTTGATTGCTTGAAATAAACCATTTCAAATCAAATCAAATCAATAATAAAAGCAAATAATAATAAAATAAATGAATTAATAAAAACACGCAAAAACCCAACACATACACATCCCTCCTTTAAAATAAAAATTTATAAAATCAAATAAACATGTGGACAAGTAAAAACTATGTAAAAGCTTTACTAAAAAGATGTGTCTTAAGTTTTTTCTTGAAAACCTCCACAGTGGCTGAAGCCCTCACGTCCTCAGGCAGGCTGTTCCACAGGCGAGGCCCACAGTGCTGAAAGGAGGCCTCGCCGTGAATTTTAGTTCTGACCTTTGGGACCACTAGCAGACCTGCACCTGTGGACCTGAGGGGCTCTGGGAGGGTCATAGACTAAAAGTAAATCTGATAAAAATGAGGATCCAGTTCCATGTAAACTTTTATAAACTAATAAAAGAACCTTAAAATCGATCCTAAAGCTGACAGGGAGCCAGTGCAAAGACTTCAAAATTGGAGTAATGTGCTCCTTCTTTCTGGTTCTGGTTAAAAGGCGTGCAGCTGAGTTTTGAACAAGCTGCAGCGGGTTTATAGTATTTCTCTTAGCACCAGAAAGAAGAGCATTACAATAGTCTATCCAAGAAGTTATAAAAGCATGGATTAATATTTCAGCACTGGCTTGTGAGAGAAAGGGTCTCACTCGAGCAATATTTCTAAGATGATAAAATGCAGTCTTTGTAACTTGGTTTGCGTGTGCTTCAAAGTTAGGATCTGCATCTAAAATCACACTGAGGTTTTTTACTTTATTGCACACATTCAGATTAAAAGTTGATAAATAGGATTGGACCCTTTCTCTCTCAGCTTCAGGACCAACAATTAAAATGTCAGTTTTGTCTTGATTTAGCTTTAAGAAGTTCTCTCCCATCCATGTTTCAATATCTAAAACACAACTTAAAAGGTCATCAATGGGTCCCATGTCATCAGGAGACACAGCCACATATAACTGGGTGTCATCAGCATAACTATGAAAGTTTATGCCATGTCTCACTATGTCCTAGAAAACAACACAGGTTTCTGGATTATGTCTAAAAACAGCATCATCATCATGAAAAGACCACTGGGAACACTTTGAAAGCAGATCCAAAGATGATCAGAGGGCTATAAAGAAAGGGTTAACTGGGGATACATTTCTATCATAGTGAAAGCGATCTCTATCTCCATTTCCACAGAGACCTTAAAACAACAGAATACCGGCCTGGAGCGCTGCTCTTCCTCTGCCTTCTTCTTCTCCCGTTCCCACTCTTTCCTCTCTGTCCACTGGGCTCATGGTTCCAGACAGGTCGCTGATGTCCAGAACCTTCTGTGACAGCTCCTAGTCACAACATTTCAATCGGTTTAAAAGTTACACTGTCAAAGAGTTGAATGTATGACTTGGTAGTAGAGTCCAGATTACCTTGACATCCAATGAGGAATGAGCCTCCTCAATGTTTTTACTGGTCTCAGACTCCTGCATTGACACACACACACAATTCACTCAGTGGTGAGAAAGTTTTCTAACATAAAAACGGTGAAGCGTGGGAAACGAGAGAGAACTACACAGTCTCAGAAGCTGAGGCAGACTGACGGATATTCAAAAACACAACCAAGACCAAGTAGTGTGTGGATTGCACAAGCACACAACCAAGCCTTCTGCAGCGCCAGTGCAAGCTCTGGAAGGGAGGGGGGGGGGGGGGGGGGGGATGAGGGGGGATGTCCATGAACAGACGGCAAGGTAGGGGGGGGTCTTAGCATGCCATAACTAACAGATCATGCACTGGAAATAAAATCATAAGGTTAGTACGAATGTATAACAAAATGAATGAGTGGTAACGCGGTTCTTGGTGTTTCTGCTGTCCTTTTACAGCCAAACTCCTCTCTTCAGCTGGAGCTTAAGCGCTGCCTTCACTGTCCTGCCACAAAAAAACATGCAAATGGAGGCGCAAAGCTTTCTGAATCAGTATCAGGAAACACACAATACAGAAGACTAAAGGTGTAAAAAGGTCTACCTTGTACTGCAGACCTCCTCCAAGATGAGCCAGTTCCAGATGACGGTCCTTAAGTGGATCGTCTGATTCACAATCACTCAGCTGTGAGAAAGACGGAGCAAAGACGGAGTCCAGGTCTGTAAGGAACTTTGATTTTTCATAGCAAAAGAAACGGAACGCACCTCTGTTTGTGACAGCTCGTCTTTGTCGTTGTCTTCATCATCTAAGCCAGAAAAAGCAGGACACAACTTCTCCTGTCTGCTGCCTAAAATGCTGGACAAGCCAAAGTTTTGAAGACCCTGGAAAAAAGGAACATGAGAACAGAGCACACAACAGAGAGAAGGAAAACTCAAGGATGCCTCCTGGACGCCTCCCTGGAGAGGTGTTCCGGGCATGTTGCACTGGGCGGAGCCCCCGGCTGGCCTGGGAACGCCTCGGGGTCCCCCCAGAGGACCTGGAGGAAGTGGCTGGGGCGAGGGAAGTCTGGGCATCTCTGCTAAGACTGCTGCCCCCGCGACCCGGTCCCGGATAAGCGGAGGAAGATGGATGGATGGATGGATAACACAAAATAAGATGAACGAGGACCCTGGTGTAAACGAGTTGTGTTTAACTTCCTCGGGTACATCCCTACGGTGGCCCAGAAGGGTCACAAGACAAGACTTCAGATTTCCAAACACAACACAAAATAAATATGTCTCACAACACAACACTTTAACTCACAACACAACACTTTAACTCACACGTGGAATTGTTCTCTTCCAGCTGTAAATGGAGAAACAGCAGCGACACGCCTGCCAAGGGACCGTCAACAAAGTGCTAGTTCAGAGAATAGGACCATTCTGTAAAAATAAATAATCTCTCAAAAACGATGGGACAGTCACAGGAGATCTTCATGATCTATTTACCTACTACAGAGCTGGCAGAGGGGAAACAGAGCAGTGCTTAGACGTGACAGCATAGAAAAACAAGAAACATACCCTTTGTCAAGGCTTGGAACTGGCAGTGTTGCAAAAGATACACTCTGGCAGAGTTATATGTTTTTGTTGTTTTATTAAATACTATTAGGTTAAGACAGTGCTTCTCAATTATTTTTTGCCAGGCCCCCCCTAGGAAAAGAAAATGTTTCGCGCCCCCCCTGACCCCCCCCCCCCCCCCACACACACACACACACAGACACACTCGCGCGGTGACAATACATCAGGTCAGTATCTATAAAATTTGTATACCTAAAATTGTATCTTTTAACACTAACAAAAGAAAAAAGCAAAATAAATCCACTTTCAACAAATATTAACTTTATTTAGCCACAGAAACCCTGTTCTAGTCTAAAACAGAAAAGAAGCTGAAAGTACCTGAAATAAAAAAAATCTGTCATTCCTTATTTAAACTAGAAACATTTTGACCAACTGAACCATTTGATGCTGAAAAAAATAATTCAATCAATAAATAATATTAAATCTAAATTGATCTGAAACATTAACACAGCAGCACCAATATATTTAACGTTTTTAGTCTGAAGAAATAGGTAAAAACGTGCTGATTTTTTTTTTCTAAATGACGGATTGTTTATTTCTGATCTCATAAAAGTGCAGCTGTTTTCCTGCATTACCTGCTGTCTTTATGTCTGTCTGACACCAACTAAACCACAGGCAGACAAAGAAAACATGGATGGAAAATAAAGACACGTCATCAAAATGTCTACAATAGTTCATAAAGAATGACATTGTTAGCATGAGCTTAGGAATCTAAGGGCAGCGGTGATCTTGGGCAACAGGCAGCGGTAGCAGTGGTCCGCGTGCCCCGATTCCCCTGGCAGACAGGGCCCACACCACCCCTCCCCTTTCGTTCTCACTCGCGCAGCCGCGGACAGACAGAACAGACAATAGGAACCGAATAGTGGACCAGATTATTTTCCAAGCACTGAGCCGCTGTCACCGCTGCCCCCACGTTAAATTTGCGCACCGGACAAACCTGTGCCTAAAACCGCCACCACCGCGCGCCCCCCCTGGCATCGCTTCGTGCCCCCCCCTGGGGGCGCGCCCCACTATTTGAGAAGCACTGGGTTAAGATAAGATAGAGCTTTATTGTCTTTATACAATCACATTTGGTACAACAGTACAACAAAATTGCAAACTGTCCCACATTGGTGCAAAGAAAAGAAAAAAAACTACAATTATCTTACACACGCAAAAAGTATAAAAAAAATGTATACATATATAAATATTTATGTGTATATTATATATATATATATTTATTTATTTATACCGGCTGGGTAGCTCGGTTGGTAAGGTGCAGGACTGTCATGCAGGAAACCTGGGTTCGATTCCCAGGGCGGAATGAACAATTAATGGTAATGGAAAAATGGCAACGGAAATGGGGCAATTACCATGGAAATGAGGCAATTACCATAACAATGACGGGCAATTAACATCACCCAGTGAGGGTCCTTGGGCAAGACCCTTAACGCTGATGCCTACCTCACAACATGAGAGACAATGAACCACATGTCATGCCGGCTCAGACGTCGCCCGGCCAAACAAGGTCTGCGTCAGGTGCTGAGGGACCAGGGCACCCTGATGGAAAGTGGGCTACTGGAACAAGAAATGGACTAGATGTGAAAACAAGGTTCTGTTAGAATGCTACTACTCGAGTAATCCCACCCAGAGGGGTTACATGCAGAGAATGTGGAATGAATGGATGCTTCGAAACCCACAATCAAGGCTAACTGCCAAACAACTGGTAGCCCAGCGTACTAACATCCACAAGCGGCAACTCCTATCACAACTTGAGATTGAAGCGATACAATACAATGCCACAGGAGAGCCAGAACAGGTCAGAGAGGAGGTTATACCACACTCCCACCCTGAGATTGGGTACACAGCCCCAACAACCACAATTCCGCTGAGCGAGGCAGCAACTGACCTGAAAGACAAGATCATGTCTACAATGAAGACTAGGCAACCCCGACACCAGCACAATGAAGACTAGGCAACGGTTAAGTGATGTACCGCCTGAAAGTCTACTGGAAACTGTGAATGAAGCATTGAGGGCAATTCCTACCACAACCATCACAGAAACCAATGAACTGGTTTACACTTCAGCAGCAGTGATCCTTGAGATGCTTGGCTATAAGAGCAACCATGGAAGAAAACAGTACCCACCATGGAAGTAACGGTTAGAGGCTAAAATCAAGGCAACTCGGAAGGATGTGAGTAGGCTGACAGAGGCTCAAAGAGGTACAATGAGAAAGCAAGTACTTAAGAGATACAGCCAGATGCCCATACCTGAAGCACTGGAAACTGCCAAACAAAGGCTCCTAGCCTTGAGCAGCCGCCTAAAGAGGTACACAAGAGACAATGAAGCCAGACGAATAAACAGGCTCTTCGCAACTCAACCTGCAAAAGTGTACGCTCAGTGGCAGGGTCAAAACAGCCGAGCAGACCCACCAAGGCAAGAAACTGAACAGTACTGGAAAAGTATATGGGAGAAAGAGACAGCACATAACAGCAATGCCCAGTGGCTGGTCTCTCTGAGAAAAGAACATAGCAACCATCACAGTGGCAGACATCCAAGAAAGAGTCTCAGGTATGAAGAACTGGACAGCACCGGGCCCTGACATGATACATGCCTACTGGCTAAAGAAGCTTACCGCACTCCACGAGCGCCTGGCAGCACAAATGAACCAGCTGCTAAGAGATGGGACTCACCCCGAATGGCTAACGGAAGGGCGAACGATCCTGATCCAGAAGGATCCCTTAAAGGGTGCAGTCCCATCCAATTACTGGCCAATAACCTGTCTCTCCACAACATGGAAGCTCATGTCTGGCATCATTGCAACCAAGATAAATAGGCACATGGATCAATTCATGAGCAACACACAGAAGGGCATTGGTAGAGACCAAACACCAACTCCTGGTCGACAGAACAGTCGCTCAAGACTGCAAGTCACGACACACCAACCTGTGCACAGCCTGGATTGATTACAAGAAGGCCTATGACTCAATGCCACACACATGGATCACTGAATGCTTGGAGCTGTACAACATCAACAGGACTCTAAGAGCCTTCATAGGAAACTCAATGAAGCTGTGGAAAACCACCCTTGAAGCCAATGGGAAGCCACTTGCACAAGTGTCCATCAAATGTGGGATATACCAAGGTGATGCTCTGTCCCCACTGCTGTTCTGCATAGATCTGAACCCCCTCAGCCAAATAATCAACAAGACTGGCTATGGATACCGACTCGGAAATGGGGCCAACATCAGTCACCTCCTCTACATGGATGACATCAAGCTATATGCTAAGAGCGAGCGTGACATTGACTCCCTGATCCACACCACCAGGATCTACAGTACTGACATTGGGATGTCATTCGGGCTCGAGAAATGCAGCCGGATGGTGACAAAAAGAGGCAAGGTAGTCCACACAGGAGGGGTCTCACTCCCAGAAGGAACAATAGCAGACATTGAGGACAGCTACAAGTACCTTGGAATTCCACAGGTAAATGGCAACCTTGAGCAGGCAACAAGGAAAGCTGCAACAGCTAAATACCTACAACGAGTGAGGCAAGTCCTGAGAGGCCAGCTCAATGGCAAAAATAAGGCCCGGGCAATAAACAGCTACGCACTGCCAGTTATCAGATACCCTGCAGGAATAATAAGATGGCCAAAGGAAGAGATACAGACCACGGATGTTAAAACACGAAAGCTCCTCACCATGCATGGAGGGTTCCACCCCAAATCCAGCACCCTGAGACTGTATGCGAGCCGCAAGGAAGGAGGCCGAGGACTAGTGAGCGTAGAAGTCACTATCCAGGATGAAACATCCAAGATGCATGAGTACATCAAGCTCAAGGCCCCAACTGACAGTGTGCTCAGTGAATGTCTCAGGCAATGGAGAGCAGAGGATACAGTGCTGGAGGACAGATCCTCATGGGAGGACAAACCCCTGCATGGGATGTACCACCGGACCATAACTGAGGTGGCTGATATCAAGAAGTCCTACCAATGGCTAGAAAGGGCTAGACAGCAGGACAGCACTGAAGCGCTCATCCTGGCAGCTCAGGAACAAGCCCTGAGCACCAGAGCGATAGAGGCTCAGATCTACCACATCAGACAAGACCCAAGGTGTAGGCTGTGCAAAGAGGCGCCTGAAACAATCCAGCACATAACTGCAGGATGTAAGATGCTGGCAGGTAAAGCATACATGGAGCGCCACAATCAAGTGGCTGGAATAATATACAGGAACATGTGTGCAGAATATGGACTGGAAACCCCAAGGTCAAAATGGGAAAGGAACATGTGTGCAGAATATGGACTGGAAACCCCAAGGTCAAAATGGGAAACACCTCCGAAGGTGGTAGAGAATGAGAGGGCAAAGATCCTGTGGGACTTCCAGATCCAGACTGATAGGATGGTAATGGCGAACCAACCAGACATTGTAGTGGTGGATAAAGAACAGAGGAAAGCCGTTGTGGTGGATGTGGCAGTGCCAAGCGATGGGAACATCAGGAAGAAGGAACATGAGAAACTGGAGAAATACCAGGGACTCAGAGAAGAACTGGAGAAAGCCTGGAAAGTGAAGGTGACAGTGGTGCCTGTGGTAATTGGGGCACTTGGGGCAGTAACCCCCAAGCTGGAGGAGTGGCTACAACAGATACCTGGAAAGACCTCAGACCTCTCAGTCCAGAAAAGCGCAGTGCTAGGAACAGCTAAGATACTGCGCAGGACCCTCAAGCTCCTAGGCCTCTGGTAGAGGACCCAAGCTTGGAGGAAAAACCACCCGCGGAGGGTGAGAGGGGCGTTTTTTTTTTTTTTTTATTCGTGTATATACACATATATATATATACATATATACACATATATAATATATATATATATATATATACATATATATATATGTGTGTGTGTGTGTGTGTGTGTGTGTGTGTATATATATATATATATATATATATATATATATATATATATATATATATATATATATATATATGTACACAAATATATATACAAATATGCAAATGCACACAAGGTGTATATACAGACTCTACATTCCTCCTCCTCCAAGAAACGAGTGCTGTAGTGGTCCTTCAGTGAGGGAAGAGGGTAGCCGATGATCTTTTGGGCAGTGTTTATGACCCTCTGTAGAACCTTCTTATGTGCCATGGTGCAGCTTGAAAACCACACAGAGATGCAGTATGTTAATACACTCTCAATGGAGCAACAATAGAAGGCAACCAGCAGCTCTCTCTTCAGGTTGACCCTCCTGAGGATCCTCAGGAAGTGAAGACGCTGTTGGGCTTTTTTCACTACCTCTTTAGTGTTTGAGCTCCATTGGAGGTCTTCATCAATGTGCACACCAAGGTACTAGAAGCTTGGCACTCTCTTCACACCCTTAAACCTGTCGTGTGTTGTTGTCTCTGAAGCGGTCCTCAATCTTCCTCTTCTAAGCTGCCTGCGCCTCCCTGATGCCTCCTTTTCAGGCTCGCCCTGGCTGCACTTGCATTGCGCTTTATCACTGGATCTGAAGACAACATCACAGTGTTTCAGCAGGGCCTGGACCTCTTTAGTCATCCAGGGTTTTTGATTGGAGTACACCCTGTGACGTTTGACCACGGGGACGTTGTCAATGCAGAAGTTGATGTAAGAGAGCACGGATGAAGTATGCTCCTCAAGGTCCTGGTGTGCAAACACATTCCAGTCTATGTCCTCAAAGCAATCCTGCAGCTGTTGTGAAGCGCCCTCCGGCCATGGCTATAATATGCAATGCGTCAGGATGAAAGTTCTGCTGGGTGGTAATTGTATTGTGCAGCACCTCCATGGCTACGCAAGCATTAGCATCGGGTGGTATGTATGCGGCCGTTACCATGACGGCGGTAAACTCACGCGGAATGTAGAAGGGACTGCATTTAACAGTCAGATATTCCACATCTTGGGAACAGTAGCTGTCTACAGTCGTTGCATTCCTGCACTAGTTGTTGTTGATGTAGATGCATAGCCCCCCTCCTCTGCTCTTACCGGAGTCCCCGTTCCTGTCGTGGCGGTAGGCCGTGCGGCATGCTAGCTCGATAGCAGAGTCCGGTATTGAGGGATTCAGCCAAGTCTCTGTGATTAATATGACGCAGCAGTCTCAAACACTTGTTGGTTGCGTTGTTCAGCCTCAGTTCGTAAATTCTGTTCAAAATGGATCTGGTGTTGGAGAGGAAAAGGCTGGGGAGAGGCAGCTTAAATGGTTGTCTCTTCAGCCGCGCTATCAGCCACCCCTGCAGCTTCGTCTTTGCATACTTTGTTTTCGCTTCCTCTTGGGTTTGCCGCTGGGGAGAACCATCCACGGAGACCCCTGTGGTCTCGCTATGCCCTCTGAAATGCCGTGGGAGCGGTGGAAGTCCGATGTAATTATCCTTTCACAGCTTAAACCCAAGCCCCAGACAAGCATCCCACCACCACCAGGAGGTTCCAGGCACCCCCCGAAATCCCAACCAAGGGAGTCCTGCCCCATGCTTCACCCCCCAGCCGTATCAGCATAGTTAGCATAATTATCATTTTAAGCAATGTGTTTTCGTGAGAGTTGATGAAGCTGATCGCAATGCTGGCACTTTTAGCCACATTAGCATTAATAGCATAGTTAGTATAATTAGCATTTTAGACTGTTTTTGTGAGAGTTGATGATCGCAATGCTAACACTTTTAGCCATATTAGCAAAATTAGCATGTTAGCATAATTAGTATCTCACTGAAAGTGTTTTTCTAACTGAGCTGATGCTGATCGCAATGCTAGCACTTTTGGCCATATTAGCACAGCTAGCATGGTTAGCATATGCAGTTTTGACTGAGGGCGGTGAGGGCAGCGGTGATGCGTAGAGTTGGGCGGGCAAGGCGGGTTGCGTCTAAGGGCCATACTATGCCATTTGCGGCTTTAATTGTAATTAAAATGTAACTCAATTGTATTAGAAATCCACCTAAACTTAATAAATTTAACCTAAACAAGTCACATCTAACAGCAGTGAGACCGCTTGGACAAGACAGATTGAGCGACAGCGGTAGGGTTGTGCCGATGGACGATATCATCGTCCATCGTGATGGGTGACTGACATCCCGATGGAGAGACTTTAGGTTAAGAACTTAACCCCGGTTCTCTGAAACATGAGTGAGGTATCTCACTATGGGACACGCCCCCTGCGCTGTCCCCCAGAAGCTCTTTTTCATTACGCCAGTCTTGACTGGCAGACAGAAGGTGACGTCTGCTCTCAGGAGGCGGAACTTCCTCCTGCTATAAGAGCCGGACGCCATCCTCTCTCCTCAGTCTAAATAAGCACACCTCTTCTCGCTCCAGGCAAGGAGGGTGATCTGGTGAGATACCTCACTCATGTTTCAGAGAACCGGGGTTAAGTTCTTAACCTAAAGTTCTCTTTCAACATTCGTTTCGGTATCTCACTATGGGATGTAGAGACTCCCGTATTGCCAGATAAGCTTACTCCGAAGACCAACAGAGAACAACCAGGCTGATCATACAGGTGAAGGTGTGGACCCCACACCTAGCACTGCGTGAGGCAGCCCTGGTCTAGTGACATCCAGTCTATAAAATCTGATGAAAGTGTGAGGCGTTGCCCAACTGGCAGCCGTGCACACATCATCCAGAGAGATGCCCTGAAAAACTGCCCATGATGATGCCATGCCGCGAGTGGAATGAGCGCGCAGGCCCGCCGGGGGTGTTAACCCCTTGCTGTTATAAGCCATGGTTATAGCGCCCACAACCCAGTGTGACAGGCGTTGTTTGGTTATAGGCTTTCCTGTGTGAGGAGAAGCCCACGACACAAACAGCTGCTCAGATTTTCTGAAGCCAGCCGTCCTCTCCACATACATGCGCAGCGCCCGCACAGGGCACAATGTGTGAAGCCTCTCTTGCTCCGTAGAGGAAAAAGGAGGCGGATTGAATTCCAAAAACTCAATGGGGTGGCAAGGTATGGTAGGGTTGAAAACCTTGGGCATAAATGCCGGATTCGGTCTCAACAAAACCTTAGAATCCCCTCTGGAGAACTGCAAACAGGACGGGTGAACTGACAACGCATGGATGTCGCTCACTCGTTTAGCAGAAGCTAGTGCAATAAGCAGAGCTGTTTTAAAAGAGAGCGCTTTGAGGCTGACTTGCCTCAGTGGCTCAAACGGTGCGCACGACAGTGCGTCCAGCACCACCGGTAAATCCCAAGGAGCAACAAGGCTTTTCGACACCGGTCGGAGCCGACGTGCGCCCCTCATAAACTGACAAATAAGCGGATGCTGGCCCACTGTTTTGTCATTAACACCTATGTGACAGGCGGATATGGCCGCCAGATACACTTTAATGGTGGAAAAGGACAAACCTTTTTCAATCAGTTCCTGAAGGAACGATAGAATGACTGGGACTGGGCTCTGGAAAGGCAATACGGCCATTTTTACGCACCAGTCCTCAAAAACGCGCCATTTGGCGCCATAGGCGGAGCGGGTGGACCGCGCTCTGGCACTCTGGATCGTGTCCACGACGTTCTGCGGGAGTCCCGCTGCCATGAGATTCAGCCTCTCACGGGCCAGGCCCACAGAGCCAGGCGCTCCGGATGAGGATGAAAAATTTCCCCGCGGGCCTGCGACAGGAGGTCCCTGCGTAAAGGCAGGGGCCACGGTTGGCTGTGCAGCATCTGAATGATGTCCGCTAGCCAGTGTTTCCCGGGCCACCGAGGGGCTACGAGGATGAGAGAGTGTTTCCCCTCCCGAACCCTGGTGAGGGTAGGGGCAATCAACTCCAATGGTGGGAACGCATACAGAAGTCGGCACGGCCACTAGTGCGCTAGAGCGTCCACCCCCAGGGGGGCGCTCTGGTCCGTCAGAGAGTAGAACATTTGACACTGGGCGTTCTCCGCTGACGCAAAGAGATCGACCTCTGCTTGACCGTAAATGCTCCACATCTGGGCTACCACCTGGCTGTGGAGCTTCCATTCCCTGTAACGCGGGTTCCCTCTGGAGAGCAGGTCGGCTCCCCAGTTCATTATCCCCGGTACATGGATGGCCCGCAGCGACAGAAGACGGGAGCTGCTCCACATAATCAGTCTGTGTGCTAGCGTGTGCAACTGAAATGAGCGCAGCCCTCCTTGTCTGTTGATATACGCCACCACTGTGGTATTGTCGGTCCTGACTAAAACATGGCGCCCTTTCAGAAAGGGTAAGAAATGTTTCAGTGCAAGAGACACCGCCAGGAGTTCCAAGCAGTTTATGTGAACTGATCGCATGTGGGAGCCCCACAGACCGTTCACTGTCCTGCCCTCGTGAGTGGCTCCCCAGCCTGTCAGCGAGGCGTCTGTGGTGATCACCTGTCTTGTTTGCACGGTTCCCATGACAACACCCGTGGTGAGGAAGGAGATGTCCCTCCACTTGTGTAGGGCGAGAATGCACGTAACCGAAGCAAGCACTCGTCGGTGACCATGGCAGGCGGGGCTTAGATTGAGCGACGCCACCCACCGCTGAAAAGGACGCATGTGTAAGCGGCCAAAAGGGATGACGGACAGCGCCGATGCCATCAGCCCGAGGAGTTTGAGGCACAGTCTGAATGTTATCCACGCCCCCCTGCGGAACTGTGACAGACACGCCCGGAAGGCTGTCACTCTCTCCGCTGAGAGTCGCGCTCTGAACTCGACCGAATTCAGGGATAAGCCGATGAAAGTGATCGTTTGAACTGGTGTCAATACGCACTTTCCCCAGTTTACTGTGAAGCCCAGTGCAGTTAGGTGCGATGTGAGCAACCCGGCCTGCCTCCTGAGTTCTTCGGGAGACTGCGCTGCGAGCAGCCAGTCGTCTATATACATGGCCAGCCGAACGCCCATCTGTCTCATGGGTGCGACGGCGGCCTCCGTGCATTTCACAAACACCCGCGGACTCAGTGAGAGGCCGAAGGGGAGCACTAGAAACTCGTAAACCTTCCCTCGAAAGGAAAATCTGAGATACTTTCTGTGAGGGGGGTATATTGGGACGTGAAAATATGCGTCTTTCAAATCTATGGAGACGAACCAGTCTCCTGGACGCACAAACCGTACCAGACCTGCGTGTGTTAGCATTCTGAATTTGTACTTCCTCAAGCATTTGTTCAGTGCTCGCAGGTCTAGAATCGGACGCAGGCCTCCACCCCGTTTTGGGACCAGGAAGTATCTGGAGTAGAACCCGCTGTGAGCTTGCTCCGGTGGCACTAGCTGAATGGCTCTTTTGCCCTGCAGTGTTTTGATCTCTTCCTGCAAAATTCGTGCATTCTGCCCCCTGGCCTGCGACTGCAGTATACCATCGAAAAGGGGAGGGGTAAATGCAAACTGGAGTCTGTAACCCTTGGTAACAGTGCTTATAACCCAGTCTGGCGCCCCGCAGTGCCGCCATTGCTGTGATTTGTCCGAGAGCGGGCCGAGCGGCATCCGCGCTGAGACACTGGTGGGCGTGGCCAACACGAGCTGCGCTGGCGCAGGGCTCGTTGGTACCACGGTGCTGGGCTGCTGTGCCACTGGCGGAGCAACAGCTCCCTCCTGTGGCCTCATGTGCAGCTGAGCATCTCCCACTCGGCTTCCCGTCATTTGTATGTGTTTTGTTTTTTGTTTTGTCTTTTTTTGTTGAGGCTGCGCCCTTGGCTCGGGGCCTGGTTGCGCGCCTCGGGGATTTTTATTTGTGTTGGTTTTAAAAACCTTTTCAAACACTTTCTGGGACCCAACTGTGGCTCCACTGAGCTCTCTGTGGGTCCCTCTTTTCTCCTTTTCAACTGGCTGTGAACAGTGAGGGCCACCTGTGCCTCTGCACGCCTTTTGGTCGGGCTGGAACATGCCCTGGAGAAAAACGACAGGAACGGAACGTGTCGTGGAAGGGGGGAAGCAGGCTTCTGGTTTTGCCCGCTCTCCATCCCTGTTGGTTGCGCCCTAGGTGGCACGCCTCTTTTTCTTTGCGCTCTGAGCGACAGGAGGCGCTGGCTGGGCTGACGTCACGTTTGGAGCAGACGGTTTCTTGGCCCAGGCCCCTCTGGCCTCAGCAGGCTTTCCGTGGCTCCGGTCACCTGGCTGAGGCTGGCGTTTCGGAGTGCGGTAAGCTGGTCTAGCTACCGCTTGAGCGAAGGAAAGACGCGGTGCAGCTGGGGTAGGAGGGGGTACCTTCCTGGGCAGACACAGCTGCAGTGCTTCACCTTCCCGTTTCTTCTCCTCACAGCGCCTTTGCATTGTGGCCATTGCTGGCCCAAATAGGCTCTTTGGGTCCACCGGCACATCGAGGAGTTGAGTCTTCTCCTTCTGAGAGAGACTGGATAAGTTCAGCCACCGGGCTCTTTCCTGGACAACCATGAGGGCCATGGCTCGCCCAGAGGCTTGGACTGCGGACCTGTGGAGACGCAGACAAAGGTCTGTGACCACGCATAGCTCGTTCCACAGGTCTGGGGTTGGAGTGCTTGACATCTGTTCCTGCAGCTCTGCCTGGTAGGCTAGAAGCAGAGAAGATGCATTCAGGGCTTTCACCGATGCGGCAACTGCCTTGTAGCCCTTTTCGGTGAGAGTTGACTGGAAGCAGTCAGCTTTCGAGGGCAGGGCGGGGCCCGCGGAAGTCATGGTGGACTTCTGTGTTGGGTGCAGGTGGGAAGCCAGCAGCGGTTCGACTGGAGGGATCTGCGAGAATCCGTTCTCCTCCATGTTGGCCCAGTCCAAAGCCGAGCCTCCCAGGACGGGGCTTTTGGCTGAAAAGGGGGTGCTCCAGGTCCTGGTTGCTTCCTCCAAGCACTCAGGGAACACTGGCAGCAGCTGTCTGCTGGAAGACTTGGCTTTAGGCAGTCTTTTTCCCTCATAGCGAGACGTGGTGGCCTCGGTGAGGGCTTCAGGCCACTTAATGCCCAGCTTTTCAGCTGCTCTTCTGCAGACATCATGCAGGTCCATCGCGGCGGTCGGGTTTGGGAAGCCGCCGCACGCGTCGCCCGCAGCCAGCGGCTTTGCAGCCGATGGCAGAAGGAAAGGCTCGCTGTCCTCCTCGTCCTCCTCAGAGCCGAGGCTGATGGACTCGTCTCCGGAGTCGGGCACAGTGTCCTGAAACTCCGGGGGCGCGGCCTCCTGCTCATCCATGCCCTCGAGTGGCGCGACCGTATCCAGTTGGTCGCCCCAGCTCATGCCTGCCACCTCTCCCTGCGTAGACTCCTCTGGTAGTGGGGGGCTGGTTACCCCCAAGACCGGGTCCGCCTTGGACAGACTAGCTTGGCGCGCTAGTCTGCGTCTCAGGGTCTTGAGGGAGAGGCGCGCACAATGCTCGCAGCTAGCCGGAGATGCTAACGCGTCCTGGGCATGTTGCAGCCCCAGACATGCAGCACAGGCAGAATGGGTGTCTGCCCCGGCGATTTTGCTGCCGCATGAGCAGGCTCTAGGCAGAGGTCTGACCGTTTCCATGGCGAGGAAAGGTTCAGGCTCCATGACGACTTCGTCGACTCCGGTTGAGAGCGAAGCGCGAAAATTACTAGTATGGTGACTAGTTCTAACGGGTGCTGTTTGGAGACAGACCAACCGCGTGACCCAGACAAGCTATGTAACACCGACTAGCGTTCAGCGACCGAGTTGTTAGCTCGCTCTAGGAACAGTTAAGCTAGCTTCGGATACTACACCTGCCGTCTGAGGATGCTTCTGGGAGCGAGAAGAGGTGTTAGACTGAGGAGAGAGGATGGCGTCCGGCTCTTATAGCAGGAGGAAGTTCCGCCTCCTGAGAGCAGACGTCACCTTCTGTCTGCCAGTCAAGACTGGCGTAATGAAAAAGAGCTTCTGGGGGACAGCGCAGGGGGCGTGTCCCATAGTGAGATACCGAAACGAATGTTGAAAGAGAACCACCATCGTGATGCCACGCCCCCGCCACGTTGCGCGTCGACACCATAAGCCGCGGTTACATTTACAAAATATCTTGATGGGATCAATGGTCGGATTAGAATCCAACCGTGTACATGGGCCCAGAAAAATGTTTTCAGAATATAAAAACGTTCACTAAGGTCACACTTTCCGTCGGAATAAATCATCAGTAGGGTTTGAAAACCGGAAGGATATAAATTCCGCCGAGCGGCTTTTTTTTTCAAACTTTGTTTTGTATTGAATGTAACAATTCAATACAAAACAATGTTAAACAGCGCCGAGCGGCTATTTACATTGACATGTCAGCTCGGTAAAATACGAGATGATCTTCTAAACGTGCTTTTAATAATGTTACGGTTATTATGAAACACCTGTTCGCTCATCATTTGAATTTTAATCAGTGTGGTGTGGTCAGTGCTTTTTCTGAACGAAGCCAGGATTAGCAGTATGCTAACACGGGCTAACAACATTAGCTTTGGGTGGTGCTGCTTACTGGCTGCACGTAAACATGTAAGAATAACATCAGCCTTTATTTAGTCGGGACACGACTGGAAACACAAATCCGCGTGATTGTTTGAATGTTTTCTAAGGACTGAGCGACATTTCTGCTTTGAAGCTCAAACCGCTGTGTGTGCTGACGATCCGAGCTGTGCTCAGACACACACTTTTAGACCCGGTTCTGAGTTCGGTTGCTTGTATCCCTAGAGCTGCGGGACGGATCGCAGTCTTAAATCTCCCACATACCGCTCATGTAACAAAGCACCCCCCCCCTTTCCCCTCAAACACAAAGCTGTAAGTCCGCGCTCCGCCGGTCCACTTCACTAGTTAAATGCGGGAGCGGACTACTTCTTTTCTATTTTGTTTGTAACTTTTTTTGTTAAAGTCACTTCCCTCAGTTTATACTGGATCATCGTGGATTAGTCATTAGTTGGGAAATAAAATGAAAAAAGCAGAAAAACGAATAGCAGTTATATAAGAACGAAAAATGTAAAAATACCCCCCCCCCCGGCGATGTCATCGTCCATCCCGATGGTTGACAGCAAACATCGTCAACGGCCAATTTAAGGGACATCGCCCAACCCTAGACAGCAGGATAGCCGGGTCCTCGACACAACTGTCAACCTGATACCACGGTAAGTAATGTGGGACAATACTGCATTTGCTTCCATAGTTTAAGAGGACAAGCGTGAGCATAAATATCAATTCAGAAATATGACTATAACGAACATATTTGTTTTAGAGTCAAAACTAGCTTAGCTCGTTAATTTCCTCTCTGATTAATGTGTGACTTTTATTTTATTGCCTAGATTATTGGCTCTCTTTTCATTTTATTTATATATATTATTTTTATATCTGATTTTGATGTATTTGAGTGCTTAATATTCTATATTACAATCTTTGTTTTAATTGTACTTATTACTTTTTATTGTAGTGCTTTAATGTTTTATATTAATTTGTACTAAAAAAGATTTTTGTTTTATCAATCAGTCTGAATTTTTTCCTTGTTTTATGCTGTACAGCACTTTGGCTAACTGAAGAAAATAAATAGTTTTATATTAATAAATTTGAATTCAATTGACATTGCAGCAGCTACTTAATGTTACTCATATACATATTTTATAGGTTATACCACTTGGAACATTTTGTATCATTTCAAAATGTTGTTTGACATTTTTTGGAGACAGTTTGGGACTAGAGTCATAATCCATTCTCATGCCAGGTGGGAGCACCCGTGTAAAAACTTGAAAGTTTCAGGCCGCCACGACGTTTTCAGTCGCCAACTCAACGGCCTTAACAAGTACCGGCCAAACTTTGTCCTCCAGGTTGATGAATGTCTCAATGTTGTGTCAATGAGTTAAAGAAATTTGATCGAGCATTCACTCTTTTTTCAAAATGTGCTTTTCGGCTGTAGAAATAACCACATAACGAAAGTAGACGTGGTACGATGTTTTATTTGGGTGACAGTGGTTTAAGCAGTCTTGGCTGTCACGTCTCTGCTGCATCGCGTGGCAGTCGGGAACTATACCACTGGACTGGCAGACATGGGTGGTGGTTCCCCTCTTTAAGAAGGGGGACCGGAGGGTGTGTTCTAACTACAGGGGAATTACACTCCTCAGTCTCTCTGGGAAAGTCTATGCCAGGGTACTGGAGAGGAGAATCCGTCCGATAGTCAAACCTCGGATTCAGGAACAATCCGAGTTTAAACTTTATTAATTTCAAACATGTCTGAAAATCTTTGGTGTTGGACCGGACGGAAAAGGAAAGAGGGGAAGAAGAGAGAGGGACGTTAGAGAGAGGGGGGGTAGGGGGTGATAATAGGAGGGGAAGGGGGATAAGACCATGAAGCAGCATAAAGCAACAAGTTTACTGGTTGTTAATCATTATGGTAAGGTTTAAATGTAAAAAAAAACAAAAAAAAAGGGCGGAGCCTGTCCACACACACACTCAATTGTTATAAACACACCTGTTAGTTGCAAAAATGTCCACCTGTCGACATGTACACAAAACAGATAGTGTTCACACGCATACTTATGCCTTAAAACCAACTAGTGTGAAATATTTCAGTCATTCAGTCTGTTGAGCTAACACCTGTGCTCAGGTGAGTGTTTATGTTCTTCTAAAATGGATGGTGGAACGTGAAAAGAAGGAGGGAGAGTGCCCAGCCATCCCCACCCCAAGACCCCCACCGCACCAGCAGCGGCAGCCGGAATCCCCCCAACGCCACACGGGAACCGGCAGGGAACAACCGCCGCCCGGGCGACCAAGCCCGCCACCCAGGCCAGGGCCAGCAGGGCCGCCGCAAGGCCCCCAGAGCCAGAGAGCAGGGAGGCACGGAGGGAAAGAGGGCGCCGCCCCAGCCCAACCAGGAGAGCAGCCCCCCCGCCGCGCCGGGAGAACCCAAACGCAGGGCCCCACCGGAGAAGGACGCCCACAGCCCCAGACGAGCACCCCACCACCACCCAGGAGTTCCGGGCATCCCCCCGCCCCAACCCCAGGTACGAGCCAGGACCCCCCAAGGGAGACCCACTCCGCACTCCAGGCAGCCATCCGCCCGGCCCACGGTTGGTCCAGGGAGGAGCGAGGCAGGGGCCCGCCGCCCCCGCCCAGAAGGGGGGAACCCCGGGGAAAAAAGAGGGCCCACAAGGGGTGTTGTAAATATGGCCCGACCAGGCTCGGCCACAGTTGGAAATTTGGCGGGGCCCAGCACTCAGGAGCAAGGACCAGAACCCACCCCCCAGGGACACGAACACCCCCGGCTCAGATGTAATGTGAACCCCCCCACCGCGCGGAGAGAGCACCGCCGGGCCCAGGAAGCCGGCACCCCGGGGACACAGCTGCCGTTGCAAAGGGGCCCGTACCCCCCACCAGGGAAGAGGCAGGGGACAGATGGTCCTAGGTCCCACCTTCCTTGCAAAATGTGTGTGCGTGTATGTGTGTTTATGTTGGGATGTATATATTGAGGGGGGAGGGGTGTGTGTACTAAGGGGGGTGCGGTTAAAATTGGCGGGTAGGGCACTAAGGGGACGTCTCCTGATAACTCACAGTGACGTCCCCTCACCCTCCCCACCAAGGGGCCCTAAATGTCTAAGGTGCGGTTAAAATTGGCGGGTAGGGTGCTAGGAGGACATCCGCTGCTTGCTGGCAGTGATGTCCAAGCACCCCCCCTACCAAGGACCCTACATGTCTAAGGTGCAAATAAAACCGAAAGAGGGGGGAACCACTCCATACGGCAACCACAGGAGGGGGGCCACTGCCTAGTAAACCCCCCCCCCCCAAGGCTCATCGCAGGCTAAGCCCCCCACCCCCTCACCCTATTATGAGGTTATATGAGGAAGGGGGTAAGTTGGGGACAGATGATAGACTGTCCCCCGGTGGTCAAACAGCCGTCCCCCCCCCCCCCCCCCCCCCAGCAAGGGGGCCAGGCCCACCCAGCCCCGGGGCCCCACCCCCGGAGGCGCAGACACCCCAGGCCCAGCACCACCACCCCCACACAGAGAGAGGGGAGCCAGAAAGCGCCGGCCCCCCCCGGAGCAAGCCCAGGCCCCCACCCCCAAACGCCGGCCCTAGAAGAGCTCTGGTCAGGCCTCGATGGGACCGAGGCAGCCAACCGGCCGGGGAAACCGCCGATGGCCTCAGCGGAGACCCCGACCCGTCAACCCCCCCTGCCCCGTACCAATAGTGCCCCCCCCCCCCTCCCCCAGAATGCCCCCCCACAGGACAGGGCCGACAAGACCCCCACCCCACCCCCAGACCCCGCAGCCGAAGCGGATGACACCCAGAGCGACCGGGGGCCCCAAGAGGGTTGGCCTGTCCCGCCCCAGAGCCAGGGAAGGGCCGATCCCAGCCCCGGGTGTAGACGGGAAGCCCATCCAGCGCCGCTGGGCCCCCCCCCCCCCGAGCAGCGCCCCCCGCCAACCCCCCCCAGCACAGCAAAGGGACCACCCCCCCAAGCCAAGCCAGACCACCACCCGACACCCCCACCACGCACCCCCACACCCAAGCCCAGAGGACCACGCAGCGCCCCAGGCCGCCCCACCCAGGTGCCGGACCCGACCCCCCGACCAACGGAGCCCCCACCACCCCCGGCCAGGCACCGGAGGCCCCGACCCCCACCCCGGCACACGGCAGAAGGGCAAGGAGCAGCGACGACCATGCCCCCCCCACCCCCTAAGTCACGGAGTTAGCTATGGGAGACCATTCTGTACTCTGTACAGTTTCTTAAGTTCATTGTTCTTTGCCACAACTTCTTCATTCATGCTGATGTAGCTCTTTTTTTTTCTCCTGAAATTTTGAGATTTTTCGCGCCGTCGTGGAAACATTTTCCTGCAATAACTGTTTTCGTCGATCAAGGTCCAAAAGCTGTTTCTCCAATAATGGTATTTGCTTGTTAAGTTCTTGCATTTCTTGGGATTTGCTGTTGAGATTGTCGGCTTCCAGTTTTAAATTCTCAACGACAATCTTCTGGTCGGCAATTCTCCTGGAGAAATCCTTGAAGACGTCTGATGGGTCAGGCATGGCTTCATGCGCACCGTCTTGGAAGACGCCTCCAAACTTAGCCGTCTCACTTTTAATCTGCTGCTTCAAGGTTCCTATGCTGTCTTTGAGACTAGCGGTAACTCTCCCCAGAGCACGCAGCTCTTCCTCTGCCTCTGTCTTCTTTTTCCCAAGTTGTTGTTGTTGTTGGAGTTTCTCTGACAGGGTCTGATTTTCAGCAGCCAGTTTGCTGTTGTTGACTTGAAGAGCTGAGATCTCAGCCTGGATGCTCTCCTGTTCTTTTTCCAACTCCCTTTGTCGCTGATGCAAAGCATGTAGAGTCTTGCTTTCTGACAGAACTTCAGCATTGATCTTATCGTATTGATGGAGCGTGCTCTGAAGATTGGTGATTTCACGCTCCATCTCTGAAATATTGTCTTGCGCCAACCGTTTCTGTGCAGAAACCTAACGCAGCTCATTTTCTACGCCTTGTTTTTGCTGAACAGAAACTTTCAGGTCTTGGAGCTTGCGCTTGAGAACGTCAGCTTCCTGTTCTAAATTTTCAACGGCAAACTTTTCTTCCCAAACTTTCCTCGTCAAAGTTGAGATCAGTGTGTCAGGAAGCTCCTTAGACTCACTGATCCGCTCAAATTCAGCCTTTTCTCTTTCAATCTCCTGTTTGATCAGTTCTATGCCGTCTTTGAGAGAACTGCTAACTTCCTTCAGAGCACACAGCTCAGCTTCTACCTCGCCCTTCTTTTGCAAAACCTTCTTTTTCTCCTGGATTTGCCCCGACAGGACCTCTTTTTCAAGTTTTAGTTGACCTTTGCCGTATCCAAGAGCCATGATATCAGCCTTGATGCTGTTATAAGCTTCCTCCAACTCCTTTTCTTCTGCATTCAAAGCATCCAGAGCCTTGCTTTGTGCCACAACTTCTCCTCGTATTTCGATCACCTCTTTGTGTTCCTCTTGGAGTTGTCGGATTTTCTTTTTCAGCCTGGAATTATTTTCCTCTGCCGACTTTTTCTGAGCCAACAGGCCCCTCAGTTCTCCTCTCAAACCTCCTTGGAATGTTGAAGATAGTTCCAATTCATGCAGTTGAGTCTTCCGGTATGTGGCTTCCCTTTTTAAAAGCTCGACAGCACGCTGTTCTTCTCGAACTGCCCCTAACAGAGCTTGTGGATCCGACGAGCTGACAGTTCCTTCCCAAATGAGGTTAGAATGACGTTGAAGCTCAGTCTTTTTCATTTGAATCTCTACTTTCAGTCTTTGTACGCTGTTTTTAAGACGGGAGCTTTCGTTCCTCTAACCACCCAGCTCTGCTTCTGCCTCGGCCTTCCTTTTCACAACTCTTTCTAAAGCTTGGATTTCTCCCAACAGAGCCTGGTTTTCAGTCCTGAGTGTGTCAATGTCTCGTTTCTCCTTCTCCACATCTGTGGTAACATCTTCACATTGTCTTTTTAAAGTTTTCAATTTCTGCCTTTTGACGTAAAGAATCGTCTTTTCCACCTCAAGTTCGTGCTTCAGTAATTTGCAGTCGCCACCAGTATTTTGAAGCTTCTGTAATTCACACCTCAGCTTGAAACTTGAGTTCTGAGCATCTTTTCTCTGCGCCTTCAGTTCGGACAGTTCTTCCTCCAGTTCTTTGTGCTGAAGAGCATCCTGCTTCACCTGAAGGTCCCGTTGCAGAGCGCAGACTTCCTGTTGTGTTTGTTGGATGGCCTCTTTTTCTTTCTGGATTTTTAGCTCCAAAGCGTCCCTCTCAACACTCATGCTGTGCATCTGGACACCGTTCTCCATCTTCAATTTTTGAATCTCCTGCTGGAGCCTGAGTTTGTCGTTCTTGAGAAGACTTTTTTCTTTCCATAACGCCAACAATTCTGCTTCAGCATTTTCTTTGCTTTTAACAGCAGTTTGGGTTTGATGGAGTTTCTTGGAAAGAGCCACATTTCTTTCTTTCATTTGGCTAACCTTAAGCTTATAAGCTTTCGTAGTCTCATCTCCTCATGATCTTCCTCCAGCTCCTGAATTTGTCTCCTCTTCTCTTCAAGAGTCTTTTGCTCTGCCTCCAGTTCCTGTATCATCAAGTTGTACTTTTTATTTTCTTTCTTCAGCTTGTTGATCTTAGATGTTAGCTTGGAACCAGCATTTTGCAGAGAGGTCTCTTTGTTCCGTAAGGCTTGCAAATGTTTGGTCAAGGGGCGGAGTCACTTGTCAAAGTTTGGCAGGTGACTCCGCCTCAGTCACAATCAGCTGTTTTTTTTACGACGTCACACCACCACCTGATGACGACCCTGATGAAGGCGGAAAACATTCCACCGAAACATGTCGGTACGTTTTACATCACAAAACAAACCAGTGTCTGATAAAAAATAAATTAAATAGGCAGTATAATTTTATAGACACAATGAACCTCTTTGAATCATTACGAAAAAGTATCGGACAATTATGCATGCGAGAACTCCGACGGCTGGAAAAACTGGAACGTAAACGGGCGCGTCAGAAGAATCATTTGCGGTTTAACCTCTGCTGCCGGGATGAAGGGATTATTCCAACCAGTCTCAAAATAAAGAACCCGATTAGAACCGACAACGCAGAGTGGATGATCAAAAGAGTGCGGAGGGCTTTGGCCAAAGAAAGAATCCGGTGCACAACAAACAAGATCAACATTTTGGAAACACAGCTGGAACGGGAACTACAGGACTTCACACAAAGACACTCGCTTAAAGAAACTGAGAAAAACCTGAGAGGACATCTACGCAACGTGCACAACAGTGAGTATGAAAAAACAAAAACACGCCACATAGCAAAAACTTGAAAAACTAATAGCCAAAGCAGCAAAAAAGCAAGAACACAAAAACACCATAGATGACAAATGGATCTGCAATCTATCAAAACACACTCTATCCGAAGCTGAACGCAGTGTATTATCATACGGTTTAAACTTCGCCATAACCCCAAAGCAGATCCCACATGAGGAATCCATCAATTCAGCCACTGAATTAGCAGGTGAAAGAATACATGACCCAGGAGAAAAAGCAGCATTGCGCAATGAAATAGCAGGCATCCTCAAAACCGCAAAACTACCACCAAGCAACATAACCAAAAAAGAAATGGCAGCCATCCACAATCTGAAAAACAATAGAGAAATCACAATATTACCAGTGGACAAAGGCAGAACCACAGTCATCCTGGACACAGAACAATATGAAAAACAAATGGATGAGATACTTCATGACCGGAACACCTATGAGGCCCTGAAAAAAGACCCCACAGAAGCAAAGAAGAAAAAACTCAAGACTATACTGAAACAGCTACAGGACGAAAAGAAAATAGACAAACAAACCTACAACCACCTCATACCAACAGCCAACATCATCCCCCGGATCTATGGCACTCCAAAAATACACAAACCTGGAGCACCACTGAGGCCCATAATAGACAGCATGGGATCAGTAACATACAACCTCTCCAAATTCATCGCCGATATTTTGAAACCCCTCCTAGGAAACACAGACTACCATTGTGAAAATGCAAAACAGTTGGCAGAGGAACCTAAAGAGACAAAAATGGAAGCAAACGAAATATTCATTTCAGATGACGTAGTATCATTATTCACCAGGACTCCAGTAGAAGCCACACTGCAAATAGTCCAAGAACAGTTAACAGCAGACAAATCTCACAGTAAACGCACAAATCTCACAGTAAACGACATTACACAACTTCTCCATTTAATCACTACATCCACGCATTTCCAATTCCGTAACACAATTTACAGACAAAAGGAAGGCTTTCCCATGGGCGACCCACTATCAGCCACAATGTGCAACTTTTTCATGGAAGACCTGGAAAAGAAAGCAATAACATCCGCACCAGAGCACTGCCGTCCAACCTTGTGGAAACGCTACGTCGATGACATTCTGGAAAAGATCAAAACAGGACACACGCAAGAGATCACAGACCACCTGAACACCATGGACGATACGGGACAAATCAAGTTCACACATGAAGAGGAGAAAGACAACTCCATCAACTTCCTGGATATAAACATCACGCACACCGAAAACAGGGACATAAAAATAAAAATACACAGGAAACCAACTCACACAGATCAATATTTATTATGGACCTCAGAACATCCTACCACTCACAAAATATCTGTCGTAAGAACCTTATTTGATCCCGCAGAACTGGTAACGGAGAGGGAAGACAAAACGGAGGAGAAAAAACACATACAAAATGCACTTACCAGATGTCAATATCCTCAATGGGCCATAAAAAAGGGACAAACACAGGTGGAGCAGAAAAAATACAAGGAAGCAGGGAAGAAAAATCTAACGAAGAAATCAGAAAACAAAGGCATGGTTACATTGCCGTACATCAGAGGAATAACAGAACGCATCCAAAGGGCTATGAAAAAACATCACATCAGCACCCCAGTCAAACCGTATAAAAAACTCGGGCAAATACTTGTTCACCCGAAAGACAAGATCGAACAAAATAAGAAATGCAACGTCATTTATGAAATCCCATGTCACACCAGCAATAAAACGTACATCGGAGAAACAGGACGCACCTTCATCACAAGAAAAATGGAACATCAAAAATAATGTGAAAAGGAAACAAATAAAATACTAACAAGCGCCAGACGACATCAGGCAGTACAAGAAAATATGAAATCAGCCATAACGGACCACTGCAAGCAGGAAAACCACATCATGGACTGGGAAAAGGCCAAAGTCCTCCGCACTGAAGACAACAGACACCGCAGATGGATCAGGGAGGCGGTGGAGATAAGAAAGTGAGCCCACACTTCCATGAACAGGGATGAGGGGGCCTTCCTGCTCTCCCACACCTGGAGCAATATCCTCCAGCAAAAAACGGACATCAAGGGGCGGAGTCACTTGTCAAAGTTTGACAGGTGACTCCGCCTCCGTCACAATCAGCTGTTTTTTAAAGACATCACACACCACCACCTGATGACGACCCTGGTGAAGGTGGAAGACATTCCACCGAAACATGTCGGTACGTTTTACATCACAAAACAAACCAGTGTCTGATAAAAAATAAATTAAATACGCAGTGTAATTTTATAGACACAATGAACCTCTTTGAATCAAATGTTTGGTCAAGTTTTCCTTTTCCTGGACAGAAACCTGCATTTCTCTGAGCATTTGTTCAAGAGTTTCTGTTTCCTCTTCTAACTGTTGGACTAAAACTTCTTTTTCTTTGATCTTTTTGAAACCGTTGTGTTGTGAAGGGTCAGCGCACCTCAAGTCTTTCTCAATTTGGAGTTTATTGTTTCTCAAAAGCGCTTCCTTGCAGCCCCTTCAGTTTGTTTTCCAGTGTCCGACAGTTGTTCTATGACGCTTGTCGTTTGTCTTTGATACATTTCATTCATGCGGTTGAGCGTTTCTATCTTGTCCTGGTAACGTTTACATTTGTTTTCCAAATCGATCTGAATCCGAAGCTGCCTACTTAGTTTGTCAAGTTCTTTTTTCAAACTTTTGTTCAGTTTAGAGGCCGCTTTCTTCCGTTTGTCGACGTCTTTGTGCATTTCCTCCACCTTTTTGCTGTTACCCAAAGTGCCACGAAGAGTTTCGATCCTGTGACGTAAACTGTCATTTTCTTGGTGCAAACAATCTAGTTGGCCCTCCTGAAGAAAGTCCATGTTCACCGCAGTTCTTCTAAAGAAACTCATCATGGAAGTTCTTAAAAGCTGTTCTAAAATAAAGGCTTTAAAAACCTTGAACAGCAAATGCTCCTCTGATTGCGGATCTAATACTTGAACTGCAGTCTGTCCAATTAAAGTTTAGAAAGTCGGGGTGATATATATTAAAAAATATGGAGTCAAATGACATTTTGCTTGATGAGTTTGATGTCATCAGTGATGTCATATTTCGTCATAACAAAACAAGGCTGTGATGACACGTTATGACACATTGTGACACGTTGTCATAACAAGTCATCACAGCCCTGTATTTTAGGACCTGGATTAGTTATGATGTCATCACTTTAAAAAAAGCCTATAAAAAGCTGTGATGTCAGAGCGTTGGCTGAACCTCACAACAGATGCAGGAAGGAGAACAGCCCTTACCTTTGCTGCTCTTCTTACCTCTGGCAGCAGGCCGTCCACGCTGCTGCTGGTCCTTTAGAAAGAGGAGAAAAGAAAGACATTACTTTCAAGGAAAACACATGCATGTTCTTTTCCCTTTTTCTATAATAAATGATAAAGCAACCCTAAACACCTCAAATCAAATTCATAAATGCACTGTTGAAGAATTTAAGGCTTAGAAAGCATTTCTACAGACTGCGACCAAATGGTCGCATTTTGCGACCAAAATTTGAGAGTGTGCGACTAAACTTTACATCCAGTCGCACATGTGCTACCAGTCAATATGCCTCCCCCACCCTTCATTTTTTTAATACATTAAACATAGAAAGGGCACGTCAATGATCAATGAAATAATCAATGAGACGCGAGCCCACACGCACGCAGGCAAACACTCGCGCACATATTCATGAAACGCGAGCACACACTCGCGTGATGCCTCTGTCATGGGTCTAATGCGTGTGAGAAGAATAGGGAATGCCACTGAGTGGGGGAGGGGCTTAGAGATATTCACGCGCGCGTAAACATCTGTGGGAAGGAAACGGAGACAAATATCATCACAACCTGATATGTGCGCACGTCTGAGCTATAGGTAAGCGAACTATTGATTCGTTCTTCCGACCTGCTGCGAGTGTACCAGTGCCACAGTCTACAGCAGGGGTCTCAAACTCGCGGCCCCCAAGATGATATTTTGCGGCCCCTGCCTCAATATGAAAGTTCAATTTTAATTCGGCCTGCCAGTTTGTATGAAAGACACTTTTTTATTGACGTGCGCGGAGCTGACCAACCAACCACAGTGGGGTATATATCTCTTGGGGGGCGTGACAATGACGGGGCTTGAAAGCAGGAAACCCGACAGCCTCCTCCCTCCCCGGACCACAATAACGAGTTCCTTACTTTCCTTTAGAACGTATTTATTCGCTCGTAATTTTCTAAATACATGCAGTCTGTGCTGAACTTTTCTCTGGGTCGCACAGACCCGGAGGGTTTTGGTTAAGCGCGCGGCGGCGTGTCACCCCGACCACAAACGGTTTATGCACGGCTGTTAGGGCAGCTCACCGCTCCCGCGGGAGTCGGGGCAGCTGAGGAGAATAAATGTCCCACACGTACATGTGTGACAGCTAACGGGGCTTGAACTTTAAATATGTGGGAGTGACAAGATTTAGTCTTAGACACACTGAAAACACGTTGGGGAAAATGCAACGATAGACGTGTTTAAGATGAGAACCTCAGTGAGAACTGTGAGGAAACGGTATGTAACTCCTGAAGTGGCTGCAAGTTTTATTAATATTTTTAAGCAAACTCCTCAGATTTTACCTGCACCCAGTGATTTTATTTTTGATCATTTTAATAACAGACTTCAGTCTTCCAAAGATGCAGTGGCTCCATTCAAAACAAAAACATTAAGAACCACTCCTAAAATGCCATGGAAGACTGATGACATTAAGGGTCTGAAGCAGAACTGCAGGAGAGCAGAGAGGAGATACAGGAAGACAAATTTAATAATTCATAAAGACATTTTAAAAGAACTCAAAATCTACAATAACTATAACGGGCCAGAACCTCCTATTTTTCAAAAATCATTTCAGAAAATAAAAACAACCCCAAATTTCTTTTTAAAACAATTAACAAACAGACTTTAACGAGTCCTCCATGTCATCATCATGGGTCAAATCAATGCTATAAGATCAAACATTTCATCCATGTGTAACACTTTTGATTAAGGATACATTAGACTGGGCAGATTCGTCTCAGCGAGGAAATGTGGAGATGCAAAATCACACAGGACTCCTTCAGCTGATTTGAAGTTTATGTATTTACAGTGAACAAACAACAAAATAATTGACAGACAATATGTACAATGCAAAATAACCATATATATACATATATATATATATATATTTTTTTTTAGTCCAGTGTCCAACAAGTTCACCCTTTTTGGGTGATTCAGAAAGACTCTTTGGAGTCAGCTGAATTAGCTCCAATGATTGGTGCTTGAGCAATGCCGATAAAGTTATTGATGAGGGTTCATGTGATTGTATCCTACCGCGTTAGTAGGGACAGTTGGCTTTTGGTCCAGGTGGGCTCTGTTAGCTCGCCATCAGCAGATGGGAAGAGGATTCCTCCCGATGGAAAAAAACCTGGCCTGTATAAACAGGACCAAATACTTATTTAAAACATGGAATTATGCTTTAAAAATAAGTTCATGACAAAAGCTTTCCAAATATGCGTATTTCCTGTGATTTTCTGATCTGATTTCTGATCAGAAACAATGTAATCACCACAACATAATTCATAATCATCAATTCATAATAATTAACATGCGCATGATTATTAGTTCTGTTCGTTTAGAGTACTCACAATTGATTTTAAAATAAACAGTTCTTACATTTTTCAAAACAATTTGTTTTGTTTACATGATCTCAAACCGGGATCAGCTGTGAGATCAGCTGGCGCCCGCTGACTCGCACACATACAAAAGAAAACTGTGTCACTCACCAGTTGCAGCGTGAGAAAAACGAAAGTTGGAAGTCGAATTAGAAGGCTGTCTGACGCAAGGCGTTGTGTAGCAAGGGTATTGCTGATAACTCCCGAATGTATGCCTCCTGTAAACCATCCCCGCCACTTATTTATAACTCAATGAAACACGGAAGTTGAGTGTGTTGTCACGTTCGGAAGTCTCGCGAGAGTTCCCAAAATTGCGTGTTTCGTTAAAGGGACAGTGCCAGGAAAACATGTGGGTTACACATGCCATACACTAATCTTAACAGACAACCAGCGTTGTTTTTACCAGAAGACACTGGGGAGATTTGTCTTGGTTGATGCGGAGATGCTTGGTCGAGTTGTATCCCAAGCACACTGCTACAACCTGCCTTTTAGATCCCATTCCCACTTCACTTTTTGAAAACATTTTATAGATTCTTTGAGTCAGAGCTTTTAAACATAGTTAACTGCTCTCTTCAGACTGGAGTCTTCCCCTCTGCCTGTAAGACGGCGGTGGTGAGGCCCCTTCTGAAGAAGAGCCAATTAGATCCAATAAATCTAGATAACTTTAGACCCATATCCAATTTACCATTTTTAAGTAAAATTATACAAAAAAGTGTCGCTACTCAACTGCATGAGCTTTTAAATGCCCCAAAAATTGTAGAAAAATATCAGTCTGGTTTTAAGACAAACCATAGTACAGAGTAAGATCGTTAATGATCTTATATTAAACCATGACTCACAGAAATGTTCTGTTCTGGTGCTACTGGATCTTAGTGCCGCTTTCGATACAGTAGATCACCAGATTTCATTTGACAGACTTAGGAGTCTAGTGGGCCTCTCTGGAAATGTTCTTAAGTGGTTTTAATCTTACCTTACAGGGAAACACTTTTATGTAAGTATGGATACGTGCTCTTCAGGAATCCATGAAATAAGTTGTGGGGTTCCCCAAGGGTCGATTTTAGGGCCAATACTGTTTAATTTATATATGTTGCCTCTTGGGGAGGTCATCAGGAGACATGGCGTTGACTTTCACAGCTATGCTGATGATACACAACTTTACATCGCCGTGTCTCCTGATGACCTTGAACCTGTTAACAATCTTTTAAACTGTATTTTAGATATAAAGTCATGGATGGCAGAAAACGTCTTACAGCTCAACCAGGACAAAAATGAAGTTCTAATCATCGGTTCTGAAGAAAAGAGAGAGGTGATTTTACCACATCTTCATAATTTTAAACCTTATCAATGTGTGAGAAACCTGGGCGTACTTTTTGACTCTGAGCTCAATTTTATCCCACACATTACAAATGTCATTAAGACAGGATTTTATCATCTCAAAAACATTGCCAGAGTCCGCCAGTTCCTCTCTCTTGCCAGCACAGAGGTGCTGATGCTAGGGTTGGGTACAGAGCCCTGGTATTGAACGCGCCCCGGGGCCACATTCTTCAAGACCGCAGTATTGTTAAGATCTGACCTAAACGGTTCTGCTATCGGTACTGGAGAAGTCGCTTTATTTTTTGTGTCCCACAAAATAAAAACGTTATCTGGCATATGTAACTCATCAAGTCAGTCAATTTTCCTTTAATTAATTATGTTAATTTCGCTGCCTTCGCTGAACAGGAGAGGTCTGTCTGCCTATTTGTGTGCACGGGGGGCGGGGCTGTTGGGACAGTACGCGCCGCGCGCGCACACACACACAAGACAAGGCAGCGCACACAGTCCGTGGTGGTTTCGTAGGGGACACGTGAGCGCCCCCCCCAAAAAATCCTTTTATTCCCCATACTCTAAGAACACCCATTTCCGTGTAGAATTAATGGTTAATTAAACGATGTCCGTACGTTGAGCTGTGTGTGAACACGCTGCGCGCGCGCGGGGGGGGGGTGCATGAGGAGCGAACAACGAACAGGTAGAAAGGTGGGCCTTACACTCAGCGTTTATGATTCCAGAACCGCAACAAACTAACGGCTGCTCCCTAAAACTTAATAATAATTAATAACTAATGATATTCGTCATGCATAATTAATATAATTTATTGGGTTTAAAAATAAATAAATAAATAGAAACTAATCTGCATCAAAGGGAATTTGTTTCTATCATCTCACTTAACTTAACTCTGGGTGTTTGACAGACAGAAAATTTGTTCAAGGTTGTGGAAAATGGACAAAAGAAGGAAATATGTTCAAAGGAAATATCGGGCTTATAAAGAATGAAAATAATGAAATTAATTATTTAATGTCTTACTGTCTGGAACATTCACATGTATAAAATAAAATGTTTTGTTAAAAAAAAACAATGTTGCATAATGAGGAAATAAAACACTTTATGTTCTCAATTTGTTATTTATTTGTTTATTTTTCGTCCTAAAAAGTATCGATAAGAGTACCGTTAAAATACCGGATCGATAAGCAGTATCGATAAGCGTAGTAGTACCGTTAAAACCTTAACGATACCCATCCCTAGCTGATGCTTTTATTTTCAGTCGTTTAGATTATTGTAATGCCCTGCTCTCTGGTTTACCCAAAAAGTCAATCTCAAATCTACAGCTATTGCAAAACTCAGCGGCACGAGTTCTGACGAGGACCAGAGGGCGGGAAAACATGAGACCGGTTTTAAAATCGCTGCATTGGCTCCCTGTGCGTTTCAGGATTGATTTTTAAATTCTTTGAATGGTTTATAAATGTTTTTATTGTCTTGGGCCTTCTTATTTAAATGATATTCTTTTAAAAAATGAGCCCTCGCGGACCCGGAGGTCCTCCGGTGCTGGCCTCTTAGTTGTTCCTAAGGTGAGGACCAAAACTTATGGTGAGGCTTCGTTCTGCCATATGGTCCTCGTCTGTGGAACGGCCTGCCGGAGAACCTCAGGGCCGCAGAGACTGTAGAGGTTTTTAAGAAGAGGCTCAAGACCCACCTTTTTAATTTAGCTTTTAGTAGATTTTAACTGCTAATTTATTCTATTAGTTTTAGTATAGGCTATTTTATGCATTTATTTTTATTGTATGCATCTTATTCTCAATTTTATGTTTTTATATAGATCTTATGTCTTTAATTTTAGTATCTTCTCGTGATTTTAGCCCCAGTGTTTCTTGTGGGGATGTTTTCCTCTAGGGCTTGCCGGTTTGGTCGGTGGTTGTTGCTGCAGTTCTTGCCCTTGCTGGGGCAGCTGGAGACTAACTTTGCAGCTTGACGGCTGTGAAGTGGACCCCAGTGTTGTCCCAGTCTGGGTGGGCACTGTGGAGATGTTCCAATGGCCAGGCTGGCTCCTGGTATGAAAGGATTCCCAAATACCGTTTCCTCACAGCAGAGCCAAGACATACTTGTTTGTTTGTTTGCTTATATATTTATTTAAAGTTACATAGTCATTATTCCATGGGTCATATGTTTTAACGGAGGGGAGTGGGAAGGGTGAAGGGTGGATTGGGTTTTTACTGTAATATTGTGTGTTAAAGCGCTTCGAGCTGCACAAAATGCATGAGAAACGCCATTTTATAAATAAAGTTTGATTTGATTTGATATACAAATGTCTGAGTTGCATTTGTTAAAGATCAGAATGACATGTTAATCATACACTGAGTCCACTAAGCCATAATGATAGATGACCAATTCTTCTCTGTCATTTCAGCAGCCAGTATGTGAACCGGTTCTCTTCTGGTTTCATCTGTCAAAGCTTTGCTTCCACATTATATTCGTTTATTATTTGTTCCCCACCAGGTTCTTGGGTGAGAATGGATTCCACCAACTAAAAACACAGATGTAACACCCATCCCTTGTAACTGATGAATATACACACACATGGTTAAAAGAAATATATATATATATATATATATATATATCTTACGTTAACCAAGGAATGGTGGGAAAAAAGTTCCTTACACTGAAAAAAAGGGTTTGTTCAGTCCCCCCCCCCCCCCCCCCCCTTTTTTTTCCCCTGTTCCCTGATGCTCGGCTGCGTTGTGGCCAAAAACCAAAGAGGGTCCTCACACCCTAACGAGCAGGGAAATACAACGTACAGGTACTCACGTAGCTGATGGTCACGCCAACTGTTGGCGGGGAAAATGCTCTGCAGACAAACTCTGCGGCATAATCTGACTGTGCAGGACAGAGGAAGAGGCGGGAATCTCTTGAGGCCTGGAGGCTGGGATCGGCTCAGACGAGCGGCACGGTGTGCTCGGTCTTCCAGAGAGTCCAAATAAGACCCGTCTATGGTCAATTTCATAAAAGTCCCTTTAGAACTTTGAACGTTTTTTTGGGTTGTTTTTACCTAGCATTTAGTGAAAAAGTAACACAACACGTCACACTTAACGTTTAGTTAACGACATGCTAAAGCTAGTCGCAATTAGCACTTTGCTGCATAATTTTATTCATCATTTTTGCTTATAATACAATATAGTATTGTAATAAAAAACGAGCAGTTTAAAGTAAACACATCTAGAAAAAAATCATTGCTTACATGACAACGGTTTCCCCATTTCTAAACAGAAAGTTGACTCTGAAAAACATCGTAGCAAACAAGCATTCATTTCAGCGTCAGCTCCGCTCCTCACCAAGGTCTGACTCCAGTGTTGCCAGATCTGAGCGACAGTTTCCAGCCCAAACTCATTGTAAAACCCGCCCACCTCAATAAAAACAAGCCCAAATCTCAACCTAGCAAAAACCTAATGTTGAACGTAAAAGTATAGCCGTAGCCTAATAAAAAATGACGCAATAATAATAAATTATTATATAATAAGTCTGTTATAATATTTTTTTTATAAAATAAGTACAGAAAATCCAGTTATAGGTTTCTCGTATCGTGTACTCTAGATGGCTTTTGATGGCGCCCCCCTCTTTCTGCCACTGCCAGTTGCTGGACCACAGCGTATGTCAATCAGCGGTGGGCTGGTGACTGGTGGATTAGAGGGGGCGGGGCCTACCTGGGTGAGCGTTGGCTGAACGTTCTCCTCCGGCTGAGTGTATGAGCAGGCTGCGCTATTTTTGTCCGAGCTGTAACCATTCTGACAAGGTTAATAAAAGCCAATAAAAGCCCTGCATCATCTCCATCTTTTGGAAATGAACCCAAACGGCAGAATAGGGTTCTGACTCTGCAGAGGCTCTGGGAGTTTTAAAACAGCGTCAATTATTCGCTGATTTTTGTTATTCGCGGGGGGGGGGGGGGGGGGGGGGGGAACTAAACAGGGGGATTACTGTAATGTTTCATATATTCACAATGCTTTTTTTAGGCTATATATTAATTAGTATACTTTTACTTAATATTTTAAATAATAAGAAAAATAATAATAATGACAATAAAACCGCTAAATATTTTGAAAAGCAGCCCAAATTTTATAGACCCGCCCAATGCCAATTTTACCCGCCCAACATAACCAAAAGAAGCCCAATTGGGCGGAAACCCGCCCAATCTGGCAACACTGTCTGACTCTCTCTGCCCGTCTGTGAAAAGATTTTTCAATCGTTCCTCTGAGACACGCCCACTTATCTCTGATTGGATGGATCATTATACAGACAGATAACACAACAAATCACATCTCAGAATGAACAAACGAGACATACAGGTTAGGTTGTGGGGCAAAATAAAACTTTGTTCTTCAAGCAAACACATACACATCGTATTTTTTTTTATTCTTCACTATCTTTTTTTTTTTTACATACACATAGTAACGACACAAAGAAGAAAAAAAAGAAAAACAAATAAAAAAATGAATTGTAGTTTACAATGCTAGGGATTGTCATACAGCATGTGATTGTCAATCAAAATACACAGTTTTATTGCATTTTTGTTTTTCATTACGTTCAGAGATTTAAAATATAAACTGATCTCTTTGTGAAATTTTTCATTTTTATTTGACCAGGATTTGTCATTTAAGGCTCACATATCTCAGGCGTGCAGAACTGCCTTTTTTCACCTGCGGAATATTGCTAAGATCAGAAATATACTTTCTAAGAGTGATGCTGAAAAACTCATCCACGCATTTGTTACGTCGAGGCTGGATTACTGTAACTCCTTGTTAGCAGCGTGTCCTAAGAGTTCCTTAAGAAGTGTCCAGCTTGTTCAGAACGCAGCAGCTAGATTGTTAGCTGGAACCAGCAGAAGAGATCACATCACTCCTGTGTTGGTTTCGCTCCATTGGCTCCCAGTTGATTCCAGAATCAAGTTCAAGATCCTCCTGTTAACCTAGAAGGCCTTACATGGAATGGCCCCGTCCTATATTAAGGACCTCATAGTCCCTTACCAACCAATCAGAACACTTCGCTCGCAAAATGCAGGACTGCTTGTGGTTCCTAGAACCAGTCAAAGTACGGTTGGAGGTAGAGCGTTTAGCCACCAAGCCCCTGTTTTATGGAATAAGCTCCCAGCTCATGGAAGAGAGGCCGACTCAGTTTCTACATTCAAAGTTAGACTGAAAACATTCCTCTGTGGACAGGATTATTATCAGACTAGTTAGTATTCAGAGATATTTAACTTAATGTTAATTTGTTTAAATTAAACTTAATAATAACTATTTCTTTTAAAAGGCTGCTAGAAGTTGAAGCTGGGGTAACTATGGTGCTCCGGGGTTCTGTCCTCTTCTCTTTTAGATTAGATTAGATTAGATTAGATTAGATTTGTTTATTAATCCCACGAATGGGAAATTTCCTTGTCACAGTAGCATGGAGTTTGGCACAAGTATGTACAGACATTAATGACAAGTTAGACAGACACACATTTGAAAGAATATATACAAAAGTAAGAGTGTTCTGATAAATAAACAGGGAAAGAGATGTGCAGGTATTTAGAGGTCATCTGTATATACAGTTTTGTACAGTGAATAAAAAACAAAAACTATGAAAGTATTTACTTAGGCTGGTGTTGAACAGCCTGATAGCAGCTGGGATGAAGGACCTGCGATAGCATTCCTTCTTGCATCGTGGGTGCAGCAGTCTGCCACTGAAGGAGCTGCTGAGGTCTGAAACAGTCTGGTACAGTGGGTGAGAGGGGTTGTCCATGATTGATGTCAGCTTGGCTAACATCCTCCTCTCACCCACCTCCTCGATGGAGTCCAGGGAGCAGTCCAGGACAGAGCCGGCCCGTCTGTTTTCTACTTCTACCCTTCCTCTCCTCTATTTTTGATCATCATTTATCATTTAGTTCTCCATGCTTCTGTTTGGTACAGTGATTCATGTATTGTCCCTCTTTTCCTCTCCCCTCCTGCGGAGTGGGAGTGCTGCCAGACTCCAGTTGTTTCATCCGTGCTCCAGTTCCTGACCGTCTGCCTCGCCTTTGCTCCTGCTCCTACACCTGGCTGTGGATCCTGTCTCCGGCTCGACTCGTGCCTTTGACTGTCCCCACAACCACGGCTGGATGAAGCTCGTCTGCTGGACTTTTATATATGTAGTTGTAGATTTAGATAAGTTAATTCTTCTCTAAGAGTTCTGGTAAATCGCCTGTCCGTCCTGGGGGAGGATCCCTCCTTCATGTGGGCACCCCTGAGGTTTCTTCGTTTTTTCCGGATTACGGTTTTTTGGGAGTTTTTCCTAACCGCGAAGGGGGTCTAAGGGCAGGGATGCCAGTATAGCTTAGTCAGTTTGTTAGTTCATTTTAGTATTTTCCTATTGCACTCTTTGTATTCGTGATCCTTTTGAGTTCATGTTTTACTTCGAAGCCCATTGAGACGACTGTTGTTGTGATTTTGGGCTATACAAATAAAATTGAATTGAAATTGAATTGAAATGTAATGAATAATGGTTTGGTTTTTAAGAATCTGCTCTTATGAATGAAAAATTTCCCAGATATTAACAAATTATTGACTGTCAAATCAAATAGATTATCACCAGAAACTACTCCAAATAATATGATGTGCTTTTGTAATTTTTTATTTTTATTTTTTGATTTTGATTTTTGTAATTTAATAGAAATAAGAAAGGGAAACTTTGAGGAGCACAAAATAAAACTTTCCCTGTGTCCGAATTACCGCCCTAACCCCTATATAGTGCCGTCACCATTTTGTAGGGGTGTCTTTTTTTTTTTAAATAATCATTACAAAACTCTCGCAGACACAACCACACAATGATGCAAGCCACAGCTCTTTACAAAAACAAAGATAAAAAAAAAACAAGAATGTATACATATATAAAAAAATCAAAAAAATCTTTCAGCATAAATTCAAATACAAGGCAATCAACCTTCTGGACCCTAGATTTGTAACCATTCTGTAGCAGATTTACAAATGTCATCAATGAAAGGATTTGAGTTGTGAATACATTTCAATGAGGATAAATACAGTCTGACTTCATTTTTAAAGCACAGTAAATTCAGCCGATCTTATTTCCACTTTTTCTTATGAATATGATATTTTCCCAAAATCAGGAGGATGTTCACTACTTTTGCTGTCTCTTTTGGCAACTTAATGTTATAAAACAAAATATCTCTTTCTGTGAACTGTATGTTGTTAATTTTTTGACTAACAGAATTATGAAATTTTGCCAGAATCTTTGGATCGCATTTCCTCATTTCTTTAATTTTGGGGATCACTGACCATTCTATGAATTTCCATAGTTGAGCACTTGATGTGACGGGTGTCTCAGTTATTTTATATTTCACTTTTCTATTAAAGTCATGGTATATTTTATTTTTACAGAATTTGTTTAGATATTTATTATCTAATTTTTCCAACTGAGTTTTATGTCTCCTATTACTAAGAAGTTTAATTTGAACATAGGAAGACAATATTGTATTTTTTATTAAATGTATTAAAGCAACTGGAATTGCTCTGTAAGTTTTCTGAAATTCCTTGGTTGAACATTCAATATCATATTTCCTTTTAAAGTCTCTTAACTGAAAAATTTCTCCATTTGAATCAAGAATATCACTTACAAAAAAGATCTTGTGGTCAAACCAATTCTGATGAAACATTGTCTTCCTGTGTGTGGTAATTACTCTGTTGTTCCACAGGGGGGCGCAGTGAGGGGGGAAATTGTGACAGAATATAATTTTCCAGTGGAAAAGTACTAGTTTGTGAAATTCTGAAATCTTTATAGAAAGTTTGGAAATTTCAAAGTCACATCTCAGCAAAAAATGTAATCCACCTACTTTTTTGAAGATGTTTTTGGGAATATGAAATCATATTGAGTCAGGATTTGCTATAAAGTTTTTTAACCATTTTATTCTAAGGGTTCCGACCATTGATTTAAAATCAGTCGTCTTTATACCCCCAAATTATATTCCTTAATAAGTTGAGATGTAATGGGTCTTATTTCTCCAAATAAATTTATAAATAACTGAGTTAAATTTTTTGACATTCTTTGGGTTAATGTAGAGAGATTGGCATGGATATATTAATGTCATGACTTGAAGGATTGACAGACCCAGATGCTGAAACCCAGAGTGAGGACGAGGATTGGTGAAATGTAAGAAATGAGTTTTATTTTCCTTCCAGGAAAGTTGGTGTGGTTTGGTGGGCAGCTGGAGAGGAAAGCGGCTTGTGGCGCGGCTGGAGGTAAAAGCGCGGTGTCATAATTCTCAGGCAGGACAGACCCAGACGCTGAAACCCAGAATGATAACACAGATCAGTGGCTTGGTAAGTAGATTTTAATCTCACTGGAGATAACTAGATTATTTTGACAGGATGGCAATCCAGACTGGAAGGAGGCTCGTGACGTGGCTGGAGGTAATATTGCGGCTGATAATTCCTGACATCCTCAGAGGCAGCAGGTGAGAAACAGGTGACTTCCACACAGGTGACCTTCGTGTTGATGAATCCTGTGACAAGGAGATATAACGTTAGTTCGAGGCAAGGCAAGGAAAAAGCAAGGCATGGGCAGAACTAGACCAGGCATAGTCACCATAAGGGGTAACGAACTGGCGTTGAATGATTGAGCTGGATCTCCTTAAGAGCAGGCTGGTTGATGAGGGTGAAGTGGCCACAGCTGGTGGAGTCAGGAGCAGAGCAGAGCAGAGGGGGGCGGGGCTGACAGAGGCACCGTGACACGCGGCTTGGCAAAGCTTGAGGTTTCCTCTGGACTGCTGGAGAACTCGAGCCCTCCATAGGTTTGGTTTTGGAAAATCATTCATCAATTGGATTAAAATATCATATCATAACCCCAATGCATCAGTTAGAACTAATAAACAGACTTCCAACAGTTTTTTTCTCGGAAGAGGAACCAGACAGGGTTGCCCACTCTCTTCCTCTCTTTTTGCTATATTTATTGAGCCTCTAGCTGCAGCAATAAGACAGAATGAGAGCATTATAGGAATAAAAACCAAACACAGCCATCATAAAATTAGTCTCTATGCAGATGACATATTACTGTTTTCAAATAATTCTCATTCTGTGAATAAAACAGCAACAATTATTCATGAATTCTCCTCCATATCAGACTACTCCATTAATTGGAATAAATCTGTTTTATTACCACTGAACAGTAATGCGGAGCAAAGACTCACGATACCAGTGAAATCAGGCAACATCAAATATCTAGGTATTTATTTTCCCCCAAATTATCAGAACTGGTGCAGCTAAACCACACCCCATTACTGAAAAACATACAGGACGATCTAACACGCTGGACCAACCTGCCTCTGTCCCTTATGGGCAAAGTAGCCACAGTTAAAATGAAAATCTTACTAAAAGTTAATTATCTCTTCTCAATGATTCCCACACAACCGACACTAAAATGGTTCAAAATACTAGACTCATCCATATCAAGCTTTTTATGGAACAATAAGCCTGCAAGAATTGGTCTAAAAACTTTAAAATCTGCAAAAAGCTGTGGAGGATTAGAATTACCTAACTTCCACAAATATGTTCTTGCAAATAGATTACAATACAACGTAAAATGGTTAAAAAATAATCCAGAAACCAACTCATGGTTAAACTTGGAACAGGCGTTATGTGGAAAGATCAACCTGTCAGACCTTCCATTTATTAGCCAAACAGTTAAAAAACAGGACTGTTTCCAAAGTATTAATATAAAAGCCACTTTAACAGCCTGGTAGGAATTTCTTAAAATATGTAACTCGTCAATTCAACCGTGCAGAATGACACCCATCTGGAACAACCAAGATATCCTAGTAAACAAAAATATTTTACACTTCCCAGCTTGGCAAGCAGGGGGGGTAACATTACTAGAGCACTTAATTATTGACAGAAGATTCATAACACCCCAGGTACTACAAGACAAACATGGAATAAATAACTTCTTGGAATTTCAGCAACTTAAATCTATTATTACTAAAAAGTTTAAATACAGACACAACGATTTAAAGCTACCAGAAGTAGTTACCTTTTTGATTAATTTTTCAATTAATAAAACTCTCTCCAAAATGTACAAAGTCTTGTGCAATTTAGATAATAATATTTCACTTCCAATATCAAAATGGGATGATTTGAGAATCAGCACAGATGAAAACTTCTGGTCAGAATTTTGTCTAAACACCTTTAAACTGACAAAAAGTCCAAATTTGCAGCTAATCCATTTGAAACTCTTCACAGAATTTACTACACTGGACAGAGGATGTTCAAGATGGGTCTCAGTAACTCAGACATTTGTGAGCACTGTGACAGTAATCTACCCGATAGTTACATGCACGCACTATGGTTCTGCACACCTGTCCAGGCTCTCTGGCAGCAGGTATGTGCCGATCTATCAGTCTGGCTTAAAGTTTCAATCACGGCTTCACCGTCACTTTGCGTGCTTGGTGACATGAGTGCCATCGAAGTAGAAGGAGAATTATTAAATATCATTTTCATAACTCTTTGTATTGCTAAAAAACACATTTTAACAAATTGGAAAAACAAGAAAAATATTAAAACCGCAAGCGGCGTTGTATGGCCCGCAGACGCACCCCACCTTCCACGCCCAACTCTATGCACCACCACCGCCCTTCCCGCTCTCACCACCCTCACTGCCCACCTTTGATCAAAGCTAGTCAAAGCAGAATATGCTAATTATGCTAACTATGCTAATTTGGCTAAAAGTGCTAGCATAGCGATCAGCATCATCAACTGACTCAGAAAAACACATTGCTCCATTGGTGAAAGCTATATGTCGTAAGTTGATAAAAAAAAACACTTTTTTTTTTTTTTTGGCGGCATTTCTGTTGATTTTATCTCCATAGCAACCATTTCATGTTTTGGTCCCCTCGGAGGACGAACAGATTGACGTCAGTTTCAGACAGATCGGAAAAAGTAAAATTTTTGTCATACTAAGCAACAGTGGTTTTATGCTAACCACGCCCACATTCCTTATATGTCCATGTCCAGTGTTTTTCAATGTATGCAGTTTCAGACATGAATGCATGCATTCAAATTTCACAGTAGTCAATTGAAAAACATAGGAGTTATAACAGTGCGCCAATTTGCTAGCTCGCCACGCCCACGCCGTTCAAAATCTACAACTTCTAATTGCAACATTTTTTCCACAGTAGCTCGCCATTGATGCCCAAAAAGTTTCGAGATGATCCATGAAATTTCCAACGGCAAGTTTACGTTTGAATCCGGTGGTAAAGGTCATTTTTATAGAAAATTCAAGATGGCCGCCTCTTCCCAAGGTCAAAGGTCGACGAAACTCCAGAGGTGATTGTAAACTTACGCTAGGGACATGTGAGTCAAATTTTGTGAAAATCGCTCGAATTTTTTTTTCCATATTATGTAAAAACGCGAAAAACTCAAAATGGCAGATTTTGGCACAAAATGGCCGCCAAACCATAGGTAGTGTCGCCATCACATATGACTTCAAAACTTTGTTTGGATATATCGGACAAAGTTATCTGGGTTTCGTTAGCCTATACGATCTCCGCTGAGGCAATCTGCGGCTACCCCGGCCGGTTGGCTGCCTTGGTCCCATCGAGGCCTGAGCAGAGCTCTCCCAGGGCCGGCGCCTGGGGGTGGGGGCCTGGGCTCGCTCCTGGGGGGGGCGGCGCTTTCTGGCTCCTCTCTCTCTGTGTGGGGTAGGTCGTGCTGGGCCTGGGGAGTCGGCGCCTCGGGGGATGGGACCCCGGGGCTGGTGGACCTGGGCCCTATGCTGGGGGACAGCTGTTTGACCACCGGGGGACAGTCTACCAGCTTTCCCCAACCTACGCCCTTCCTCATATAATCTCATATTAGGGTGAGGGGGTGGGAGGTTTAGCATGCGATGCACCTTGGGGTGCGGCTTTTTGGCAGTGGTCCCCCTCCCGTGGTTGCCGTATGGAATGGCCCCCCCTCTCTCGGTTTTATTTGCACCTTAGACATGTAGGGTCCTTGGTAGGGGGGGTGCTTGGAAATCACTGCCAGCCAGCAGCAGATGTCCTCTTAGAATCAGAATCAGAATCACTTTATTTGCCAAGTACAGCGCATGTCCAGGGAATTTGACTTCGGTTACTTGTGCTCTTGTGCAAACTAGCAAGGTAGAAGGATAAATAATAAAAAGATAAATAATAAAAAAAGGTAGATGTAAGGTAGCTGTATGAGTAAATAAACATAACTGAATAAGGAAATAGATTAAAATAAAAAAGGTAAAAAAAAATGCAGCAGCAGTAATTCCAGTTGGACAGTTTATGTGGTTGTACAGTGTCCTTGAGTAGTCTGGAGTCAGGTTTTCATAAGAGTGACAGCTTGGGGGAAGAAGCTGTCTTTGTGGCGAGTGGTTTTGGTTCGCAGTGTCCTAAAGCGCCGCCCTGACGGGAGGAGGCTGAAAAAGCAGTGTCCAGGATGAGAGGGGTCTTTTACGATCCTGCCAGCCCGCTTCCTGGCTCGGGATCGGTACAGGTCCTGAATGGGGGGAAGGCTGGAACCAATAATCCTCTCAGTAGATCTAATGATTCTCTGAAGTCTGTTTTTGTCGTGTCTGGTAGCTGAACCAAACCAGACCGTGATGGATGTGGTCAGGACAGACTGGATTATTGCAGTGTAGAAAATGGTCAGCAGCTGCTGAGGCAGGTTGAACTTCTTGAGTTGTCGCAGGAAGTACAACCTCTGCTGAGCCTTTTTCCGGAGTGAGTCAATGTGAGCGGTCCACTTAAGGTCCCGTGAGATGGTGGACCCCAGGAACCTGTGTGAGTCTGTTGAGGGGACAGTGCTGTTGAGAATTGTGAGTGTGTGTGTGTGTGTGTGTGTGTGTGGGGTGTTCCTCCTGAAGTCCACTGTCATCTCCACTGTTTTAAGTGGGTTCAGCTCCAGGTGGTTCTGGCTGCTCCAGAGGACTAGCCGCTCCACTTCTCCTCTGTATGCAGTCTCATCACCGTCCCGGATGAGCCCAAATACTGTGGTGTCATCTGCAAACTTCAAGAGTTTCACAGAGGGGGCTCCTGATCTGCAGTCATTGGTGTAGAGGGAGAAGAGCAGAGGGGAGAGAACACACCCCTGGGGGGTGCCAGTGTTCAGGATCCGGATGCTGGATGTGGAGCGACCCAGTTTCACCTGCTGCCTCCTGTCGGTGAGGAAACTTGTGATCCACTGACAGGTGGGGAGAGGCACGGCGAGCTGGGACAGCTTGTGGTGGAGGAGCTCTGGGACGATGGTATTAAATGCAGACCTAAAGTCCACAAATAGAACCCGTGCGTAGGTGTCTGCAGAGTCCAGGTGGTGCAGGATGTAGTGGAGAGCCATGTTGACTGCATCATCCCCTGACCTGTTTGCTCTGTAGGCAAACTGCAGGGGGTCTAGCAGAGGCTCTGTGATGACCTTCAGGTGGTTCAGCACCAGTCGTTCGAAGGATTTCATGACTACCGAGGTCAGGGCGACTGGTCTGTAGTCCTTTAGTCCTGTGACTGGGGACTTCTTCACGCAATATTACCTTCCGTAATGCTAAGGATATCGACCTGGAGAATTTATCTGTCCTGATCAGTGAACTTCAAAATACAGACAGTTTTACAGTTCCAGATCAACTTGTTTCACACTACAACACACACCTGCACCACATCCTCAACACACTTGCTCCACTCAAATCCAGATCTGTCTCATTCACCGACACTGCACCCTGGTACACCCCCTCTCTAAGACAGTTAAAAGCAAAAGGTCGCCAACTTGAAAGACTCTACACCAAAACCGGACTAAGTATCCATAAAGACATGTACACGCAGCACATTCTCCACTATAAAGACTGCATCTCCAAAACCAAATCTGCCTACTACTCCAATCTCATCAATTCAAATAAAGAAAATTCAAAGATTCTTTTTTTTCTCATCTCTTACATCACCAAACCTCCTGACTCCCTTCCATCACATCTCTATTCAACTGATTTCTGCAACCCCTTGGCTTCATTTTTCACCACAAGAATTCACCTTATCCATCAACAGCTTACCCCCTACTCTGCTCCATTTCTATCTTCCATTCCATCTTTTACGTCTGATGATTCGTTTTCTTCATTTACCCTACCCACAGTTAGTCAAATCTCTACATTAATTAAAAAATCCAAACCTTCCACATGCCAGCTTGACCCACTGCCCACCATCCTTGTTAAAGCTACAGCTCCCTCTCTTTGTCCTCTCATCACCAACATAATCCATGCTTCCCTCACCTCTGGAATTTTTCCTCCTGCACTGAAAACTGCTGCTGTCACTCCCATACTTAAAAAACTGGTTGCAGATCCAACAGACCTTAATAATATCCGTCCCATTTCCAACCTTCCATTCATTTCAAATATTCTTGAGAAAACAGTATCTGCTCAGCTTCATGCTCATCTGTCCTCCAATAATCTGTATGAACTTTTCCAATCTGCCTTCTGTCCCCTTCATAGTACTGAAACTGCTCTTCTAAAAATTACTAATGACCTTCTCCTCTCTGCTGACTGTGGTTTATTATCCATCTTCCTTTTGCTTGATCTCAGTTCAGCTTTTGACATCATTTCTCATTCTATCCTCCTGAACAGACTCTCTTCCATTGGCATCTCTGGCACCGTCCTCTCCTGGTTTCATTCCTACCCGTCTGACCGTACTCAGTTTATCCAACTGAAATCTTTCACTTCTCATTCTGGCCCCATCACAACTGGTGTCCCTCAGGGTTCTGTGCTCGGTCCACTCCTCTTTATTATCTAACTTCTCCCGCTTGGTCATATTTTCCAAAAACATCACATCCATTTCCATTGCTATGCGGATGACACGCAGCTCTATCTTTCCAGCCAACCCAACTCCACACTGCGTCCATTAGCGCTGGTTGACTGCATCAATGAAGTCAAATCATGGTTCACCTCAAACTTTTTAAAACTCAATAGCAATAAAACTGAACTTCTTCTGATAGGCACCAAATCCACCCTGAGCAAGACCAACCATTTCTCTCTTTCCATTGACGGCTCCACCATCTCCCTCCCCTCAGGTAAAGAGTTTGGGTGTCATCCTCGACAGTAGTCTCTCTTTCACTTCTCACATAAACAGCGTCACCAGATCAGCCTACTTCCATCTACGCAACATCCAACGTCTACGTCCCTCCCTCACTACTCAGTCCACTGCTGTACTGGTACATAGTCTTGTTACTTCCCGCCTGGACTATTGTAACTCTCTTCTATTTGGTCTCCCACAAAAAACCCTCCATAAACTTCAAATGGTTCAGAATTCAGCTGCTCGTATCATCACACGCACTCCCTCCATCAACCATATCACACCTATTCTTCAACAGCTTCACTGGCTCCCCATCCCATTCCGCATTCAATACAAAATCTTGCTCTACACATTCAAAGCCTTTCACAACCTTGCACCTCCATATCTCTCTGACCTCCTTCATGTCTCCATACCTGCTCGCTCCCTCCGCTCCTCTTCTTCTATCCAGTTTTCTGTCCCTTCTGCCCGTCTCGTCACCATGGGGGCCGGGCATTCAGTTGCTCTGCTCCCCAGCTTTGGAACTCACTCCCCCCCCGGACCTCCGCAACACTGACACACTCCCACACTTCAAATCAAAGCTTAAAACTCATCTTTTTCAAATGGCCTATTCACTTTAACATTAACCTTTTCACGTTTTTATATATTTTTTATTTAGTTGTGTATTTATTTAAATTGTTGTTGTTGTTTTAGTGTTTATTGTTTTTTATACTGTATACAGGCTGTGCAGCGACCTTGAGTGCCCAGAAAGGCGCCTTATAAATAAAATGTATTATTATTATTATTATTATTCTTGGGGACTGGAATGATGGTGGAGAGTTTGAGACAAGCAGGTACCACACACATCTCCAGGGAGCCACTGAAGATCCTGGTGAAGATGGGAGCTAGCTGGTCAGCACAGACTTTCAGGCAGGAGGGAGAGACTCCATCGGGTCCTGGAGCCTTCCTGATCTTCTGCTTCTGGAACTGTTGACGCACATCTCGTTCACAGATCTTCAGTGCGGATGAGGAGGCAGGTGTGGGGGAGGTTGGGATTGCAGGTAAATCCTGTGTGATGGAAATGGTGGCTGAGGGGGAAGAGGATGTTCTTTCAAACCTTGAGTAGAAGTCGTTAAGCTCCTCAGCCAGGTGGTAACTGTCTGAGGGGCAGGGGGATGGTCTCCTGTAGTTGGTGATGGTCTGCAGGCCTTTCCAAACTGCAGAAGAGTCGTTGGCCAAAAACTGGTCCGTTAGCTTTGCAGTGAAGGACCTCTTTGCCGCCTTGATCTCCTTTGTTAGCTTGTTTCTAGCCTGCTTATACCGGTCCCGATCTCCACTCCTGTAGGCCTCTTCTTTGTCCTGACGTGGCTGCCTCAGTTTAGCAGTGAACCATGGTTTGTTGTTGTTGAATGTGCAGAAGGTTTTAAGGCCTGTTCACACCGGGACGAATTTCGCCGGCGATTTTCGCCGACGTTTAACGCCTCGTGACTAAACAAAGGGCACCAACGAGAGTGTGCACACCGACGCGAAAAAACGCCACGCGTTAAAGCGTCAAAAAAAAAAAAACGCCTCGGGTTCGTTTTTTTTTTTCGACGCGTCGCGTCGAAATCTACTCGACCAATGAGAATGGCGCTTTTGCTCACGTGTCTGGAGCTTCTGAAGTTACAGTAAAACACAACTTGGGGGCGCTCAAACACAAAACTGCCTTGCTGAGCACACATACCAGCGAAGAAGATAGACGCCAAGTAGCGTCTACACAGCCGCGAAGCAATAATGACGGACATTCTAAAATATCCCCGAACCAAGCACCAGTTGGAGCTACTGATGCTTGAAATATTCACGTTTTCTTTGTTTGATTCTGACAAGCGTGTAAATACTTGCTCTCTTCTTCTGAGTGAAAAGCGACTTTAAGAAGCGTAAAGTTGCGCAGCGCCACCTTGTGTACAGGAGTATTTCTGTTTTACATTAAGCGCCATCTAATGTCAGGGAATGAAATTGCATGTTCACTCCACTCATCGTCAGCGAAAATCGCCTGGGTGTGAACACAAAAAACGTGGCGAAAAACGCTGGCGAATAACGCCTGGCGAATATTCGTCCCGGTGTGTACGGGCCTTTAGTCTGCACACACATGTCCTCACAAAAACTGATGTATGGTGTGACAGTGTCAGTGAGTTCATCTAGGTCTGAGGCAGCAGCCTCGAAGACGCTCCAATCAGTGCAGTCAAAGCAGGCTTGCAGTTACAACTTTGACTCATCTGACCATCTCTTCACAGTCTTCACTATGGGCTTAGCTGATTTCAGCTTTTACCTATAGGTAAAAGCTGAAATCAGCTAAGCCCAGGCAGCGCGGGAAACAGAGTGATATGCGTCCGTTATTGTTGTGTAGCAGTGGTCCAAAATGTTCAAGCCTCTGGTGGGGCAAGTCACGTGCTGTTTGTATTTGGGTATTTCAGCCTTGAGGTTTGCTCTGTTGAAATCCCCGAGTGTAATCACCAGAGAGTCAGGGTGGTTTCTTTCAACCTCTGTGATCTGGTCAGCGAGTTGCTGTAACGCCTCCGTTACGCACGCCTGTGGTGGAATGTAAACACCGACCATCACGAACGAGGAAAACTCCCGCGGAGAGTAGAATGGTCTACAGTTTATGAAAAAAGTCTCCAAGTGCGGGCTGCATGTCTTCTTTAGCACAGTGACATCTGTGCACCAACCTTCGTTTATATAGAAGCCCGTTCCGCCTCCCTTTGATTTCCCTGACAGCGCGGTGTTGAGGTCAGTTGCGGTCCGCACGGTGCAGCTGGAAGCCCGGCAGATGAAGTGCGCTGTCTGGGATGTGTTCACTGAGCCAGGTTTCAGTAAAGCACAGGGCGGAGGAGCAGCGAAAATCTGAGTTTTTGTTAAGGAGAAGCAGCAGTTCATCCACTTTGTTGGCCAGAGAGCGGACGTTTCCTAGGTGTATGGCTGGTAGAGCGGTGCGTAAACCACGCTGCCTTCGTTTGACCAGCGCGCCTGCCCGCTTACCACGTTGACGCCGTTTCCTAAGTCCACACAGGGCTGCTGCGCCTCCGATCAGGATCTCCAAAAAACTATCCGTGTGAGTGAAAACAGGATTAAAAAGTCTGGCACTGGACTCCCCGATGTGCAACAGCTCTTCTCTGCTGAATGTAACCGCAGTGGGAGAGCGGAGAGCAACGCTAAAAGGGAAAAAAGTAATAAGTGCGAGAGAGCACAGCACCGAGGCAGCCATCCGCGGCGCCATCATGTGTATGATCTTAGTGCCCTACCCACCAATTTTAACCGCACCTTAGACATTTAGGCCCCCTTGGTGGGGAGGGTGATGGGACATCACTGTGAGTAATCAGGTGTCCCCTCAGTGCCCTACCCGCCATTCTAACTGCACCCCCTTAGTGCACACACCCTTTCCCCTTCAAAATATACATTCCAACATAAACACACATGCACACACACCCTCACAAACACACACACACTCATTCCGCAAGGAAGGTGGGACCTTGGACCATCTGTGTCCTACCCCAGTGGTCCCAAACCTTTTTCATGCCACGGACCGGTATGACGTCACACAAACTTTCGCGGACCGGTCTTTCAAATATAGGCGGATGATTATGTAGCAATACTTGGATGATGGAGGATCAAATACGTGACAAGACGAACCCTGTGCTTTTATTTTGACACGCTTAACAGTTGACATCCCACAGGTCTCATCATCCTCTCCCTTTCCCACACTCTCATGGTGCAAAAAAAGTACAAAAAAAGTACGAGGTGAGTTTCTGCTTCATACAGGCGTTGAGACTTTAAACGTGATCTTGGGTCTGAATGTTCTTTAGATGTGACAAAGACTGATCACATGCAGATGTGGAGACAAACACACACTCACACACTGCAGTGAGTGACGGGCAGTGGGTTTTACGTTTTACAATCCCTACGCGATTCACCTGCTGCCTGTCCCCCCCACCCCCACCCCCTGCTTTCTTCCTCACAGATCCCGTCTCCGCAACTGCGCGCTCTTCCTCAGAGATGGGAGCGCGCAGTTTAAAGGCCCGTACACACCGGGACGAATATTCGCCAGGCGTTATTCGCCAGCGTTTTTCGCCACGTTTTTTGTGTTCACACCCAGGCGATTTTCGCTGACGATGAGTGGAGTGAACATGCAATTTCATTCCCTGACATTAGATGGCGCTTAATGTAAACAGAAATACTCCTGAACACAAGGTGGCGCTGCGCAACTTTACGCTTCTTAAAGTCGCTTTTCACTCAGAAGAAGAGAGCAAGTATTTACACGCTTGTCAGAATAATACAAAGAAAACATGAATATTTCAAGCACCAGTAGCTCCAACTGGTGCTTGGTTCGGGGATATTTTAGAATGTCCGTCAATATTTCTTCGCGGCAGTGTAGACGCTACTTGGCGTCTATCTTCTTCGCTGGTATGTGTGCTCAGCAAGGCAGTTTTGTGTTTGAGCGCCCCCAAGTTGTGTTTTACTGTAACTTCAGAAGCTCCAGACACGTGAGTAAAAGCGCCGTTCTCATTGGTCGAGTAGATTTCGACGCGACGCGTCGAAAAAAAAAAACGAACCCGAGGCGTTTTTTTTTTTTGACGCTTTAACGCCTGGCGTTTTTTCGCGTCGGTGTGCACACTCTCATTGGTGCCCTTTGTTTAGTCACGAGGCGTTAAACGTCGGCGAAAATCGCCGGCGAAATTCGTCCCGGTGTGAACAGGCCTTTAGGCACGGCAATTCACAGGTTTGCGGGTGGTACAAACTCTGTGAAATAATAGAAAATTGTAAACTGATAGTTTTCTCTCCAAGCACCGCTACTACTGCGCGCCTCTGGCATCGCATCGCGCCCGAGAAGGAATGGACTTCTTTTTCTTTCGGCTTTTCCCATCAGGGGTCGCCACAGCAAACAAGTTGCATGGTAAATTTGGCAATGTTTCACGCCGGATGCCCTTCCTGACGCAACCTTTTCAAAGCAACTGGGCTTGGGACCGGCACAGAGGTAGAGAAGGGAACAGGGAGCAGCCCGGATTTGAACCCTGGTTTCACGGACGGAAGGCGCCACAAACCAGCACGAGCTAAACCGGCTCCCTCCGAGAAGGACTGAAGTAATGAAAAAAAAAAGTATAATTAAAGATTTGTTTTCGAGCCACATGTGACCATCAAAAGAGCCATATATGGCTCGCTAGCCATAGGTTCCCGACCCCCGTATTAGAAGATGTCCGATTGGCCGTTCTGCATGTCAAACAAGTCCCGTACTTCTCGGTGAAGAATTTGATTGGCTGGTGGATTGTTTAGAAGTTCTTTTTTTGGGCTTGGGTGTGGGGGTGCGTGGTGGGGGGGTGGTCCCTTTGCCTGTGCTGGGGGGGGTTGGCGGGGGGCCCTGCTCGGGGGGGGGGGGGGGGGGGGGGGGCGCTGGATGGGCTGCCCATCTGCACCTGGGGCTGGGATCGGCCCTTCCCTGGCTCTGGGACGGGACGGGACAACCCTCTCGGGGCCACCGGTCGCTCTGGGTGTCATCCGCTTTGGCTGCGGGGTCTGGGGTGGGGTGGGGGCTTGTCGGCCCTGTCCTGTGGGGGGGCGTTCTGGGGGGGCCCACTATTGGTACGGGGCGGGGGGGGTTGACGGGTCGGGGTCTCCGCTGAGGCCATCGGCGGTTGCCCCGGCCGGTTGGCTGCCTCGGTCCCGTCGAGGCCTGACCAGAGCTCTTCTTCGTTTGGGGGTGGGGGCCTGGGCTTGCTCCGGGGGGGGGGGGGGACGCTTTCTGGCTCCTCTCTCTCTGTCTGGGGGACAGTCTACCAGCTGTCCCGAACTCATCCCCTTCCTCATATAACCCCATATTAGGGTGAGGGGTTGGGGGGTTTAGCCTGAGATTTGCCTTGGGGGGGAAGGGCTTTTTGGCAGTGGCCCCCCTCCTATGGTTGCCGTATGGAGTGGGCCCCCCCTTTCGGTTTTATTTGCACCTTAGACATGTAGGGTCCTTGGTAGGGGGGGTGCTTGGACATCACTGCCAGCAAGCAGCAGATGTCCTCCAAGCACCCTACCCGCCAATTTTAACCGCACCTTAGATATTCAGGGCCCCTTGGTGGGGAGGGTGAGGGGACAACACTGTGAGTAATCAGGAGATGTCCCCTTAGTGCCTACCCGCCAATTTTAACTGCACCCCCCTTAGTACACACACCCCTCCCCCCTCAATATATACATTCCAACATAAACACACACACATGCACACACACACCCTCTCAAACACATACACGCACACACATTTTGCAAGGAAGGTGGGACCTAGGACCATCTGTCCCCTACCCCTTCCCTGGTGGGGGGTGCGGGCCCCTTGGCAACGGCGGCCGTGTCCCCTGTGTGCCGGCTTCCTGGGCCCGGCGGTTCTCTCTCCGCGCGGTGGAGGCGTTTACATTACACCTGAGCCGGGTGTGTTCGTGTCCCTGGGGGGTGGGTCCTGGTCCTTGCCCCTGAGCGCTGGGCCCCGCCAAATTTCCAACTGTGGAGATCTTGGGAACACGTGATGCTGTAGTATCGCGAGAGCCGACGAGAGGAGTGTGGTGAGTTTACTTGGCGGCGCGTAAGTTGTGAACAAACATTTTTGATTTATTTCATTACACCGCCATATTTAAATAATCCAGAAAGTTAAAAAATAAAAATCTGAAAAAGTTTGTCAAGCATTTGCCAGCCTGGATGACCTGGAGGACCTGGAGAATTACATCGACGAGTGTTTCAATACCTGCCACATGAGGAAATCCAACAACGCCACTCCGTCCACCAAACGAGGCCGCCCCGAAGACTCCCCGGGGGCTGCCTCCTCCCCAGGCAGCAACATGAGTGATATCCTGGATTCAATTGATAAAAAGCTCTCCAGCCTTGATTGCTGTTTAAATCTGCTGGAAATCCTCCATAAGGAATTCCAAGGTCTGCGAGAGTCTCTGGAGTTCAGCCAACAGCAGGTGCAGGAGCTCGCAGCGGAGAACCAGGCCTTCAGAGAGACCGTGAAGACCCTGAGCAACGACACCGCCCGTCTTTCTGAGGAAAACCGATCCATCAAAGAAACCCTCCTGGATCTTCAGGCGAGGAGCATGAGGGACAATGTAGCGATCGCAGGGATTCCAGAAGATGCAGGAGAAGACCCGGAGAACATTGTTAAGTCCTTCATAGAGGTCCACCTGAAGCTCCCCAAGGAAGAAGTCCAGAAGATCTCCTTCCACAGGGTTCACCGGCTCGGAGGAAAAAGGCCGGACAATCAGCGTCCCCGTCCTATTGTTGCTAAATTTGAACATTATAAACAAAAGGAGCTAGTAAAAAGCAGAGGACGAGAGCTGAAAGGCACACATTACAGCGTGAATGATCAGTTTCCAGGCGAGATCCTCCGCCGGCGGAAAATCCTCTTCCCGCTGAGGAGGAAGCACCTGTCTGCTGGAGCCCGTGCGGTGGTTGCCGTTGATAAACTTTTTGTGAACGGCAAGCTGTTCCGGGACCCAGAGGTAACACCCTGGCTGTGCTGAAGGCTTTCAGAGGCCCACTGACATCTGCGCCGCCCAGAAGAAACCCGCAAACTTATTTAACTAGGAAATAATCGGATCATCAATAATCCACACCTCTCAGGAAAACTGTCTTTTCTTTCTCTCACATTCATGTTTCTGTTGTTGTTTCGTTGTTTTTGTTTTTTGTTCTTTATCTTTTCTATCTCTTTTCTCTTGTCCCCCCCCCCTTCCCATGTCCTCATATGTGAATCAGGTAAAGTCAACGCAACCACGGTGAGTATTTATTTATGCACGGAACGGGCGCGCGCGCATACTAGCGTGCTTAAGAGCATGCACACGCGATCCCGCACACACACGTTGATAAACTACAAAAACCTCACTTAGGCTCACACAGGACGCACGCAACATGCAACTCACAGCCAAGACACGTTCACCCACAACGCATAGCGCTTGTCAGTGTAGCAGGTACGCACAGCGGGCACGCGCACACGGACGGGCACACGCACTATTTAGCCTTGCACTCTCCCGGTTAGAACAGCTATGAACAGTCTTAACATCGTTAGCTGGAATGTGCGTGGACTTGGTTCTGGGCCAAAGAGATTGAAAGTGTTAAATCACCTGGATGGTCTTAAAGCAGATATAGCTTTACTGCAGGAAACCCATTTATCTTTATCAGCTGGTCATCTCCTGTGCTGTTCCCAGTATCCAGTTATGTATTCTGCCAGTTTCAACTCCAAACAAAGAGGGGTTGCAGTTTTGATTAATAAAAATGTTACATTTACTCATAAGGATACAGTTACTGACCCAGAAGGCAGATTTGTAATCATTAATATATCCATTCAGAACAAGGACTTTTGTATAGCCAGTATCTACGGCCCGAATGTTGACGACTCTTCCTTCTTTCACAGATTCTTCACCTCACTCTCAGCTCACTCTGACTCCACAATCATTATAGGAGGAGACTTCAACCTGGTTTTGGACCCTGAACTTGACAGACTCAGCACGGCAGCAAACCAGCGTACATGGCGCTCTGCATGTATCCTACAGCAGTACATGAATGATCTGGTTCTCTGCGACGCTTGGCGCTCATGTCATCCAAACGCTAAGGGGTTCACCTTTTTTTCTCCAGTTCACCATTCACACTCTCGTTTAGATTATTTATTAGTCAGTAACTCTCTTTTGAAAGAAATTAAAAGTTCCAACATTCATCCAATTATTATCAGTGACCATGCACCAGTTTCTGTTACTATTTCAAGGGAAGTACCCAGACCCTTGGGTTCAATCTGGAGGTTTAATACATCTCTGTTAAAAGACCAGGAATTTATTGAATTCTTTAAAAAAGAGTGGGCAACCTTCTTAGAATTCAACAATACTTCTGAAATATCACCAAGTATTCTTTGGGAAGCAGCAAAAGCAGTCATGAGAGGGAAAATCATCTCTTATTCAATGCATAAAAAACGCAAAGAGAAAGCAGATTTATTAGAACTAGAAAATAAAATCAAAACCCTGGAGACTCCCTATGCTGCTTCTGCACAGGAACACATACTGGGCGGCCTGAAAAATTTAAAGCTGCAGTTAAATGACATCATCAATAAACAAACACAATTCCAGATACAAAGGCTTCGACTGGAAAGATATGAAAACTCAAATAAATCTGGCAAATTTCTAGCTAATCAGCTTAAAATTAATAAAGAAAAATCAACAATCACTTCTATTATGGACCAAACAGGGAATGTCACCCATGACCCGGTAAAAATTAATAATGCGTTTAAAGACTTTTATCAAAACTTATACACTCCACAGATCAATCCATCAGAACAAAGCATCAACTCATTTCTCAACAATGTAAACCTGCCCAGGTTAAACGAAGATCAAATCACAAATTTAGACTCTCCGCTCTCGTTGTCTGAGCTTCATGAAGCTCTGTTACTTATGCCTAATGGTAAAGCACCAGGGCCTGACGGCTTTCCTGCAGAGTTTTATAAGGAATTCTGGGAACAGCTGGCACCAACATTTTATAAAACGGTAAAATTTATCAATGAAAGCCAATCTCTACAACCTAACATGAACTCCGCCAACATTATCCTTCTTCTAAAACCAGACAAAGACCCCACGAGTCCTTCAAGCTATCGCCCCATTTCTTTAATTAATGCAGATGTAAAAATTATCTGCAAAGCACTAGCACAGAGAATAGAAAAAGTCACTCCTCACATAATTGACTTTGATCAAACTGGATTCATCAAAGCCAGACACTCGGATGACAATGTCCGCAGACTCGTTAACATAATAGACCAGGGGTCACCAACCCTGTGCCCGCGGGCGCCAGTGCGCCCCCGAGCACCCCTTGTGGCGCCCGCAGGGAATGCACCCCAATTTTTTTTTTTTTTTTTAATTGAAGCAAATATTCAAAAACAAACAACCACGGGATGTCTATCAATGACAACAATATCAATTCTGAGATAAAGGTAGACAAAAAAAACCAAATATAACTTAAAAAATAATAAAGTAAGGGTCTATTACAAAAGTTTATATAGATCAAATAAATTACACAATATCTGGGCGTTCTTGTGATTCATGTAATGTAAAGATTTAGAGATTAGGTTGAGACATCCATTAATGTGAGGTTTTACCTTTAAGAATTTATAAGTATGAATAAAATGCTTTGAAATTACAATCAGTACATTAATCAGAAAGTCCAGATTTTTGTCAATTAATTGTAATCAAATTTTAATTATATTCCAATTTAAAGGGTTAATGATGATATCTTTGGCTTTAAGCCAATTATGAAAAGAAGACCAAAACTTTTTTACATGCAAACATTCGAAAGGAAAGACAACCATTTCACCGTTTCTAGATCATTTCCACAAAAGACACAAAGATCACTGTCCCAGTTAAAGCGAGAATGTAAAAAAATGATTGGAAGGCTAAATATAATTTAACGGGAATGCTCCAAAAATAGTACTGCTCATATAGCAAATCAATATATTGTGGTGATCTGGGGGTTAGCCCCGCCTTCAGCTTGACTCATGGGAAGTGGGGAATCTTGGTGTGTTAAATTGCTCACCATAAGTGAGGGAGCTGTGAGCAGAATTGAGGTTAATGCTGTTTGGCTGGTGGTGGGGGTGTTCAAAATAAACAGACAGATATGATTGTCCGCTAACTTATGTGAGTGTCATTTTTGACAAACGGGGGTTGTGCTTTGCATGAGGCACAGGTAGCTGATTCAGACATGTCCAGTGGAGCTGCTTCTAAGTAAGAAGATAGTGAATCAAGACTTGAGCGCAACGGTACCGGCCTGGATATTAGAGGGTAGTGATACAGTGCTTGCTATTGGTAATTGATGCACTTTAGTTCTGCTATTGTGAAATATATGGCAGAGTATGGAACGGCCTGAAACTTACGAATCAGCGTTCCCGCCTTTGAGAAAAAGGCGCGTGTGTGTGTGTGAGGAGGAGAAGGGGAGGGGTAGTGGGCGCAGCTTGCGAGGTGAAACGTCGCATGGAGACCATTGCGCTACACCTGGATCATGGGGTAGCTTATGACTCAGCTCATTTTAATAATGTCATTCTTTACTAATTATTGCGGACATTTTCAATAATTGTCTGTATTTTCCATATAAATTTATTTTTACGGTTGTTTAGTTGGTGATAGTTACTTATAAATAAAGACAGCAGGTAATGCAGGCTGGAAAACAGCTGCATTTTTTCAGACCATGAATAAACAATAAATAATTTGTTTATGAAAGTATTGAGGATTTTGGAGGATTTTTAATGTTGGTGTTGCACAAAATTAGAAAAATGCCAAATATTTTTGGAGTAATCCCAGTGATGAGCTCTATGATTTAGTTTTTAATGTTTTATGAGACCTAAACATGATTTTCACAATAACAGGTTTTTTAAATAATCAAATCCCTCTGATACATTTCACAAAGACACACACAGGACCAAAAACACACACACAGGACCAGAGGCACACACAGATCATCACACACCAAGCAGAAATGAACTTATTGCTAAAAAATGATGTCAGGAGTTGAGCTCTAAGAAAATGACAAAAGAGCAAAGAAAACGGAATAATTTGATTTATTATTTCTAATTATTATTATATCCTGGCTTTGTTTGTTCATATTTGCATAATTTGACAGAATATATTTATTATTCTGGATTAATATTCCTGTCTGTTTTTATTCACATTTATGTTTAAAAAGTTAAAATTAAGTTAACGTTTTTAAAGGTTTAAAAGTTTAGCTTTAGTGTGTTCAATAAATATTTATCTTGTGTGGCTGCAACTTAAAGTCTGTTTTGGATTTAGGCCCCCTCTGCAACTGACTTTGACCCCCCTGTAAAACGAGTCTAAAAAATTCATGCATGTTTTTGTGTGTAAAATGAGCAAATAAAAATAGGGCACACAAAAGGAAGTCCTCAAATTGTGTTTTGTTTTTTGTTTTTTTTTTTTTGGGGGGGGGGGGGGGGGGGGGGGGGGGGGCTAGGAGGTTTTTAGTGGCGCCCTTCATACCACTTACTGCGAATGAAATAGCCCTCGGTCTCAAAAAGGTTGGTGACCCCTGTAATAGACTTTGCCACCATTAAAAACCAGGAAATGACTATATTATCACTGGATGCTGAAAAAGCCTTTGATAGAGTAAATTGGAAGTTCCTTATTGCTGCCCTCCATAAGTTTGGGTTTGGAGAATCATTCATCAATTGGATCCAAATACTATATCACAACCCCAATGCATCAGTTAGAACTAATAAACAGACTTCCAACAGGTTTTTTCTTGGAAGAGGAACCAGACAGGGTTGCCCACTCTCTCGCTCTCTTTCCCTCTGCGCCTCCCTGCTCTCTGGCTCTGGGGGCCTTGCGGCGGTCCTGCTGGCCCTGGCCTGGGTGGCGGGCTTGGTCGCCCGGGCGGCGGTTGTTCCCTGCCAGTTCCCGGGTGGTGTTGGGGGGATTCCGGCTGCCGCTGCTGCTGCGGTGGGGGTGTTGGGGTGGGGGTGGCTGGGCATTCTCCCTCCTTCTTTTCACGTTCCACCATCCATTTTAGAAGAACATAAACACTCACCTGAGAACAGGTGTTAGCTCACCTTTGCACTAACAGTTTGCATGATTGAATGACTGAAATATTTCACACTAGTTGGTTTTAAGGCATAAGTATGCGTGTGAACACTATCTGTTTTGTGTACATGTCGACAGGTGGATATTTTTGCAACTAACAGGTGTGTTTATAACATTTGAGTGTGTGTGTGGACAGGCCCCGCCCTTTTTGTACTACATTTGAACCTTACCATAATGATAAACATCCAGTAAACTTGTTGCCTTATGCCGCTTTATGGTCTTACCCCCCTTCCCCTCCTATTATCACCCTCCTACCCCCCCTCTCTCTAACGTCCCTCCCTCTTCTTCCCCTCTTTCCTTTTCCGTCCGGTCCAACACCAAAGATTTTCAAACATGATTGAAATTAATAAAGTTTGGCCTCAATTACAAAAGGGGTTTATTCAGACATACCTTTGGTTTGTCTGAAGATTAATAACCCCTCTTGTTAAAGTAAAATATGTCCAACCCAAGAGGCCCTCAGCTCTCATCTGTCTGCCTAGCTGTTGGACAGGACAAGTTAAAAAAAAAAAAAAAAAAATTCCAACTGTGGCCGAGCCTGGTCGGGCCATATTTACAACACCCCTTGTGGACCCCTTTTTTTGGCTGGGCACTCTCCCTCCTTTTCACGTTCCACCATCCATTTTTAGAAGAACATAAACACCCACCTGAGCACAGGTGTTAGCTCACCTTTGCACTAACAGTTTGCATGGTTTAATGAAATATTTCACACTAGTTGGTTTTAAGGCATAAGTATGCGTGTGAACACTATCTGTTTTGTGTGCATGTCGACATGTGGACATTTTTGCAGCTAACAGGTGTGTTGATAACATTTTAGTGTGTGTGTGGAAGGCCCCGCCCTTTTTGTACTACATTTGAACCTTACCGTAACGATAAACAACCAGTAAACTTGTTGCTTTATGCTGCTTCATGGTCTTATCCCCCCTCCCCTCCTATTATCACCCTCCTACCCCCCTCTCTCTCTAACATCCCTCCTTTTTCTTCCCTTCTTTCCTTTTCCATCCGGTCCAACACCCAAGATTTTCAGACATGATTGAAATTAATAAAGTTTGGCCTCAATTACAAAAGGGGTTTATTCAGACATACCTTTGATTTGTCAGAAGATTAATAACCCCTATTGTTAAAGTAAAATATGTCCAACACAAGAGGCCCTCAGCTCTCATCTGTCTGCCCAGCTGTTGGACAGGACAAGTTAAAAAAAAAAAAAAGAAGTACTTTTTTTATCTATCTTTGCTGGCCTGCGATCCTACCATCATGTCTTCGAAGATCGACCTGTCGATCGTGATGGACGTAATGAGCAGCCCTGAATAGACCATTGTACCAGAGAATCTGGCAATTTTTCAAAATAAAACATCTTTCAGATTCTGAAATAAATAAAACAGAAGAAATGCAAGTTATTTATTCTTTCTGTGCGACCCGGTACCAAATGACCCATGGACCGGTACCGGTCCGTCCACAGCCCGGGGGTTGGGGACCACTGCCCTACCCCATCCCTGGTAGGGGGTACTGGGCCGTGTCCCCTGGGTGCTGGTTTCCTGGGCCCGGCGGGCCTCTCTCCACGCAGGGAGAGGGATCCCTGAGCTTTCTGGGGCGGCTGTGGTGCAGCGGTAGGGCGGTCGACTCATGATCGTAATTTTGCAGGTTCGATTCCCGCTTTGCACGCCCATGTGTCGAAGTGTCCTTGGGCAAGACACTGAACCCCACCTTGCCTCTGGTGGTAGGCGGGCGCCTGTGTGAATGTGTGAGTGAATGTGTGTGTGACTGGGTGAATGGGTCTGTGACTGTAAAGCGCTTTGTCCTTGTAGGAAGAAAGGCGCTATACAAGTATACGCCATTTACCATTTACGATTCTGGCAAGGCCAGAAGCCAGGGATCACTTCACACCTGAGCGGGGTGTCTGTGTCCCTGTGGGGTGGGTTCTGGTCTTTGCCCCCGGGTGCCGGACCTCGCCAAATTTCCAACTGTGGCCGAGCCTGGTCTACAACACCCTCGTGGGCCCCTTTCTCCCCGGGGTGCCCCCTCCTGGGCAGGGGCGGCTGGCCCCTGCCTTTCTCCTTCCTAGACCAAGGGTGGGCCGGGTGGGTGGCTGCCTGGAGTGCGGAGCGGGTCTCCCTTGGGGGGTCCTGGTCGTACCTGGGGTTGGGGCGGGGGGATGCCCAGAGCGTTGGGCCCTCCTGGCGCGTCGGGGGGGGCTGCTCTTCTGGTTGGGCTGGGGCGGCACTCTCTGTCCTCTGTCCTCCCTGTCTGGGGGCCTCGCGGCGGTCCTGCTGACCCTGGCCTGGGTCGCAGATGTGATCGCCCGGGGGGCGGTTGTTCTCTACCTGCTGCTGGGTGGCGCTGGGGGCTGCCGCGGCTGCTGCGGCGGGGGTCTTGGTTTGCAGATGGCTGGTCACTCCCCCTTCCTTTTTTTCACATTCCACCATTCATTTCAGAAGAACATAAACTCTCTCTTAAACACAGGTGTTAGCTCACCTTTGCACTAACAGTTTGCGTGGTAGACCCTGCCTTCAGTGGCCCCAAGGTCAACTGAGTTTGAGACCCCTGCTTTAAAGGGACCGTCACAGGAGGTCTTCATCATCTATTTAATTGGCAGGCACAGAGATGGCAGAAGGGAAACAGATGCTTAGATGTGACATGGAATAGAAAAACAAGAAACACACCCTCCTCTTTTTTCCAGGCTTGGGACTGGCAGAGTGATCCAAAAGATACACTCTGGCAGAGTTATATGTTTGTTTGTATGTTTATTTATTAAATACTTGTTTTTTTTATTAATTATTATTATTCATTATTACTGTTATATTACTTTTAATGCATTTTATGTTTTTTATTTATATTTTTATGTAATGATATATATAATTTGTATTTAGTTATAGCATAGCAGACCAACACTATGCTGAAAAGTTCGACATGAAACAGAAAAACAGCCTGATGAAAAAAGGTTTTGTAATTTCACTGAATCATGGTTCTGTCAGGCGTCGGGGTCAACCCCGCACACCTGCTTGAGGATCCGGTCTCACACACCTGTTTAGCATCCAATTAGTGAACCTATTTTAGTCCATCTCGCCCTCCAGCATTTGTCGGTTCGTCTACTCTAATGAAGGACTCATCGATCCAAGCCAAAGCCAATGCCAACGTCCACACCCAAGCCACCAGAACCAAAGCCTCCAGAACCCAAGCCTCCTGAACAAAAGCCACAAGAAACTCTCAATCCACCCCAAAGAACAAAACCCCAAAGAACCAAGACCAACGCCAAAGATCCAACGCCCAACCCCTTAAATCAAACTAAGTCCCTGTCTGCCTTTTTGGGTCCAGCAACTCCAAACCTAAAAGGTTCTAATCAGTTTTTGGAAAAAAAGGAATTAAAAAAAAACAACATTTTTTTGAAAGAAGAACAAAATGATACAACGCTCCTCCACCCCACCAGGGGCCCTGCCTGTGACCCCATCCCCGGACAGCACCCCCCGCCCCAGACAAGCAGTACTTAATATTCTATTTTACAATCTTTGTTTTAATAGCTTTTATAATTGTAGTTATTGCTTTTTACTGAACTGTTTTTATGTTTTATATTCATTTGTACAAAATGGATTTTTGTTTTGTTTTATTAGTTAGTCTGAAATTTCTCCTGCTTAATGCTCCACAGCACTTTGGCGAACTGAGGTCAATACATAGTGTCGTATTAATAAAATTGAATTGAATTGAATTGACATGTCGGCAGCCACTTAATGTTACTAATAGACATATTTTACAGGTTATACCACTAGGAATATTTTGTACAATTTCAATATGTTGTTTGACATTTTTTGGAGCCAGTTTGGGACTAGAGTCGAAATCAATTCCAATACCAGGTGGGAGCACCCGTGTAAAGCTTAAAACTTTCAGGCCGCCATGACTTTTTCAGTCGCCAACTCAACGGGCTTAACAAGTACCGGCCGAACCTTGTCCTCCAGGTTCATGTGTGCCTGAATGTTGTGTCAATGAGTTAAAGAAATTTGATCGAGGATTCACTATGTTCAAAATGTGCTTTTCCGCTGTAGAAACAACCAACGTTTCACTGAGTTAATTAAGTAATGTGCAGTATTACTTTTTAGAGTGTAAAATAGATTTTCTTGGCAGTCATTTTACAAGTTATCTCCTGTGAATGGTTTCAGGTAGATCAACTCAATTTCTTCCATTTTTTACATATATTTTCTATGTAGTTTACACAGTATTTGAGTTACATCTACTCCATTTAAATTCCATTTGTGCCATTGCAATGGAATAGTAAATATTAAGTAGAAATACTTAATAATCATGTCTTTTGTGTCATGTTTTGAGTTTGTTGTGTCTTGTTTTTCGTCTTGGTTCTTGTTCTGTCTTGTTTGGTTCTGTTTCCTGTTTTATTTTGAAAGGTTCCCTGTCATGTCTTGTTTCTTGAGTTTTACTTCCTTTGGTCCCCATCTGCCCTGATCGTTTTCACCTGTGTCTTGTCTGCCCTGTCTGTATTTAAGTCTTGTCTCTGCCTTCCTCCTGTGCTGGTCCATTACCCTTTGTCATGGTGTTCATGTCTCAGTGCTGGGGCCCGGTCACAAGGAGATCCGATTCCCGCAGATGCCCATCCCACCCCCACCCCCGTCAAATCTAAACATTTAAAACATTAATCCCAGATATTCCTACATCTAAATAATACTGATACCTATTAAACAAAGTACATTATGGTTCACTAATTTGAATTTACTGATTTAATTTATTTTCCTAAAGTAAAACAGAATATTACCATAAAAACAAAAATAGAGATGTAAAAGACCTACTTCTAGTTTAAGCTAATGACAAATACACAGTAAAAACATACAATAAAAGTGAAAGTGAAAATAAAAAAACAGCCCATAAGTTAACTAAAACAAAGAGTCTGAGTCTTCTAACAACTATATAACTGATCTATAAATCTAAAAAAATGTCTTTTATATCAGTTTGCTGAATTCAGAAGTCACTGAGGGAAGGAGTGTCAAAAGGAAGCTCTGAAATGTCATCGAGGGTTAAATCGTCATCAGATGAGCTTTCTAAGACAGGATCAGGACTTTTCAATTTGGGGGTTTTCGGTGGAGGGTTTTCTTTCAAATGTTTACTTGGTGAAACACTTTTCTTCAAAACCGGCTCTTTTACATTTGAAGCCCCCTGGTTTGGCTGTTTTTTTTTCATTTTCTGCACACGTTTTTGTGAGGACTCACGTTTTTTGGTTAGAATGTAATTGTCCTCCCTCAGTTTGCTAGTGCTGGCTCGAACAGCATTAATTTCAGTCTTTGCTGCCTCATATTCTTTTTCCACCCTCTTTTGTTCTCTGTACAGTTTCTTAAGTTCATTGTTCTTTGCCACAACTTCTTCATTCATGCTGATGTAGCTCTTTTTTTTCTCCTGAAATTTTAAGATTTTTCGCGCCGTCGTGGAAACATTTTCCTGCAATAACTGTTTTCGTCGATCAAGGTCCAAAAGCTGTTTCTCCAATAATGGTATTTGCTTGTTAAGTTCTTGCATTTCTTGGGATTTGCTGTTGAGATTGTCGGCTTCCAGTTTTAAATTCTCAACGACAATCTTCTGGTCGGCAATTCTCCTGGAGAAATCCTTGAAGACGTCTGATGGGTCAGGCATGGCTTCATGCGCACCGTCTTGGAAGACGCCTCCAAACTTAGCCGTCTCACTTTTAATCTGCTGCTTCAACTCAACTCAACTCAACTCAACTTTATTTATAAAGCACTTTAAACAGAACAAGGTTCACCAAAGTGCTGAACAATACAAAAATTAATAAAAGCACATAAAAATATAAAGCATAAAACACATAAAATAGGTCCGGATCCCAACTCAGTTAAAAGCCAAAGTGAAAAAATATGTTTTAAGAGCAGATTTAAAAATACTGAGTGAGTTTATCTGTCTGAGGTACAGGGGCAATTCGTTCCAGATTTTTGGTCCGAAGACTGAGAAGGCTCGGTCACCTCTCAGTTTTCTCCTGGTCTTCGAGACGACCAGCTGTGTCTGATTTGTTGACCTAAGGGAGCGGGGGGGATTGTACACCTGAATCAGGTCAGACAAATATTTTGGGGCGAGTCCATGGAGACATTTAAAAACAAATAGGAGAATTTTAAAATCAATGCGTAAGCGAACTGGGAGCCAGTGAAGAGATGCTAAAATGGGAGTGATATGTTCTTGTTTCCGTGTACCAGTTAGAAGACGGGCAGCTGCATTTTGGACTAACTGCAAACGAGCAAGTAATTTCTGGGAAAGCCCAACATAGAGAGCATTACAGTAGTCCAAACGTGTTGAAATAAAAGCATGGATTAAAATCTCAAAGTCATGGCGGGAGAGGAGAGGTTTAACCTTGGCCAGTTGTCTCAGGTGAAAAAAACTGGATTTCACCACTAAGTTTATATGAGCATTAAAAGTTAAATTGCTATCCAGTTTCACACCTAGACTTGTTGCTGTCTGTTTCAGGTGATCATTTAAAACGCCTAAGTCGACATGTGCCTTAGAGACATCACTTGGACCAAATAGCAGAACCTCTGTTTTTTCCTGGTTTAAGTGCAGGAAGTTACATGACATCCATGTCTTAATGTCATCAAGACATTCTAGTAACTGGTGAGCAGAATATGCTTCTTCCTGTTTTAACGGTATGTAAATCTGACTGTCGTCAGCATAGAGGTGGAATGAAATCCCGTGTTTGCGGAGAATAGACCCAAGTGGAAGCAGGTACAATGAAAAAAGAAGAGGCCCCAGAACAGAGCCCTGAGGTACACCACATGTGAAAGTTGCTCTACGGGATTCTGCACGTCCAAGACGGACACAGAAGCTCCTCTCATTTAAATAAGATCTGAACCATTCTAAAGCACTACCTCGAAGACCCACCCAGCTTTCCAGGCGAGACAAAAGGATTTGGTGGTCAACTGTGTCGAATGCAGCTGCCAGATCGAGCAGAACCAAAACAACATGGTGACCGGCATCCGTTGCTAGAAAAATGTCATTTGAAACCCTCAATAGCGCAGACTCGGTACTATGACGGGGTTTAAATCCTGACTGAAACACCTCAAGGATGCTGTTCTCCTCTAAAAACGTTGTTAACTGGCAGTACACAATTTTCTCCAAAACCTTCGAAAGGAAGGGGAGCTTAGAAATTGGTCTAAAGTTTGACAAAATGGAGGAGTCCAGGCCAGGCTTTTTAATAAGTGGTGTTACTACTGCATGTTTGAAGCACGAAGGCACACTCCCATGAATTAAACTGCCGTTAATTAAATCGAGAACATAGGGAGCCAGAGTGGGAAACACTTCTTTAAAAAGACGAGGTGGAACTGGATCATTGGGAGATCCTGATGGCTTCATCTGACTAATTAATTTTTCCAAGTAAGACAGACTGACATGCTCAAACCGGTGGAGAACAGTAGAACATGAGGTGGAGACGGAGTGACTGAAAGAGGGGGGGCTAATGAGGGTCCTAATGTTCTTGATTTTATCAATAAAAAAGGTCATAAACATCTCACAAACCTCAGTTGAGTTCTCAAGAGAGACCGGTTGTGGAACATTTAAAACAGAGTTAATGGTTTTAAATAAAACCCGAGGATTGTGCTGGTTGCTTGCAATGATGTCTGAAAAATGTTTAGTTTTAGCAGCCTTCATGGTCTTTTGATAAGATCGCCAGCTGCCTCTCAACAACTGGAAGGAAACTTGCAGCCGGTCTTTCTTCCATTTCCGCTCGGCTCTCCTGCACTCTCGCCTGACGGCACGAGTGGTCTCATCTAACCAGGGCTCAGACCTCAACCTGGAGAGCCTTGTTTTTAGTGGAGCTACACTGTCTAAAACAGTTTGACAGGTTGAATACAAGCAGGATGACATGTTCTCAACATCTGAATTGCAGCTCTGATGTTCTGGTAAAATGATGGTAGAGTTAAAAGCTGCAGAGAATTGTGCGGCCGTATGGGAGTTAATAGTGCGACTGCATAAAAAAGGGGCTGGAAATTTAACTGTGTGACATGGCAGCTGTACATTAAACAAAACAGGCATGTGGTCAGAAAACAAAGCATCACAGATTTCAAGGTCGAAAGTTGTTAAGCCATGGGTTAGAATTAAGTCAAGTGTGTGACCATGTTCTTGCGTAGGGGCAGACACAAGTTGAACAAGATTAAAAGAGTTGATAAGATTCAAAAAGTCTCTGGCCGGTGCTTTATCAGGACAGCAGACATGAATATTAAAATCCCCAACTATCAAAATTCTGTCATATTTTGGCATTATTCCAGCCAAGAACACAGCGAAATCATCAATGAAGTCCTTGTTGTATTTTGGCGGCCTGTATATAACAGCACAAAACATTGAGAGAGCAGGGTCTAGTTTAAAGACGCTTGCCTCAAAACTAGAGTAGGTCTTTGTTAAAGTCACCTGTTTACAGTTGTAGCTGGTCCTGTAGACGGTGGCCACACCCCCTCCTCGACCTGACGATCTAGGAGCGCTTAAATATGAGCAATCCGGTGGTAAAAGTTCAGTGAAAGCGCTACTGTCGTCTCCAGAGATCCAAGTTTCAGTTACATAAAGGAAATCCAGTCGATGGGTGACGAAGAAATCCTTTAGGATGAAGGTTTTGTTGGCTAGCGATCTAGCGTTCACGAGCGCCATCCTAGCCGGGATTGGAGTGCCCTTCATTGGCAGAGCGCGAGGAAGCTGCCGCAGGTTGTGGAGGCCTCTCCCCCGCTTGCGGAGGTACGGCAAGGTGGGTCGACGGCCCCGCAGCTCCACGTCCACGCCGACCAGAGAAACCAAACAGGGAGCGACCGGGTCCGTACAACGTACAGCTTTCAGTTTCACCAGTAAACCGCTACGTCTCCCTCGCCGCCTGCGCCGCCATCGCGGAAGCGGAGCACGATACAGGTGAGCTGGTATGCTTGAGAAAAGCGGGGGACAGCGCGATTCTTGCCCGGGGAATTTAAGTTGAAGCGGATTTTGAAACGGGTTTCTGAAGGGGGGACGTAGATTCAGAAGAGTTTGGCGATCGTAGATCAGCAACAAGTTGACATTCGTCACTAAAGTCAGTAAACAAAGCGCAAATACAAACAAACTTCAAGGTTCCTATGCTGTCTTTGAGACTAGCGGTAACTCTCCCCAGAGCACGCAGCTCTTCCTCTGCCTCTGTCTTCTTTTTCCCAAGTTGTTGTTGTTGTTGGAGTTTCTCTGACAGGGTCTGATTTTCAGCAGCCAGTTTGCTGTTGTTGACTTGAAGAGCTGAGATCTCAGCCTGGATGCTCTCCTGTTCTTTTTCCAACTCCCTTTGTCGCTGATGCAAAGCATGTAGAGTCTTGCTTTCTGACAGAACTTCAGCATTGATCTTATCGTATTGATGGAGCGTGCTCTGAAGATTGGTGATTTCACGCTCCATCTCTGAAATATTGTCTTGCGCCGACCGTTTCTGTGCAGAAACCTGACGCAGCTCATTTTCTACGCCTTGTTTTTGCTGAACAGAAACTTTCAGGTCTTGGAGCTTGCGCTTGAGAACGTCAGCTTCCTGTTCTAAATTTTCAACGGCAAACTTTTCTTCCCAAACTTTCTTCGTCAAAGTTGAGATCAGTGTGTCAGGAAGCTCCTTAGACTCACTGATCCGCTCAAATTCAGCCTTTTCTCTTTCAATCTCCTGTTTGATCAGTTCTATGCCGTCTTTGAGAGAACTGCTAACTTCCTTCAGAGCACACAGCTCAGCTTCTACCTCGCCCTTCTTTTGCAAAACCTTCTTTTTCTCCTGGATTTGCCCCGACAGGACCTCTTTTTCAAGTTTTAGTTGACCTTTGCCGTATCCAAGAGCCACGATATCAGCCTTGATGCTGTTATAAGCTTCCTCCAACTCCTTTTCTTCTGCATTCAAAGCATCCAGAGCCTTGCTTTGTGCCACAACTTCTCCTCGTATTTCGATCACCTCTTTGTGTTCCTCTTGGAGTTGTCGGATTTTCTTTTTCAGCCTGGAATTATTTTCCTCTGCTGACTTTTTCTGAGCCAACAGGCCCCTCAGTTCTCCTCTCAAACCTCCTTGGAATGTTGAAGATAGTTCCAATTCATGCAGTTGAGTCTTCAGGTATGTGGCTTCCCTTTTTAAAAGCTCGACAGCACGCTGTTCTTCTCGAACTGCCCCTAACAGAGCTTGTGGATCCGACGAGCTGACAGTTCCTTCCCAAATGAGGTTAGAATGACGTTGAAGCTCAGTCTTTTTCATTTGAATCTCTACTTTCAGTCTTTGTACGCTGTTTTTAAGACGAGAGCTTTCGTTCCTCAAACCACCCAGCTCTGCTTCTGCCTCGGCCTTCCTTTTCACAACTCTTTCTAAAGCTTGGATTTCTCCCAGCAGAGCCTGGTTTTCAGTCCTGAGTGTGTCAATGTCTCGTTTCTCCTTCTCCACATCTGTGGTAACATCTTCATATTCTCTTTTGAAAGTTTTCAATTTCTGCCTTTTGAAGTAAAGAATCGTCTTTTCCACCTTAAGTTCGTGCTTCAGTAATTTGCAGTCGCCACCAGTATTTTGAAGCTTTTGTAATTCACACCTCAGCTTGAAACTTGAGTTCTGAGCATCTTTTCTCTGCGCCTTCAGTTCGGACAGTTCTTCCTCCAGTTCTTCTTTGTGCTGAAGAGCATCCTGCTTCACCTGAAGGTCCCGTTGCAGAGCGCAGACTTCCTGTTGTGTGTGTTGGATGGCCTCTTTTTCTTTCTGGATTTTTAGCTCCAAAGCGTCCCTCTCAACACTCATGCTGTGCATCTGGACACCGTTCTCCATCTTCAATTTTTGAATCTCCTGCTGGAGCCTGAGTTTGTCGTTCTTGAGAAGACTTTTTTCGTTCCGTAACGCCAACAATTCTGCTTCAGCATTTTCTTTGCTTTTAACAGCAGTTTGGGTTTGATGGAGTTCCTCGGAAAGAGCCACATTTCTTTCTTTCATTTGGCTAACCTTAAGCTTATAAGCTTTCGTAGTCTCTTTTATCTCCTCATGATCTTCCTCCAGCTCCTGAATTTGTCTCCTCTTCTCTTCAAGAATCCTTTGTTCCGCCTCCAGTTCCTGTATCATCAAGTCGTACTTTTTCTTTTCTTTCTTCAGCCTGTTGATCTTAGATGTTAGCTTGGAACCAGCATTTTGCAGAGAGGTCTCTTTGTTCTGTAAGGCTTGCAAATGTTTGGTCAAGTTTTCCTTTTCCTGGACAGAAACCTGCATTTCTCTGAGCTTTTGTTCAAGAGTTTCTGTTTCCTCTTCTAACTGTTGGACTAAAACTTCTTTTTCTTTGATCTTTTTGAAAGCGTTGTATTGTGAAGGGTCAGCGCACCTCAAGTCTTTCTCAATTTGGAGTTTATTGTTTCTCAAAAGCGCTTCCTTGGCTTTCAGCCCCTTCAGTTTGTTTTCCAGGGTTTTCTTGTCCGACAGTTGTTCTATGACGCTTGTTGTTTGTCTTTGATACATTTCATTCATGCGGTTGAGCGTTTCTATCTTGTCCTGGTAACGTTTACATTTGTTTTCCAAATCGATCTGAATCCGAAGCTGCCTACTTAGTTTGTCAAGTTCTTTTTTCAAACTTTTGTTCAGTTTAGAGGCCGCTTTCTTCCGTTTGTCGACGTCTTTGTGCATTTCCTCCACCTTTTTGCTGTTACCCAAAGTGCCACGAAGAGTTTCAATCCTGTGACGTAAACTGTCATTTTCTTGGTGCAAACAATCTAGTTGGCCCTCCTGAAGAAAGTCCATGTTCACCGCAGTTCTTCTAAAGAAACTCATCATGGAAGTTCTTAAAAACTGTTCTAAAATAAAGGCTTTAAAAACTTGACCAGCAAATGCTCCTCTGATTGCGGATCTAGTGCTTTAACTGCTGTCTGTGAGATTGCAGTTTCAAGAGTCGGGGGTGATATATATGAAAAAATATGATGGAGTCAAATGACATGTTGCGTGATGTGTTTGATGTCATCAGTGATGTCATATTTCATCATAACAACAAAACAAGGCTGTGACGACAGATTATGACACGTTATGATGTCGTTTTTGTGAGACATGGATTAGTCATGATGTCATCGCTTAAAATAAAAAGAGCCAATAAAAAGCTGTGATGTCATACCGTATTTTAAATGTATTTTATTCTTTTTTTTCCGTTTTGTGCCTTGGCAACGGCGGCCGTGTCCCCTGGGTGCTGGTTTCCTGGGCCCAGCGGCCCTGTCTCCACGTAGGGAGAGGGATCCCTGAGCTTTCTGGCAAGGCTAGAAGCCAGGGATCACTTCACACCGGAGCCGGGGGTGTCTGTGTCCCTTTGGGGTAGGTTCTGGTCTTTGCCCCCGGTTGCTGGACCTCGCCAAATTTCCAACTGTGGCCGAGCCTGGTCGGGCCATGTCTACAACACCCTCGTGGGCCCCCTTCTCCCCGCGGTGCCCCCCTCCTGGGCGGGGGCGGCTGGCCCCTGCCTTTCTCCTTTCTGGACCAACCGTGGTTGGTGGCTGCCTGGAGCGCGGAGCGGGTCTCCCTTGGGGGGTCCTGGGTCCGGGCGGGGGGGATGCCCAGAACTCCTGGGTGGTGATGAGGTGCTGGTCTGGGGCTGTGGGCACCCCTCTCGGGCGGGGCCCAGCGTTGGGCCCTCCTGGCGTGGCAGGGGGGGTGCTCTCTGTCCCCCCATGCCTCCCTGCTCTCTTGCTCTGGGGGCCTCGCAGCGGTCCTGCTGACCCTGGCCTGGGTGGCGGATGTGATCGCCCAGGGGGCGGTTGTTCTCTACCTGCTGCCGGGTGGCACTGGGGGGTTCTGGCTACCGCTGCTGCTGCGGCGGGGGTCTTGGTGTGGGGATGGCTAGTCACTCTTCTTCCTTTTTTTCACATTCCACCATCCATTTTAAAAGAACATAAACTCTCACTTAAACACAGGCGTTAGCTCACCTTTGCACTAATAGTTTGTGTGATTGCATGAAATATTTCACACTAGTTGGTTTGAAGGTATAAGTATGCGTGTGTGAACATTATCTGTATTGTTTATATGTTATTATTTTTTTCTTCTTTTTTTTTTACTTGTCCTGTCCAACAGCTAGGCAGGCAGATGAGAGCTGAGGGCCTCTTGTGTTGGACATATTTTACTTTAACAAGAGGGGTTATGAATCTTCTGACAAACCAGAGGTATGTCTGAATAAACCCCTTTTGTAATTGAGGCCAAACTTTATTCATTTCAACCATGTTTGAAAATTTCTGGTGTTGGACCGGACGGAAAAGGAAAGAAGGGAAGAAGAGAGGGATGTTAGAGAGAGGGGGGTGGTGATAGTGAGAGGGGGGGTAAGACCATGAAGCAGCATAGAGCAGACAGATTTACTGGTTGTTTATCATTACGGTAAGGTTAAAATGTAGTACAAAAAGGGCGGAGCCTGTCCACACTCACACTGAAATGTTATCAACATACCTGCTAGCTGCAAAAATTTCCACATGTCAACATGTACACAAAACAGTGTTCACACACGCATACCTATGCCTTAAAACCAACTAGTGTGAAATCTTTCATTCATTCAATCATGCAAACTATTAGTGCAAAGGTGAGCTAACACCTGTGCTCAGGTGAGTGTATTGTTTACATGTTGACATGGGGACATTTTTGCAGCTAACAGGGGTGTTTATGATATTTGCGTGTGTGTGTGGACAGGCCCCGCCCCTTTGAGATTTGTATTCTATCTGTACCTTACCGTAATGATAAACATCCAGTAACTTGTTGCCTTATGCCTCTTTATGGTCTTACCCCCTCCCCCCTCCTACGATCACCTTCCTACCCCCCCCCCCTCTCTCTAACGTCTCTCTTCTTCCCTCCTTTCCTTTTCCATCCGGTCCAACACCAAAGATTCTCAAATATGATTAAAATGAAAAAAGTTTGGCCTCGATTCCAAAAGGGGTTTATTCAGTCATACCTTTGTTTTGTATGAAGATTAATAACCCCTCTTGTTAAATTAAAATATGTCCAACACAAGAGTCCTTCAGCTCTCATCTGTCTGCCCAGCTGTTGGACAGGACAAGTTAAAAAAAAAAGAATAAGAATTGAAGAAGAAGAAGAAAAAATGAAGAAGAATTGCGCATTTTGGTTATTTCTTTAAAAAAATCCTAACTCGCCACAGGAATGGACTAGAAACCTGCTTTCTTTTTTAAACATGCTTATGATTATGCTCTTCATGGGTAAACCACCTGGCGGGCCGGATGCTTGACACCCCTGAGCTAAAGCATAGAATAGAGCAGCATAGATGCAGATACATGTCACTCTCTCTCTATCTAACAATGTTTCATGAAGTTGTCCTTAAAGTCCCTTTCCAAATATCTTGATCTTATATCAATACCTTTCAAATATATTTTGATCTGTAGTAAAAGCGTTACCAGTGGTGTTTTAATTATGGTGTTGCCATTTTTAGCCAAAATATTTTAAAAAGTGGAATTCTTTAGAAAGCAGGAGTTCTTTAGAAATTCAAGTCTGAGTTGTGAAAGGGACTGTGTCCCAAAGTAGCCCCTGCTTCCCCTCACCCATAATGCTCTCTGTTTATGCCCTCTCTCACTAGCTTACAGACCCTCAATCTAACATTACCAGTGCAACCAAAATGGTGAGCAATCCAGTTTTGAGCCACATTCCAGCGCAGATGAGGAAAACAAAGAAACACATGGATGTATTTGTATGCAAGTGGATGCATCAGAATGGAGCAGAGCAGAATGGAGTGGGCCCCCCCTCTTTCGGTTTTATTTGCACCTTAGACATGTAGGGTCCTTGGTAGGGGGGGTGCTTGGACATCACTGCAAGCAAGCAGCAGATGTCCTCCTGGCACCCTACCCGCCAATTTTAACCGCACCTTAGACATTTAGGGCCCCTTGGTGTGGAGGGTGAGGGGACATCACTGTGAGTAATCAGGAGATGTCCCCTTGGTGCCCTACTCGCCAATTTTAACTGCACCCCCATTAGTACACACACCCCTCCCTCTTCAATATATACATTCCAACATAAACACACACACATGCACACACACACTCTCTCAAACACACATACACGCACACACATTTTGCAAGGTAGGTGGGACCTGGGTCCATCTGTCCCCTACCCCTTCCCTGGTGGGGGGTGCGGGCCCCTTGGCGATGGCGGCCGTGTCCCTTGGGTGCCGGCTCCCTGGGCCCGGCGGTGCTCTCTCCGCACGGTGGGGGGGTTCATATTACACCTGAGCCGGGGGTGTTCGTGTCTCTGGGGGGTGGGTCCTGGTCCTTGCCCCTGAGCGCTGGGCCCCGCCAAACTTCCAACACGGCCGAGCCTGGTCGGGCCATATTTATAACACCCCTTGTGGGCCACCCTTTTTTCCCCGGGGTTCCCCCCTCCTGGGCGGGGGCGGCGGGCCCCTGCCTTGCTCCTACCTGGACCAACCGGGTGGGTGGCCGACTGGAGTGCGGAGCGGGTCTCCCTTGGGGGGTCCTGGCTCGTACCTGGGGTTGGGGCGGGGGGATGCCCGGAACTCCTGGGTGGTGGTGGGGGGTTCGTCTGGGGCTGTGGGCGTCCTTCTCCGGTGGGGCCCTGCGTTGGGCTCTTCCGGCACGGCGGGGGGGCTGCTTTCCTGGCTGGGCTGGGGCGGCGCTCTCTTTGCCTCCGCGCCTCCCTGCTCTCTGGCTCTGGGGGCCTCGCGGCGGTCCTGCTGGCCCTGGCCTGGGTGGCGGTCTTTGTCGCCCGGGGGGCGGTTGTTCCCTGCCTGTTCCCGTGTGGCGTTGGGGGAATTACAGCTCTCGCTGCTGCTGCGGCGGGGGTCTGGGTGTGGGGGTGGCTGGGCGCTCCTCCTCCTTCTTTTCACATTCCACCATCCATTTTAAAAGAACATAAACACTCACCTGAGCACAGGTGTTAGCTCACCTTTGCTCTTATAGTTTGCATGATTGAATGAATGGAAGATTTCACACTAGTTGGTTTAAAGGAGTAGGTATGCGTTCGTGAACACTATCTGTTTTGTGTACATGTTGACATGTGAACATTTTTTGCAGCTAGCAGGTGTGTGGATAATATTTGAGTGTGTGTGAACAGGCCCCGCCCTTTTTGTACTACATTTGAACCGTACCGTAATGATAAACAACCAGTAAACCTGTCTGCTCTATGCTGCTTCATGGTCTAACCCCCCCCCCCCCCCCCTCTCACTATCACCCATTAAACCTGAACCATCCAAGATCGAGGCGGTCACCAACTGGGAGGTTCCTGGTACACGCAAGAAACTCCAACAATTCCTGGGATTCGCAAATTTCTATAGACGTTTCATTCGTAACTACAGTAGCATCGCTTCGCCTCTCACCCAACTCACTTCCGTCAACAAACCCTATGTTTGGACTCCTGCCGCTAACCAAGCCTTCACCAAACTAAAAGAACTTTTCGTCTCGGCTCCCATACTCATCCAACCTGATGTGCATAAACAATTCATAGTCGAGGTCGACGCCTCTGACTCCGGCGTGGGTGCCGTTCTCTCCCAACGTGAGGATCATTCCAGCAAACTTAAGCCCTGTGCCTTTTTTTCCCGTAAGCTCTCTCCCGCCGAGCGGAATTATGATGTCGGGAATCGGGAACTTCTGGCTATCAAGCTGGCGCTTGAGGAATGGAGGCATTGGCTGGAGGGGGCAGAATTACCATTTATCGTCTGGACGGACCATAAAAACTTGGCTTATCTCCGATCTGCTAAGCGCCTCAACTCCCGTCAGGCCCGCTGGTGCCTTTTTTTTGATCGATTCAATTTTACCATCTCCTACCACCCAGGCATCCGCAATATAAAACCTGACGCTCTTTCCAGGAAATACACTTCCGACGAGTTCTCGACTGATTCACCCATCCTCCCCTCCACCTGTTTCGTGGGGAACCTCACATGGGACGTCGAGACCAAGGTCCAGCAGGCCCAAGGTGAGAAACCTGACCATGTCGTTTGTCCGCCAGGAACCCTGTTTGTCCCCACGTCTCTCAGGACTGATGTACTCAACTGGGGACACGCCTCTCGTATTGCCTGCCATGGAGGGGTCCACAGAACAGCGAACCTTCTCAAAAGACGCTTCTTTTGGCCCTCCATGTTGAAAGACGTCCGCAAATACGTGGCTGCTTGCACCACCTGCGCCCGCTCAAAGACCTCTAATTCACCCCCTGCTGGTCATCTGCTACCTCTTCTCACCCCCAGTCGTCCCTGGTCCCACATCGCGGTGGACTTCGTTACTGGTCTACCTCCATCTCAAGGAAATTACTGTCATCTTTACTGTTATTGACCGTTTCACTAAAGCTGTTCTATTTGTCCCCCTTCCTCAGTTGCCCACCGCCTCAGAAACTGCCGACATCCTGGTCAATCAGGTATTCCGCCATCATGGCATACCCACGGACATTGTCTCCGACAGGGGTCCACAATTCATCTCTCAAGTGTGGAAGACATTTTGCTCTGCCCTCGGAGCCACCACCAGTCTCACGTCTGGACACCACCCACAATCCAATGGGCAGGCAGAAAGAGCTAACCAGGAGCTGGAGGCTGCCCTTAGGTGTCTGGCTGCCCAGAACAGTGAAGACTGGTCCAAGTATCTAATTTGGGTGGAGTACGCTCACAACACGCACCCCTCCACAGCTACGGGACTGTCTCCCTTTGAGGCTTCCTTAGGGTACTCACCACCTCTGTTTCCGTCTCAGGAACTGGATCTGGCAGTGCCCTCGGTCCAACTCCATCTCCAGCGGTGCCAGAGCATTTGGCGCCAGACCAGGGCTGCTCTCCTCCGCACCAAGGAAAGCAACTGCCAGATCGCCAATCGCCACAGGGTGGTGGGACCCAACTACCGGCCTGGACAGAAGGTGTGGCTGTCTTCCCAGACCATTCCTATTCAGGCTACGTCCCGCAAGCTGGCCTCACGCTATATTGGTCCCTACGTCATTGACCGGATCATCAACCCCTCATGTGTCCGTTTACGCCTACCAGCGGCACTCAAGGTTCACCCCTCCTTCCATATTTCCCAAATTAAGCCTGTCCATGAAAGCCCTTTGTGCCCTCCGTCCACCTCCCCACCGCCCGCCCGGGTCATCGACGGTGCCCCTGCTTTCACTGCTAGTCGGGTGCTGGACGTCCGTCGCCGTGGTCGTGGGCTGCAGTTCCTGGTGGACTGGGAGGGGTACGGTCCGGAGGAACGCTCTTGGATCTCCCGTTCCCTTATCCTGGACCGTACCCTCATCGATGACTTTTACCGTGCCCACCCGGATCGGCGTCCTGGACCGCCAGGTGGCGGTCGTTGGGGGGGGGGGTACTGTCATGGTGCCTCTGATAGACTCCTCCCCCTTCTCTCTGCACTCTCCGGACCTGACCAGCTGTCTTCACTCATCTCATCAGCCACCGCTTCTTAAGGAGTTCCACCACCATTAGTCGACGCCAGTTCGTTGTCCCTCAACGGTGCTTATGTCTGGTCAAGTTTATGCTCTCGTTCTTAGTGTCTGTGCTATCGCTAATTCTCCCTCGCCTCGCCTACAGGATACCCGTCCTCGGGTTCTTACCTGGTGTCCTTGGTCAGCCTTGGTCCTACGTCCGACCGCCGTCCTCCGTCCTCCTGCTCTTGAAGTTCCTGTCTCATCGCTCTGGATCTGTCACCTGCCTTATCCCTCCAGCCGCGCCGTACCTTCAAGCCGAAGACTCAAGCTCAGGCCTCGGACTCTCTCCAGCAAAGCCTCCAACTATCAAATCTATTAAATCTCTCTTACTTACCTCTCGCCTCCTCAGTTCTTCCGGGTTCCAGCATCTGGGTCAGTCACGCTAAACGAATCATGACACGTCCCCTAAAATTGACTTTAGGGATCCACCATTCAGGGTGGAACTAGGACCCCCCCCCCCCCCCCCCCCCCCCTTACTGAGAGGCCACACCCCTCCTGACATACCTGCCATCAGTCCGTCTCACGCTCTTCTGATCCTGGTGTTACATTCCTCACCTGAGCCACAGTCTTCCTTTTCTCCCCCAGGATGAAATCAAATGGAGGGGTGAGGTAGAATATTCCATTTGATGCTTTTTTAAAGTCAGCATCTTTATATGGAGTTAATTCAGTCTCAATAATCAGAAATGCACACAACCGGTTTTACAAATGCACACGCTCCGATTCACAAATGTCATTTTATGCAAACGTGAAAAATAAATTCGGAAATACACACCCTGTGTTTCACAAACACACAGATTGTGTTTCACAAATGCACACTAAATGTTTTACAAATGCACAATAAGTGTTTCTCACAAATGTGCACACTGTGTTTCACAAAAAACATTTTAGAAATTCACAATAAATGTATCAGAAATACACAGTAGGTGCTTCACATACATGATTTTTAGGTACACATGTGATGTGAACTCACAGATCATTCGAACTGCAGAATGTGCATTCAAAATCCCGTTCTCGTTTGTGAATCTCCCCGTGTGTGTGAGAGATTTTTCTACGGTGAATATTGTGACTCATCTGACGGAGCTGGTCGACTAATCTCACCATTGGTTTGTGAATCTGTCAATCAAACTCATCGGCAAAGCAGGCGGGTTCGCTTTTAGCCAATCGTATGGCCCCTTACACTTTCTCTACGCTTTCTGCGGGTGGCAAAAGCCCCGCCCATATTTGATTCTGTACTAGTCGGTCGTTAGCGTGTTAGCCTTAGCATGGCTTGTCGGTTTATTGCCTTCGGTTGTCAAAAATTACTGGCTTGTGCAACTTTTCAGTGGACCTGGAAGCAAGGCAACAGTGGTTGAATGCAGTTGACATTGAATCCATCGAACTCTGTACTGGTCATGAGATTTAAAATGAATGTTTCACTCGGGATTGTTTGTACGTTATTCTCTTAGCTTTCATGCTAGCGTCATTTCAACACTCAGACACGGTTTTGATCATATGAAGGTGGAGGAGAAAAATCTTCAACTTCCACAGTAGGTTCTGTGGAGAAACTGGCATCACTTTGCTCCGTACCACGCAGTGGGACTACATTACCTCAAGTTCATCTCACTGTCAATCACAGACGCCCAATATACACCTCCCCTGCTCAGCCCGAAGTCACTTTGCTTGACCTTAATTTTTTTAATAACTCAAATGTCATTGATTTTATATTGTAACCATATACATATACACCTCTTGGCCAGGTCACCCTTGCAAAAAAGATCCTCATCTCTCTGGGTTTTATAGCTGGTTAAATACTAAACAACAAAAGATGGTCATAGAACAACAAAGTGCAAACATTCACCCTTTATTGCAGAGTAAAAGTGAAAACATGGACAGATTAAAACATCAAAATTTAAGCAAATGTGGGATCTCTACTGATTTGAATTTTATTTAAACTGGAACTAATTTTCATAACATCCTTACATACAATGAAGTCCCTTGAACAATACAGCAGTATTGATTTGAACTTTGTCTTACTCCCCTCAGTCTCTCTTCTTCTGTATGTAATTATGTCGCCTAAATTAAGTTCTAAACACACTGGACAGTAAAGATGTAGGTCAACTCCCAAACGGTCTGAATTCCACAATGGATTGATGTCGTCTTGCAGTTCCAACATTTGTGGACCCAAAAGAGGACTGTCCCATACCAGGACATTGATCCCAGGATGAGGTTCAGTCATGGATCCACTCTCCTCCCATTCAATCTCTGGAACCAGCATACCCTGACAAAAAAAAAGATACTGTTTATGAACAGCACTGTTTTTTTGTGTTTTAGATTATGTAGGAACAGTGACCGACTAATAATAACTTATATTGTTGCTGGCAGGCAGACCTCATATCTCCATAACTGTTTATAATTTTCAAATAAGTGAACCTTAACAAAGTAGTGACATTAGTACATCTGATGGCTCATAATGCCATGCATTGTGATGCATTTTGAACTTGCAGATGTGCTATTCTTCCTACAAACAAACAATTTAGGGAAATTGTTTGCACCACACAACAATAATCCTTTTCATTCATTATCGATGAAAATTCACTGTAGTCATTATGATTTCATGATACTCTTCTTGATACTTTCCACTTTAGTCAAACTGCACACAAATCAGTTGTCCAGTACAGTGAGATTAAATAAAGCATTTACCCGGGGATCAGAAACAGGGTTCTGGGTCAAGCCCAACTGCCACAGCTGATTTGGTGTCATGCTTTGCTCCGTCCTGATTGGATGGCTGTCCCACGCGTCACTAAAGACATCCAAACTGGCCTGAATGCGTGGTAGAAAAATGTAATGGCAGCAGAATACGTGATGTGACTGATATTGAGCAAGTCTTGGTCCTCAGGAGAGTGCAGGATGTTGTAATATAAACCAGTAACACTCACGAAGACATCACACCAGAGGAGCTCAATCCTGTATTTGGAAAAAAGCAAAAAGAAATATTATATTGTCAGATTTATTTTTAATACATCATTCACTTTTATGTATCAGGGCTCCAGACTAACTTTTTTCACTAGGAGCATAGTGGCCCCTAACTGAAAATTTTAGGGGCACAAACAGAAAATTTAGGGGCGCATACCGTAAATCAACATTCTAACCAAATCTACTAATTTCCACTGTATTACAAATAAATACTTTAATAATAGATGCAGAAATTACAATGTGCTGTTTCTAATTCAGTGTCACATTTTATTCTGCACTTTTGAAGATGCAACAACAGGTAAACTGACATCACCATCGCTGTCACGACAGTACAACTAAGTAAAAATAGTAAAAAAAATACCATACATTTAGAATAAAAAAAAGTTTTTAGTAACAAGTGATTACCGTAGTAACCTTTCGTAATTTCACAGTTTCAAACAATACTTAAATGTATGTAAATATTAGAGGATGGAAATTCATGTTGGTGACACCAAATAGGTTCAGCCAAGATGCACAATAAGCGTGTTTGAGATCACCCAGATGGACGCAACACTGCACAGATCACCTGGTGTGTGACGTATATTTTTGTTTTTGCTCCAACATCACCTGTCAATCAAAACAAAAATATCACGAGAAAGGGGTGAGAGCAAGACACGAATCAGAGCGAACGCAGCTGGAAATTTAGTATTGAACTGACTAAAAGCTGCCCTACAGACTAAAAAACAATGCATTATGGGACATGCGTCCTGATGGGTTTTTTTGTAGTTCACTGATCAATTAAAATAATTTAAAATACCAACTGATTAAAAAAAGGCTACATCCATTACAAAACATTAAAATAATTATAAAACATGTAATATCACAGCTCATACTTAGGGGGAGAGGCATATTAAAACGAAATTGAATGTTAAGGACAACTCCTAATTCCTGGTCTCTTTCAGTCTCGCTGCAGCTTCGATTTCATGCGAGTTGAGACCCCTGCTGTACACTCTGTCACTGGTACACTAGCTGCAGGTCGGAAGAACGAATCAATAGTTCGCTTGCTCATAGCTCAGACGCACATATCAGGTTGTGATGATATTTGTCTCCGTTTCCTTCCCACGGATGTTTACGCGCGCTCGATTATCTCTAGGCCCCGCCCCTCCACATATTTTAGCCACTTGCAGTGACTTTCCCTATTCTTCTCACACGCATTGGCCGCCTCAGGCATCACTCAATGAAACGCGAGTGTGTGCTCGTGTGTGCTCCAGTCTCATGAGTATTCGCGCGAGTGTGTGTGTCTGCCTGCGTGCGTGTGCGCTCGCGTCTCATTGATGATTTCCTCTCTCATTTCATCGATCATTGACGTGCTCCTTTCATGTTTAATGTATAAAAAATACGGAGGGTGGAGGAGGCAAATTTACTGGTAGCACATGTGCGACTGGGTGTAAAATTCAGTTGCACACTCTCAAATTTTGGTCGCAAAATGCGACCAAATGGACGCAGTCTGGAGCCCTGTGTATATATTAAAGCTTCTAAAACTAGGTTCAACTCACCGTTGATTGTGTGTACACTTTTCCCACAATGAAGCCGTTTGTGTCAGTTGTACGTACTGTGAGCATCAACTCGGCTATGCCCACATTTTCTCCTCCGTGATCTCCTCTCACCCTGACAATAACATGAAAATCATGTCTCAAACACATAATTACAAATGCATCGCCAATACGGTACACATCAGTTTAAAATGTAATGTTCTTATGTATGATGCCAATAAGTAGAATTTCTAGGTTAAAAAAATTGCAGGAGTGGGTTACATGTATCACTGGGGGAAAAAATGAGGTGAGAGAGACTGTTAAGGGGGGGTAAAATGTTATTCATGAGGGGAAAGTTTTAGAGTTGCCTTTGTTTATGGAGAGGAGTCTAAAAAAAGTAATTTTATTTTTGTACAAATAACCAAGTACTTATACTGCCTGATATGTGAATAAAATATTTCTTTATGAATAACATGAATACCTCAGAGGTAAGCCATAAACGTTCACAGCGTCACTGAAGAAGGCCAAGTGGGTGTCTGCACAGTTGTTGTCTGCTATCTTCTCAGGTACAAGATCTATGGAATACAAGTACAAATACTTTCAACTGACAGATGTTTACGGCGGCAAAAATGCTAAATTCCCAATTGACAGGTAAAACAGTAATACAATAGGATGATAAAATATGAAATAGAATAGAATAGAAGGGTATTTAATAATCCCTGAGGAAATTTTTTTTAAATGGCCATCTTAAAAAAACACATAAGTGTTTATGTGTTTTTACATGCATTACAAATAGAAATATCACAAAATAAAAAGATTGATAAAAAAAAGGTAAATAATTGGAAAATCAGTGGGTAAAATTAAAAGAAATTACTTGTAAGATGCCCTGCCAGAGAGTTGTATTGCCTGATGGCACGAGGAACAAAAGATTGTCACGCTGTCACGCTTCAGTAATTCCTAGAGAATAAATAAAAACACAACAAACATGGATTAGATAATCTAGCTGTCTGATTTTAAATTACATAATTTTCAAATATATGAAAGGGGAATTTTTTAAAACACTCTTGCTATGATTACTTGAGCTTGTAGTAAAGAACACCTTTAAAAAAAATCAGAGACAAGACACTGATCACAGGAAGCCTGTGTGTAATACTTACAGTAACTTCTACTCAAATCACTGTTGACAGCTGATTTCTCCCATCCACCCTTTCTGTGACTACTTATCGACTACAAAACAGCCTAAAAACATAATGTTTGGGATTCTTGTCATTACGTCATTGGAAGTAAAGATACGGGGAATTTAGTGGCTGTCACTCTGACACAATCTCACAGGGCTGGTCATCACAATGAATACGGGTTCTAACGTTAGAAACTTAATGAGGCTTCTTTCATTCAACAGTGGATTCATGTCTGTTATATTTAAAAAATGCCGTTTTCATGAATGTCATATGAATTAACTTTGTTGCACAGTCCACCCCGTCTTAAAGTCTGGGTTGTGAAAATGCTGTGTCTAACTTTAACCCGGATCGCATTTACATAAGGCAGCACACGGAACAACTAGCTAGTTAGCATAGCATAGCATCAGTGTTTAAACAAATCGCCGTCTCCAAATCAATACTTTTTATTAAACTTTCTTTGCTGCTGTAAATCCGGCATGTTTTCCCCTTAGTTCCTTATGAATCATGTTAAGAACCTACAGATCATTGGCTATAGACGCTAGCTTGAACCGACACCGGCTTGAACTTCACTCACACTCACAGGCAGCCACAACTTGCACAGGCTAAGCAAAACAAAGCTGAGCTAATTTGTGGTGGGGGTACTCTGCAAACGACTCGGCTGCAGTGTTCATAAAGCATTCACACATGTCACTTGGCAAAGGAGAACGCTTCAACTTAGTATTCAATAACATTACAGGACGTACAACGAGGGAATGATCAAATAAATGCATTACTTACGGGCTGAGACTGATCCCGTTCAGAAGACCTCTCCGCCATGTTTGCCGCCCGCGTCCTCCCAACTGCTGTGCTGAACAGCTCCCTCCCTCGTCACTTTGAAAGTGAGGAGTGTAAGGGGCCATTCGATTGGTTAAAAGCGAACCCGCCTGCTTTGCCGATGAGTTTGATTGACAGATTCACTAGCCAATGGTGAGATTAGTCGACCCGCTCCGTCAGATGAGTCTCAATATTCACCGTAGAAAAATCTCTCACACACACGGGGAGATTCACAAACGAGAACGGGATTTTGAATGCACAGTCTGCAATTCGAATGATCTGTGAGTTCACATCACATGTGTACCTAAAAATCATGTTTGTGAAGCACCTACTGTGTATTTCTGATACATTTATTGTGAATTTCTAAAATGTTTTTGTGAAAAACAGTATGCACATTTGTGAGAAACACTTATTGTGCATTTGTAAAACATTTAGTGTGCATGTGTGAAACACAATCTGTGTGTTTGTGAAACACAGGGTGTGTATTTCCGAATTTATTTTTCACGTTTGCATAAAATGACATTTGTGAATCGGAGCGTGTGCATTTGTAAAACCGGTTGTGTGCATTTCTGATTATTGAGACTGAATTAACTCCATATCTTTAGCATTAACCTAAAGTTTGAGCAAATATACATGAAAAAGAACAATGTTTCTTCAGAAAAAGAATCCAGCTTTTCAATAGAAAACTCCTTCAAAGACACTAAATGAGCCCACAAACATTAATCTGTTTGGATAAATATTCCATTTGATGCTTTTTAAAGTCAGCATCTTTAGCATTAACCTAAAGTTTGAGCAAATATACATGAAAAAGAACAATGTTTCTTCAGAAAAAGAATCCAGCTTTTCAATAGAAAACTCCTCCAAGACACTGAGTAAGCCCACAAACATTAATCTGTTTGGCTGAATATTTCATTTTTACAGATGTGTAGACAAACAACTGTCTTCTTTGTTGTTTGTGTGTGTTCATCTCTCCATCCTGTAAAGGTGGGACCAGCGTTGCCTTCAGAAGGTGGAGCGTTACGTCTCGTCCAGCGGGGCGTGACGGCTGCACAGACTTAGACACACCAACAGGAAGTTCAGTCTGTTGTTGAAGCCATGCTGGGCGCCACGGTCGGACTGCTGCTGTCGCTTCTGACCCATGGAAGTCTGAGGGTTTGTGTTTGAGTCCTTATTTTCTTGTAATATTTGTATTTGACTCATTTATTTCTTTATTTTAGCTTGATGGTCATTGCTGGTGGGTATAAATAAGAATAATGTTTAAGGTAAACATGCAAAACCTTAAGTTTGTTTCAAAATAAAAATCCAAGTATATTTACAGGCAATAAAAATGTTATGGTTAGGGGTTTTCTTTTATTTGGTTTTGTGTTGTTGTGTTTTGTACTTATGTTTTGTCTGCTTTGTGCTTCTGCAGGGTGGCCTGGGGCAGGAGGCGTGGCCTTCTAGACTGGTGTCTCTGCACACCTGCACCCAATCTACACTGTCCTTTAAAAGCCTCTCCCTGGCTCTTCCAACCTGCCAGGTTATTTTCCTTTCCATGTGGCCTCGCCCTTGTTCCTGTGAACGCTGTCTGTGGCCTAGCCTCCTGCCTTCACCCCCAGTCTGCCTCCTTTGGTTTTGTTCCTGTGGTGAAGCTAATAAACATCACTTATCTGACACATCCAGTCTGACTCTGCTCTGGGATCCGTCTACACGCCGTGACAGAATAACCTGGCCACAATGGATCCCGCAGAGCTAGACAAAGTGAAGCAAGCCATCACATCCCAAGGGGCTCTCGTGGGACAACATGACCGAGCTCTTCAGGAGATCATGTCTTCTCTTCAACATCTCTCCACCGGAGTAAACCGGCTCGGCGGTCGTCTGGACGAGGTCTCCTCCCAACTCACATCTCTAAAGTCTTCAGACCATGCTCCTTCCGTGGACCTCAACCCAGCTCCGAGTCCAGCTCCTCCTCCGGTTCCTGCCTCACAGCTCCGTGAGCCCTTCATCCCCACTCCGAGCAGGTTTTCAGGAGAACCAGGACTCTGCAAACCGTTTCTCCACCAGTGCAGGCTTGTGTTTGAGCAGCAGCCCTTCTCTTTTTCGTCCGACAGAGCAAGAGTGGCTTTCATAATGAGTTTGCTTTCAGGAAAGGCGTCCGCCTGGGCTGTAGCGCTGTCTGGCGGAAACTCCCCGCTCTGTGAATCCCTGCCGCTGTTCACCGCAGAAATGCTGCGTGTTTTTGATCATCCCCTGGAGGGGAAAGAGACGAGTAACCGCCTGCTCGCCCTACGCCAAGGTCCTGGTCCGGTATCGGCTTACTCCATCGACTTCCGGATTCTGGCTGCAGAGTGTGGGTGGGACGAGAAAGCGCTCATAGGAATCTTCTACCGCGGCCTCAGGGAGGACATTAAAGATGAACTGGCGGCTCGCGACGAATCTTCAAGTCTGGAGGAGTTGATTTCCCTCTCCACCAGACTGGACAACCGTCTTCGGGAGAGACGCAGGGAAAGAGCAGGAGGAACGCCGTACTCAAGCCGCTGCTCTCCGCCTGAGCTACGTCACCAGCCCGTGAGTCCCCCGGCTGCGGCTCAGAGGGCGGCCACCCCCATTTCAGCACCAATCCAGCTGGTCAGCAGTGAGGAGCCCATGCAGCTCGGCAGGACTCGGCTCTCGGCTGAGGAACGTCAACGCCGTTTCCACCAGGGGCTCTGCATCTACTGTGGCCTGTCCGGCCATCTCCGGCGCAGCTGTCCTGCGCGACCAAAAGACCATGCTCATCAGGCTCAGGAGGGGCACTGGTGAGCCGAACTCCTGTTGACCCCTCCTCCCGGCGCTTCCTCCTTGAAGGTGTTTATTTATTTTTTTTTTTTTTTAACTTGTCCTGTCCAACAGCTGGGCAGACAGACGAGAGCTGAGGGCCTCTTGTGTTGGACATATTTTGCTTTAACAAGAGGAGTTATTAATCTTCTGACAAACCAAAGGTATGTCTGAAGAAACCCCTTTTGTAATTGAGGCCAAACTTTATTAATTTCAATCATGTCTGAAAATCTTTGGTGTTGGACCGGACGGAAAAGGAAAGAGGGGAAGAAGAGAGACGGACGCTAGAGAGATGGGGGGGTAGGGGGTGATAATAGGAGGGGAAGGGGGATAAGACCATGAAGCAGCATAAAGCAACAAGTTTACTGGTTGTTAATCATTATGGTAAGGTTCAAATGCAGTACAAAAAGGGCGGGGCCTGTCCACACACACACTCAAATGTTATAAACACACCTGCTAGCTGCAAAAATGTCCACCTGTCGACATGTACACAAAACAGATAGTGTTCACACGCATACTTATGCCTGATAACCAACTAGTGTGAAATATTTCAGTCATTCAGTCATGCAAGCTATTAGTGCAAAGGTGAGCTAACACCAGTGCTCAGGTGAGGTTTTATGTTCTTCTAAAATGGATGGTGGAACGTGAAAAGAAGGAGGGAGAGTGCCCAGACATCCCCACCCCAAGACCCCCACCGCACCAGCAGCGGCAGCCGGAATCCCCCCAACGCCACACGGGAACCGGCAGGGAACAACCGCCGCCCGGGCGACCAAGCCCGCCACCCAGGCCAGGGCCAGCAGGGCCGCCGCAAGGCCCCCAGAGCCAGAGGCCAGGGAAGCACGGAGGGAAAGAGAGCGCCGCCCCAGCCCAACCAGGAGAGCAGCCCCCCCGCCGCGCCGGGAGAACCCAACGCAGAGCCCCACCGGAGAAGGACGCCCACAGCCCCAAACGAGCACCCCACCACCACCCAGGAGTTCCGGGCATCCCCCCGCCCCAACCCCAGGTACGAGCCAGGACCCCCCAAGGGAGACCCGCTCCGCACTCCAGGCAACCATCCGCCCGGCCCACGGTTGGTCCAGGGAGGAGCGAGGCAGGGGGCCCGCCGCCCCCGCCCAGGAGGGGGGAACCCCGGGGAAAAAAAGAGGGCCCACAAGGGGTGTTATAAATATGGCCCGACCAGGCTCGGCCACAGTTGGAAATTTGGCGGGGCCCAGCACTCAGGAGCAAGGACCAGAACCCACCCCCCAGGGACCAGACACCCCCGGCTCAGATGTAATGTGAACTCCCCCACCGCGCGGAGAGAGCACCGCCGGGCCCAGGAAGCCGGCACCCCGGGGACACGGCCGCCGTTGCAAAGGGGGGCCCGCACCCCCCACCAGGGAAGAGGCAGGGGACAGATGGACCCAGGTCCCACCTTCCTTGCAAATTGTGTGTGCGTGTATGTGTGTTTGAGATGGTGTGTGTGTGCATGTGTGTGTGTTTATGTTGGGATGTATATATTGAGGGGGGAGGGGTGTGTGTACTAAGGGGGGTGCAGTTAAAATTGGCGGGTAGGGCACTAAGGGGACATCTCCTGATTACTCACAGTGACGTCCCCTCACCCTCCCCACCAAGGGGCCCTAAATGTCTAAGGTGCGGTTAAAATTGGCGGGTAGGGTGCTAGGAGGACATCCGCTGCTTGCTGGCAGTGATGTCCAAGCACCCCCCCTACCAAGGGCCCTACATGTCTAAGGTGCAAATAAAACCGAAAGAGGGGGGGCCCACTCCATACGGCAACCATAGGAGGGGGGCCACTGCCTAGTAAACCCCCCCCAAGGCTCATCGCAGGCTAAGCCCCCCACCCCCTCACCCTATTATGAGGTTATATGAGGAAGGGGGTAAGTTGGGGACAGCTGATAGACTGTCCCCCGGTGGTCAAACAGCTGTCCCCCGCCCCCCCCCCAGCAAGGGGGCCAGGCCCACCCAGCCCAGGGGCCCCACCCCCGGAGGCGCCGACACCCCAGGCCCAGCACCACCCCCCCCACACAGAGAGAGAGGAGCCAGAAAGCGCCGGCCCCCCCCGGAGCAAGCCCAGGCCCCCACCCCCAAACGCCGGCCCTAGAAGAGCTCTGGTCAGGCCTCGACGGGACCGAGGCAGCCAACCGGCCGGGGAAACCGCCGATGGCCTCAGCGGAGACCCCGGCCCGTCAACCCCCCCTGCCCCGTACCAATAGTGGACCCCCCCCCCTCCCCCAGAATGCCCCCCCACAGGTCAGGGCCGACAAGACCCCCCACCCCACCCCACCCCAGACCCCGCAGCCGAAGCGGAGGACACCCTGAGCGACCAGCTCAGAGGGCGGCCACCCCCATTTCAGCACCAATCCAGCTGGTCAGCAGTGAGGAGCCCATGCAGCTCGGCAGGACTCGGCTCTCGGCTGAGGAACGTCAACGCCGTTTCCACCAGGGGCTCTGCATCTACTGTGGCCTGTCCGGCCATCTCCGGCGCAGCTGTCCTGCGCGACCAAAAGACCATGCTCATCAGGCTCAGGAGGGGCACTGGTGAGCCGAACTCCTGTTGACCCCTCCTCCCGGCGCTTCCTCCTTGAAGGTGTTTCTTTTGATTCAACCACAGTAGAGATCCATGCTTTAATGGACTCGGGTGCGGATGACAACTTCATCGACTCTCGGTTTGTTTCTCAGTCCAAGATCCCTACAGAACCACTCCCTAGGCCTAGGAGAGTTTATGCTTTGGACGGTAGACTGTTGGCCTGTGTTACTCATCGTACTCTCCCTGTGTCTCTGCTGGTTTCTGGAAATCACAGAGAACTGATCTATTTTAATGTGGTTCCCTCTACATCAGCTCAGCTCGTGTTAGTTCTACCTTGGTTGAAGTTGCATAACCCACACATAGATTGGTCATCACAATCTATTGTACACTGGAGCCTGTTTTGCCATTCTCATTGCCTGCATTCTGCTGTGCCGCCTGTTGCCTGTTCGCACGTGCCCCCTAGGCCTGTAGACCTTTCTTTAGTTCCACCAGAATATCATGACCTCAAAGATGTTTTTTCAAAAGACCACGCTAAGTCTCTGCCTCCCCATAGACCATATGACTGTGAGATTGAGCTGATTTCTGGAGCTCCACTTCCCTCTAGCAAGTTGTATAACCTCTCTAAACCAGAAAGGGAAGACATGGAGACTTGTATCACAGAGAGCCTGGCAGCTGGTCTCATTCGCCCCTCTTCTTCTCCAGTAGTGGCTGGGTTTTTCTTTGTTGAGAAAAAGGACAAAACCCTCCGCCCTTGCATCGATTATAGAGGTTTAAACGCTATCACTGTTAAGAACAAGTACCCTCTTCCACTCATGGACTCTGCCTTTAGTTCTCTCCAGACCGCCAGCCACAGTTTTCACTAAACTAGACCTCCGAAGCGCCTATCACTTGGTGAGGATAAAGGAAGGAGATGAGTGGAATATGGCATTCAACACCCCCCTCGGACATTTTGAATACACTGTGATGCCCTTTGGACTTACCAATGCTCCTGCGGTATTTCAGTGTCTCATTAACGATGTGCTGCGCAACACGTTGAATAGATTTGTGTTTGTTTATTTAGATGACATTTTGATTTTTTCACAGACTCCTGTCAGACATGTCCTTCAGCGGTTGTTAACCAATAGGCGCTATGTCAAGGGGGAGAAATGTGTTTTTCATGTTTCCACTATCAGTTTTCTTGGTTTTGTTATTGAAAGGGGGGGGGCAACTCAAGCTAGACCCTGCTAAGATTACAGCAGTGGCGGACTGGCCTAGACCCACTAACAGAAAGCAACTCCAGAGGTTCTTGGGGTTTGCTAACTTTTACCGTAGGTTTATCCGAAATTATAGTTCAGTGGCCTCCCCCCTCACCAGACTCACCTCTGTAAAAGAAAGGTTCTCCTGGTCCAAGGAAGCCGATTTGGCTTTTCAAAGGCTGAAACATCTTTTCTGTTCTGCACCTGTGTTGTCTCACCCTGATCCTACGGCTCAATTTGTGGTAGAAGTTGATGCATCAGAGACTGGGGTTGGCGCTGTACTTTCCCAGCGGTCGTCCTCTGATCAGAAGATGCACCCCTGCGCTTTCTACTCTCGGCAGCTCTCACCAGCAGAAAGAAATTACGACGTGGGAAACCGGGAGCTGTTGGCGGTGGTGCTGGCCTTGACCGAATGGCATCATTGGTTGGAGGGTGCATCTCAACCGTTCCTGGTATGGACTGACCATAAAAACCTGTCGTACCTCCGTTCTGCCCACGACTAAACCCACGGCAGGCTCGTTGGTCCCTTTTCCTGGGACGCTTCAATTTCACCCTCACCTACCGTCCCGGATCTCGTAACGTGAAACCAGACGTTCTATCCAGACAGTTTGACAACCCGGCTTCAGACCCGGCATCTCAGGATACGATACTACCCCACTCCTGTGTGATCGGTGCCGCTGTCTGGGAGGTGGAGCATGGTGTTCAGAGAGCCCAAGTGAACTGCCCTTCTCCCCCTGAGTGTCCCCTGGACTTCTGTTTGTTCCTCCATCAACTCGTTCGTCAGTGTTGCAGTGGGGTCACTGCTCTAAGGTGGCCTGCCATCCTGGTATTCACCGCACCCCAACTCTACTGCGGCAGCGCTTCTGGTGGCCTTCCATGGCCTCAGACACCCGGGAGTTCGTCCAGGCCTTCACTATATGTGCTCGGGGAAAGGCCTCCCACCGTGCACCTGCGGGTCTCCTGCGACCGCTTCCTGTACCGCACCGGCCCTGGTCCCATATTTCTCTGGATTACGTTACAGCCCTTCCACCCTCTGAAGGTAACACTACCATTTTGACCATTGCTGATCGGTTCTCCAAGTCTGTCCACTTCGTGCCTCTTTCCAAGCTTCCTTCCGCCTTAGAAACTGCCCACCTCCTCGTCCAGCACGTGTTCAGGTTACACGGACTCCCCCAGGACATCGTGTCGGACCGTGGCCCCCAGTTCACTTCCAGGGTGTGGAACGCCTTCTGCCGAGCGATTGGAGCCACAGCGAGTCTCTCCTCGGGTTACCCTCCCCAGACCAATGGACAAACGGAGCGTGCAAACCAGGACCAGGAGGCGGTTCTACGCTGTGTGACTGCCAGTCAGCCTGCATCCTGGTCCACTTTCCTGCCGTGGGTCGAATACTCCCACAACACCTTGGTTTCTTCTGCGATGGGTGTATCTCCCTTCATGGCTTCTGCTGGCTATCAGCCTCCCCTGTTCCCCTCTCTAGAGAGTGCGGTGGCTGTCCCATCTGTCCAGGACCAACTCAGGAGGGCCTGTCGGATTTGGCGTGAAGTTCGGGCGGCTCTCTCCCGGACTGCTTCGCGGAACCGTGCACTGGCGGACCACCATAGGGTTCCTGCTCCGGACTACGTACGGGGGCAAAAGGTCTGGCTGTCGACCCGGGACATCCCGCTGCAGTGTGAGTCTCGGAAACTCTCTCCTCGCTTCATTGGCCCTTCATAGGTTACTTGAGCTGCAGCAAAACCTCAAGTTGCCATAGAAACCAAGACCACAGCAGGCTGAGCCGCAAAAGCAAAACCAAACACTGAAGACGAGGAAGTGTCAGAAAACTCCAAACCCCTCCCTCAGACTCTGAAAGAGATTTTTCATTCCAATTCACCCAAAATGGTGACACTGAGAGATGAACGGGGCTCCACAGGCATTACTACCAACAGCCCAGATGGTGAAGAACCTCCTCATGTGACTGATCAGCCATCACTTTATCAATCTAATGGTGTCACCAAAATGGGCTGTGTTGAGACTCCAACTTCAAATCCACAGACTCAATCACCTCAGAGTCCTGCAGAAAAAAGTCAGAATATCTTTGATGAGCCTCAGTTTGCGCCGACATCTCTTCTAGTTTCTGTGTCCACCACAGAATCTGCACTCGGCGCCTCCAGAGAGAAGCTTTCATCTGAGGAAGGAGAGATGATGGAAGGTATTCCCAGTCCATCATCCTCATCATCCTGGATTCCAGCAGTCACTCTCAGTGCGTCTGGACTGGAGGAAGAAATGCCCCAAAAGCAGGCGGAGTCACTAGACTCCGCATCCCCTCCCAAAGCCCCGCCCACAAACCTGACCGCCTCATCTCCCACACAGCAAAGCACAGATGCATCAAGTACCAGCGATTCAGAGATCCGGCCGTGTAATGCTGTACTCATCACAAGTAAAGAAACAAAAGAAATGGAGGCAACTTTTCCCCCCACAGCAAACGTGATGCTGCTTCCAGATGAAGAACAAGAGAGCGGGATGAAGAGGGATGAAGATGAAGCTGGTGTGGATATAGAGAAGGGACGGTACGGACAAGAGGACAAGGACAAAATAATTAATCAAACCCACACTGAGAGATTTTTCAATCAGAACGTGGATTCTTTGGTCAAAGCAGAGAGAAATCCAACAGTTCCAAACACAGACAGACATCAGGACACCAGACCAGATCCTGGAGTCAGAGGTCAAAGGGTAAGACTTTATTACCATTTTACCTTGTTAACCCTTGTGCTATCCTAGGCACTTTATCATTGGGAGTGGGGTCATCTAGACCCACTAGACAGTGCTCTGAACCTTTTTTCTTCAATGATTTGTGATCTTCACTGGTGTCCATGGATTACATGAAATCTTTCCACCTTTATCCACCTTTGTCATAGTAGGGAGAACACGTCAATGTAGGGGGGGGGGGGGGGGGGGGGTTTGGAAAAGATAGCACAAGGGTTAATATATGAGCAAGACAGCACTTGGATAAAAAAGATAAAGACTCTCCCTTAGAACTCTTGGCTTTACTTATTGAACCTTTAACAGCAGCTGGAAGACAAAATAAAGACATAGAAGGAATTAAAACAAACATCCATCATAAAATTAGTCTTTTTCTGAGGGGGGGGGGGGGGGGGGGGGGGGGGTTGCTCCCGGGTCTTTGTCTGATGTGGGGCTCTTGGATGCCTGGATCGGCCGGGCTGCTGTGCTGTCTGCCCCTGGCTCTGGGGTGGGGGGCCTCCTGCCTTTGCTGGAGCATTCAGTGTGATCAAGGACTCTAAGAAGCACACATTCATACAACCCACCTGCTTGTTCACTTTTGCACATATATGGGCATGGGTATTGTTTTTACAGCCCTCTTCAAGAATCTTGGTAATGCGAATCTCGTGTGTATCTGTCTGTGTGCATAAGTCTTCCATGATGAATGTATGAATATACTTCCAACCTGTAAATAGCTGTGTGCAGACGAATGTCTCATCCTGGCCGGTACGTCAGTCCTGTTCATTTAAGACTTTACTATTCAATTTTACAAACAAGGTCATATTTTTCTTTATTCCCAGCGTGTGTCAACATGTATTTCTGTCAGATCTATGAAGCTGTTGTTGCTGTGCACATTGATGTTTTTTCCTAGAAACGTACGGGCCCCCCAGGCCCCCGTGGGTCCCCAGGAGAAGAGGGGCCAATAGTACGTAGAACAATGCTTTATATGGATGCCTTGAAAATTGCATCCAAAATATTTTTTGCAATTATTTGTTCTGTAAGTTTTAGTTAAACCTACTTTGTGTTTGTTTAGGGACCGCCAGGAATGAGAGGAAAACAAGGAAAAAGAGGAGTTCAAGGGAAAATTGTAGGTATCTGATTATATTATTACAGTTAAGACATGCAAATCTGTCAGAATGGAAATAAGAAAATATGTTATTGGTGAGTCTCCAAAGCAAAAATGATCAGAAAAGTTAGTGTTCTGTAAGAAAACAACAATGAGACATAAAAATCTTCATTTCAGTTAAAGAATTATTATTTTAACTCTGGAGAACCCAAGAACAGCTTTTTTCTGGGCTTTTGGAGTTCATTTGAATTTTGTGTTTGTTTAGTTTGGGTATCAGCAATAACAGCAGCCATAACAATAAAAATGAATGATGAACAAATAAATAAAATAAACACAATAAGAAGAAAAAAAACAGCAGCCAAATTTGACCCAGTTGGTTCTCCAGGGTTAAACTCTTTTTCCCCCTTTTCGTTTGAATCTACATTTAGCTCTGAAATTGAGCTGTTTTTAATATTAAGTATTAATATTAAATATTTAAAAAATATTAAATATTTCTGACTCAACCAGACTGATAAAGTATCAGGGTTCAAACCCAAACAACCTGCTGACTGCAAGCTCACTACACCACATCCAAGCTGACAGATTAACAGCAGTGTTTTCATCCCCACACCAATAAAAACGAAGGTGAAGCCCCCTTCAGGATAACTGTGGAGGCTCACAAATCAGTCAGAGAGTCCAGTCTTATTTTAATGTCATTATCAGATCCTTTGCACAAAAACAGTTTGAGTTCAGACACAAACACCGACAGTGTTTGCAGACTGTCATCTACAAACACTGATCCCAGAAAGTGGCTGTCAAAGTGCTGGTAGACACAAATACAGGAGTAAAAGGATTCATGCAGACCACATCTTCTGGCTTACATCTTTATGTTTAGAATTTGGATTTTTTTCTCGGACTAAATCTTTAATCTACAGTTCTCTGACGAATAAAAGAACATTTCATTGTATGTTTATTGTGGACTTGAAGGAAGCTTTGCTCAGGTGAGCTTCAGGTAATTCAGTATCTGTTATCTTGTAATAGAGCAGTTTTTTTTTGTTAGAATTAAAGAAGGTCTGGTCTAAGAGGTCCAATATATTTGACCCATTTTGCCCACCATCTCAAACCTTTATCTGTTTGCATTTTTATTGCAAAAGTCAGTCTTTCCATAACATAAATGTCATGTATTGTTTTATACCAATCATCTACTGTTGGAGCATCAGGTTGTAACCACTTTCTTGTCAAGGCCTTCTTCCCTCCCACCAGCAATATTCTCATTAAATATTGGTCTGCTGCAGACTGCATGTTCCTGTTACTGTATAGAGCTAAGGCATTAAAGGGAAAGGTTTCTTGAAATGTCGTCTCCAAACCTTTATGGATTTCTTGCCAAAAGGATGTGAGTACAGTGATCCCTCGCTATAACGCAGTTTACTTTTCATGGTTTCGCTACTTCAAGGATTTGCATCGTGCATTGTGTTCTGCATTCTGATTGGCTAAAAAGTCACTCTGCTTCTTCTCTACCTGTGCGTCAATAACTTTGCAGTTTAATATGTACACGTACGTAAAACAGCTTTCCAAATTACGTACGTGCAAATCATCTTGCAATTTCAAGTTCGCTAAAACCCATAGAAAAAGAGCAACACCAACTGTCAATTACTATGTTCTTCTCCCGAACAAACACAGCTGCACCGCGGGCTTGAGAAGGAGAAAACACTGCAGAGCGGAGTCAGGATGCAGCTTCTCAGACTAAAGAGCAGTGAAATACACCTGAGTCACTATTTGTCCATTTGTACTTTGTATTTTTGTCATGATCATTTTAAATTTTTTAAATCTTGAGTCTGTCCTGTTAGGTATAAAATCTGTGTCATATGCTCTCCATCGCAGCACCTTTTCGGCTCCCTCCAAATTACAGTTTTTAACTATTTTCTGCCATATTTTTAGTGATATTTTTAGCCATGGGTTTTCGTCAGAGTTATTTGTCAGTTTATTATCTGCTAACTTGGTTTGGATGGGAGGTTCTGTGTGTTCCCCCTCTTCTATTTCCTTCCACCTTGCCCTAAATTTCGGATCGCAGAGACCTACAAGTGGTCTTATTTGAGCCGCATAATAATAATCCTTGAGGGTTGGTAGTGCCATACCCCCTTTGTCCTTAGACAGTTGCATTACTTTGTAACGTATTCTGGGTCTCTTACCCTTCCTAATATAACGGGAAATCATCTTGTCCCATTCAATGAATTGCTGATCTTTTATTTCAATCGGTAGCATCTGGAAAATATACATTAAGCGAGGCAGGATAACCATTTTAATTGTGTCTATCCTTGAAGATAAGTTAAGGAATGGTAGATGAGTCCATCTGGAAATGTCTGATTTTATTTTTAAGTTTAGAGGGGCATAATTTGCATCAAATAATTTAGTAATATCCTGGGGGAAGTTAATTCCTAGGTACTTCATTGTATTTGTAGTACATATCAGGTCATATTTATTCAGAAGCTGTTTTGGTGGATTAAAATTGAGAGTTAAGATCTGGGTTTTTTGGACATTTAATCTGTAACCTTATAATTGTCCAAATTCTTTTAGGGATGACATTAGTATTGATAAAGACTTCAGGGGTTGTGTTAAATAGATTAATACATCATCTGCAAATAATGATAATTTGTGTTCTTGTCCTCCTATTTTCACTTCTGTTATCTCTTTGGCTTGTCGAATCAATTGACTTAGGGGTTCAATAAATAAAGCAAATAAAAGTGGTGAGCATCGGCAGCCCTGTCTGCAGGAACGCTCCAGGGTGAAGGGTTTCGTAAGACTACCATTAATTTTAATTCTTGCTGTGGGGTTATTATATACAGCTTGAAGAGCCTGAATAAGAGTTTTATGTAATCCATATTTCTCTAAAACTTTAAACAGGAAGGTCCATCCAACTGTATCAAATGCCTTTTCTGCATCCAACCCCATAAGCATTGCTTGTGTCTTATTTTGTTGTATATTCCAAATAATATGTAGTGTCCTTCTCAAACTATCATGGGTCTGTCTTTGATGAATAAATCCTGTCTGGTCAAGGTGAATAAGTGAAGGTAAGATCTTCTCAATTCTTCTGGCCAATATTGACATGAATATTTTATAGTCTACGTTTAACACTGATATTGGCCTGTATTGTTTGCAATCTAATTTATCTTTTCCTTCTTTTGGTATCACTGAAATTATAGCGTCCCTCCATGAGGAGGGGATTGTTCCCTTTTGTATACCCAGTTACATATTTTGCAAAGTTTAGGAGTTAGTTGAGCCCTAAAACATTTGTACCACTCGGCTGGGAAGCCATCTAGACCTGGAGTCTTCTGTGGTTTAAGCCTGGATATTGCAGCCTTCACCTCGTTTTCCGTTATTTCTGCCACCAAGGTTTTATTTTGTTCCTGTGTGACCTTAGGTAAATCTAGGGATTCAAGAAAAGTTCCTATTTCATTTATGTTATCTAGTTTTGGCTGTGTGTATAAATTTTTGTAATATTCTTCAAAACAATTTTGGATATCTTCTGGTTTATATTGTATTTCCTCTGTTCGGGAGTGTCTTATTTTAGTGATTGTCTTATCTTTTTGTTGTTTTCTCAATTTGTATGCTAATAGTTTCATTGCTTTACTTCCTGCTTCGTAATATCCCTGTTTTAGAAAAAACAATTTCTTTTTAACTTCTTGTGAGTATATCTCATCTATCTCATTTTGTAGTTTTTTTTATCTTTGTTCCGTTATCGTGTTTCACTCCAATTTTATGTTGTTTTTGCAAATCTTTAAGTTGACATGTTAATTGATTAAGCTTCTCTTGTTTACGCTCCTTTAACGATGAGGAGAGCGAAATTATTTTTCCTCTTAGTACCGCTTTATACGCATCCCACACTGTAGTTGGGGAAACGTCCCCATCATCATTATCTTCAAAATACATTTCTATCTCTTTACCCAATTCTTCTTTTATTTTTGCATTATTTAGTTCACTTAGGTTCAATTTCCACGTTGTAGATTTGGGCTCGTCATTGATATTTATTAGCATTTTTACTGGTGCGTGGTCAGATATATCTATTGTTCCTATGTCGCATGACTGGATTCGGTGTCGATCTTTTCCGAACATAAAGAAAATAGTCTATTCTGGAGTAAGTTGATTGTGGTGCTGAGTAATAAGTGTAGTCCCGGCTAGTTGAGTTCAGTTCCCTCCAAACATCTATTATACCAATTTCTTTGATGACTGAGTTTACTTTGTTTACTAAAGGTTTTATGTGGCATAAACTAGAACCAGATGAGTCCATCTTTGTTAATCTTATGTTCATATCTCCTCCACTTATAAGTATCCCGCGAGATTCTGTGGACATAATATTGAATACTTTTTTATAAAATTGCCAATCACTTCCATCCATCCATCCATCCATCCATCCATCCATCCATCCATTCATCTTCCTCCGCTTATCCGGGACCGGGTCGCGGGGGCAGCAGACTGAGCAGAGATGCCCAGACTTCCCTCACCCCAGCCACTTCCTCCAGCTCCTCTGGGGGGACCCCGAGGCGTTGCCAGGCCAGCCGAGAGATGTAGTCTCTCCAGCGTGTCCTGGGTCTTCCCCGGGGCCTCCGCCCAGTGGGACATGCCCGGAACACCTCTCCAGGGAGGCGTCCAGGGGGCATCCGGACTAGATGCCCGAGCCACCCCAGCTGGCTCCTTTCGATGTGGAGGAGAAGCGGTTCTACTCCGAGCTCCCCGCGGGTGGCCGAGCTTCTCACCCCATCTCTAAGGGAGCGCCCAGCCACCCTACGGAGGAACCTCATTTCAGCCGCTTGTATTCGGGACCTCGTTCTTTCGGTCATGACCCATAGCTCATGACCATAGGTGAGTACTGGAACGTAGATCGACCGGTAAATTGAGAGCTTTGCTTTTCGGCTCAGCTCTCTCTTCACCACGACGGACCGATACAGCGACCGCATAACTACGGACGCCGCTCCGATCCGCCTGTCAATCTCACGCTCCGATCTTCCCTCACTCGTGAACAAGACCCCGAGGTATTTAAACTCCTCCACCTGGGGCAAGGACACTCCACCCACCGAGAGATGGCAAGCTACCTTTCTCCGGCCAATCACTTCCTGGGAGGGCATATATACTAAGTAATGTTACCAAACACCCTTCAATCCTTCCTATGATCATTACATATCGACCCTCTTTATTTTTGGTTTCTGAAATGTGTTCATATTGGACCTGATTTGATATTAGAATAGCTGATCCTCTTCTGTGTCCTGACTTATAGGATGTGTAAAAAATGTGTTTAAAGCCCGTTCCCTCAGTTTTTCATGTTCAGCCTCTGTTAGGTGGGTTTCCTGTAGGAAAACCACTTGTCCCCATTACCTTTTTAGCTTTGAAAATATTTTACCTCTCTTAATAGGATTCAGCATACCATTTACATTATAAGAAATTATTCTTATAGTTTTATCCACCATCATTTTTGTGATGTGTCTGGATTTTAGTGGATGAGGGAAAGACAGCTTTCAGGCTGCTCTGAACTGCAGCCAACAAACGATAAACAAGATAACTAGTAACAAAAATGCTCTTATTCAAGTAACCCGTATACAGCTCAAAGTTCAGCCCTCCGACTAATCGTTACCTTCATTTCGGCTTTTTATAATAATGAAAATAAACATTCAAATAAAAATCATTACTCAGAAGTAAACCAAAGAGTTTCTGTCTCACTTTTAGTAAAAAGAATTCAAGAAAGGATGCATTTGCCCAGAGAGAAAAATTAAATAAAAATAAAAACAAAAATTAGTATGTATTTACCCATCATGGCCAAATCTGCAGCATATGTGCACTCATCTGGGCTGCTGTTGTCACTGCTTTTTAGTCTTTATTCATGTCTTCCTGCGGCGGGCCCCATCTGAACTTTTCAAGCTTGTCATTGTATGATGATCCTCCTTGTCGCCGTCTCTGTCCTCGTCCTCCGCTGACAGTCCAGGTCAGCCTCCTGATCTGCTCTAACAGCGTCTCTGCTGGTTTCAGCACGGTCACCGGTAATCCTTTTTCTGCCATCTCTCTCGTCGCTTCTTCAGCTGAGTTGTATACACGAGTTCCGTCCGGGTAGAAAACTCGAAGTTTGGCGGGGAAGGGAGTCTGAAATCGGATCCCTTTTTCTTTCAGAACCTTCTTTGCTTCTGCATATTCTTTTCTTTTGTTAAGCACACTCGGTGCATAGTCGTTGTCAAAATTTACTTGTCCGCCCTTCCAGATGAATCCTTTCTTCTGCCACGCCGTTCGTAGAATCTCCTCTTTTGTTCTGTAACTTTGGAACGTTACTACAATGGATCTCGGCGGCCCCCCTTCTCGTGGTGCTGGACCCAGGGCTCGGTGTGCTCGTTCGATCTGGAGGTTTCTGTCTTCCGCTAATGACAGATTTTGTTTAAGCAGCTCTTTGACAAATTGTATCATTGATGGGGATTTATTTTCGGAGCCCTCCGCCACAGAGTAGATCCTGATGTTGTTTCGTCTAGCCCTTTCTTCCTTGTCAGATTGTTGAGTTTCTAGCTGTGACTGAAGTTTCACCAGCTCTTCCATGACTTCTTCCATTGATTGCAGTCTCTACTCAGCGTTCACAATCCGCTCTTCCGCCTCGTCAAGCCTTATCTTTGCCTTGCTAATCTCTTCCTTAATTTCTCTCAATTGTTGTTTGTTGTCTTGGCGGAAACTTTTTATTTCTGTCAGTATTGTTGTTAGGTGGATTTCTTCATCTGGCTCGTCTTTGTTAGCATTAGCCGGTGATGCGCTGCTAACACCAGCACATGGGCACTCCGGGCTGTTGCTTCCATGAAAATCAGCAGTTTGCGTGGTTTTCTTTGGCTTAAGTTTAGCCTGCTTGTCTCGCGTCCACATCTTGCCCTTTTCCATCTCTTAGAATCACTTTGGATATTGTTTGTCGAGTTTGAAGGGCAATTTAATTCCTAATGTCGGAGGAGAGAAGACTCTAAGCTGCCATCTTTGCGGCTGTGCACTGGAAGCCATGTTATCGAATTTTATCTTGATTTTTCAAAGGTATAAAACGGGGTTTCAATAAAGTTCTTGTTAGGTGTTTTTTTTTTCTTTTAATCAAATAGGAAGTTTAAATACGTATTTTCTGCACTGACCAAAAATCTAAACGCAATATTGATATTGCTCCCATTTTTTATGGTATGAACTCAAAGATGTGAAACATTTTCCACATACACATAATAACCAGTTCTCTGAAATATTGTTCCCGAATCTGTCTAAATCTGTGATAGTGAGCACTTCTCCTTTGCCAAGACAATCCATCCCACCTCACAGGTGTGCCATATCAAGATGCTGATTAGACAGCATGATTATTGCACAGGTGTGCCTTAGACTGGCCACAAGAAAAGGCCACTCTGAAATCTGTCAGTGTGTGAAATCTGTGAAATCTGTCCAGTCTGTATCACACAGCACAATGCCACAAATGTCACAAGTTTTGAGGGAGCATTCAATTGGCATGCTGATAGCAGGAATGTCCACCAGAGCTGTTGCTAGGGAATTGAATGTCCATTTCTCCACCATATGCCATCTCCAAAGGCGTTTCAGAGAATTTGGCAGCACATCCAACCGGCCTCACAACCGCAGACCACGTGTAACCACACCAGCCCAAGATCTCCACATCCAGCATGTCCACCTCCAAGATCATCTGAGACCAGCCACTCGGACAGCTGCTGAAACAATCGGTTTGCATAACCACAGATTTTCTGCACAAACTGTCAGAAACCGTCTCAGGGAAGCTCATCTGCATGCTCGTCGTCCTCCTCGAGGTCTCGACCTCACTCCAGTTCGTCGTCGTAACCGACTTGAGTGGGCAAATGCTCACATGCGATGGCGTCTGGCATGTTGGATAGGTGTTCTCTTCACGGATGAATCCAGGTTTACACTGTTCAGGGGAGATGGCAGACAGCGGTTTTCTGATGTCAATGTTGTGGATCGAGTAGCCCATGGTGGTGGTGGGGTTATGGTACGGGCAGGCATCTGTTATGGGCGAAGAACACAGGTACATTTTATTGATGGCATTTTGAATGCACAGAGATGCCGTGACGAGATCCTGGGGCCCATTGTTGTGCCGTACATCCAACAACATCACCACATGTTGCAGCATGGTAATGCACGGCCCCATGTTGCAAGGATCTGGACACAATTCTTGGAAGCTGAAAACATCCCAGTTCTTGGATGGCCAGCATACTCACCGGACATGTCACCCATTGAGCATGTTTGGGATGCTCTGGATCGGCGTATACGACAGCGTGTTCCAGTTCCTGCCAATATCCAGCAACTTCGCACAGCCATTGAAGAAGAGTGGACCAACATTCCACAGGCCACAATAGACAACCTGATCAACTTTATGCGAAGGAGATGTGTCGCAGTTCATGGGGCAAATGGTGGTCACACCAGATACTGACTGGTTGTCTGAGTCCCCTGACCCCCCCAATAAAACAAAACTGAAGATTTCAGAGTGGCCTTATCTTGTGGCCAGTCTATGGCACACCTGTGCAATAATCATGCTGTCTAATCAGCATCTTGATATGGCACACCTATGAAAAAGGGGGTGAAAAAATGTCGAGAAGAGACCCTCTTGAAGCTGATTTTAAGGTAAGGTTGCAGCTGCGATGAATTGTTTTAGCAGAATGCGGAAATAAATTCCATAAGGAAAATGTATTAGCAAAGTTGAGGAAAGGATCAGTGATTAACCACAGATTAAGTTTTGTCAAACAAACTGTGGGCAGAAAACAACCAGGAACTATTTGGAGGTTGATAACCCCCCACCTTTATCCAACCCTAAATACTGAATTTCAAACAGGAAAACGTTATTTTCTTTTGTTGCTGTCTGTGGATTTGAAGCCACGATCTTCCAGTCTCAGGTCAGACAATCAGGTTGCGAAACCATTTTTTAAGCCTTTTTTGTCATGATCAGATCAAGGTGGACCCAGATGCTGCAACCCGGAAGGAAGAGGCAGGTATGTGAAAAGGTAAGTAACTGGTTTTATTTTGAAGGAGCCAGCGGATACAGTAGGGGAGAGCGGCGTGCAGCTTGACAGCGGCTCGTAGACCAAGGTGAGCATAGAGATCTTACAGCGGCGTGACCGGAGCTCACGGCAGTGGCGTGAATGGAGTCTTTTGACTGCGACGTGGCTGGAGTTCTTGGCGGAGGCGTGGCCGGAATTCATGAGGAGCGTGAGGGATTCAGCTTCTGCTCGCGTCGGATGAGGACTCGGGTGACTCTCGTGGTGAAGGCAGACCTGAAGCAAAGCAACAGAAGGTAAGCGAGGCAACATGACATAGAGGGCCAGACGAGGCATGAGGTGAGTTAAGCACCATCAGGTTTAACGGAGGCAAACGCAGGTGGGATTGATTATTCTCTCGATGACGTAGGGCCCAATGTACCGGGGCGACAGTTTGCGGGACGAGGATGGAATGGGGATGTTCTTGGATGATAGCCACACCTTCTGCCTAACCTGGTACATGGGACCCTCCACCCTGTGCCTGTTGGCTATGCGACAATTGGCATCCTTGGTACGTAGGAGCGCCTCTCAGGTTTGGGTCCAAATGCGCTGGCAGCGAAGGTGCTCCTGGACGGAGGGAACGGCAAGGTCAAGCTCCTGTGAGGGAAACAGAGGGGGAGAGTAGCCCAGCGAGGCTAATGCCCGTGGCCGTGGAGGGGTGAATTTGGCCGGAGGAAAGGGCTTCATTAATATAGGTTTCCATGGCGGTTTTCTCAGGGCCGGAGAGATTGTATAAGTGGCCCTTGGGGAGCGTAGCGCCAGGAAGTAGTTCTATGGCGCAATCATAGGGACGATGTGGTGGTAACGAACCCGCCTTACTTTTACTGAAAACGGCTTTGTATTCGTGGGAACAAGAGGGAACGGATGATAAATCGATGTCCTCGAGCTGAGGAATTATAGCAAGAGGAATGGGTGGAATAGCTGATTGAAGGCAGTTAGCCAGACAAAACCCACTCCAATTGGAAACGCGTTGCTTGGCCCAGTCAAACTGAGGGTTGTGGACCTTAAGCCACGAATAACCCAGAACAATAGGACTGTGAGGGGATGTGGTGACGAAAAACCGAATATACTCGTGATGGTTACCAGAAGTGATGAGTAACACGGGTCTCGTGCGGTGGGTGATGCATGAGAGATGTTGATCCCCCCCAAACCGGCGGCGTTGATAGGATTGTCGAGGGGCTCTAAAGGGAGAGAGAGAGACGGGAAACCAAAGAATGATCAATGAGGCTTTGCTCAGCACCAGAGTCTGAGGGCATGAGAATCAGAACACTTAGACCGGACACATAGCTTGACAGGAACATAACAAAAGTTATTTCGGGTAGAAACAACTGACTTATCCTCCCGTGGCCTGGCTTTTACCGGGGGGGTACGGGGGATTTATTTTGAATGAGCCAACGGATCCAGAAGGGGAGAGCGGCGTGCAGCTTGACAGCGGCTCGTAGACCAAGGTGAGCACGGAGATCTTACAGCGGCGTGACCGGAGCTCACGGCAGTGGCGTGGAGTCTTTTGACTGCGACGTGGCTGGAGTTCTTGGCGGAGGCGTGGCTGGAGTTCTTGGCGGAGGCGTGGCCGGAGTTCTTGAGGAGCGTGAGGGATTCAGCTTCTGCTCGCGTCGGATGAGGACTCGGGTGACTCTCGTGGTAAAGGCAGACCTGAAGCACAGCAACAGAAGGTAAGCGAGGCAACATGACACAGAGGGCCAGACGAGGCATGAGATGAGTTAAGCACCATCAGGTTTAACGGACTGGCGAAGAATGCTTGAGGTGAGTCTCCTTAAGTAGCAGGTGCGTGGATGAGGTGATGAGTCACAGCTGAGAGTCTGGAGCAGAGCTGGGAGGGGGAGGAGTCTGACAGGCCACCATGACAGTACCCCCCCCCAACGACCACCTCCAGGTGGTCCAGGACGCCGATCCGGATGAGCACGGTAAAAATCGGCGATGAGGGAAGGGTCGAGGATGAGAGAACGGGAGACCCATGAGTGCTCCTCAGGTCCGCACCCTTCCCAATCCACCAAGTACTGAAAACCACGGCGGCGAACGTCCAAAATCCTGGAGACCGTGAACACCGGAGTGCTGTCGATGATCCGGGTGGGTGGTGGGGAGACGGAAGGCAGGCACAAAGGGCTGTCCAGAAAGGGCTTAATTTGAGAAACGTTAAACGATGGATGTACCTTAAGGGCCGCAGGCAGACGGAGGCAAACGCAAGTGGGATTGATCATTCTCTCGATGACGTAGGGCCCAATGTACCGGGGCGACAGTTTGCGGGACGAGGATGGAATGGGGATGTTCTTGGATGATAGCCACACCTTCTGCCCAACCTGGTACATGGGACCCTCCACCCTGTGCCTGTTGGCTATGCGACAATTGGCATCCTTGGTACGTAGGAGCGCCTCTCAGGTTTGGGTCCAAATGCGCTGGCAGCGAAGGTGCTCCTGGACGGAGGGAACGGCAAGGTCAAGCTCCTGTGAGGGAAACAGAGGGGGAGAGTAGCCCAGCGAGGCTTCAAAGGGGGAAATCCCCGTGGCCGTGGAGGGGTGAATTTGGCCGGAGGAAAGGGCTTCATGAATATAGGTTTCCATGGCGGTTTTCTCAGGGCCGGAGAGATTGTATAAGTGGCCCTTGGGGAGCGTAGCGCCAGGAAGTAGTTCTATGGCGCAATCATAGGGACGATGTGGTGGTAACGAACCCGCCTTACTTTTACTGAAAACGGCTTTGTATTCGTGGGAACAAGAGGGAACGGATGATAAATCGATGTCCTCGAGCTGAGGAATAATAGCAAGAGGAACGGGTGGAATAGATGATTGAAGGCAGTTAGCCAGACAAAACCCACTCCAATTGGAAACGCGTTGCTTGGCCCAGTCAAACTGAGGGTTGTGGACCTTAAGCCACGAATAACCCAGAACAACAGGACTGTGAGGGGATGTGGTGACGAAAAACCGAATATACTCGTGATGGTTACCAGAAGTGATGAGTAACACGGGTCTCGTGCGGTGGGTGATGCATGAGAGATGTTGACCCCCCCCAAACCGGCGGCGTTGATAGGATTGTCGAGGGGCTCTAAAGGGAGAGAGAGACGGGAAACCAAAGAATGATCAATGAGGCTTTGCTCAGCACCAGAGTCTGAGGGCATGAGAATCAGAACACTTAGACCGGACACATAGCTTGACAGGAACATAACAAAAGTTATTTCGGGTAGAAACAACTGACTTATCCTCCCGTGGCCTGGCTTTTACCGGGGGGGTACGGGGGTTTAAATGAAGTGAACACTGAGAGTCTTGGTGACCTTGACCCCCACAGTAGAAACATTGCCCTTCTACACGACGTTTGCTACGTTCTTCAGCTGAGAGGCAAGAGAGACCAATCTTGTTGGGTTCAAACAACCTGCAACATCATAACAATTCAAAAAGGAAAGAAAGACCAACGGACAAAGGTACCTTTACGAGGAGAGCAGACAGAGATCTACCCAGTAAACAATCTCTCTCCACTCTGGCGCAAATTCTGCTGCCTTCTCTTTTAATAAGTATATTTGGGTTGTCCCTAAGTTACACATGCGCTGAGCTCTAAGGAGGGGAAACAGATAAAAACACAGCTGCAGCGCTATCAGAAAGCATTTATTACAACATGTCCATCCTTCCACAGTCTTCTCAATTCATCTCTGGACCTGCAAAGCCATTTCTCACAGATAAACTAACACAGAGCGTCCTACGATTCATTTTAGACATAGCTAACACAGATTCTCAGGAGAATGCTGAAAAGACGCAAAGTGAAACATTTTCTCCCAAGGGTGTCACCTCCACCTTCCTGTGAAACAGATTTGGACACACACAGACACTTCTGCAAACATGATTAAATCACCTATACATATATAGCAAGGTGATGCATAAAATAAGCAAATATGAGATAACCTATATACATTATTCCAACATAACTCCCCCCTGTTTATCCATATCTGCGCAAACCTAACATCACTATTAGTTAGCCACTTCACAAGATTTCTAACTGTAAGATCACGTTTAAGAGCACAAACACAATTACACTTGGAGGGTGTTTGTTGGAGACACTTACACAGATGGGACGCAGCTGGGTCTCTTCAGGTCTAATAGCTGTGGAGATGAGACAATTGCACAAAGAACGCAGGCAAGGAATACAACAGCATCCACACAAGGTCAAGATTGCAATAAATACAGATATGGACACCAAAGTGGAAGCTACCAATGAGTGGTACTTCCCAAACACATCCAGCCAGGAGTCCCACATGGTGGTATCAACACCGGAATGGTCCTTCATCTTACCATTGAGAGTGCGAAGGCCCTCTTTGGCCTTGGTCAGACTGCTGTCTGCAGCGGTGTTGTTAGGAATGAACGTGCAACACTGTTCACTGAACATGGTGCACACGCCACCCTTTTCAGCCACCAGCATGTCGAGAGTGATCCTGTTCCTGAATGCCATTATAGATGTAACAGAAAGCTGTTCATGCACAGCTTCAAACCCTTCTCGTTTCCAGTTACCTAATTTTTTGGACGTTGTAGTGGATGTAGTTGATCCTGTCCACGCCTTTGACAATTGTACACCACCAACAGAGTGAAGATCCCCAGCCGGCAGCCACCTGATTAATCAATGTACATTCATCTGGTACTCCATAAGGAACCCCTATGGCGTCTATGTAAGTAGGGTCAGTGTCTCTCAGCCACACTTCCCGCTTATGGCGAGGTTTCCATCTGTGAGGATAAATACCAGACATTTCAGCAACCAAAACGTCAACCGTTATAGGATACACAGAAAAAGGTAACAGAATTTAGTTTCAAGAGTTGCAAGTTAAAAATAGTAGCAGTATTCTCTGGGTTTAGTGGATTTCCTTTAGCCATTAGTCGTCTTGAGCAAACATTAGTGGTTGGACTTACAGTCCTCCTCTCAGTCGAAAGGGTTGTTCCATTTTCATACCCAGGGGGGCGCAAGTACTGCCAGGTATGCCACACTATAACAATGGTTATGATCACAACAACAATACATTTCACACAAATTTGAAAACATTGGTTTACCATCTCGACCAACTGTTATTTCTTTTTTCGTCGTCTATATGGGTTGGTGGCTTTACAGGAGGCTTCACTGACTTTCGGGTCTACCCAGACTCTAAACGTCTGAGTCCACCCTATATCAGACTTTAGCTCACCTTCCACCTTTGAGTTTCCAGTCGAGATTACCTTTTTACAATATAAACAATATGTCAGGTGAACACAGGTGGATCTTCCAGCGAATTTGACTGCAGTAGGAGTGGCCAGCAGTGCCTGGTATGGCCCCTCCCACTTGGGTGAATACCAGTGTTATTTCTTGATGCTTCTTATCAGAACCCAATCACCTGGTTCTAAAAGCTGGTTTTCCTGCTGAGGGGCAAAAGGTTTTTCATTAGTCAAGATGTCTCTTTGTTTTACTAAAATGGCCCTCATATAGTCAGCCAGGTTTGCTTCTTTATTAGTCTCCCATTGGTTTTTAAACTGCGGTAACCTGTAAGGTCTTCCAAAAAGGGTCTCGGCCTTATTGCACTGGTAATGTTTATTTTATGCACAGTTTCACTAAATCTAGACACTGAGTCCAGTGTCCACAATACATTCCTTCAGCCTATTGTTAATTGTACCAGTCATTATTTATACTAACCCAGCACTTTGCAGGTGGTACGCACAGTGATTCTTTAAGACAATGTCAAGTCAAGCCAAGTCAACTTTATTTATAAAGCGATTTTAAAACAGCAGGAGCTGACCAAAAGGCTTAACAATGCAGAATAAAACAAAACAACAAACTAAAACAAACGGTATAAAATCAAGAAGTTAAATAAAAATAAATAAGACCAATAAAAACATCAACTCACACCGAGTTAAACCCCAGAGAGAAAAAGTGAGTTTTTAACTTGGATTTAAAATCATTCAACGAACGGGCCTTCCTAATCTGCATAGGGAGTGCATTCTACAAGCTGGGGCCAGCAACGGCAATTGCTCTGTCCCCCCTGAATTTCTGCCGTGTCCTTGGCACATCCAGGAGCAGCTGGTCAGCTGATCTAAGTGAGCGGGAAGGGGAATGCAGCTCAGAGAGGTAGGGTGGAGCCAGACCACTTAAAGACTTAAAAACAAATAAAAGATTTTTTTTTTTTAAACTCTAAAATGGACAGGCAGCCAGAACTGGTGTGATATGCTCTCTCTTCCACGTTCCAGTTAACAAGCGTGCACCAAAGTTCTGCACCAGCTGGAGACGGGACAAGGATGAGTGAGGGGCACCGAAGTAAAGAGAGTTACAGTAATCAATCCGAGTTATAACAAAGGCGTGGATTACTGTCTCAAAGAACTTTCTTGATAAAAACAATTTGACTTTAGCCAGCTGCCTTAACTGAAAGAAGCTGGATCTCACCACCGAACGGATCTGCTTGTCCAAATTTAAAACCAATGTCCATCTTCACTCCTAAGTTTGTCAGAGTAGATTTAACTGAATGAGTGAGAGAGCCCAGAGCTATTGGGTGTGACTCACTGTTGACACTGGGACCGAAGACAATCACCTCTGTGTTTTCGTCATTGAGGTGGAGAAAACTTAAGAGCCATCCAGATTTGTAATTCCTTCAAGCACTTAATTAGAGGGCTGATGGAGTGGGCATCCTGCTTTGTTATTGTATTAATGTGAAACATAGTTCCTATCCTTTTCATAATTCGATTAACAAAATGAGACCCATTGTCACTATAAATAATAATTGTCTTTTTTTTTTTTTTCCCAGGTATACCATACTGAGGAATTATATCTTTGCATAATGCTTTGGCTACTGTTATTGCATCAGGATGTTTTGGTGGGAAGAAATTAAATCCATTTAGAGAATGCATCTATTATGACCAGACAGAATTTTTCCTTTTAATTCTATCAAGTCCATGTGTATAACCTGAAACGGATATTGGGGAGTTGGAAACTTCCCTCGTGTTGGTCTAAGATTTCCCTGAGCATTGTGCTTACATGCTCCTATAAAAAATTTTTTTGAATAAGAATTAAATCCAATATTTGTTTACCTGTCCCATCATTGCCCCCGTTGACCCATGGGTCACCCCATGGGTCATTATAGCTGCCCATTTAAAAATAGTTTTTTTTATAAAGTAGGTTTGTTTTCTGGTCATACATATATACTATTTAGGAGTTTAGCATTATGTTTGTTCCAGAGCTCTTTTTCAGGTTCCAATCTCCATTGTTGCATTTCTTTAAGTACTTCTTTGTCAACCTCCTCATTTTTCTTTGAAGAACCATCTACATAAAGTATTACACCTTTCGTCAGTGGTTGATCTATTAGTTCATTTCTGGTCTGTGCTGTTTTCTCTGCTAATTCTTGGCAATCATGCACACTTCCACCATAAGGAAGTGGCAACATTGTAGCAGGGTCCAACTGGGTGCACCATTCTATCGTGAGATGCGGTTGGAACAGTAATGCGGCCATGCAGGATAAGTGTCCCGCAGGCGACAAAAAAAGTTAAGCTCATCTGTAAAAGTAATGCTAAAACTGCATGCGAAACCTTAAGGGTCAGTGGGTGGAATAGTACTGTTGTTGCACTTACTTCTACTGCCATTGATGCCGCAGTTGGTGTCCTAACGCAATGCGGCAGTACACATGCCACACCATTTAATTTTGAAGAGAAATAAGCTACAGGTTTCATTTTGTCTCCATGTTGTTCAACTAAAACTGAGGTCAATAAATTACCTTTGCAGTCTACCATTTATACAAAAGGTTTACTATAATCAGGTAACTCTAAGGCTGTGCTGGACACCAGAACTTGTTTTATGTTACAAAAGGCCTTGTCTGCTTCCTGTGTCCAGTTTTACAGGGGAATTCATTTTCAAAATTTTGTCATACATCAACTTTTGGAGAGAAACCATTATTTCAGCATAGTTTGGTACCCAGTTCCTGCAGTTATTAATCAGACCTAAAAATGACATCATTTGCTTCTTCGTTAGAGAATTTGGTGCTTGCAGAATTGCAGTTTTCCATTCTTCCATAATTGTGCGTCCTGCTGCGCTTAAATATGACAAAGATATCTTACCTGTTCCCTGCACAGCTGTAATTTATTTTTACTGACTTTGTGGGTTCATCAGCTAAATGTTTTAACAGTGCCACTGAATCCTTCATACAAGTTTTTTTTTTTCTCTGGTGATGCTATCAGAACATCATCCACATAAATTATTTTTTTACTTCCCCTGGAGGTTGGAATTTTTGTCATGCTCGCCATCATTTCGCACTAACCTTGGGGTAGTCTGGTGTAAGTGTACCTTTGGCCGTCATATGTGAACACAAACCAGTACTGGCTGTCCTTGTGGACAGGCACAGGAAAGAATGCATTACTGATGTCTAACACTGTGAAGGCGGCTGCATCCGATCCTAACGAGTTCAGTAATGTATAGGGGTCAGGCACACAGGGTGCTCTTTGAATAACTGCATTGTTTACTGCTTCTAAGTCTCATACCATCCTCCAACCAGTGGAGGGCGTCTGTTTTTTCACTGGAAATATAGGAGTATTACATGGTGAGTCATTGCACTTTATAATTACTCCTGTAGCTATTAAATCTGAAATTACTGGTTTAATACATTCTTGTGCATCTGTTCTTAAAGGGTATTGTCGAACACATGGTGTATATTGTTTTTGGTCTAATCTGAACTGGTAAAGCGCCTTTAATTAACCCTACATCTGTGGGTCCTTTACACCACAGAGTGTCAGGGAGATCCTTTAACAGATCATCCTCCTCCTCAGTTAACACTAATAATCATCTGGCCCAGTCCTTTAGTTTTTCTTCCAAATGCACACCCATTTTAACAAAAGTTGTCCAAAACAAAGCCACTCGAGTCAGTCCAGTTGAGGGACTTCCCTGGATGTGGGGTGATGGTGTTGGAATCCAGTCATCAGCACTTTCCCCCATCCGACCCAAATATCCCCCAGATCCTGCCACTGCTGATTGTGCCCATTCAGCATGAAGACGTACCAAAGGTGATTTAAAATTGAACATGTTTTCCCCCATTTTTGCAGCTACAGCTGCACTGCATACAATTATGTAAGAGTGATTTTAGTTGCACTAACTCTAACTGAGAAATACACACAGTTTCACCATTAGCTGCTTTCACTGAAACTCGCGTGGCTGCAGGCTTTGCTCCTGGAATTTGTTCTTTGATAGCTGTCCTACATGCACCATCGTCATACAAAAAAAATCATCACATTCCCATTTATCCTTAATTTAATTTCTGATTTCACATCTGCATAAGCCAATAAATCGTATAACTTCATCAACACCTCATCATCTCCATCTGACTCATCATTCTGATTTTCAGGGAGTCCTGCATTAAAAAATGCAAAGCTCCCTGTCCCCTGGCCTCGTCATGCTTTTTCCTTCTCTTCCACAGGTCCAACACCCTGAAAAGGGGTAACCATAAGCTCCTCTCTGACATCCTCACTACATCTCAAACCTCTTCTGTTATGTCCCCTCTGGAACTTTCCTTCTTCGGCTGCCTCCACCATGATAAAACACTTCCACTCAAATTTTCCATGTCCTGCACAAACTGATGCACATCTGCTTTGTAAGAAATCACACCTTCTATAGCTTTCTTAACATCTTCCATTGTCCATGTCCTATACACTAAAATAGTCGGAGTTGATCATCTCCTGCCTGAGGGTTTGCAACCTGGATCATTGGAAATGATTCTGTCATTGCTGATGTGTCTTTAAGTTCAGACGGGAGAGGAGAAAGTCCCTCTCCCATCGTTTTTGACCACTGTAATTTCTGCCCTGTCTGTGATCTAGTCAACATTCCTTTTTGAGAGGATTCCCCATCATTAGGTGGGGGATCCTTTACTAACTGGGGGTAAAGAAAGCTGTTTACATCTGCTCCGTGTGGAGCAGGCGCTCCTCCTTCCTGCACGTCCTCGTCCTCCTTCCTGCAGGCTCGTGCACGCGCCTCCTCCCTCTGCTCTCTCCTGTTCTCTGAAGCCCCACTGCCCTTTTTTTTTCCTCCTTTCCGCCTCTCTCAACCAAAATTCCGCAGACTCAAATCCTGCTTTCTGCATTTTCTCCTGATCTTTTCATGTCTTTTCTTTAATCGCATCCTGTAATGCAATTATTCTCCGAGTGTTAAACCTTCCATTAATCCATAGTCTTTTACCCATTTATCCAAATGCTCGATTTTTGTAGGATCCAGACTTTCCACATACTTCCAATCCCTGCTCTGCAAACTTTCTTTTGGACTTTCCTCACTCTGTGCCTTTCTCATTTTTAAAAAAAAAAAAACAAAACAAAAAACACTTGTTTAGCAGTTCAAAAAACACAATCTGCAAATTCAGCGATTTGCTAAACACAACAACAACAAAACACAGCAACAAGAAACAAACAGCAAATATGGCGATTTGCACACAAAATCACATAAACATTCACACACTCTTTTCTTTACTAATTTATAAATGCCGGCTTTTTAATTATCTTTAATTCCTACATCTGAAAGTTATGGTACTGGGATTTTGTATATCATATCTATTCATACATATATGTATTCTTTTCATTATTTTATTTAACACGGAATTTCACGGACTCCGCCGTCCAACCAAATGGTACGGGATTTCCAGGACCCCGCCGTCCTTGCCTGATAGTGTCTAGAATTCTCAGGGCTTTACTTCTTTTTAAACGCGGAATTTCACGGACTCCGCCGTCCAACCAAATAGTACGTAGTCGTCCGTACTTACGGAATTTCACAGGACTCCGTCGTCCTTTCCGTTGTCTTTCTCCTTTGGTATACCGTCAACCTTTTGGACTCCAGCCAACGGGATGGGCACCAGTTCCAACAAAGGGTTGACTCACCTAGGAGTCAGCTGTGGCCACAGTCTCCTGGGGCCCACCACGCTCACTGAAATACTCAGGTATGTTGGTATCCGGCTCGAAAGGACCAAATTAATGTTGGGTTCAAACAACCTGCAACATCATAACAATTCAAAAAGGAAAGAAAGACCAACGGACAAAGGTACCTTTACGAGGAGAGCAGACAGAGATCTACCCAGTAAACAATCTCTCTCCACTCTGGCGCAAATTCTGCTGCCTCCTCTTTTAATAAGTATATTTGGGTTGTCCCTAAGTTACACATGCGCTGAGCTCTAAGGAGGGGAAACAGATAAAAACACAGCTGCAGCGCTATCAGAAAGCATTTATTACAACATGTCCATCCTTCCACAGTCTTCTCAATTCATCTCTGGACCTGCAAAGCCGTTTCTCACAGATAAACTAACACAGAGCGTCCTTCGATTCATTTTAGACACAGCTAACACAGATTCTCAGGAGAATGCTGAAAAGACGCAAAGAGAAACATTTTCTCCCAAGGGTGTCACCTCCACCTTCCTGTGAAACAGATTTGGACACACACAGACACTTCTGTAAACATGATTAAATCACCTATACATATATAGCAAGGTGATGCATAAAATAAGCAAATATGAGATAACCTATATACATTATTCCAACAAATCTGCATCGGTTTATCAGGGTATTTACGTAGAAAACTCGGTGGTGGAGGTTCTAGGGTGGGCGGGGGTGTAGAACTGACCATGGTGGTCTTACGTACAGGATGCGGGCGTTAATGTTGGCGTTCTTTAAGTCTGATGTCAGAGCGCAGCGAGGCGGCCACAAGTTCCTCAAAAGAGGTGGCTTCTGGCTGGGTACATAAATGATCTTTTATGGTTTCATTGAGTGATTGGTAAAAAACACCCCGCAAGGCGGGATCTGTCCAGCCTGCCTCCACCGCCAGGATGCGAAAATCTACAACATGGTCGCTGACTGACCGGTTGCTTTGTTGGAGATTGAGGAGTCGCCTGGTGGCTTCTTCTTGCTTGCGAGGTTGGTCGAACACGAGTCTGAACTCGCAGATGAAGCGTTCGAACGGCAACTGAGTAATGGGGTTGGCGGCGAGGAAGGCTTGAGCCCACTGGAGCACCTTACTCCTCAGGGAATTAACGATCATCGTAATCTTGCTGTGGTCCGTGTGATAATATCTGGGAGCCTGCTGAAGTAATAGTTGACATTGGAGTAAAAAAAAACCCAATATTCTCTACATTACCAAAAAATGGCTCTGGCTGGAGACGGTAGTTTTCTGGGTTAGCGGTGGAAGCGGAAGGTTCCAGGTTGACTGAAGGTGGAGCGGGGTCTGGTGCTGCGGAATCAGAAAATTGTCCAGTTAATTCCAATAAAGTTTGTGACAAACCATCGAGGCGGTGAAAAAGTTCTTGTTGAGCTGAAGCCATTTTGGAAAGGCCGTCGGCTTGGCGTCCCAGCATAATGCCTTGATGATTTACGGCCAAACAGAGTCTTTCCGGGTCAGCTGGGTTGGGGTAAGGGCCAGTCCGTTCTGTCATGATCAGATCAAGGTGGACCCAGATGCTGCAACCCGGAAGGAAGAGGCAGGCATGTGAAAAGGTAAGTAACTGGTTTTATTTTGAAGGAGCCAGCGGATCCAGTAGGGGAGAGCGGCGTGCAGCTTGACAGCGGCTCGTAGACCAAGGTGAGCACGGAGATCTTACAGCGGCGTGACCGGAGCTCACGGCAGTGGCGTGGAGTCTTTTGACTGCGACGTGGCTGGAGTTCTTGGCGGAGGCGTGGCTGGAGTTCTTGGCGGAGGCGTGGCCGGAGTTCTTGAGGAGCGTGAGGGATTCAGCTTCTGCTCGCGTCGGATGAGGACTCGGGTGACTCTCGTGGTAAAGGCAGACCTGAAGCACAGCAACAGAAGGTAAGCGAGGCAACATGACACAGAGGGCCAGACGAGGCATGAGGTGAGTTAAGCACCATCAGGTTTAACGGACTGGCGAAGAATGCTTGAGGTGAGTTTCCTTAAGTAGCAGGTGCGTGGATGAGGTGATGAGTCACAGCTGAGAGTCTGGAGCAGAGCTGGGAGGGGGAGGAGTCTGACTGGCCACCATGACATTTTTTGTCTTTTGGCACTGGGAGAAAAAGGAAACCATTTCTTATTGGACCTCACATATTTTTAATAATATTTAAATGTTCAAATTAATTCAAATTAATTTTTTTCTGAGGCACCTTTCATGAAAAAAGAACAGCTGAAGGTGCTGTACATGAAAACAAACAAGAACGCAAAACAGCAATCCCCACACATAAGAATAAGCCCCTTATAATAAAATACACAAAAAACACAAATAAAAGAGAAATGGCTACAAATTACAACAGATTAGATAGAATTTATTTATCCCACGATGGGGAAATTCTTTTTGTCTGCGGCAGCAAAAAATGAAAATGAAAAATGAAAAGTGACAAAGACAGAACCCAGAAAGCGCCGTCTGCCCTGTCCTCCTGTTGGCCGGGGTGTCAGCATTAATGCGGCCCAAGCACAACTCATCCCAGCAACCCCCCCCCCCGAAACACACACACACACACAAACCCGAAACCCCCGGGGCCAATGCACCCGACGTGGCCATGGAGGACCCGGAACAAGAGACGCCCGAGGACGAGCAGGGCCAAAGGTCTGGGAGCCCAAACACAAACACCCCACCAAGGGTGTAAACAGTCTAAAATGCAGGCTTCTGAAAAAGATGGCGGACGGGACGCCGGCGTAATTCGATGCTTCCAACAAAACAGGAAAATAGACTCCTCAGAATCCACTATTAACAAACGAAGATAAGCACTCAATGAAAGGAGGAGTCGAAACCAGAGGAAAAATGAAGAGACAAGACCAGATGAAGGGAAGAAATGTAGATAAAGCCAAAGAAGACGGAGACGAACGTGCTGGTGCTAACCAGCTAGCTGAAACCATGCGTTGTGGACTGGACTCCATTAGCAAAGAAATCCGTGACCTAAGAGCTGACATGAAACAAGACATGATCTCTTTGAAGGAGCAAGTTACAGAAGATGTCAAGAAGGAAATCACCGAATTGAAACAAGAAATCTACCAACAACTGGCGACAAACAATAAAACCCTTCAAACGCACGGAACCCAAATTGCCGACGCCGAAGAACGCATCGCGCAAATCGAATCCTGGAACATGGATGTGAAAGATGCCCTCTCTAAATCTCTGAAGCAACAAAAAATATTAAAAGAGCGGCTCACAGACGTGGAGGGAAGAAGCAGACGTAACAACATACGAATATTTGGAATACCGGAGGACGAGGAAAAAAGCTCAGCGATAGACTATGTTACAAAACTCCTCATGGAGATGCTCTCCCTGCCTCCCGAAACCAGCCTTCAGATACAACGTGCCCACCGAGCGCTCACTCAAAAGCCAAGCCGCGGCGCACCACCGAGGTCCATGATAGTCAATTTTCTCCAATTCACTACCAAAGAATCGGTCCTCAAAGCAGCATGGCAGAAGAAAATCGAGGTGGAGGGGAGACGGCTTATCTTCGATCATGATTACCCAACGGAGGTGGTCCAAAAGCTCAAAAAATACAGCGGAGTCAAAAAAGCGCTTAAAGAAAAGGGGGTCCGTTTCCAGACCCCTTTCACCAAGATGAGAATTCACTGGGACTCTGGAGTGAGAGCTTATGAATCTGCGCGGGAAGCGGCAGAGGAGTTGACAAGAAGAGGATTTACGGTGGAGCTCCCCACACCGGACAACACTGAAGATGACGTCATGCAGGAGCGGCTGCTTCATGGATTTCCATGGCAACGACCCGGCGAGAAAAGCGGACATGGAGCAGCCCAGCGCGCAAAGGAGAAACTCCAGGAATTTGGACGAGCTACGTCTTAAAAGTTACAAATGAATATTAAGTTAAGTCCTTTCCTTTTTTTCTCAACATATATAGCCTTCCTCCTCATATCATAATTTGTGCTGTTGGGAATATTTACCCATATGATGGAAGTTGGACTAGTAGGTTTAGGTGAAAGATTTTTTTCTCACCACTACTGAGGGGCCCTCCTTAAACGCGAGGAACGCCCCCTCTCCCACCAACAGGGGAAGGGAATGGCGTGTGTTCATTCCACTTTTGGAAGCTAAATTTGTTTCAGAAATGTGTTTTTTTTTCTTTTTCTTTTTGGGCTGCAAGTTCTGGCCTTTTGTTCAATGTTCTTGGGCTGTACATCAAGTTTTGGAAGAAACAAAGCAATGGGTTGTAATATAAAAATGGTTACACTTAATGTGAATGGTCTAAATAATCCCATTAAAAGGAAAAAAGTCATCTCAATGTTAAAGAAAGAAAATGCACAGATATTATTTCTACAAGAGACAAAGCTAAATGATCAAGAACACAACAAGTTTAAACAAATGGGATACAGAAACACCTTTTATAGCTCCAATGAATCAAACAAGAAAAGAGGAGTCGCTATTCTTATAACGAACTCCATACAATTTGAATGTAGTAAAGAGATAAAAGACAAAGGTGGAAGATACGTAATGGTTAAAGGGAAATTGCAAAACGAACTAATCACAAGTATAAACATATATGCCCCCCCTGGAAGTAAAAAAACATTTTTACAAATCTTTATTTGACGTAATTGCACATGAGGCAGAAGGCATATTGATATGCGGGGGAGACTTAAATGTAACTCTGAAGAGCCTAGACACTACAAGTGTTCGGAACCAGCATAAACCTTTGGCAGGATTTATCAACACAACTCTAGAGGAAATGGGAGTTATTGATGTCTGGAGAGAAATACATCCATTAGAAAAAGACTATACATACTATTCTGGGTCACACTCGGTTTATTTATAGAATTGACTATTTTTTAATGAACACATGGGATAAATATCGAGTGAAAGCTTGCGAAATTGGTACAACGAATGTCTCTGACCATAGCCCGGTCTTTTTAACAATTAATATAGACAGGAAAAGGATAAATACTTTGTGGAGATTAAACGTAGGAATTTTAAATAAGGAAACTGTGAAGGAACAAATAAAAAACACAATTAAAAGATTCATTGAAGAAAATGACAATGGTGAGGTAAACCCCAATATTCTGTGGGACACGTTAAAAGCAGTCTTGATAGGAAATTTAATTGCCATTACATCGGCACAAAATAAAGAAAAAAAGGATAAATACAACCAGAAAGTGGCAATTTTAAACAACTTAGAAAAACAACACAAGCAAAGTCAATCTCAAACCCTCCTGCAACAAATTAAAACACTAAGGACAGAAATAAATGACATTTTAAGTGAAGAAATTGAAAAGAAAACAAGGTTTGTTAGACAAATGTACCATGATTCCGGCCCAAAGGCAAACAAATTGTTAGCAAGACGATTAAGAAAACAACAATCTAATAATACAGTAACTAGTATCAAAAAACCCGAAACAGACAAATTAACAGATGATCCAGAGGAAATACTAGAAATTTTTAAGAATTTCTACAAAGATTTATATTCAAAGCCCCCACTAGCAAGTGCAGACGATGTAACCAGCTTTCTTAACTCACTGGATTTACCATCAATAGGAGAAATGCAAAACAAAGTATTACAATCAGAAATTAGGGCAGAAGAAATTAGATTAGCTATTGGAAAATTAAAGACCTGCAAGGCACCCGGTAGTGATGGGTTCCCTTCTGAAATATATAAGCTGTTTGAAAGTGACCTGTCACCTGTACTACTCAGATGTCTTAATTGGACTTTAAAGGAAGGAACTATCCCCCCTTCATGGCAGGAAGCAGTGGTTTCTCTTATCCCTAAGGAAGGGAAGGATTCAAAATTATGCAAAAACTTCAGACCAATTTCTGTTTTGAATGTAGACTTTAAAATATATACATCAATATTAAGCAAAAGATTTGAACTTTTTGTATCTGATCTAATAGATGAAGACCAGACGGGTTTCATTAAAGGACGCCAGACACAAGACAATATTAGGAAAAGTCTACATATCATTAACCATGTACAAACGAAGGGAATTAAATCTGCACTTATTAGCCTAGATGCAGAAAAGGCCTTTGACAGTGTTAGCTGGGAATTTTTATACTTGGTCCTTAAAAAATTTGGATTTGAGGAGAATTCTATTAAAATTATTAAAGCATTATACCAAGCCCCAACAGCAAGAATAAAAGTAAATGGAAATCTGTCAAATAGAATTAAATTAGAAAGGGGCACAAGACAAGGCTGTTGTTTAAGCCCAACTCTCTTCGCATTATACATCGAACCATTAGCTCAAGCTCTGCGACAACACAATGCCCTAGAAGGAATAGAGATAAGCAACACAAAGCACATAATTGGCCTTTTTGCAGATGACATCATAATTTTTCTCAAGAACCCAGACAACGAGCTTCCTATACTGATGGACTTTTTGAAAGTATTTGGTCACTATTCCGGATATAAAATTAATATAGATAAAACCCAAATTCTTACACTAAACTACTCCCCATCTAAACAGATTAAAGAAAGTTACAATTTGAAATGGGAAAGTAAGACAATAAAATATCTGGGTGTCATTCTTACTAAAGAGATTGACAAACTATATGAAACAAATTTTGATCCGATTGAACAAAACATGCAAAAAGATCTGCAAAAATAGACTACTTACCCCTTAGATCTCAGCTCCAGAGTAAAAATAATTCAAATGAATATCACCCCACGATTTCTTTACCTATTCCAGGCTTTACCAGTAAGAATACCACAGCATAAGTTTAATTTATGGAATAAAAATATATCTAGATTCATTTGGAATGGAAAAAAACCTAGGATAAGGTTTTCCACCCTTCAGTTATCAAAAGACAGAGGGGGGTTGGCATTACCAAATCTCAAAGAATATTTTTATGCAGCACAGCTGAGACCATTAGTCTGTTGGTGTGTACCAGAATATGAAGCAAGGTGGAAAGAAATAGAGATTAAAAGCTTAAACATACCAATACAAACAATTTTAGGTGACGTTAAACAGACTGACTATAACCAAAGTAATGTTGACTTAATTACATCCTTTACAATAAAACTATGGGAAAAAGTAGTTAAAGAATACAAACTGCAAAAGGAAATAAAAATACTCAGTTGGATTGCTTATGATCCAAAATTTCAACCAAACCGATATGATTCAACATTTAGACACTGGATAGACAATGGCATAACTGCATGGTACTCTATTGCAAAAGACGGAAATCTACTTAGCTTTAGGGAATTAAAAAATAAATTTGGATTGGGAAATCAAGATTTGTTTAGATATCTACAAATTCAGGACTTTTATACAAGGGAAATTAAACCTAACCTAGAACCTAAAAAAAGATACAGTATAACTAAAGTAATATTAGACGCTTATAAAAACAGTAAAACAAGGGTTATTTCATCTTTTTACCGTTCTTTTATTGAAAACAGGAAAAGTTCATCACTTTACATTAAAAGTAAATGGGAATCTGAGCTTAATCAAAAGATTACAGAAGAAGACTGGTTTAAAATGTGTCTCACACAGTGCTCTTCTACCAGCTCTCAAATATGGAAGGAATTTGCATGGAAGAATCTCACACGGTATTTTATAACGCCCCAAATCAAAAGCAGACAACTAAAGAATCTACAGACTTGCTGGAGACAATGTGGGAGTCAAGATGGGAATCATACTCATATTTTCTGGTCATGTCCTAAACTACTATCTTTTTGGAATGATGTAACAACTGTCATAAAAAATGTTATTGGATATCACCTGCCAAACGAGTTTACAACTCTGTATCTGGGTAATATTGAAGACTCTGTACTGAATGAAGATATTTACCTAGTAAGGATATTACTCTTGGCAAGCAAGAAAACGATAACAAAAAAATGGCACAAAGTGGAGCCCCCTGGAAAAGATGACTGGTTGAAGATCATATGGACCATTTACTCAGTGGAAAAATTGACATTTCTACTCAAATTAAAGTTAGACATTTTCAAAAAAAAATGGCAAAAATGGTACAACTATATGGAAAACTAATAAAAAGTTCAGAGGATTTCGTGTAAGTAAAAAAAAAAAAAAATGTAATAACAATAAGAAAAACAGCCCAATTGCAGTTTGTTGTGTCTGTTCTGTTGTTTGTTGTGGTTGCTGACCCGTGTATGTAAATGCTGTCAACTGAAAACGTTCAATAAAAACAAAGTTTAAAAAAAAAAAAAAAACAGTCTAAAATGCAGAAGTAATAAATATAACAGTTAAAGTATAAAAACAGCTAAAATAGGAACATAGAAATTAAAATAAGTTAATGTATAAAAAAGTCCAAAACACCTAAATTAGAAGAAGTTAGGACGCAAAAGAGTACAACTTAACTAAAAAGCGTTAAAAAAATAAATAAGTGAAAAAATATCATATAAAATATAAGAGTAAAATACGAGATCAACTTAAAATATGAATTTCAAAAATGTGTCTTTATTTTCTTTTTAAAAACTGGACAGTGGATGAGGCCCTCACATCCTCAGGCAGGCTGTTCCACAGACGAGGCCTGTGGTTTCCAAACGAGGCCTCGCCGTGGATTTAGCTCTGACCTTACGGACCCTCAGCAGGCCCACGCCTGAGCACCTCAGGGCTCTGGGAGGGTCAGAGCTAAGAGCAAGTCTGATGTAAAACAAGGACCATGGTCACTCCTATATGTTGAAGAAGAACTGACGGTTCCTCCTGTTGCGCCTTGGTCTGTTATTCGAGAGAAGATGGAGCTCAACAAAATGAATGACACTCTCCACCATCAACCCACGGAAAGCTGCTGGTCCAGACAATATCCCAGGCCGTGTGCTGAAGGACTGCGCAGAAGAGCTAAAGGATGTCTTCACAGACATATTTAACATCTCCTTGGAGCAAGCCATCGTCCCATCATGCTTCAAGGCTACAACCATCATACCTGTGCCGAAGAAACCATCACCATCCTGCTTCAATGACTACCGCCCCATAGCACTAACGCCCATCATCATGAAGTGCTTTGAACGGCTAGTCATGTCACACATCAAGTCCACCCTTCCCCCCACCCTGGACCCCTTTCAGTTTGCATACCGACCCAAACGATCGACAGAGGACGCCATTTGTTCTGCTCTCCATCCAGCTCTCACCCACTTAGACAAAAAGGACGCATATGTGAGAATGCTGTTCATAGACTTCAGCCTCGCATTTAACACAATAATACCACAGCAACTCATTTGCAAACTGGACAAGCTGGGTGTTAACACCCCCATCTGCAACTGGCTACTGGACTTCCTCAGCCAAAGACCACAAACAGTACGAGCCGGCAACAACACCTCAAATACAATCATTCTAAACACCGGGGCACCCCAAGGCTGTGTGCTTAGTCCGCTGCTCTTCACCCTGCTGACACATGACTGCACAACAACCCACAGCACAAACCACCTTGTGAAATTTGCAGACGACACAACTCTGGTGGGTCTTATCACCGAGGGGGATGAGACCCACTACAGGGAAGAGGTGGATCTGCTGACAAAATGGTGCAGAGATAATAACCTCCTGCTAAATGTCAGCAAGACAAAGGACATTGTTGTCAACTTCCAGAGGGGCCACACTCAACACCTGCCACTGATCATTGATGGTACTGCTGTGGAGAGAGTGAGCACCACAAAATTCCTGGGGGTTCACATCAGTGAGGACCTCTCCTGGACCGCCCACACCACATCATTGGCAAAGAAAGGTCAGCAACGTCTCTACTTCCTGCGGAAACTAAAAAGATCAGGTGCTTCACCAGCCATCATGACCACATTCTACAGAGGAACCATTGAGAGCATCCTCTCCAGCTGCATCACTGTGTGGGGGGGCAGCTGTACACACAGCAACAGGAAAGCCCTGCAGCGCATAGTCAACACAGCCAGGAGAATCATTGGAACACCACTCCTCTCCCTGCAGGACTTATACATCACCCGCCTCACCCGCAAAACACTAACAATAATCAAGGATGCACACCACCCTGCACACAACCTGTTCAGCCTTCTGCCCTCAGGGAGGAGGGACAGGAGCCTCCGCTCCCGGATCACCAGACTCAGCAACAGCTTCACACACCAGGCCATCAGGATGCTAAACACCCTCTCCCCTCTCCACCTACCCACCACCCATCTCCCCCCATGAACAGTGCTCAAATGACCCCCCCCCCCTGCCTTGAGACACTGCCTTAAGTGCACTCGCACTTTTAATAGCAAATTGCTCAACGTTGTAAATTGTATCTTTTTCTTTCTTTCTACTTATTCTATTTTATTTTATACATATACTTTTTTATTTTTCTTCTCCTGAACAGACACGAGAGAGCAAGAAACGGAATTTCGATTCATTGTATGTGATGCACATGTGAAGAATTGACAATAAAGTTGACTTTGACTTTTGACTTTGACTTTAAAATATCAACAATATTTAGTTTCTAATTCAGTAATTTAGGTTATACAGAAAATGAGTTCACCATCAGAGTGCTGGAGCAAAATAATGTTTCTCTTAAGGAACAGACAGAAAGTGGCAGGTCTGTAGCTGCAAGCAGAAAAGCATTAGGAAGGGGTCAAAATGTCCCTGAAAGTTACCAAACTTATACATAAAAGCATTATTTCAGTCGATTCTACACTCCAGTTGGTCCAAAGACGTCTTCAGTCCATTTCTGACTAAACTTCACCTCCAAATACGGCCGTTCTTTTAGGGATTTCGGGGAGAGGCAGGACCTCAAGGGAGCAGAGGACAAACAGGATACAAGGTCAGAAACAAAGGATCCTATGGGGTTTACCCCAAACAGGGCATCTCTGTGTGACTCTCATTCATTTGTGTTTGTGTGAAGGGGAATAAAGGAGCTCGGGGCTTTGCAGGGATTCCTGGCTACTCGGTAAATGCAGACGATTGTCCTCCATCTTAGTTCTGTCTCCATAATTTCATTAACTAATGCTTCATGCACACAAAACCTTTTAGTCTGATAGATATCTAATTTTCTAAAGCCAAACCATGAACAAGCTCCACATTCTTGATGCGGTGCATCATTTATTTATTTTTTAGGGGGTGCACGGAGCAAGAGGTCCTCGTGGTTTTCCAGGACCATCAGGACCAACGGTTTGTGTCCAGCAGTTCAGTGGCTAACCTTTTGCTCAGCTACTGTAGACGAGAGTTTAAAATGACACAGAAGTAAACAGATTAAACAGAACAAGTAGAAAAATAAAGATTGACGCTAAGATAACAAACACTGATGGTTTTCAGGGCGAGATTGGCTCTCCTGGTTTCACGGGTCCACCAGGCCCTCCTGTAAGCTCCATCCCTACATTCAATCCATGTGTAACATTTGACAAAAGTACAATTACGTCAGCAAAAGTGTGTGTGTGTGCGGGGGGGGTGTTAATCAGTGTGTTTGCTCCTCAGGGCAAACTGGGCCCCCTGGGGGTAAAGGGGCTTTTGGGAATTAAAGGGCCTCCAGTAAGTGAAGGACTAGTTCAAAAATGCAATCAATGCTTAAGAGAAATGGTAACTAAATGTGATGCTGCCAGGGTCATCAGGGGCCATCGGGGGTCAGAGGAGCCACTGGACCACAGGTGAGGGGACAATGACCTGCTTTCTCTTGAGTCACTGATCGACTGTTTGACCTAAAACAAACAACTGCATATCATATTTTTGAATCATTTGATGCATGATTATGTTGTGTGTGTGTTTTTGTCATTTTTTGTCTTTCTTTTTAAAATTGGAAAATGTATTTTTGTTTAGCACTTTGAGTTATGTCAGTCAGAAAAGTGCTCTACAATAATAATTTGATTTGATTTTCTTTTTCATTTGATTTGCTTTGATTGCTCAGGGGGAGCGTGGTCCCCGTGGAGCTTTGGGGTTTCCTGGTGTCCTCGGCCCTCAGGTAATAAACTCAGACGTGCTGAGGACTATCGGCTCAGTCTTTAACTCAACTCTGAATATTTGAATAATCGTTTGAGAAATTCCTGCACAGGGTGATCCTGGACAACAGGGATCAAAAGGTCCCAAAGGCGATCCTGTGAGTGTGCTGAAAAGCAAAGTGGAAATTAAAAGAAAATACAAGAGGAAAATGATATAGTATAAGTCAATCTGCATGTCTGTCAGGGGGAAATGGGCGATGAAGGTGAAATTGGAGAGCCTGGTCCTCCTGGTTTAAATGTAAGTTAAAACATTGAGAGCAGATCAAAACTGGTGGTCATCTCCGCTTAAATGAGTCTTTCTTTGTTCTTGTCTTTTGATGAGGGGGTCATTGGAAACCCTGGAAAGCCTGGACCCTCAGGTGATCCCGTAAGATTGCTTAAAACCATTGAATTACTCCTGAAATGGTTGCATCATTAATCATACCTGGACAAAATGACTACTCCTGATGGTAGATGGTGTTCAGCTCTGAATGTCTCTCCCAGGGAGCCACAGCCAGACGAGGGGAGAACAGCGACCCAGGGTTTAAGGGGGACCAGGTGGGTTTGTTCCATCTGTGTGGTCTCTCTTTTCCAACGTTGAATAATTTATCCAGATTAATACATCTTTGAAAGTTGTTATTACCATAGGGACTGCCAGGTCCTCCAGGAACACAGGGACCTAAGGGGCGTCCAGGGCCAACCGGGTTGCAGGGACTGGCAGCGCCAAAGGGGCCACCAGGACTTCCAGGACCCACTGTGAGAGAAATGAACTTTAAATTTTAAATTATGGTTTCCACATCAAATTAGCAACATTTTTTTTTCAATCTGAGGCCATGTTTCTTGACTGGAGAAAGGTAGTTTTTCCCTCTCTGGGTGGGTCGAGTGCCCCTCCCCAGGTGGAGAAGTTTAAATATATCATTTTCATGAGTGAGGGAAGACCGGAGGGAGGAGATCCACTGACGGATTGGAGCAGTCGATCTATGTTGAACTTTGGTCATGAGCTCTGAAAGAAGCTCTGCAAAATGTCAAGCGGTGCGCATCTTGTAAGTCTGGTTCCAGGTTTTTCCTTCACACCACTGTTCCGATATATGACTGACCTGGTGTCCTATGGCTCCAGCCAGGGACAAATTTCATTTCTCCTCCACTATCAACTTTCAAACGGACGTTTTTATAAAAAGGATGCAATCTATGCGTCACTACCTAATTTATGATTGGGTGTTCAATAGGTGCCATTTTGTACGTTCAGCCCTAAAACGGTCGAACAAACTCACATAGAGATGCGTGAACGCAAGAGTTTTGAACGTGGAAGCCCGAAATGCTCATGTACGCACGTTGGCGTGCATTTACGTAGACTTTTAATTGAAAGCGGTCACTTGAACGCGTATTTCTGAGGGTGGTGTGAGACAGATTTTACTGTTACAACAGTAGCTTTTGACACACGAGGTGTACATTTGAATAAACCCCTTTTGTACTTGAGGCTAAGCTTTATTTTTATATTATATATGCGTGCGTTTCTTTTTCAAATCAAAATATTTTTTGGGATCTGTCTTAAGATTTGCAGATTTTAGGCACTGCAATTTTTCCATTTCATTGTGGCAGGGATTTGACGGCACCATGGGGGAGCAAGGAAAGCAGGGAGACAAAGGACCAAAGGTAATTTAGTGAAAATGGACACACACATCGCAAACTGCAAAATGACATAATATGTGTTTGTGCACACTTGATGATCTGTATGTGCTCTGATGCAGGGAGGTCAAGGACCAACTGGTGTCGGAGGAAATCCTGGCCCTCGAGGTGACAAGGTAGACCTTTTACTTTACAAACTTCAGTGATGCGAGTGATAGTCTTCATGAAAGTTCAAAAAAAAAATCAAACTGGAAATGGACTTTAGGATAAAAAGTCTTTGTTGCGTTCAGGGTCGGAGAAGGTAGAGAAGGATTTTCTGGACTGCCTGGTCCCATTGTGAGTATGCACATGAATATATGTGAGGTGTGTTTAATATTAGAACTGGATACTGTCTGACAGCAATTTGGTGATGTTTTCTGTTTGCAGGGAGAGAGCGGGAAATCAGGAGAGGCGGGGCTTGAAGGAGAATGTGGTACTAAGGTTTCTGTCTGGCTGCATTGCTTTTTCTATGATGTGTTTCAATACATTTAAGACATAAAACCAAGGATACACAGACACAGATTTAGCTGTGTCTTTGAACATAGTAAGATTTCAAATCATTTTAATGGCTGTTGAGGAGTATACATGCTTAACAGTTTGCTTCATTAAGTTCATTGTGTCTGTGTGGTGTTGGGTCAGGGTTTGGCCGGCCACCCAGGAGTAACAGGATTCAAAGGCTCTAAGGTAAGATCAGATCAAAAATATGACAATTCTTCTAATTAGTACCAGGTACAACCAGCCCTATTTCCAGTGGAAAAAAGACTTTTACAGTCCAGTTTCATTGTACTTGGGGGTAGTTTTTGTGGTAAATTCATGGTAAATACCATGAAACATACAGCGAGTGCAGACCTAAAGGTCCAGGTACTTGTACACTGTACACTGTAAGTACTGTATTGTAAAAAGAAAGCGTTACCCATTTGTTTACACTCTCTCACTAGCTTACAGCCCCTCACACCCCCAACCCAACATTACCTAAAATTCTAAAAACACTACCGACCTGTAATACTGTACATGTTTACATAAAGCTACTTTGCCTTTCTCCTGCTCCCTTTAGGGGGCGACACAGCGAATCCTCTAACCTTCTCCTCTCCACCTTCCTCTCTCACTCCAACTTCCCCCCTGTCCTCCTTCTCTACATCCACAAACCTCCTCTTTGCTTTTCCTCTCCAACCTCAGCCTCCTTTCACCAACATCATCACTGTCCCTCCTCTCAAACCAGCTCATCTCAAACACCTACCATGAGTGGATGGATTCATTCATGATCCTATCCATCATTGTCATTCACAAAGAGAACCTCTACGACTTCATCTCCACTATCTCCATCTTTAAATCTTGTATCTGCATCAGAGTCTCCAAACCGACAACATGGCTGCTCTGCCTGCAGTTCTTCTACACCTTTCCTTTCGTCAAACCGAAAGCTTCCTCCACCCGTTCCAACCTGCTTGCAGACGCCTCTTCACCTCTTTCTCAAACCCTCTGTCGTTCTGGACTGTTAAGCCCTTGACGTCCTCCACCTTCTTCACACTTGACTTTTTCTTTTTTCACTTTTTGAACTTTATAAGATAAATCTTTTCCGAATGTTCCAGTTCTTGAGACATAAATTATGACATCTATCTGCTGACATGTACCCGACTGAGCTTTGCAGTGCAGACACACTCATTCTGACACACTTGGAAATGAGAAAAATAACAGTTTTTAATAGACAATTCATCCAGATGTAATCAGATGTAAGTAGGGCATTGAAAAACATGCAGACACACCATCTTTGATGCTTGGAGTACCCGCTCCTGATTTCAACCAAACATCTGATCATTTACCACCCACTACCGGACAGTTTGTATGTAGATTGTTGTATTTGCTATTTAGGACAACTGTCCAGTTTTCCTACTTGGAAATTTGCAAATATCTGAAAGAAATGAGATCTTAAGGAAATCAGGAGTGGAAGACATCAATAATTCCAGTTTCTTTCTCAGGGATCTATCGGTAAAAACGGACTGAAGGGGGAGCCTGGATTACCAGGATCAAAAGTGAGCTTACCTCCATGATAATGCCAACCTGATATCGTCAAAGCTCTGTCACAGATAATTGAGGAAAAATATACTCTCTTAACAGAATAACATTACTTCATACCATTACTCTGAGCAACTTATTAAAAGAAACATCTGAGTTACCAAAATTATTGAGTGTGGAGAAGTTTGTAACGAGTTACAAATAATGAAACGATTTCTGCAGGGATATCCTGGAAAACTGGGATCTCCAGGAATCCAAGGGCCTGTAGGAATGAATGTGAGTGACTACTAAAACTTGAATGCATTTACATCACATAAACTTGTAGAAAAATTGGGATGTTAATCGAGCAAAAACTCTGGTGGTAGAGGAATGCAGGGCAGACGAGGAGAGCCAGGAGACAAAGTGAGTTCTCATCATCCCCATATGTTCTCCAACTGTGTCATCTGACTTCAATTTGGGGTCAAGATCCCGCTGAAAACTATCACTGACGTTCTATAGGGGGCTGAAGGTAAACGTGGCATACATGGACTGGAGGGAAATAAAGGCTCAAAGGTATTTGAAGTTTCTTTTTTGTCTGAGAAGATCAAAATGTGACTTTATTTGTCAAACTAATCTAAAATGTCCCTGAAGGGTAAAAGGGGTAAAAGAGGACCAAAAGGAAAACAAGGCTCCCCAGTGAGTAAATCAGCTGTTTTTTCTCAGCCATCATAACTGTTGTAGATTTTCTTTCAGTGCAGTCATGCTCCTGCAATTTGTGCTTTAGGGTGAGATGGGCTCACCTGGACCGAAAGGATACAGAGGACCTCCTGTAAGATGATTGGGACCATTTCTCTGCTCCAAACAGTAAAACTAAATTACAATGATTTTCAATATTAAACAAACATAGGTTTTTGCTTCTTTTTTTAATTTTTTTAATTCACCCTGGTTTCACCTTTTCTATCCGCCGCTTTCCGTCAGACGCTACAGAGCTATACCAACTAGAACAGACCTAGGAACAGTTTTTTTTCCTAAAAGCTTTCTGTTTACTAAATGTCAATTATGCACTTGAATCTTTTGAATTGAATTTTCTGCCCACTTTAAAGAAATGTCCCTGAATCTAATTATGCCATGTATAATGACAATAAGGCCTTTTATTCTATTCTATGTACATATTATTATATTATATTATATTATGTCTGTGTTTCAAACTGAACCTCTTTTGAAATGTGTTTTCCATGTTTTCACAAATTCAAAAACATGCATGTAGGTCAAACTATCAGAATTAAATACATTTTTAAAGTAGGAGACTTGGAGGTTTTTTATTTGTTTTGGTTTTGCAACTCTCAATATTCAACCCAACAGAAATAAAACAGATTCTTTTCTTAATCTTCCATCGATCTGTGGTCCTTCAATGACGAAAGCAACCACAAAAACCAGATAAATCAGCTGTTGACCCGGAGCAAACCACTCCATGCCGTCATGATTTGGATAAACTTTACTCTACAGAGCAGTAATGCATAAAAATGCTGGTTCTTCCCTCTTGGCTTTTGTCAGTCGCTTGTTTTCTACAGACATGAAAAATGTTGCTTTTAAAGAGGAAACGTTTTAATAATAATTAAAGGAGTGTTGCTAATTTCCTGGCTGACAAGAGTCCCCTTGTGATGGGCGCTGACAGACTGAGAGGCAAACAGAAAGTGTCTTTCATTCCGGTTCGCCACAGTCTCGGTTAGTCATCAGATCAGCTCTAGTCTCAGCTCGGGTCACCAGGTCTGGTGGTGGGGTGATGATCCAGACTGTCTGTCTGCAGCATTTGGCTCTTTTTTAGAGGAAGAGCAGGAACAAACCATGTCGGGTTCATTTCTCTCGCCTTCGTTAGAGAAGATGCTCCATATGGATCAAAAGATCAAATGAAAACAATTGCCTCAGATGGAAATGCTTCTTCTGAGCAGCAGACCTTCAAGATAAATTGTAAATATTCGTTTCACTTTGTTTCCACAGGGTGAAGATGGAATGAAAGGACTGACTGGAGCTGTTGGTGTTGAAGGCGATAAGGTAGCTCCAGTTACCTTCAGCAGCAGGAACCAGATGAGCATCAGTTGTCAAATCACCGCGATTTTATGTTTTACTTTTTCAATTACTGATACGAAGCCCATTGAGACGACTGTTGTTGTGAATTTGGGCTATACAAATAAAATTAAATTGAATTGAATTGACATGGTCACATGAGTCACTGCCATCCTGGTGGGCCCTGGCACTGTCTTTATTATGTTTTCTGCAGACAGGTTTGTCTGTCGCATATTTGGGGATGAAGACCAATGTACTTCACCATTCTTTGATATGAATGTCTTGCTTGGAGGAACAGGAATAGCAAATTTTCTCATCTGGTTCAAAATGAGAATCATTAGAATCAAAATTTAGCTCAAGATAGTCTTCTGATCATGATCATTGATTACTTCCAGAGCCTCCTGGACTGTCATCGTTCTGCTTCTGCTGCTCATTTTCTAAAGGTCTGCCTGACAGAGTGTAATGTTGGAAGGACTCCCATGCAGAGAATCTTTTATATGTTTTGCCCTTCCCTTGTTGAGTGTCCACTGAATGTGGGTTGAGTTTTCCTGCGAGAACATAAATGGTTCCTGTCAAAAGTCATAACACCTATGCACATGTGTGTGTGTGTTTGTGTGTGTGTGTGTCTACGTGTGTGATTGGGGTGAAATATGTCTCACAGCTGCAGGAAAACAATACAACTTATAATAAGACATCCTTGTATCTCCAGTTTGACTGCCGGGTCAAATTGACCTGAACAGTATCTATGTGATATAAACATGCAGGGGGGGGGGGGGGGGGGTTGCAAATATGTGAGATGAACCAAATTCATAATTTATGTTGATTACACTAATTAAGGCAAGCAGAAGAAGTTTCATGCTGAAAAAATACTTTTAACTATTTTTCCTTGATCGGGTCAATTTGACCCGCAACATAACAGGAGGGTTAACTCTGTGTTTACCACATTGATAAGTTCCCTATGGTTGTCTGTAGAATAGAATATATTTGTGTCATCAGCAAATGCTATGAGTTTCATAAGCTTTGAAACATTGAATATATCATTTATGTAAATATCGAATAGCAGCGGGCCCAGAATTGATCCTTGTGGGACACCACAAATTATCTCTTTGGTTTCTGATGTGTATTCATCAATCCTGACAAATCGTTTTCTTCCCGTTAAATAGCTTTTGACCCAAGTTAGTGCTAGTCCTCATGATTGAGAGTATCAAATGCTTTTTTTAGTCAATGAAACTTCCAGCTGCATATTTCTTTTTGTCCAAAGCATTTGTGATTTCCTCCACAGCATCAAAGATAACAATGAGGTTGATTTATTTTCTCAAAAACCATATTGGTTTTCATTTATAATTTTATGTTTTTCAATAAATAAAGCTAATTTATCATTGAATATTTTTTCTAAAGTTTGATTTGACATTCAATACTTTATTAATTTTTGGGAAATGAGCATGCTCGCTACAAACGGAGGTGGAATCTGCGGCTGAATGGTTTGGCTGAGAAGGATGGAGAAGACATCAGAGAAACCGTCATCGGCATCTTGACCAGGGTGGTTCCCATCGGCGCGGACCGGCCTGCGAGTGGCAGTTGACACGGTCCATCGGTTGGGAAGAAAGGGGAGCGCGGCGACTTCCAACAATATGTCGCGGTCGATAATCCTGCAGTTTGTGTCCAGAGTGGTCCGGGATGACGTGTGGAAACGGTCAAGAGAGGCGAGAGTCTGCAAGGAAATGCACGTCCACTTTAAAGAAGATTTCTCCAAGGAGGACAGGGAGGCGAGAGCCAAGCTGTGGCCGCTGGTCCAAGAGGCGAGGAAGAGGGGTCAGAGGAGGGGTACGCGCTGATCGACAATCGAAGAGTGGACCCACAATAGATTACAGTCAGTGAGAGTTAGTGTTCTGTCAGTTCATGTTCTTGGTGAAGAATGCTCATTGAATTGTCTGGTAAGGACAATTTTGTTCATTCCTGCACATCTTCTGCGGTTGCTGTGCTATAGCCTACGTGCACGATAGAACTTCCGGTTAACTTCCGTGTGTTGAGTGTCAGGCCGACAACTTCCTGTTGGTCGTGTTATTGTTGTGGGGAGTTTTGTTGAGTTGCTAGTTTTGAGTAAATATGAGCGGATTTCGGGTAAAAGAAAGTCGTTTGGTGTTTCAACGCGTGACAAAGACTTCACAACATTGTTGTGTACCCCTGTGTGCGAATTCGTCAAAGTACAACAGTACTATAAGCTTTCATAGCTTTCTAGTAGATGTGTCGGTGAGAGCCGAATGGATGGTAAGAGTACGGCGGGAGGACTTCACCCCAAGCAAGACGAGTCGTGTTTGCAGCAATCGGAAAGAAAATGCGTCATGTAAACACGACGTTCAGAATACTTTGCCCCGGTCAGACTCGTTCGGATCAAAATTTCTTTCCGATCGAGATAGGTGGGTTATACCGATCGTTTATCCGATCGTGGAGCATGTAAACGGTCATTCCGATCGTGTGTTGCTACTGCTCTGGTTACGTCATGCACAGACGGTGTTTCGCTGAGAGAAAGCTTTGGAGCTCATACGGGACCGACCAGCGGCTCTGCGGACGCCCCGCGTAAAGCGCCGCTCCGCTCTCGCCCCGCTGGCTCTCCCCTCTCTTTCACCCCTCACGAGGGGAGATGCGGGGGGGATGCGTGCCCACTGACGTCTGGACCCGGCATCCGAGCTCTGAGTTCGGGCTCTGGTGCCAGTGGACCGAGTGAACCTCGGTCCACTTAATGTGTTTGAGGGGAGGGTGCTTTGTTACGTGTGCGTTTTGTTGTTTTGTTATGTGTGAGAATTCGGACTGCGAGCCGTCCCGCCGCTCTGGGTTAGCGGCTGCCGGACTCACGAGGACAGAGCAGAGCACAGTGTGTGTGAGCTTTTCAGAGCAGAAATGCCACTCAGTCCTTAGAAAAATCACATGGAATTGTGTTTCCAGTTGTGCCCCGACAAAATAAAGGCTGATGTTATTCCTAGACATTTACGTGCAGCCAAACTGCAGATTGCAGTGTTTCCCGCATGGTCCTGGATTTTGTGTCCATCAAAAGGCTAATGTTGTTAGCCCGTGTTGTTAGCCTCTCCTGGGTTCTTCTTTCAGCTGCGTACTAGTTCTTCCACAAAAAAAGCACTGACCACACGGATTAAATATAAAATGATGAGCGAACAGGCTCTTCATAATATTCATAACATTAATAAAAGCACGTTTGGAAGATCGCCTCGTATATTACCGAACTGCTGCATAATGTGACAGGAAAGGTTTGTTAACGGGACACATTTCCCTTCCGGTATTTTCGACACTATATTTTTTCGACACGATATTTTGCCCATGTAACCACGCACTGGTCGACAATCCTGTACATGTTTTTCACGTTGATTTTCGGGAGACATTGAAGACAACAGGTGAATTATGCCATCTTTCGCAATCAAAATCTGCCGTGTCGCTGCTATAGAAGTCGCAAACCGGAAATGGTCGGCCTCACACTCAAGGCGGCGGAAGTAGAACTCCTTAGTTACGTGCACGGAGCCTATTGGTAATTCTTAAATGTTTTCTTTCATTTCTTTAAACACTAGGGGGCTTAAAAACAATGTTAAGTGAAAAGCTATTTTTTTAATTTGTAAGGAGCAGAAAGCAAAATGAGTTTTTTTTTGCAGGAAACCCATTCAGTTGAAGAAGATGTAAACTTCTGGAAATTACAGTGGGGTGATTCTATTTATGTCAGTCATGGGACCTCTCATTCAGCTGGTGTTATGATACTTTTAAACAAATTCCCGGGAAAAGTTATTAACCATTTTGGGGACACTTATGACAATTGGTTGATATTAATATTTGAGTTTAATGGAGAAATGTTTATTTTGGTTTGTGTATATGGTTATAATGAAAGAGCTAAAAACAAAACGCTCCTCTCAGACTTATGTAAACAAATTCTAGACCTTAAACACGCTCATTTAACTGCTTCAGTTCATTTCCTTTAAAAAAACAACAGTGTTTGTAACATGTTTAGTTTCCCTGCCCTTAGACCGCGAAGGGGGGTCTAAGGGCAGGGAAACAGACAGAAACATTCTTTTTGTTACAGATTTAACTGACGGTGATGGTAATTTATTGACTTTTTCTTCGTTTATAGATAAATACAGTCTCACCTGCAGCCTTAAAGAATTTAAAAAAGTATGTCGAGCTATTCCTGCTGCTTTGATTCATTTAATAAAGAACACTGTTTTTACTCCTCTTAGAACAATTATCTCATTACCAAAATTACAGATAAATGGATGTAATTTCTTAGATTTGAAACTAAATAACAATCTTTTGAACAACTTTTTAAAAGAAAAAAATTTATCATGTCCATAATCGAGCCTCTTTTAGATCATTCTCTTATTCCAACAGCCAATCTCTGTTAGTTAAAGCACACTCAAAGTACATTTAATGGCCTGTTCTGCCCAAAATAAAAGAAACTCATTTCAAAATAATAAATAGATATTATCCTGTCTCCGATTTTCTTCAAAGCAGATTTAAAGTTGACGTGGAATCTTGCATTTTTTTTTAACTCCAATGAGGAGACGCTGGAACATTTGTTTTTTTCATGTGATTACCCCAAGGAGTTCTGGACTCAAATAAGGAATTGGATTAATTTAAAACTGAACATTCCCCAATTTGGTATTTCTGATGTCCTGCTGTTTATGGAAAATATTGATGATTCTTTCTCAAATATCATTAATATCATCTTACTTTTAGCAAAATACCATATCCACTGTTGCAAGTGGAGAGGTTCCAAGCCCTCCTTCCTAGGTTTTATTAACGATTTTAAATTATATTATTCCTCACTGAAAAGGTTACAATCCTCGGTAGGTGTTAAAAAAATATCTAAACAAATTTCTTTGTGGCTTTTATTCTAGTTTCTGTCCTGTGCTATCATTTGGCTCCTGTTGTTTTTTATTTTATTTTTTGTAAGTGTTTTAACACTTTATGTTTATGACTGAGAGTATTTTCTACCCCCCTTAGTGTTTATGTATTTTGTGGTGTATTCCTACGGTGGCCGAGAACCGCCATTGCAGCAACAACAAAAAAGGAGCAAAAATAAAAAACTAGAAGCAAAAAAGAAAAATGAAATGCAAATTAAAAAAAGAAGCAGCAACCAAAAAAAAGAGGCAAAAATAAAAAACTACCAGCAAAAAATAAAAAAAGCGATGCAAAAATAAATAAATGCAAACATAAAAAAGCAATGCATCTAGAAAAATGGCTGCAATTTTTTTTTTCAACTTTATTGTACGAAACAGAAGTACAAAACAAAACACAATTTCACAAAATAAACTTCAGATATGCCAGGGGAGCATATTACATGCATTTTACATTAAGAAAGCCAAGACGAAAGTGGTCGGGCAGCTCTAAGTCTGCCAGGCAGCTAGCAGACCTGGGGGGTATTCCAGGAAGCATGTTTAATCTACCCTGACTTTAACCCTGAACTTTGGCTGAAATCCGCCTGAACTTGTTTACTCTGGGTTTGTCGGTTCCAAAAGACTGGAAATGAGTTAGCGTAATTACGCTCAGTGTTGCCAGATTGGGCGGTTTTCCGCCCAATTGGGCGGTTTTGGTTCTAAGTTTGCGGGTAAAAATGGCTTTGGGCGGGTATGCATAATTTGGGCGGTTTTAGGGTCTGTTCGGCGGGTTTTTCCCCCTCATGAATATAGAATAGCGGACTACATTAGGCTGGGTGGCTGTTGAAGTCTTATGTTCTGAAGCTCCGTGAACGCACCAGGTAGGCCTAATGGCCTCTCTGTCATCTAACCTGTTGTTGGGGGTTTGCCGCCCCGCCCCTCCTCTTAGAAGTTACGTTCTTTAAAGCTGACACCGCGGTCGCGTGTGGGTGGAGCTACGAGCTAACGTTATGGTCTGATCGCTGCATATCTGTGTGGACACGGAGAATGTGGAGAGATCAGGTTTATTATTTTGAAGAGTTCTACTTGGTAATCATCTTTCCATGTTTTAGTTCATAAATCATCCCAGAGAAAGTCTCTGCTTCAACTCCCGCAGGGAAAGCTACGTCTGAATGACGCCCGTGTTTCCATCTCTCTGACAGTTTGAAGCCAAAGCCCCTCCCCCACCTCTCTACCTGCTTTTCCTCTCCACCTGTTCACCTGTTCACATCCTCTGTAGCTCAGAGTTGTTTTCCTCCGCGCTCCTCAGTGTGTCCTACACAGAGAGCGCTAGATACGGTCATCATAGCAGCAGGTTGACACGGTAGTAGTCGGAGCGCGTTGGCGCAAGCGCAGCACAAGGATGGAAGAGGTTATACATAGGTTATAGCGGGTTCAGAAAATGAATGGAAGAAGGCCAGTCCGCTGAAGAAATATTTTTATACTGTACTCCTTTTATTAATTGTCTGAACTATCTTTGATTTTGAGAAATGTTTTATTTTGAAAAAGGGGAAAAAAATTCTACAAAAGCTGTATATTGCTGTTTCTCCCAATCACTCACAGAAAGACAGACAGACCGACAGACAGACAGATAGATATGATTGTGCTTTAAGACTGGACAGGTAGCTGTGAAAAAGCCAGTGGAGTAATATCCCCTTTCTACATCTGTGATTTGTGAATGTGTAATTCATTTGACTTGATCTCATTTTGCCCTAGGGTAACCCTAACCCTAACCCTAAAGAAAGCGTTTCTGCTTGGAAAAAAGAACAAAGTAAACGCACAAGTTTCTGAACTTATTTCCATTTTCCTTGTCATGCATATGTATATATAAATTATCACATTTTGCCAAAGTTTGTCTAAGTTTGAGCCGGCAGATATAGTCGTTTTTATAACAATAAAAATATTAAATTACCATAAACACAGTAATTATATGCATCTACACCCTATTCCAATATTGTCAATACACACAAATGGTGTAGGGGTGCTATATAAACTAATCATCCTCTCTCTCCCTCTCACTCATGGTTCAGAGACTTAAGCATAGTAGGACAAAATAAATTGGCAATACACGACAAAACACAGTAAAACAGCTAATCAACTAAACACATTTTGTCAAAAAGCCACACTTTCACCCAAATCCGTCCAGACAGGCAAAGGGAATGCTATCCCACAATCCCTTGTGGTGCCGCTCTAACAGCAGCACCACCTACGTACCTACTTTGCAGAAGCATCCGTCAGACGCAAAGGCTTCCACGGCGTGCATAAAAGTAATAAACGCACACTTTGTCTGCCATTAACCCTTATGTAATATTTTTATTTTTTTTCTTTTTTTATTTTTTTTTATTGAACTTTTCAAAGACAAAAATACAAACTCCCGCAGAGGATGAACACACCACAAAATACAAAAACACTAAGGGGGTAAAAAATACTCTCAGCCATAAACATATAGTGTTAAAAACACTTACAAAAAATAAAATAATAAATAACAGGAGCCAAATGATAACACAGGATGGAAACTAGAATAAAAGCCACAAGGAAATTTGTTTAGATATTTTTTTAACACCTACTGAGGATTGTAATCTTTTCAGTGAGGAATAATATAATTTAAAATCGTTAATAAAACCTGGGAAGGAGGGCTTGGAACCTCTCCACTTGCAACAGTGGATATGGTATTTTCCTAAAAGTAAGATGATATTAATGATATTTGAGAAAGAATCATCAATATTTTCCATAAACAGCAGGACATCAGAAATACCAAAAGGGGGAATGTTAAGTTTTAAATTAATCCAATTCCTTATTTGAGTCCAGAATTCCTTAGAGTAATCGCATAAAAAAAACAAATGTTCCAGCGTTTCCTCATTGGAGTTACAAAAAATGCAAGATTCCACGTCAAATTTAAATCTGCTTTGAAGAAAATCGGAGACAGGATAATATCTATTTATTATTTTGAAATGAGTTTCTTTTATTTTGGGCAGAACAGGCCATTTAATGTACTTTGAGTGTGCTTTAACTAACAGAGATTGGCTGTTGGAATAAGAGAATGATCTAAAAGAGGCTCGATTATGGACATGATAAATTCTATCTTTTAAAAAGTTGTTCAAAAGATTGTTATTTAGTTTCAAATCTAAGAAATTACATCCATTTATCTGTAATTTTGGTAATGAGATAATTGTTCTATGAGGAGTGAAAACAGTGTTCTTTATTAAATGAATCAAAGCAGCAGGAATAGCTCGACATACTTTTTTAAATTCTTTAAGGCTGCAGGTGAGACTGTATTTATCTATAAACGAAGAAAAGGTCAAAAAATTACCGTCACTCTGTCAAACCAATCCTGTTTGAATATAGATTTCCTACCAACTAATACTGTTCTGTTATTCCATAATGTTGATCCATGAGGGGTAAAATTGTGATTAAATATCATTTTCCAAAACTGAGGAACCTGTTTATGGAAGTTGGACAAAATGAATGGAATCTTATTTACTTCAAAATCACATTTCAAAAGGAAGTCTATGCCTCCTAAATGTTTAAAGATGGACCTTGGAATATGAAACCACATGGAGTTACTATCAACCAGAAGAGCTTTTAAAAAATTAATTCTGAAAGTACCGACCATAGCTTCAAAATCTAGAGCCTTGATGCCACCATTATCATAACTTTTGACCAGTTGGGAACGTTTGATATAATGTGTTTTGTTTTTCCATATGAATTGAAAAATAATAGAGTTAACTTTTTTGATGTTTGGAGGGGATATGTATAAGGAATAGCAGGGATAAATAATCTTAGAGACGCCTTCTGCTTTGGTTAACAGATTTCTCCCAAAGATAGTCAAATCTCTTGTCAACCAACGACTCAAACTTTTTTTTATGTCAAACAATCGGTTTGTAATGTTGACTTCTTCCCTTCTTATTGTGTTTTTAGTTAGTAATAATACACCCAGATATTTCACTTCATGAACAACCCTAATGGCTTCAATAGTTTGGTGCTGACATGAGTGAATGGGGAGAATTTCACATTTGGGAATATTTAACTTCAATCCTGATGCTTTGGAAAATAACTGAAGCCTACTTAGAGCTTTAACAACCTCTGCAACGTTTTTTTAGAAGTAAAGCAGTATCGTCTGCAAACTGACTAATTTTGTATTGCTTATCAAAAATATAAAATACCTTCAATATCATAACTGTGTTTTATGAGGATGGTTAATAACTGAGTAGCTAATATAAACAGTTTGGGGGAGATGGGGCAACCTTGTCGGATTCCCCTTTTAATTACAAATCGGGGAGTAATTCCTGGATTTAAGGAAACTGAACTATAAATATCATTATAAAACATTTTAATAATATTACAAAATTTATCACCAAATCCTAAAAATTTCAGGGCTTTAATTAAAAAGGAATGCTCCAATGTGTCAAATGCTTTATAAAAATCTAGAAATAATATCAAACTATCGGGGTCAACAAAGTCACAATAATCCAACAAATCTACTACCAACCTAATGTGATTATGGATATTTCTTCCTTTAATAAATGCTGACTGACACCCATCCACTACAAGCCAGGAGATTTCCCAGAGGACATCTTTAGTACAGCAGCATCCATTTCCGCAATGTCTAAATCATTTTCCATAAAATGCTTAAATTCTAAATCAATGTTTTGGTTCAATCCTTCAATGCTTTCGAATAAAATTTCACAGTCAGCTTCGGAATGATAGGACTTATATAAATTGGAGTAAAAAGTGTGTATTTCTTTGTTAATCTCCCCTTGGTCTTCATAAACAAAATTATTTACTGATAATTTGTTAATTTGCTTTTTTAATTGCCTTTGCTTTTCAAGATTAAAAAAATATGTGGTATTTTTTTCTCCCTCTTCAATCCAGCGAGCTCGGGATCTTACAAATGCACCTTTAGCTTTTTCAATATACAAAATGTCTAACTCGCTTTGTAATTTATTTAATTCTAATAATTCCTCAGCCGACAAATCCATCTTTTTACATAGGTCATTAATATTTCTTAAAATATTTTGTTGTTTTAGACGTTTCAATCTAAAGGCACTTTTACTAAAATCAATTGCAAGACTTCTAATTTTAAACTTAAACCATTCCCATTTACTCACAGGTGACATGTCCAAAGCATCAACTTCTGTTATTAATTCTCTAACCTTGTTGCAAAAACAGGAGTCTTCCAAAAGCATATTGTTGAATTTCCAAATTTGAATTAAATCAGTTACTGACCGATTCCATTGAAGGGATAAGGAAACAACACAGTGGTCTGTTAAGGGTGGGTGAAGCAGAAATGGAACATTTATCAATATATTTTACTAATGATGAAGATATTAACCAATAATCTAACCTTGAAGATTGTCCATTTCCTGCAGCATTAAACCATGTATATTGCCTGGTCACTGGGTTCAGAATTCTCCAATAATCAACTAAATTGACAACATTCATAAATTCAACAACCAGATCATCAAACTTGTGACATTGTGCTCTAGGTGGATGTCTGTCTAACCAAAGGTCTGGCACCAGGTTAAAGTCACCTCCAACTATGACATTATCAGTTAAATGAGCGTGTTTAAGGTCTAGAATTTGTTTACATAAGTCTGAGAAGAGTGTTTTGTTTTTAGCTCTTTCATTATAACCATATACACAAAACAAAATAAATATTTCACCATTAAACTCAAATATTAATATCAACCAATGGCCATAGGTATCCCCAAAATGGTTAATAACTTTTCCCGGGAATTTGTTTAAAAGTATCATAACACCAGCTGAATGAGAGGTCCCATGACTGACATAAATAGAATCACCCCACTGTAATTTCCAGAAGTTTACATCTTCTTCAACTGAATGGGTTTCCTGCAAAAAAACACATTTAGCTTTCTGCTCCTTACAAAATAAAAAAATAGCTTTTCGCTTAACATTGTTTTTAAGCCCCCTAGTGTTTAAAGAAATGAAAGAAAACATTTAGGAATTACCAATAGCACAACAACCGCAGAAGATGTGCAGGAATGAACAATACTGTCCTTACCAGACAATTCAATGAGCATTCTTCACCAAGAACATGAACTGACAGAACACTAACTCTCACTGACTGGAACCTATTGAGGGTCCACTCTTCGATTGTCGATCAGCGCGTACCCCTCCTTCAGGAACGCTCTCTGACCCCGCTTCCTCGCCTCTTGGACCAGCGGCCACAGCTTGGCTCTCGCCTCCCTGTCCTCCTTGGAGAAATCTTCTTTAAAGTGGACGTGCATTTCCTTGCAGACTCTCGCCTCTCTTGACCGTTTCCACACGTCATCCCGGACCACTCTGGACACAAACTGCAGGATTATCGACCGCGGCATATTGTTGGAAGTCGCCGCGTTCCCCTTTCTTCCCAACCGATGGACCGTGTCAACTGCCTCTCGCAGGCGGTCCGCGCCGATGGGAACCACCCTGGTCAAGATGCCGATGACGGTTTCTCTGATGTCTTCTCCATCCTTCTCAGCCAAACCATTCAGCCGCAGATTCCACCTCCGTTTGTAGCGAGCATGCTCAGCCACCGCTTCCTTTAGCCGCTTGTTGTCTCCTTGAAGTTCAGCCACTCTTTTCTCCAGGTGTTCTAGAACTCCCTTATTCCTTTTTATAGCTTCTGAGTTGGCATCAATTCTTTCATCAAACTTTTTCAGTAGGGCTGTCTGCTCATCCATTTTGGTCGTTTGCATGTCGACCTTCTCCGTCAGGGCGGCCACGGCTTCCATAATTCTTTCGAACATACTTTCATCCTGCACGTTCTGCCCGCTCCCTTTCTTTTGCTTTTTAGGATGAGGAGCTTTGACTGGAGTGTGTGCAAGGTTCACTAACTTTTCTTTGGACCTTTCTCCATCCCCTGAAGTCACTTCAACAGCTTCCTCTGTCATCTCGTGAATATCGGACTGGGAATAATAGTCGTGCTCGTCCATTTGCATTTCGGTTAGCTTACTTTCGATTTTCGAAAGGAAGAAAAAAATCAAGTTTACGGTAGTCCGCGATTCCTCTCACAAACTTTAAATAGAGAAATAGAAAAAAACTTGCAGTGTTCTTGGTTATAGAATGCAAAAAAAACCTCACAAACAAGGACAGAAAAAAAATCTTACACCGGAGCCCGCAAAGTACGTTCGTTCATTCCGCCATCTTGCCTCCTCTCAACCCTTATGTAATATGCTCCCCTGGCATATCTGAAGTTTACTTTGTGAAATTGTGTTTTGTATTTTACTTCTGTTTTGTACAATAAAGTTGTAAAAAATAAATTGCAGCCATTTTTCTAGATGCATTGCTTTTTATGTTTGCATTTATTTATTTTTGCATCGCTTTTTCAAATCGTTTTTTTTCTTTTTTGCTAGTAGTTTTTCATTTTTGCTCCTTTTTTTGTTGTTGCTGCAATGGCGGTTCTCGGCCACCGTAGTATTCATCCTCTGCTGGAGTTTATGGCTGTGTCCGAATTACCGCCCTAACCCCTAACTACTAAAACCCTATATAGTGCGGCACTATATAGTTCTCTATATAGTTCTCTGAATTTTCAAAGCAATTCGGACACCCGTGCTCACTAGTTTTCTCTTTCGGGTGTTTTCGAATGGCGCTTGGCACGAAAACAAAGAGGCGCATTACCGCCACCACCTGGTCTGGAGGGGAACTACTTCTATTTAACGCCGAGAATGACACCCATTTGTCAAATTAAAAATATAATAAATATGAACATTTTATGAAGACTATTTATGAATCTGCTGTGTTCTGATGGAAAACGTGGCTGATTTATAAATAATAAAATTACAAACACATTGGTGTAGATTTTATGTATTTGTTGATAAATAAACCCTCAAGTCATTAGTCCATGGCAATATTTATTTTTGTGCCGCTGAACGATTTACGGGCTCTTGCGAGAAAGCATTTTTTTTCTGTAGTTTTATCTTCTACCTTACTGAAAATAGCTTTATATATGAATCTGTCCGTGTTCCTGGCAATAATTCAACCGTTTTTCGTGAGATCAAACCAAAAATGAGCAGATATGCTGCATCACAGGACAGCAAGGAGGAGAAGCAGACGTCTCAGAAGATTTCCTCTGGATGCCCCTGACCAGACATGAACAACCTGTGAGTTAAACTTAAAGTTTTTTTATTAGTTCAATTTAAGCATTTGTTACTAATTGTGCTCAAGGTTACACAGTCTGCTGGGTAAGAGTTTAACATTCTTTTTCAACACTGGACTATGAACTGTATAGTTAACTACATGAAACACTTGTGAGATCAAAGTTTAGTATTTTTTATTCAGAGTCAAACCATATCACTTGTTTTAAACAAAAATACTTTAATTTTTAAATATTTATATAAAAATCCAAAAACCCAGCCAAAAAAAACCCTCGAGATTTTCTAGCATTTATAAATACGTCATAAACTAAAATTTAAGACATCAGAATAAAATGAAACATTCAAAAAAATCAGATTTAATTTACTCAATAAAATAATTATTTTTCTATTTTACAGGGTCTTCCACGTCTCTACTGCTTTGCCAACATAAAGGTGTCTGTCGTGGCCCTTCACGCTGACGGTCAGTCCGACACAAGACCAGACCGGCAGACCCGCAGATCGGTTGACCATTGAGCATCTGGCGGAGCAGCTTCGGGTTCCTCACACTCTGCTTTAGTTAGCAAAACTCTGCCTCTCAATGATAAATCTCTCTGGAGCCACTGGTTCAGCTTTGTCTGTGTTTTATTAATAATTGGGTCAAAATTTAATTGGCATCTGGCTTTTTTATCTTTAGAGAAAGTAATTCCTAAGTAGGTAATGGACTCTTTCACTGGAATATTACAGATAGAGAGGACGTCGCAGTGTTTAAGAGCAAATAATTCACATTTTTTTATGTTTAAACAGAGTCCAGATGCAACGGAAAAATTATTAATCAGATTAATGGCTAACGGTACCTGAGAATGATCTTTTAGAAAGAGGGTGGTATCATCAGCTAGTTGGCTGATAGTGACTGTGTGGTCTGCTATTGAAATACCTTTTAGTGAGCTGAGTTTTATAGAGTCAGTGAGGAGCTGGGTGCAGAGGAGGAATAAATAAGGGGAAATGGGGCATCCCTGCCTGACTCCTCTTTTTAGTAAAAATCGAGGAGAAGTCCCAGCATGAAGTTTGATAGAACAATTTCCTCCTGCATACATGGTTTTAACAGCTCCTCTAAAGAATGGACCAAAACCAAATTTTTCTAACGCATGGAGTATGAAGTTGTGTTCAATTGTGTCAAAGGCTTTGTAAAAATCGAGAAAAAGAATAAAGCTTTCGTCGGGACAATAATCTGAATAATCAATTAAATCAAGTACTAATCTGATATTATTTGATATGTGTCTATTTTGCATGAAGCCAGACTGAGTCTCATCTATTATATTATCCAAAACCTTTTTTAACCTTTCAGCGAAGATTAAGGCAAGTATTTTATAATCATTGTTAAGCAGGCAGATTGGACGCCAATTGTCAATGAGGAGTAAATCCTTTTTAGGTTTGGGTATTAATGTTATAAGGCCCTGGGTTAACCGATCGAGTGAGCATCGATCCACACTGGTTTTTCGTAGAGAATTCTGGGTAATTTCTAGTGCACATGATTTTTGAACTGTAGATTCGGACAGCACTACAAAATGGCGACCGCACTATATAGTGCACTATATAAGGGTTAGGGCGGTAATTCGGACATTTTTGTCTTTGAAAAGTTTAATTAAAAAAAATTAAAAGAATAAAGTTTTATTTTGCCCCACAACCTAACCTGTATGTCTCGTTTGTTCATTCTGAGATGTGATTTGCTGTGTTATCTGTCTGTATAATGATCCATCCAATCAGAGATGAGTGGGCGTGTCTCAGAGGAACGATGGAAAAATATATATATATTTTTTTAAACAAACTTTATTGTACATTTTTCAATTTACAGACATTCACAGTCACTTACTTGCACAATAAACAATTTTTAATATCAAACACACATATAAGACTGAAAAAACGAAAAATAGTAATATTTTTAACAATGTGTGTGCCTTTTTTTTTTTTTTATAGATGCTCATATACAAACCAAATTAGGGTGAACAAACGTTATAAATGCACATATAGAAAGAAAAAGAAACAAAAATGAAATAATAGGCAAAGGCAAGGCCAAAACAATTCAAAATAATAATACTTTTGATATATTTTGATAAATGACTGTAGTTTTCTTGTTTTTGTTAGGAATGCATTTAAGACACTTATAATAATCAGAAAAATAATTCAAAAAAATACTAAATAAAGGGCATGTATTTTTCCATTTACACAAATGAATGAAATGTTTGCATAAAATAATAACAACATTAATGACATCAGAAATTCCCGGGTCCAGATTTTCCATATAGAAAAGAACATCATATAAGGAAAAAAAGGGAATATTTAAAATTTTGAGTGACAACCAATTGTGTATATCAGACCAAAATATTTTAACCTGGTTGCAACTGTAAAACAGATGTTCTAATGTTTCAGTTTCAGATGAACAGAATATGCATAGTTCCGATTCAAATTTGAATCTTTTATGTAAAAAATCTCCAACAGGGTAAATTTTAGATATTATTTTAAAATGCGTTTCTTTCATTTTAGGAGGAAGTGGGTACTTTGTGTATAAAGAAAAAGATTTGTTCATTTGGGTGGTTTCTAAATCGCATCTATTGTTTATACTAAAGTTGCAGAAAATTAATTGTTTAAAGGTTAGAGTTATTAATTTATTGTTGCATTTTTTATCTTTTAGGGGAATATTATAAATTTTCAGCTCCGAAAGTTGTGGTTTGATTTCATTGTATTGTAGTATGTTTTGAATGAGATTAAGTAGAGGTATGGGAATTGCTTTACAGACTTTGTTATAACAGTTACTAGAATCCTTAATCTTGTATTTGGTTACAAACTCATAGTATGATAACAGCCTTCCATCAGTACGCATCAAGTCATGGACAAAATACACACCATTATCATACCATTCAGACATAAACAAGGATTTCTTGTTTACAGTTATAAATCTGTTGTTCCATAAAACAGTGTTGTGAGGGGAGAAGTTATGGTTGAAAAGCATCTTCCCAAATTCTAAGGCTTGTTTGTAAAAGTTTGATAGTTTTATTGGTACTTTTGAAATATTATAATCACACTTCAGCAAAAACTCCAGTCCCCGATCTTACCGAAGAGTTTGTTTGGGATATGATACCACATAGAATGAGGCTGGGAAATACAGCCTTTTAACCATTTCATTCTAAAAGCTACAATCTGTGATTCAACATCTAAAGCTTTTAAACCGCCATTTTTATAATCTCTGACCAATTGTGATTTTCGTATATAGTGAGTCTTATTTTTCCAAATAAATTTAAAGAGAATAGAATTAGACAACTTGATGTTTTTTGGGTATGTATATAATGAGTGACAGGGATACACAAGTCTTGAAAAACCTTCCGCCTTGGATAATAGAATGCGGCCAAATATTGATAGGCCACGTCCCAACCATTGATTTAAAGTTTTCTGTATTGTTTTTAGTCTGGGAGTGATATTTACACTTTCTCTATCATTACTATTTTTTGTTATTATTAGACCAAGATATTTCACTTCACTTTTTACAGGTATGTTTTCAATAATACTTTGATTGCAGGTATGTATAGGTAAGATTTCACATTTTTTGAGATTTAGGGTAAGGCCAGATGCTCTTGAAAACAAAAGTATTTTATTGATAACAGGTACCATATTTTTATTCTTTAAAAATAAAGCTGTGTCATCAGCAAATTGACTAATTTTAAATTCCCTGTCGAAAATGTTAATACCCTCAAAATCTGGAGAATATTTAAGAAAGATAGCTAGTAATTCTGCTGAAATTATGAACAACAGCGGGCTAATTGGACATCCTTGGCGAACACCTCTATTAACAGGAAAACTGTTTGAGAAACCTCGGTTGAGTGCAATGTTGCTACTTATGTCTTTGTAGAACATTTTAATTATGTTACAAAATTTTGATTCAAAGCTAAAGGTTTTCAAGGCATTAAACAAAAAGGCGTGTTCTAATGAGTCGAAGGCCTTAAAAAAATCCAAAAAAGGGATAAGACTATCCTGAGGAATAATTTGATTGTAATCTAATATATCTAAGATTAAGCGAGTGTGGTGGTGAATATGTCTCCCCTTAATAAATGCTGATTGTGATTCGTCTATGATCTGAGATATTCCTGATTTCAGTCTGTTAGCATAGATATGTGCTAGTATTTTATAGTCACAACAAAGAAGTGTGATTGGTCTCCAATTATCAATTAATAACACATCTTTGCCTGGTTTGGGTAAAAGGGAAATAATGCCTCTTTTCATTGTAGGTGACAACATCTGTTCGTCGATGCATTCATTGAATGCCTCAAACAACATTTCTCTGATGTCAGTCCAAAAGTGTTTGTAGAACTCAGCTGTAATTCCATCAGGTCCAGGTGATTTACCACTGGCCATCTGGGAAACAGCTTTATCAAGCTCATCTATAGTAAGTTCAGATTCCATGAGATCTCTAAATGTCTTATCTATTTTAGGGACTTTATCATAGATTAACCTTTCAAATAAAAGTGTGTTTTGATTTGAATATTGAGTAGTGTAAAGATTTTTATAGAAGTTGGTGATATAGTCCTTAATATTGTTTTGATCGTCTACTAGAGAGTTTTCTATCTGTAACTTAGTGATTGTTTTTTTCCTTTGTCTACTTTTTTCCAAGTTAAAAAAGTAAGTCGAATTTTTTTCTCCATCTTCCATCCACTTTGCCTTTGAACGAATAAATGCTCCTTTGGCTTTTTCGGTATAGAGTTCATCTAATTTAGATTGCAATTTGTTAATTTCAATGACATTTTCCTCACTCAGTTGAGTTAAATTACACAAAGTGTTTAATTTTGAAATTATTTCAGTCTGTTCTTGTCTTTTTTTTCTAGCCAAAATTTTTCCTTCTACAATTGCAATTTTTCTAATATTAAATTTCAACCACTCCCATCTATTAATAGGAGACAGGTATTGTATTTCTTTTATTTCAGGAATAAGTGATTTGATTTTTTTACAAAAGTTTTTGTTATTTAAAAGGCTATTATTGAATTTCCAGTGGGATGTTCCATTTTTTGGTTGATTTTTTTCAGGGGAAAGAGCCAAAGTGATAGCACAGTGGTCAGTGAGAGGAGAGTGGGAGATATTACAATTCAAGGTTGAAGATGTTAGATTACTTGTTACTAACCAGTAATCTATCCTTGAGCGTTGAGAGTGTTGAGAGTTATTCCAGGTGTATTGAAGCTTATTTGGATTTTGTCTACGCCAAATGTCGATAAGGTCGAGAGAGTTAGAAAATTCAGAAATAATTTTATTGAAATGAGGAGAGTTGTGTTGAGTTGGATGTCTGTCTTGGTTTTCATCTGGTACTACGTTAAAATCACCTGCAACAATAATCTTGTCAGTTGCATACATCTGTTTCCAGTTGATTATCTTGTGATTTATGTTTGTGAGGAATTTCTGATTTTTTGTCCTATTATTGAAACCATAAATGTTAACAAGAATATATTTAGTGGCGTCCACCTCAATGTTAACCATTAGCCAATGACCTTCTGTGTCACTTTTATGATCAACAATTTTACCATCAAAATTATGTAAGAAAATTGCCACTCCTGCTGAACGAGGACTTCCATGAGATAAATAAATGTTTCCACTGCCCCACTGAGATTTCCAAAAATCAAAATCTTCTTCACTACTGTGTGTCTCTTGAAAGAAAAAACAGTTCACGTTAACTTGTGCCTTACAGTAAAGAAAAATTGCCTTGCGCTTTGTTACATTCTTAAAACCACGAACATTTAAAGATAACAAAGAAAGAACCATAATGAATAGCTGGAAAGCAATTAACTCCATAAAGGGCTATAATGCAATTTCACATTTTTCTAATCTGTTTTCTCAAAGCTGTAATAACATTCAACACAATAACATACCAGCTTTGGATTTATTTTCTCTCTTCTTCTTCAGGAAGATGTCTTTGTCCATTCCGTCTAGATGAAGGAGTGTTGGTTTCAAGCAGTGACCTGATGACCATCGATGACCGCGTATCCGTCCTTTAAAAAGGCCTTGAGTCCTCTCTTCCTCGCCTCCTCCACTTTCGGCCAAAGACGCTGACGAGTCTCCCTGTCTTCTTTGCAAAAGTCTTCTTTGAAGCGAACATTTAGATCTTTGCAGATTTTTGCATTTTTTGACATTCTCCAGACTTGGTCTGGAACAACTCTCATTCCAAACTGGATGATAATCTGTCTTGGTTGGTTATTTTTTCCTTTCTGTCCCAGCCGATGCACTGTGTCCACTGAGTGTCGTAGTTCCTCAACGTTGACCGACATCACTTTGGAAAGGATCTTGAGAGTTTCATCTCGTGTGATTTCCCCTTCTTTCTCAGGAAGGCCAATAAGTCGCAAAGACCATCTTCTTTTATATCTTGCATGTTCCAGACACATTTCACGGAGAGAAGCATTTTCTTTTTGCATAGACACCATCTGCAGTTTGAGGCGGTTCACATCTTCCACAACACTTTTAACAGCAGCTGTATTTGCATCAACAGATTCTTTAACTTGTTTAACTGCATCTGTGATCTCTTGCAGTTGAAACTCATATCCTTTCAGATATTCGCTTTGAGTGTCAAACTTGGTTGTCAGGGTCTGAATCGCGTTAAAGAGGACACTGTTGGATATTTCCTCCTTGCGTTCTTGGGGAGCATTCTTTTTAATCTTTTTAGGGTTTGGGCTTTTTACCGGTGTATGATGTCTGTTGACTCTCGTCTGATCTTGTGAGATGTCTTCCTGTTCCTCCATCCATTCAACTTCTCCCTCGCTGCACGTCTGTCCTGAAGCCACTAGATGGTACTCATGGTCTTTGCTAGTGTTAGCCATTTCTTCACGTCGAAGTTTGAAAAATATAACGAAAACAGTGGTAAACAAACCTCTTTCAAGCTGAATCGGTTTGAGAGTTCTTTGCTGGTATTTTCTTTAGCTTTGGTTGAACTTGTCATATAGAAAGAGTTATTATTTCAGGTAAAGCGTCGGAGCCCCAAAAAAAGTAACCGCTTATTCCGCCATCTTGGTAACACCCTCACGATGGAAAAATCTTCACAGAAGGTGCTGGCCAAGATGGCGACCGCGACCGCATGTAAGAAACTTCTGTGAGTTCTTAAAACTTGGAATTCGCTGCACAAACTGTTTTTTTTCGCCGACCCTTTGCCTTGAAACAACAGAAAAAGTTTTTCCGTGAAGTTTTTTCAAATTAATATTTCGAAATCCAAACTAATAATGATGAAGAAATCAAAAGATATCCGCGGCTCTCTCAACCGCAGCAGCTCTTTGGAAAATATGGAAGTGGATGCTTCTAAGGAAAAACGAAACATCAGAGAGACCCATTCCTATGCATGTCACATGAAGGATGATGAAGAATGCTCTTCAATGCCAAATACACCTATGAAACATCCCCCCAAGAAGGTGAGAGGAGAAGAAAAGCAAAATAATCCTGAGAAAAGCGCTGCAACGGAGCCGACTTTGTCTGAGCTTCAGTCCACCATCATCAAAGCAGTTACCGAAAAAATTAACGAACGAGCAGACAAAACTGACGAAGCTGTGCATTACAATACTGTCCAAATTGACAATTTAAAGAAGTCGCTTGAGTTTTGCCATCAGGAGGTCATGGACTTGAAAAAACTAAATGAGAGCCTGAAAAAGCAATGTGAAGAGCTGGAAAAGAAGGTTGGAGAGATGGAAACCAAAATGAATGATGCAGATCGCTACAGCAGAAGAGTGAATCTACGCCTGTCTGGTGTCCCTGAAAGAAATCCAGAGGATGTCAAAACAAGAGTTCAAGACATTTTTAAAGAGATGTTACCAACCAAAGATTCTGCAGTGGTGGTTTCAGCAATCGACATCGCACACAGAGTCGGAAAGCCCAGTGGAAATGGAACCAATCAACGTCCCCGGCCCATAATCATCAGGTTCCTGTCCAGATCGGCCAGAGATCTCCTGTGGAAAAGTTCTAAAAAGAACGTCTACCTACTGGATCATCATCTTCGTCTCCAGGAAGATCTCACATCTGCTGATAAGGAAGCTCGCAGCCGCCTATGGCCAGCAGTGGAGGCAGCCAGGAAGAAAGGAGAGAAAGCCTATTTCATTGGAAACAGGGCTTTTGTAAACGGCAAGGAAATATTACTGAGTTAAGCTGAAATATGTTTGTAAAGGTCAGTATGACGGTATAAAACAGACTCAAAGTTTAAGGCATATTGAATATGTGCAGCGGTTCCTGAACAAAACCAGGAAGTTCCTAAGTTAATTTTCTCTTTTTTCTTGTTCTTATAGTTCATGTCATTATCTGTTCTAACAGTGAATGCCAGGGGTATCAGAGACCAACTGAAAAGAAAATGTGTTTTTTTATATTGCCAAAACAAAAATGCAGACTTTTATTTCATTCAAGAGACACACGCTTCTGAAGCAGATAGGGAGTTTTGGAGAAGTCAATGGGGTAAAAATGTCTGGTTTTCTTTTGGTAGCAACAGGTCAGCAGGGGTAATCATTTTACAGGGCAAATTTAAAGGCCGCACTCTTGAGCATTTAATTGACAAAAATGGGAGATGGATTATTCTTGTAGTGAATTTTGACCAATTTTATTTTATTTTAATTAATACATATGCCTCCAATAATCCAACAAACAACAATACAATCTTTTTAACATTGGAAAAAAAAATTAAGACACTCCTACAAAAATATCCCACCACTAAGATTTTATGGGGAGGAGATTTTAATGCTGTAATGAATGGCCACCTTGATAGATTTCCACCCAGGAAAGAAGACGCAAAAGAGTTGAAAAACATATGTAATAGACTTGATTTGATTGACATTTGGAGACATAAACATCCTGATAAGAAAATATTTACTTGGAGCAATAAGGACAGATCTCAGTGTTCCCGCATTGATTTTTGGCTAATTTCTAATGACATAGAAAATACAGTTGATTCCGTTGAGATTATACCCAATGTTTTTTCAGACCACAATACAGTGTCCATTAAAATTAATATGGAAACTGATGCACCCAAATGCAACATAGACTATTGGAAATTGAATAATTTACTATTAAACAATAAAGAATTTACTGGTGGAGTAGAAAAACTAATTGATAAATACTGGAAACAAGCCTTTACATTAAAAAAATATTCAAATAGTTGGGAGTTAATGAAGTATGAAATAAGATCTTTGGCAATATCATTTGGGAAGAAAATTGCTAAAGCAAAACAAAAAAGTGAGTCAGAACTAATAAGAAAAATAATGATTATCAATGAAAAAACGAATTTATCTGATCTAGAACAAAACTTACTCATTTCTTTGCAATCGGAATTGAATAAAGTATATGAAGAAAAAGCACGAGGAGCATTTGTTAGATCCAGAAGAAAATGGTTAGAACAAGGTGAAAAATGTACTAAATATTTTTTCAACTTAGAAAAAAGAAATTTCGAAATTTCCTGTATACGTCAAATTAAAATTGGCAATTCAATAAGTGAAGATACATAAAAGGTTTCTCAATATGTTGCAAAATTCTATCAGAGACTTTACACCAAAGATTGCTTTAGAGAAGAAGATATTGAATTATTTTTTAACAATATTAAAGATAAGATTGGAAAAGTCAGTGAAACTTTTGAAAAGACTTGTGACCAGAAAATTAAGACAGAGGAAGTTGAAGACTGTATTAAATCTGTTAAAGATAATAAAAGTCCAGGTAATGATGGACTAACAAGTGAGTTTTATAAATTCTTTATTGCTAAATTGACCCCTTTTCTATCAAATTTATTTGAAGAAGTTTTAGACATTGGTATATTGCCCCCAACTCTCAGACAAGGCCTCATCAAACTCATCCCCAAACCACAAAAAGATAAATTATGCATAGAAAACTGGAGACCAATTAGTCTGTTAAACAATGATGCTAAAATATTCGCTCTTATTTTTGCCAAAAGATTGAAACCAGGAATGGATAACATAATTGATGAAGAACAATCTGGTTTCATGCCTGGTGGAAATATTGCCAACAACATCAGATTAATACTTGACATGATTGATTATAATGAATATATTAAAGATGATAGTTTTATCTTATTTGTTGACTTCTACAAGGCATTTGACACAATTAGTCACAGTTTCATGATTCGAGTTATTAAAGAATTTGGATTTGGAAAAAGATTTTTAAAGGCAATTGAGGTTCTATACAATGGATGCAACAGCTCCATTAAACTGGCACATGGCACAACTCCCAGATTTGACATTAACAGAGGAATCCGCCAGGGATGTCCTCTCAGCCCTTTTCTCTTTTTACTAGTTGCTCAGGTTATGGCCCTTCATTTAAAAAAATGTCCATTTCGTGGTATTACAGCTTTGGGGAGAGAATTTAAACTCTCTCAACTAGCAGATGACACAACAATTTTTTTGGCCAATAAACATGAAATAACAAATGCAATTAAAGGAATCAAGGACTTTTCTGGAGTCTCTGGTTTAGAAATGAACCTTAACTAATCTGTCCTGTTTCCACTAAAAGATTGTGCTTCACCAGAAATCAACGGTATTCCAGTTAAATCTTCACTTACATATCTTGGTATAATTATTGATAAAAATGAAAAAAATCGCAGTGAAGTTAATTTCAAGCCAATAACTGAACAAATTATCAAAAGATATAACATGTGGTTAATGAGAGATCTTTCTCTGAACGGTAGAATTCTGTTATCTAAAGCTGAGGGAATCTCTAGATCTGTCTATGTGTCTCTGTCTTTAGAAATGCCAAAACACATCTGTAACCTATTAAACAAAACATTATTTGATTTTATTTGGAGGAAAAAATGTCATTACTTAAGGAAAAATGTTTTATGTAACACCAGAAAACATGGGGGCATGGATGTATTAACCTTTGAAACTTTAAACAACTCTTTTAAAATAAAGTGGCTAAGTCAGTTATTGAAAGAGGAAGACAATATCTGGAATGCATTTCCCAAATATATATTTGACACAATGGGAGGCCTTAAATTCTTGCTAAAATGTAATTATAAAATTGAAAAAATTACCCACAAAACTTTCAAACTTTTACAAACAAGCCCTGCTGGCCTGGAAACTCGTTTATAAGCATAATTTTTCTCCAACGACTTGTTTTATTTGGAATAACAGTAATGTACAATACAAGAATAAATCACTTTTTTTCCCTAGATGGTATGATAATGATATTGTTTTAATCAGACAACTTTTCAATCCTCATGGACATCTTCTGACGTATGAAGAATTTCTTTTAAAATTCAGTATTCCTGTTCCACCCAGAGGATATGCCATAGTGTTAGATGCCATTCCAATCAGTCTACTTCAACTGTTTAAAGGGATTTATAACACAAGTCAATTAAGAACCCAGACAATTTTTTTGGACAATGTGGATATTTGTGTTAATTCAGTTTCCAATAAGCAAATAAGAAATCTTTTACATACCACAACCTTACCTGCTGGGAGGTTTTATTGGGAGTCCAAATTTGTGGACATAAACTGGACATATGCTTGGACTATTAGTAATAAATACTGTCTAAATAACAAAATAAAAGAGGTGTCTTTCAGAATACTGCATTGTATATATCCTACCAAAAAAACTTTGAGTAGATTTGTTGTGGACATGGACCTGTCTTGTTCATTCTGTGGAACTCAGGAGGAAACTATTTATCATCTGTTTGTGGACTGCAGACATACAAATCTGTTTTGGATTGAAGTTGGAAGCTATATTGGAAATATAACTAAACAAACTGTTACATTTTTAGATAAAGACATTGTTCTGGGTTACCTTAATGTCAAAGTAGACAAAGATTGTATTTTCATTACAAAATTATTTTTATTATTGGCAAAATTTCATATCCATAAAGCCAAATGGTCAAACTCCAAACCTAAATTCCAGCAGTTTTTGAGTGAAATAAATCAGTATTGTACCACTGTCAAACATCTGCAAAACCAAAAAGCAATTAGAACTACTTTAATTTTTGAAAAATTTAAAATTTATTAAACCCCAAAGATTTTTTGAAATAATGATTCTTTTTGTCTTATGTTGTATATGTGTCTGTATATACTTATCAAATCAAATCAAATCAACCTTTATTTATGTAGCACTTTTTCGACAACAGATGTCACTCAAAGTGCTGTGCATAAAATACAATAAAATTTAAAAACAAGATGACAAGACAAACCGTGCGACAACCCCCCCCCCGCAAAAACACCCACGCACACACACACACCCCCACACACACATAAATAAATAAATAAATAAATAAAAAAGTGATAGAATGATAGAATGTAGAGACCTGGCTTTGTCCTGAGGTGGGAAAACGATAGTTTGGGGACATGTCCACACCAGCGACCCCCCAACCCAAGTTCACGGAGTACACTACCACAGAACCGCCCAGATCCGATCAAAAGAGTCAGACCCAGGAGATCCCACTGCAGCGACCCCGCTCACTGAGAAGGGTCAGTCACTGATGTGGAGGATCCCTCAGAGGGAAACACTGGAGTGAAATAAAATGTAAAAGGAATAAAATGAAAATATATATAAAACATGGACAAAAAACAAATAATTACATAAACCTTAATAGGCATATGAAATAGTAAGAGCGTCTTAAAAATTAATAGAATAAATAAATAAATGTATTTACATACACATATAAAACTAGTTAAAAGAAAAATAAATTAAAATATTTAAAAATAATAATAATAATAAATTAAAAATAATAATAATAATAAAATAAAAAAAATAAAAAATCCTAAAATTCAACTAAAAGCTAAATTAAAAAGGTAGGTCTTAAGCCTTCCTTTAAAAACATGAACTGTCTCTGCAGCCCTGAGGCTCTCTGGGAGGCTGTTCCACAGGCGAGGTCCGTAAAAACTGAATGAGGCCTCGCCGTACGTTTTTGTTCTAACTTTTGGGATAACCAAAAGGCCTGTATCAGAGGACCTCAGGGTCCGCGGGGGCTCATACTTTAAAATCATGTCAGATAAATATGAAGGCCCGAGACCATAAAAACATTTGTAAACCAATAAAAGAACTTTAAAATCAATCCTGAATTGCACAGGGAGCCAATGCAGCGATCTTAAAATCGGTGTAATGTGTTCCCGCCCCCTGGTCCTCGTCAGAACGCATGCTGCTGAATTTTGCAGCAGTTGAAGATTTGCTATTCTTGTTCTGGGAAGACCAGAGAGCAGGGCATTACAATAATCCAATCTGCTGGTAATAAAAGCATGCATTAGCACCTCTGTACTGGCAAGAGAGAGAAATGGGCGGACTCTGGATATATTTTTTAGATGATAAAATCCTGTTTTTGTGATGTTTTTAATTTGTGGGATAAAATTCAACTCAGAGTCAAAAATGACACCCAGGTTTCTCACACACTGAGAAGTTTTGTAATTCTTTAGTTTAGATAAAACTATCTCTCTCTTGTCTTCAGAACCGATCACTAAAACCTCTGTTTTGTCCTGGTTTAGCTGTAGGAAGTTCTCTGCCAGCCATGACTCAATGTCTAAAATGCATTTTAAGAGTGTGTTGACCGACTCTTCATCATCAGGAGACACAGCGATGTAGAGTTGAGTGTCATCAGCATAGCTGTGGAAACAAACGCCATGCCTCCTGATGACGTCCCCCAGTGGCAACATATATAGATTAAAAAGTAGTGGGCCTAAAATTGAACCTTGGGGGACCCCACAGTTGATGTCGAAGACCCTTGAGGAGCAAGTATTCATACTTACGTAAAAACTTCGATCTGTGAGATAGGAATAAAACCACTTTAGTACAGTACCAGAGATGCCCAAACCTCTCAGTCTGTTGAGTAAAATACTGTGATCTACAGTGTCGAAAGCAGCACTGAGATCCAGTAGTACCAGAAATGAGAGTTTCTGACAATCCAGGTTACATCTAATATCATTTACTATTTTAACATGGGCCGTCTCTGTGCTGTGGTTCGTCCTAAAACCAGATTGATATTTTTCAAATATGTTATTTCTATTTAAAAACTCATTAAATTGGATTAAAACAGTTTTTTCAATCATTTTACTTAAAAATGGTAAGTTGGATACTGGACGATAATTGTTATAGTTGTTTGGATCTAAATTACTCTTCTTCAGAAGAGGCCTCACCACTGCCGTTTTAAAGGCACCAGGGAAGACACCTGTCTGAAGAGAGTAATTTACTATATTTAAAAGCTCAAACTCAAAGAAGTCATAAAATGTTTTCAACAACGTGGGGATTGGGTCTAAAAGGCAGGTGGTTGGCTTTAACTGAGAGAAAACCTGACCAAGTCCCACAGCATCAACCAGGACAAAACTTTCCAGTGTTTCCTCTGATAAATACAATGCTATAGATTCATTAAAAGCAACACCTTTTTGAATTAAAAGAGTAGATCTAATAGCATTGATTTTACTCCTGAAGTGGTCTGCAAAACTCTCACATACAGCATCTGAGGCTGCTATGGAGGACCTTTGAGAGTCTCTTTTAGTTAAACTGTCTATTGTTTTAAAAAGAACTCTAGGATCATTTTTGTTTTGTAAAATTAAGTTTGAGAAGTGGAGGGTTCTGGCTTTTTTTATTGCATGACTGTACCTTGTTTGCTGTTCTTTAAAAATTTCGCAATGTACAGTTAACTTCGTTTTTCTCCACTTCCTCTCCGCTCTCCTGCATTCGCGTTTCAAGGCTCTGATTGGTTCGTTCTTCCACGGTGCTGTAGCTTTAGTTTTCAACGTTTTCGTTTTAAGTGGAGCTACAGCATCAATGGCTGACTGTAGTTTGTTGTTAAAATGTTCAACCATAAAATCACATGATGCAGGTAAAATATGAGCGGGAGTTTGATGTAAAATATTGATAAAATTTGCAGCCACATCAGGAGTTATGTATCGTTTCCTCACAGCTCTCGCTGGAGCTTCCTGTCGAGTAAAACTGGTGATATTAAAAAATATACAATAGTGATCTGACACAGCCATGTCAACAACAGAGGACACACTGCAGGACAGCCCATAGGTCGGGCATCGTCAAATGGCGGACCGCGGTCCGAGTCCGGACCGAGTGATGAGTCTGCCCGGACCCGTTAAAACTTTTGATATTAATAAAAATATAAATCATTTGTTCATGCGCAGCTAATCTAGTAATTATGACAGGAGCGTCATCAATAGCCAAGCCAATCAAATCGATTGTTTACCTTTCAGCAACAGCGAGTGTGAGAGAGATATGGAGAGGAGATGAGAGAAAATGGCTTGCTCAAAAATGAGAAAAGTAGATGCTGAAAACCGAACTTTTAGAGATGAATGGACGGACAAATACATGTTTATTCTGCCTGCAGCCAGTTCTAAACCTTTGTTTCTCATATGCTGTGAAAATGTGGCGTTAATCAAAAGTGGCAACGTTAAGCGTCACACGGGTCGTTTGAGGAAATGTACCAGCAGAAGTCCGCAGTGAGGGCAAGTAAAATCATCGAATTGAAAGCACAGTATGACAGGTCTACTCGTGTCATCATGCATGCATTTACCGGGCAGCAACGTGCAAATGAGTGTTCGTTAAAGATCGCGTGGATTTTGGCGCAACACAAGAAAGCATTCGGCGATGTAACAGTTGTAAAGGAGTGCTTAAATGCGGCTGCAGAAACCTTACTTGACGGTAAACTAAAAGATGACGTGTGTGAAAAAATAAAAAAAATCCCATTGTCAGCTACAACAACAACTAGAAAAACTGAACTATTAGCAGAGGATGTGCTGGCACAGCTTGATGCAGCTGTTCAGAACGCAGTATGCATATCCTTAGCCATTGATGAGTCCACAGATGTAACGGATAATGCCCAGCTTTTGGTGTATGTGAGATTTCCTCACAAAGAGAAGAAAGAGATGTGTGAGGACATGTTAGGTTCAACACCACTTGAGACACACACAAGAGGAGAGGATATATATGAGGGGATAAAGGAGATGCTCACAAAAAGAAAGATTAATCTGAAGCAAGTAGTGTCAGTCACCACAGATGGTGCACCTGCCATGGTTGGGAGAGAGAAGGGGGCTGTTGAAACAAGACAACCCTGATCTCACAGCCTACCACTGTATCATACATCAGACTGTTCACTGTGCCATTCTGTCTGAAAAATTTGCTGAAGTAATGAATACCATGATGAAACGTATAAACGTCCTGAGGGCATCCTCATCCCATCAGCATCGACTGCTGAGAGAATTTTTGAAGGAAATGGATGCAGATGCGAATGACCTACTACTCCACAACAACGTGAGATGGCTGAGTAAAGGCAATGCACTGGAACGCTTCTGGTCCATCCGAAAGGAAATAGCTGCTTTCTTACAGCAGCTCAAGAGTCAAAAAGCAACACAGTTTGCAAACTTTTTGCAAGATCAGCACAAGATGGATGTGGTGGCTTTTTTGGTGGACATCACAGGACACCTTAATGAGCTCAATTTAAAGCTGCAGGGTCAGAAAAATTCTATCTGCGATTTGATGAAAACTGTCCGCTCATTCCAGATTAAGCTGGACATTTTCAAAGAAGATCTCCAAGCAGATTGTGAGCATTTCCCACAAATGCGTGAACAAATTCAGGGTGAGAGAGACATTTCCCCTTGTGTCGGCTTCATAGACAAGCTGATTGGAAACTTCTGTCAACAATTTGACTGCTTCAACCTTGGACACCAGCTCCTCCTGCTAATTGAGAATCCATTCCTTATCAGAGAAATCAGAGGATTTTCAAAGGCGGTGACACAGACCTTCAAGTGGGCACATCCTGGATCTTTACAGTTAGAGCTCACTGAATTGCAAGCAGATGTTGCTCTAAGAAGGCATTTTGAAACAACTGACTCTGCTACTTTCTGGTTACAGATTGTGCCAGAAACGATGTTCCCTGGTCTAACCAAAGTAGCACTACACACCTTAACCATGTTTGGATCAACTTACAGCTGTGAGACAGCTTTCTCGTCAATGAATATTATTAAAACAAAGTACCGTTCTAGGCTCACCAATGAGCATCTCCACATGAGCATGAGACTTGCACTAACCCCATTTAAGCCAAGATTCAAACTGCTGGCAGGACAGTTACATGCCCATTTCTCTCACTAGGAAAGAAAGATTGAAAGGGAGTAAGGAAAGGTTGAAAGGAGAGATGAAAAAGGGAGCTGCTCAAAGTTCTGCATTTTTTTTATTCAGTAAATTCTGCCCTGTTCTATTTTACCTGAAAAGTTTCCTGTGTTATTTTATTTAAAATGTAGTTCATGTTTTAAAAAGGTGGCAGCTCAAATGTCTCAGCTCAAATATTAAAGCACTTTTATTTTATTCAAAAGATTCTGAATGTTTTACATTACTTGAAATAGGCCCTAAGTTCAGGCTGCTCAAAGCTGTGTTTGCACTTTTTATTTATGTTATTCAGAATAATGTCAGTGTCTGTTACTTGACATGTAGTAAAGAGAACTACGGTATTGTTTTCCATTCAAGTACCATACAAGTTCAGACTTTTCGGTATGTTAAAAGCATATTACTTTGAAAACACTTGAAATGTAACAATAAATTATATAGAAATGTATGTGCGTTATTGATTTTATTAACATAAGGGTACATTATGTTAAGTGAAAACATAAGATCCGGACCTTAGTAACTTAGTAACTGGACCTTTTTGAATTTTAATTGAATACCCCTGCCATAGGTTATCACCAGGTCTAGAGTGCGCCCCCTGCTGTGAGTAGGCTGTGTGACATGCTGTGTGAAATCCATACAATGCAAGAGGTTGAGAAACTCCTTTGCATGAGCATCACTATCTTTATCAACATGTAGGTTAAAATCACCAGTTATTAAAACTCTACTATATTTGGAGTGTATTACAGATAAAAATTCAGAAAATTCTTGAATAAAACAGGAGGGAGGCTTTGGTGGTCTGTAAACAGTAACACATAAGATAGATGGGCTGTTAAAAGAAAATGCATGATGCTCAAATGAGGAGTAGCTATGTAGCGTGATTGTTTTGGTTGCAAATGAGCCACGAGCAATCGATGCAGTGCCACCGCCTTTTTTATCTCCCCTAGTAGAAAATAAAAAGTTAAAATTTAGTGGGGAAGCTTCAGTGAGAACAACAGGAGCATCAGCACCCAGCCAGGTCTCTGTTAAAAGAAGGCAATCTAAATTGTTGTCTAAAATGAGCTCATTCACGATAAAAGATTTGTTTAAAAGAGAGCGAATGTTTAAAACAGCAAAGTTTAAAACAGTGTGTGTGTGCAGATGGATTGATTTATCTTTTTTGTCCGGTAATGTGTGAATGTGATGGAGATATCTAATTGTGGATCTGGTGGATCTCATCTGGGGATGTTTGTGAGATCTGCTTGTTATGTGAACTGGAATTTGTTGTGTGATAACCGTGGTTTTAACTGAGGATGGATGCCAGTGGTCCAGTCAGTCAGAGAGCAGTTTAACAGAGCGGAGTGTGAGTTCAATGTTCATGGACAGAAGTTGAGATCCTGTTTGGTTTGGATGGATGCCGTCTGGTTTAAAGAGATTTGGTCTATTGAAGAAGGTGGTGAAATTATCAACATATGGAATATTATTAGAAAGGCAGTGTCCTTTAAGCCAGATGTGAAGTTGTCACAGACTGCTGAATTTTTTTTTTTTTTTCTCTTCTAACTTGTCCTGTCCAACAGCTAGGCAGACAGATGAGAGCTGAGGGCCTCTTGGGTTGGACATATTTTACTTTAACAAGAGGGGTTATTAATCTTCAGACAAACCAAAGGTATGTCTGAATAAACCCCTTTTGTAATTGAGGCCAAACTTTATTAATTTCAAACATGTCTGAAAATCTTTGGTGTTGGACCGGACGGAAAAGGAAAGAGGGGAAGAAGAGAGAGGGACGTTAGAGAGAGGGGGGGTAGGGGGTGATAATAGGAGGGGAAGGGGGATAAGACCATGAAGCAGCATAAAGCAGCAAGTTTACTGGTTGTTAATCATTATGGTAAGGTTCAAATGAAAAAAAAAACAAAAAAAAAGGGCGGAGCCTGTCCACACACACACTCAAATGTTATAAACACACCTGTTAGTTGCAAAAATGTCCACCTGTCGACATGTACACAAAACAGATAGTGTTCACACGCGTACTTATGCCTTAAAACCAACTAGTGTGAAATATTTCAGTCATTCAGTCTGTTGAGCTAACACCTGTGCTCAGGTGAGTGTTTATGTTCTTCTAAAATGGATGGTGGAACGTGAAAAGAAGGAGGGAGAGTGCCCAGCCATCCCCACCCCAAGACCCCCACCGCACCAGCAGCGGCAGCCGGAATCCCCCCATCGCCACACGGGAACCGGCAGGGAACAACCGCCGCCCGGGCGACCAAGCCCGCCACCCAGGCCAGGGCCAGCAGGGCCGCCGCAAGGCCCCCAGAGCCAGAGAGCAGGGAGGCACGGAGGGAAAGAGGCGCCGCCCCAGCCCAACCAGTAGAGCAGCCCCCCCGCCGCGCCGGGAGAACCCAACGCAGGGCCCCACCGGAGAAGGACGCCCACAGCCCCAGACGAGCACCCCACCACCACCCAGGAGTTCCGGGCATCCCCCCGCCCCAACCCCAGGTACGAGCCAGGACCCCCCAAGGGAGACCCACTCCGCACTCCAGGCAGCCACCCGCCCGGCCCACGGTTGGTCCAGGGAGGAGCGAGGCAGGGGCCCGCCGCCCCCGCCCAGAAGGGGGGAACCCCGGGGAAAAAAGAGGGCCCACAAGGGGTGTTGTAAATATGGCCCGACCAGGCTCGGCCACAGTTGGAAATTTGGCGGGGCCCAGCACTCAGGAGCAAGGACCAGAACCCACCCCCAGGGACACGAACACCCCCGGCTCAGATGTAATGTGAACCCCCCCACCGCGCGGAGAGAGCACCGCCGGGCCCAGGAGGCCAGCACCCCGGGGACACAGCCGCCGTTGCAAAGGGGCCCGTACCCCCCACCAGGGAAGAGGCAGGGGACAGAAGGTCCTAGGTCCCACCTTCCTTGCAAAATGTGTGTGCGTGTATGTGTGTTTGAGAGAGTGTGTGTGTGCATGTGTGCAGTGTTTATGACTGCTGAATTTAATGTCTCCAAAGCGGGGAGATGGAAGCGGACCGGAGATGATGCACTGTTTGTCCAGCTGCTTGATGGAGTGGATGAGAGTGATGAAGTCCTTCTTGAGGGTCTCAGATTGCTGAAACTTTAGGTCATTCACTCCTGCGTGGACTATTATTGTGTGTGTGGAGGGGTTACGAAGGGAGAGCTGGTGGGCAGAGTTGGTGATGTCTCGTACGAGGATGCCTGGGTGACAGAAGGTGCGGCTCCCGTCAACGCGAACATGCCTGACCATAGAGGTTCCCACGACGAAGGAGCCAGGGGGGTCCCCGCGGCCGCGAGATCTTGCCGCCGAAGTGAGCGGGCCCGTCGCTGCAGGAGAGCAAGCGGGAGTTGGCGTTACACCTGTTGCGCGAGCCGGGGAAGCGGCCGATGAGGGGGGCGAGCCGCCAGGAAGAGGAGAGGTGGCGGCGGTCACCGCGACACCTGCCGCGGGGGGAGACGCAGCGGACTTTGAACCTGACGCCCCGGTCGCGACCGCAGATGGAAAACCCGCATTGCTTACTGATCCCACGAGGACGTGGGTTACGTTCGGGCGGCGGCGGCTGTCAGGGCGTCTACTCACTGCGTCCCTCAGTAGCTGTCGGCGTTTGGCGGACGATGAACCTCCAGAGGCAGATGGCGGGCGGCTTTCTTTCTCGGGCCGAGAAGCAGCGACAGGGCGATGGTTTTCAGCTTCCAGAAGAACGTCGTCAGATGTTGGAGCCGACAGAACATCATAGCGGTTGGAGAGAAGGAGCCCATCACGGTCCAGGGGTCTTTTCCTGCGGCACACCACCTCAGACCAAAGCTGTTTTGGTGTGGAGCTCGAGGAAGGCCGCGGCGAGGTGTCAGGATCCCAGTGAACCGTGTCTTCCACAGCCGCTTTCAGGGAAGCAATATGCATGGACTGTTGATGGGCCAGGTCCAGCAAAGAGTTCAACAGATCATTCTTTGACCTCAACTCATCAGAGAGTTTCTGGATGTCCTTTTTGAGGTTAGTGATCTGTGTGTCAGGGTTTGTTGGTGCAGTCACGGCAGTGGAGGTGGACGCAGACGTAGCGGCGGCAGCCATCTTTCAAATCCGAATGAACTATCTTATATACTTTTTGTTTTATTTCTTATATTTTCTGTAATATGTACACATTGCAATTTCCCCTGTGACATTCACATTGTTATTGTATTGTTTTGTTGTTGTTTGTCAATAAAGTAGAAAAAAAAAATCTTCACAGACGGGCAGAGAGTCTTTTTTTTTTTAATTTTTTTAACAACTTTATTGTGTAAAACGGAAGTACAATACAAAACACAATTTTACAAAATAAACTTCAAATATGCCAGGGGAGCATACATATTAAATACATTTTACATAAAAACATTCATGTTTCTGCAACTTTCATATAGACATACAGCTTTCTGATTAAGACTCTTGGAGATGTTACCAATATACATTTCAATTTGCTTCATTAAAACAGGGAAAAAAATTGAAGATGAAGAAAATTTACATTTATGTATATAAAATTTTCCAAAAATAATAATAAGATTAATTATGAGTTTTTTATTTGAGTCCAAATTTTTATTATGAAAGCCAAAAATTATATGTTCAAACTTTAGATTAAAGTTGGGGTGAATGCGATTTCTAATAAATTGTAAACATTTTTTCCAAAAGATTCTAATTATAGCACAATTCCAAAAAAGATGGTTAATTGTTTCTGGATATTCTTTGCAAAAAATACAGTTAGGGTCAATTGTTATAATGTATTTTAGCATAAATTGATTGGTGGGGTAAATTTTGTGAATTATTTTAAAAGATACTTCTTTAATTTTATCATTTATCATAAATTTTTGGGTGACACTCCATCCTTTCTTCCAGATACTGTCGGGAACAAAACGTCTCCAGTAGGTTTTAGTACACGGTACAGAAATGACGTCCTTTTGAAACAACACACGTATTTTTTTGTTGTTATTCTTGTGTGTGGGGGTAAAACAAATTTTTCCTGTGGTGGTGGCAGTTGCATCCATAGAGGGCATTTCTTCATTCGTATCAGTTGTTTTAAACATTTGGCATATTTCTTTGGAAACAGCATCAAACACAATGGCATACTCTTTAGGAGTCACAACCAGATTATATTTAGCGTTGAATTCAATATACCTTAATAAATTCCCGTTCGTGTCAAAAAGTTGGCTCACCACTAGAATTTTTTTCTCAAACCAATGTGGTAAAAATAAAGATTTATTCTTGTATAATAAATATTTGTTGTTCCAAATAAAGAAGTTATGGGGAGAGAAATTATGTTTGTATAGAAGTGCCCATGCAAGAAGAACTTGTTTGTGGAATTCTGATAGTTTAGCTGGTATTTTCTCAACATTGTAATGACAAAGGAGAAGAAAGTTAAGGTTGCCTAAGTTTGAAAATATAAAATGGTGAAATATATTCCAAATTGAAGTAGGATTTTTTAGGTAAGATTTGATCCAGTTTATTTTAAATGTGTTATTTAGGGTTGTAAAATCAAGAAAGTTTAGTCCTCCATTCTCGTACGAGTTCATTACCACAGATTTTTTTAAATAATGTATACGGTTTTTCCAGATAAAGTTAAATAAAATTTGGTCAACAGGTTTTAATGTTTGATTGTGTACGTACAGAGATAATGCAGAGTAAGTGAGTCGAGAGATTCCCTCTGCCTTTGACAGCAGGACTCTTCCTTTTAGGCTCAGGTCTCTTTGAAGCCATAAGTTAAAACGTTTTCTGGTTTTCTCTATTACGGGACTAAAATTTAAAGAACTTCTCTCTAGTTCGTTTTTGGTGATGGTAATCCCTAAATATGTTACACTTTCTTTGATGGGGATTTCACATATGGATCCTGTTTGATCATTTTTGATAGATATTAATTCACATTTTTTAATGTTAAGATGAAGTCCAGAGACATTAGAAAAAGCTTTTATTAGATTTAGTGCTCGAGGAATTTGACTGCTATCTTTCAAAAAAAGGGTTGTATCATCAGCTAATTGGCTAATAAGAATCTCTTTACCAAAGACAGAGATGCCTTTCAAATCATTAATAGTTATGTAATCTGCCAGAGTTTGAGTGGCTAATAAAAATAGATACGGCGAGATGGGGCAACCCTGTCGAATTCCTCTTTCAATATTAAAACGGGGAGAAGTACCATATTTTAGTTTTACTGAGCAGTTAGCATTACTGTATAACAGTTTTATTGCATCGCAAAAATAAGAGCCAAAACCGAATTTGTGAAGGCAGCTAAAAAGAAACGTGTGATTAATTGAATCAAAAGCTTTATAGAAGTCCAAAAAAAGAATGTAACTTTCATCTGTTATTAAATGTGAATAATCTAAAATATCTAGTACAAGCCGGATGTTATTAGAAATATGTCTTCTGTGCATAAATCCTGACTGGGTTTCTCCAATTACAGAGTCCAAGGCTGATTTCAGTCTGTGAGCAAATACAGAGGCAATAATTTTATAATCATTATTCAATAAACTGATTGGGCGCCAGTTATCAATATTGAGAGTGTCTTTTTTGGGTTTTGGGAGGAGAGTGATCACTCCTTGATTCAGTGTTGGAGGGTTAGGATAAAAAAAAATACGATGTGTATGTGTTTGCTTGAAGTTCAATTAAAAGAACAAAGTTTTATTTTGCCCCACAACCTAACGTGTATGTCTCGTTTGTTCATTCTGAGATGTGATTTGTTGTGTTATCTGTCTGTATAATGATCCATCCAATCAGAGATAAGTGGGCGTGTCTCAGAGGAACGATTGAAAAATCTTTTCACAGACGGGCAGAGAGAGTCAGACCTTGGTGAGGAGCGGAGCTGACGCTGAAATGAATGCTTGTTTGCTACGATGTTTTTCAGAGTCAACTTTCTGTTTAGAAATGGGGAAACCGTTGTCATGTAAGCAATGATTTTTTTCTAGATGTGTTTACTTTAAACTGCTCGTTTTTTATTACAATACTATATTGTATTATAAGCAAAAATGATGAATAAAATTATGCAGCAAAGTGCTAATTGCGACTAGCTTTAGCATGTCGTTAACTAAACGTTAAGTGTGACGTGTTGTGTTACTTTTTCACTAAATGCTAGGTAAAAACAACCCAAAAAAACGTTCAAAGTTCTAAAGGGACTTTTATGAAATTGACCATAGACGGGTCTTATTTGGACTCTCTGGAAGACCGAGCACACCGTGCCGCTCGTCTGAGCCGATCCCAGCCTCCAGGCCTCAAGAGATTCCCGCCTCTTCCTCTGTCCTGCACAGTCAGATTATGCCGCAGAGTTTGTCTGCAGAGCATTTTCCCCGCCAACAGTTGGCGTGACCATCAGCTACGTGAGTACCTGTACGTTGTATTTCCCTGCTCGTTAGGGTGTGAGGACCCTCTTTGGTTTTTGGCCACAACGCAGCCGAGCATCAGGGAACAGGGGGAAAAAAAAGGGGGGGGGGGGGACTGAACAAACCCTTTTTTTCAGTGTAAGGAACTTTTTTTCCACCTTTCCTTGGTAACGTAAGCTTTGTATATATATATATATATATATATATATATATATATATATATATATATATATATATATATATATATATATATATATATTTCTTTTAACTGTGTGTGTGTGTATTCATTTAGTTACATGGGATGGGTGTTACATCTGTGTTTTTAGTTGGTGGAATCCATTCTCACCCAAGAACCTGGTGGGGAACAAATAATAAACGAATATAATGTGGAAGCAAAGCTTTGACAGATGAAACCAGAAGAGAACCGGTTCACATACTGGCTGCTGAAATGACAGAGAAGAATTGGTCATCTATCATTATGGCTTAGTGGACTCAGTGTATGATTAACATGTCATTCTGATCTTTAACAAATGCAACTCAGACATTTGTATACACTAAGAATTTTGATTTTTGTTTTTTTTCTATTGCAGGATGTCGCCACCAAGACACGTGAAAGAAATGTCTGCCAGGGGAATTGTGAGCTTCTTTCCCGTCTCAGTGACCCTTTCTCTGGGACCGGTTATGTAAGTCACACCAGAAATTATGACGTCAATGTTTATCAAGACGTTTGACCCATAAAAGGTTTTGAAAGTTACTTTTTACAAATGAAATGGATAAAAAGAAGTAATACGTCCTATGCATACCAAGTTTATTCAAGTTGTGAATGTGGAACTACAAATGAGATGTTTTCGGTCTTATCAGGACCATCACTATGATGGTGAGAGTGGAACAGGCTACTTAAAACTATTCAGCTGCAAGAGACAGACCATCATCACATGGAGGGAACACTACAATTCTGAAAGAGTTGAACAACTTCGGGATACATTTTCATTAAATGTAATTTGCTTGCATGTTTGGTTATCAAAATCTGTCCTGTGTTGTAAAGAATCATCTGGAGGAGCATCTCATGATGATCAGCTTGGAGGACCAGCATCCAGCCAGAATCACAGTTAGTTCCACAAACAGTGCTGAGGCATTGATGAAACATTCAGCGGATGAAGATGTAGTCAAGAGGAAGATGAAGCTGACATTTGACCAAATGTCCAACATGGTCCTTGACACACAGCAGTCAAGCAATGTTCTGACGGTCTTTCCACGTTTAAAGACATCAAAGGCTTGGTAAATAAATAACCCTATTATTGAACACAGTTTTATAATTTAGAAGTTTAAAAGATTCATCAGTGAAATTTGAAAGTTTTCTCTTCAATGTAGGTGGAACGAGATTTAGTTTGGATGTTCGGGGAGGAAATCTCAGGTTTCAAGTTTCTGGAAAAATAGATGACTGCATTCAAGCAAAAAGTCAGAAAGCTGCAGACCAGCAGTGAGTTGGAAGATCTCCTCCTGGCAGCTGATAACCCTGACAGTGGAGCTGAAGTGATGACACCATTGGTAACAGTTACACACAGTTGGCACTCTTTACTCATTTTCTGTAAATTAAAAAAAAATAACAGTTTCAACTACAGTTTTGCAACAGTTACCATTATTTTCTTTTACTTTGTGCTATTATTGTGTGACATGTTGGCAATAGTTAAAGGGTCAAATGACAATATTCTCTAAGCATGTCTGACTGTTGCTCTACTTGAAATACATGTTTGTGTATTCACAGGGTGGGACAGTGGTGGGACAGTGTTGCCCATCGTTTACAGGTCGGCTTCCTCACTTGGTGCTTTTGATGAACTATTCAAGGCACATTTTTTTTTTGCCACAACGTACAACCCAACGCTACACAACATGTTCACATTTTTCCAGACAAGATGCACAACATAGATGTTGGGAAGTGAAGGAGAGCCCCCGTGTTGCAGAAGTTGGGGCCAGGCTGCTTCATTAGCAGGTGAACGCGCCTATTTGAGATGAAGTGTTTTGTTTGTCACACAGAGCTCCGTTATAGAGCAACATTGTCTTCTAAACGTGCCTTTATTATTGTTATGATTATTATTGAATGCATCTTTCCTTATAGTTTTTATAATCCCTGCGCCCAGTGCTTTATTATTGGCAGATCGGATCCGGAAGCACAACATTTTCAGCCATATTGGCTGAACTTAAACTGGAATAACAAGCGGATTGTGGCAAAATCTTTTTATAAAAATTACAAAGAATATTGTCAGACACAATTTATGAGGGAAAATAACTTACAAAAGGGAATGTGAAATGAAAATTTGTAGAGCCCGAGCAGATCTCCACTCTACGTAGTTTGTCCAAGTGGGGTTACCGTAGTGTGACGTTACCTTCAGTAAATGGGACCCTGAATGGTAGTTCCAGGCCGAGCGGTTATGGTACCTACACCGGGTCAGTTGAAGAGAATAAATGTCCCACACCTACATGCGTGACAGCTAACGGGGCTATTTGTTTTATATTTATTTAAATGTTTTTTAATGTATGTAGCCTTTTTTTTTTTTTTTTAAATAAATTTGTGTTTTAAATTATTTTAATTGATCACTCAACTACAAAAACCATCAGGACACATGTCCCATAATGCATTTTTTTGTAGTCATCAGGGCAGCTTTCAGTCAGTTCAGTACTAAATTTCCAGCTGCGTTCGCTCAGGTTGGGGCCTTGCTCCCACCCCTTTCTCGTGATATTTTTGTGATGATTCACAGGTGATGTTTGAGCAAAACAAAAATATATGTCTCACACCAGGTGATCTGCGCAGCGTTGCATCCACCTGGATGATCTCAAAGACGCTTATTGTGCATCTTGGCTGCACCTATTTGGTGTCACCAACATACATTTCCATCCGTTTTCTTTACTATTTGTACTGTCATGACAGCGGCGGTGCTGTCAGTTTACCTTGTTGCATTTTCAAAAGTGCAGAATAAAATGTGACACTGAATTTGAAACAGCACATTGTAATTTCTGCATCTATTATTAAAGTATTTATTAGTAATACAGTGGAAATTAATAGATTTGGTTAGCATGTTGATTTACGTTATGCGCCCCTAAATTTTCTGGTTGTGCCCCTAAAATTTTCAGTTGGGGGCCACAGTGCCCCTAGTGAAAAAAATTAGTCTGGAGCCCTGGGTCACTCTGTCCAGTTCTCACATACAGTCAATAGTTGTAGGAAATGCCTTGGCTCGTTCTTAAACATGTTGGTTAACATGTTCTTGTGGCTTTTTTTCATGATGCAGGACAAGCATAAAGAACATGAAGCTCGATATTGCTCTGCTGTCCATCTTTATTCAAACCATTGTGAGTCAAGGGCAGAGAAAAGTGGTGCAGTTTGAAAAAGAGCTCACAAGCTCCCTGCTCTCAGCAACAGGGAGGGGAAGTGCGGTGGGGTTGACCTGCGCCAACAACACTGATGAACTACTGATGCTCTGCTGAAGCTATGTCCTAGAAAGAAATGCAGGTTTTTAAATTTTGGCAACAAAACCCCCCCCAGAAAACCATGATCATAATGAAAAGACCACTGAGAAGGCTTTTAAAATAGATCAACAGGTGATTAGAGGGGGACTTTAAAGCCCTTCTACAGCAGAGGTGCTCAGCCCTGGTCCTACAGATGTAAAATCAAGCCCAGAACCACAGCAAACAGCAGGATCATCTGGACCAGGCTGCTCTGTTCTACAGGAATATTAAAAAGAAAGATGTACCATTTTGAACCAATACCTGACTATAGAGTCATAGGAGAAGTGACTTACATTTGCGTGCCAGGTAGGCATCTAGTCCATGACTCAGGAACACTGAGTCGTCCTCCATCACGAAAGTCCCGAAAAGGTAGGCCAGTTCTCTCTTACGGGAAAAAAATAGGATCAAATGAAACTGTAGCACAACAGTTTATTAGGTTTAGAAGATCACAGTAGACACCAAAAACTGAGTAGAGCTTAAAGACCCTATCAGATCATCTACTGATCCATTTCAAGAGCATTCCAGGTCGTCATTTAATTGGAATCGTGCCATTTTGAATGGCCTAAATCAAAAACCTGTCACTTAATAGAACTTGGTTAAAAGGTGTTTTTCTTTTCTGCTCCTGATTCACAACCATTTGAATAAAGAAATACTGAGGATTGTCATTTTGAGCTTCATTTTCTTTCGGTGTCCTCCATTATCAGAAAAATGGCGCAAGAACTTAAAAAAACCCATTTTCATCTGAGTGTGTCTTTATTCAAAGGAGGACAGAATAAGCAGCTTACTTCCACCTCCGTTTCAAAGAATTGGAGATAGCTGTATTTTCTTTGCTGTTGATACATTAACAACAGCACCTAGTAGAGAAGAAAGTGGAAAAAGAACAGAAATGTTCTTTTCACACCAGCCTTATTAGGGCCCGAGCACGGAGTGCAAGGACCCTATTGTATCTGTAAGGATTAATCTTTTTATTCCGACGGAAGAGTCGCCTTTTTGAGGCCTTTAACATACCCCAAAACTCACCAAATTTGGCACACACATCAGGAGTCGCCAAAAATTTCGTATTTTATAGGAGATTGGCATGGGCGCACAAAAACGGCTCGATGCAAAGCTTTTACGTTTTTACGGATGTTTGTGACCTTGGCGGCGCGTCGAACTTGGAGGTCATTTCGAAAACATGCCATGAAAAGACAAATGGCCATTACTCATCCATGCATAATCCAATCTGATCCAAAATTGATGTGCATGATTATAGTCTGACTTAAACACATCAGCAGTGGAAGAATCCGGAACAGATGTAACGCCACCTGTTGGCAACAGGAAATGACATGTTTGACTTGGAGCATCACTGCTCCAAGTAGGATGAGCCGACACACCTCAAAATGACGTCCACCTGTTGAAAAACCATTGAAGTTTACTCTGATAAAAAACATATCTTTCAATGCGGGGGTGTGGTTGTGACATAGCGGCAAAGTTGGGCGTCTCGCCATGCACACAAAAGTTGCTCTCACGTGCACATTCCTTGTCCAATCTCACTGAAATTCAATGGATATGATAAAGCTTCCATTCTGAACCCATGTATATGACAACTTTGGACGAGCTCTATAGCGCCACCTAGTTATTGCATGGGGCACATTCTGCCCTGTATTTTCTCTGTGCTTAGTCCGATGTGCATGAAATTAAAACTGGAGATACTCAGAAGGGTCTTCTCTCATAATCTAAAGTTTCATGGCTGTACATCTGACGGTGCCTTCGTACGCCACCGCCAAACAGGAAGTGGTCGATTGTGATGCGGTCATAGAAAAAAGCGTCATATCAGTCAGCCGTTTGTCTCAGGAAGCTGAGATTTCAGAATTACATGTGTCTAACAAAGCTCCACGTTTGAAAAGCAGCACTATACGTGCGAGAAACATTTAACCACCTTAATCACCCTATTGTGCTGAAAGCAACTTTTTGGACATTTTGACTCAAACAAATATTTTTATCATAGCTTCTGTTTAGGTTATCAGCACCAAAATAAAAAATATATACATATACAAAATGAACTGGTCAACTCTATGATTTTTTTAAATCTTACATCCTCCAGCCTTTCCTCAGTCTCCCCTGCTGCAGGAGTGGAGTCCTCCCCCTCCCCCTCCCCCCTCCCCCCCAACGGCTGTGTGCTCACATGTAAATTAGCCAGGAGTGGCAGACAAGAATGTCAACAGTTAGAAAGCCTAGTTCAACACTGAAAGACAGCCTTTTCCTTTGTTTTGTTTGGCTTTTATACATCTTTAGCACTAATCATTGCTTTTTTATTCATCCAAAATACAATTAACTTTATATTTTATCTTTTATTTTTTTACAAATGACACATATGAATGTGCTCCAGCCTCAGTACACTCCTACAGCTGTAACGTCAGACAGTAAATGTCTCTTTTATGCTTTTTTAATCAATGCTGCAACTTCTTTTCTTTTCTATTCCTCCAAAGAAATTAAACTACAACGACAACAAACACAACATATAGCAAATGTCTCTAAGATGATTGTGTATATACAATATGTACCACCTTTAAACACCAAAGAAATAACAAATCTTTCTAATAAAATCACAAAAAATGGAACACAAAATGTAAAACCCAAATTAGAAATTGCAATTTTAAAAAGATAATTTTTTCAGCAGCTTGTTAAAACAAATCAGCAATTTAACTTTTCTGTGGGTGAAACAAAGAAGTTCAGAACAATGTAGCCACTTCTCCAAAGTCTCTGTCACCTTCAGTTTTAAACAAAGTCTGTGAACATCCACCATACATTGGTCACATGTACTCAGAGTCCTGCTAAAAGTGCACAATTGTAAAAAGGTCTTTTGTATAGACAACTGTTTTGTTGCTTAGAGCTTTAAATATAAAAACAATGTTTTTATATCACTTAGACACAAATGAAGAACCATATCAACTGGATTAGTAACAGGGTGGCATGTTTAGGCTTACTTAGGTTAAAAACTTACATCACAAGACAACATGAAGCTGTTCATCACATTATTGACCTAAACATGTAAACATATACTTGGCTCTGCAGTTAGGAAACGGTTTTTGGGAATCTCTTCATTCCAGGAGCCAGCTTGGCTGTAGGAATATCGCCACAGCACCCACCCAGACTGGGACAGTAATGGGGTCCACTTCACAGCCGGGAGGCTGCAAAGTTAAACCCCAGCTGTCCCAGCAAGGGCGACAACTGCAGCTACAACCACCGACCAAGCCGGCAAGCCCTGGCAGAAAAGATCCCCACAATAAACACTGGCTCGGGCAGGCTGTTTCATAAAAAATATATAGTTTTGTCATTGCCTTGCAGCTCGCAGCTCAAGTGGTTTAGTTTTCCAGTAATATCAGTCAAAAATGCAAGTTCATATTCACCAAATTCATATTCACCATATTCAGCAGACATCTCCTCCAATAGCACTTTGAAAATCCTGTTCTGTTTGGCTTTGCAGCTGAGGTTGTTTATGGTTTTCACAGCAGGAGTCATTCTATGTACAGAGCCAATCACTTCTGCACATAAGCCTACTGGTGAATGACGCAGCGGTAATGCAGACATTTTGGGAAGTCTGGGTCAGCTTTACAGTGAGTGATGAAACCTGTTTGTCTATTGATAATAGCAGAAGCCCCGTCTGCAGTCACTGCTACTAGCTTTTCTAATTGTACCTATTTCTGCACAAAACTCCTTCACCGTGTTATACATTTCAACTCCTCTTGTAGTTGTCTGTAAGGGCAGTTGTGTCAAGAGTTCTTTCTTGATGTTAAAAAAAAACAACAGCTGCGCTGTACTGCTGCTTTCCACAGACTCATCACACTCGATGCAAAACCACCAGCACTTTGGAATATCCCGGTCCAGCTAATTGGCCAAGTTATCAAACATAGCCGACACTGGTCTAGACATTGTAGTGGAAATTAGATCACCTCCATTTTTTCATCCTTAGGTACGGTGTTAGTAATTACAATCATTGCTTGATTGACAATTGCTTAATCTGAAAATGCCTTCTTCTTGATGAGAAAATGAGCAGATCTGAACGAAGCTTCGGTTGAAGAATTTTTTTTCATGCTATATGCAAAAGTCTCTGTCCTTAAAGCCAACAGATTACAGCCCCCCACCCCCCACCTACTGGCTCCTGTCATGTTAACAGTAGCTCACAGCTCCAGAATGCAGAAGGAAGTACGACATGAAAAAGCTTAAGCAGGGTGTTTCTCGCGGGGCGGTCGCCCGTGTCAGGCGGTCACACGTGCTCGGGCCCGCTAAATGCTACTTGTAGCTTTAGTTGAACTTGTTTTACTTATTTACTTTTCCAAATTCCACCATTAGCTTTGTTCCCTCTTAAATGGCGTCCCCCGATATGTGACCATTTGACCTCTTCCCCCACAATCCACTCCACACTGTTTTTTTCTTTTAGGACATTGCAAATTAGCCAGGACCTGTCTAGAGGTAAAAAAGAAAACCGTCTGGACTTAACTGAGAGCATGGATCCCTGCATCTGTCAGCTTCATCCTTTTTCTCCTCTTCTTCACAGACTGCCAAGAATTCCTGGGAAAATGCCTGAGTTTGCCCCCGCATTGCGGCTTCTTCTCCATCCATGGCTGCAAGGATGACACCATCCATCCTTGAAAACTGGAGACATGAAGAAAAAGAAATATTAAAAAAAAATAGATGTAAAGAAGAGATTTTCTGTGTGTGGACTTCATACCTGGTGGGGAGGTTTTGTGGGGGCACCGGCCGATGGCCTGTATAGGTCCGGTATGACGGTGTCCTTGCTTAGCTTCTCCTTTTGGTGCAGTTTGGAGAGTTTCCGAGCCGAACATCTCCAAGATCTTCCAGCAAGCCCATTTGACTGGAGCTGTTTTTGTGAGCTCTCTGGAGGTAAGAAAACCTTCTTCGCTTGGACGACTGCATGGATCCCTTCATCCTTTTTCTCATTTCTTCACAGGACTTCATGGAAACGTGTTTGGCTCCTTTCACATGGACCACGCCCACATTGGAGGATCTTCTGCATGCGTCCGTGGCTGAGTGGAGGAGACTGTTTGGTCCAGAACGACACATTGAGGGAAGTCCCATATTTTCCTTTGTGTGTGGGTTCACTCCATGTCCCATCTGAGTGGATCCTCTTAACATTGGATACGGATATATAGGGAATGTGGGCGTGGTTAGCAAAAAATCTCAGTTGCTCCAAGATCAAAAAGGCTACTTGTTCCCATTTGTCAGATGCTGACGTCAATTTATTATCCATAGCTGACCAAAAGATTCAATTGTCGATAAAATCAACAGAAAAGCCGCCATTTTGAAGAGGCTCTCTGTGCAGAGGTTCAGAGAGTTTCTCTCTGTAGGACTTCCTAAGAAAGGGTCAAACCCTTCTGAAGCAGAAAAGATAACTACACCAACTATTTCAAACTGAGTCAACACAATGCCCTCGACTGACCTCTGCAGGTAGTTATGAACTTCACCCACAGAGTCAAAAAACAAAACTACACTTGTTCCGTCAGGAACCCCACCAACCCTTCAGGACTGCGACAATGGGAGTCTGTAATAGCCCAGCGTCCATTCTCAGCAATGACGGCACACGTGTTCTCACACAGTATCAGCAGACACATGTTGCACTGTGCCGTCATCCTAGCCGAGCCCTCCTTCAGGGGAACCAAGGCACCCACATCTATGATCTCACCCGAATTGATTTTAGCATCCCCGCTAACAACTTCCGCCAAAACACAAGGCAGTGAGCCGTTTGGCAGGAACAGTGGGCGGCAGTGCATGGCCATCTCTTTGGTGGCTGCAGCCAAGCACACTGTTAAGTGTGTTTCTGTGGGACAGTTGTGAGTTAGATTGTGTGCTGCTTGCTGGAGATCAGGTTTACTCAGACCTGCAGAGACGGAACAAAATCACTACCTCTGCCGGTTTTCAGAGAGTGACTGATCTTGTAGGGCAAGTAGTGCTATTTTACAATCTTTGTTGCAATAGCTTTTATGATTGTAGTTATTGCTTTTTACTGTAGTGCTTTAATGTTTTATATTAATTTGTACTAAAATAGATTTTTGTTTTTGTTTTATCAGTCTGAAATTTCTCTTGTTTTATGCTGTACAGCACTAACTTAGGATGATAAATAGTTTTATATTATGAATGATTATAAATTTGAATTGAATTGACATTGCAGCAGATTCTTAATGTTACTTATATACATATTTTACAGGTTATACCACTAGGAATATTTTGTATCATGTCAAAATGTTTGACAATTTTTGGAGCCAGTTTGGGACTAGAGTCAAAATCAATTCTAATGCCAGGTGGGAGCACCCGTGTAAAGCTTAAAACTTTCAGGCCACCATGACTTTTTCAGTCGCCAACTCAACGGGCTCGGCCTTAACAAGTACCGGCCGAACCTTGTCCTCCAGGTTGATGAATGCCTGCATGTTTCTGTCTATGAGTTTGAGAAATTTGATCGAGCATTCACTCTATGTTCAAAATGTGCTTTACGGCTGTAGAAATAACCACTTAAGGAAAGTAGACGTGGAAAGATGTTTTTATTTGGGTGACAGCGGTTCAAGCGGTTGAGCAGGCCATCCAATGATTAAAGGGTTGGCAGTTGAATCCCTGCTCTCCCCAGTCAGCTGTGGTTGTGTCCTTGGGCAAGACACTTCATCAGTGATGCTCCACTGGTGTGTGAATGAGTATGAATGTCCCAGTGACGGTCAGAGGGACCGTAGGTGTTAACTGGAAGTATGAAAGAGGTGCCAAGTCGCTTCATTGATATGAAATTGAAACTATGAAGCAGATATACTCAATAATCATGTCTTTTGACTGATTTGAGCTTTCATATCTCAGTTATTTTAAAGTAAAATGTTTCACTGATTTTATTAAGTAATGCGCAGTATTATTTTTAGAGTGGAAGGCACTGAGAGGACATCGCCTGATTTCTCACAGTGATGTCCAAGCACCCCCCCAGGCCTGAGGTGCAATTAAAACCAAAAGGGGAGGGGCCCAATTTCATCTAGTAACCATGGGAGGGGGGCCTTTGCCAAGTACCTGCCCCCCCCCCCTCATCGTCCCAATAAGTGGTTGTAAGAGGAAAGAGGGTAGGTCGGGGACAGCTGGCACACTGACCCCTGATTAGTGAAGAAACCCCCCCCCCCCCCAGCGTTGGGCCCCAGTCACAAGGAGATCCAATTCTCCCAGATGCCTCCCCCCCCCCCAACCCCCAAATCCGAACATCTAAACATTAATCACAGATATTCCTACATCTAAATTATACTAATACCTATTTTTCATTATCATTATTACTACATTTTGAATTTACTACTAAATTATTCTTTAGTAAAACAGAAGATTAGCATAAAAACAAAAAGAGGTTTAAAAGACGTACTTCTAGTTTAAGATAATGACAAATACATTTCCGGACTATAAGCCGCTACTTTTGTCATGCGCTTTCAACCCTGCGGCTTATTCAGTGACGCGGCTAATTTGTGGATTTTTTTAGCGGCCGCCTTGAACGTTCTTTCGGTCTCGGAGCGGAGAGTGAATGGGTGATCCAACTTTGAGCAGCAAGCTAATTTTTTTTTAACACACCTACAAGCAGCTGGGGGAGCTGGTTTAGCTCGTGTTGGTTTGCGGCGCCTTCCGTCCGTGGAACCTGGGTTCGACTCCGGGCTGCTCCCTGTTCCCTTCTCTACCTCTGTGCCGGTTCCGAGCCCGGTTTGAGAAGGTTGCGTCAGGAAGGGAATCCGGCGTAAAACATTGCCAAATTTACCATGCGACTTGTTCGCTGTGGCGACCCCTGATGTCACAATATTCATTTCGAAAAAGCATTAGCAGAGGGGAGGCGGGGCGATGACGTCACTGCTTTCTCTGTGTGTCCGGCTGCTGACTGACGCACACACACGCACCAGGAGCAGACTGTGTTAGCGGCAGAGACGAGAGTTTTGTGATGGTTGTGAACTTCTGATGAGTTTCCACATCTGTGTGGTCAGTGCTTTTTTGTGGCAGAACAAAGCCGGAAGAACAGTTAGGTGAAGGCTAACATGTGCTAACAACAACATTTAGCCTGGATGAACATAAATCCATGCGGGAAACGCTGCCATCTGCATCCTGGCTGCACGTAAATATGTGGAATAACATCAGCCGTTATTTTGTCAGGACACGACTGGAAACACAAATCCACGTGATCGTTTGAACGGTTTCTAAGGACTGAGCGGCACTTTGCTTTGAGAAGCTCACACCGCCCCTGATCATGTTTTGGTTATAACATGCGGCTTGTACACTGGTGCGGCTTATGTATGTAATAAGTGAACTTACCTCTTGAAATTGAGTGGGTGAGGCTTGTAATCAGGTGCGCTCTATAACCCGGAAATCACGGTAGTCAAAGATACAGTGAAAGTGAAAATAAAACAATATAAAACAGCCCATAAGTTAACTAAAACAAAGAGTCTGAGTCTTCTAACAACTATATAACTGATCTATAAATCTAAAAAAATGTCTCTTATATCAGTTTGCTGAATTTAGAAGTCACTGAGGGAAGGAGTGTCAAAAGGAAGCTCTGAAATGTCATCGAGGGTTAAATCATCATCAGATGAGCTTTCTAAGACAGGATCAGGACTTTTCTTTCAAATGTTTGCCTGGTGAAATGCTTTTCTTGAAAACCGGCTCTTTTACATTTGAAGCCCCCTGGTTTGGCTGTTTTTCTGTCATTTTCTGCACACGTTTTTGTGAGGATTCACGTTTTTTGGTTAGAATGTAATTGTCCTCCCTCAGTTTGCTAGTGCTGGTACTGTAGTGGATCTCCGTCAAACATGGGTACATCTCGCTTCGGCTAAGATGAAACACGTTGTTGATTCATCAGAAGCGTTGTTATTTCATTTTGATTTCTCATTATGTCCAAAATTGATTGTTGATTGTCCATCACAGTGTTTGTGTTTCTGGTGTCTTGGATATGGAAACTTGGATGGACTGAGGGAACTGTTTCTTTTCCATGTCTTTGGTCTTTAATCATTGTAATTTCAGCCCCCACAGCTTTCTCTTTAGGCTTTGTCCCTGTACCCTGATAATCCCGTTGAGCTGTTTGATGTGAAAATGGTACGAATGGGTCAGCTTTCCAATCCAGAGTTTTTTGTCTTGTTGTTTGTCCGTCCAAATAGGAGTTCATTCCATCTGATGCTTTAGAAAGCCTTTGACTTGCAATACTTTGTGATTTCAGCACTTTCAGTTTGGCCTTGTGTGCACAGATCTCCTCTTCCAGCTTAAGTTGTTCTTTTCTTTGGCAAAGTCGTTCTTCCTCCTCTTCCAGTTGATGTCTTTGTTTTAAAACCTCTTGTTTTGCCATTAAAGCAGCCAGATCTGCTTCTGTTTTAATGCATGATGAAGTTGTAGAGGACGTTGTTGACTTTCCAGAATGTGATCTTGTTGATTTTCGCTCCACATTTGACACACTGTCACTGGGTTTTATGTCAACACCTCCCATTCTTCTGTCGAAATAAGCATGCCGGCGACCTCGTCCACTTTGTTATTTTTACATTCAAGGAGGATTCCTGGGTCAATCCCTGAAACCTTATTCCAGTCGAGAACGGTTGGCATTTTTTGACCGTAGCTAGTAGTACTTAGGGAGAAAACGCATTGTGTGTAAACGGAATATTCGACATTATCCCTAAGCTCGCCCCAGTCATACAAATAATTTGTGGTCTAAACAAGACTACGATAAAAACTTGTCAAATTCCCTCTAGCCACCTTCTGCTGTTATAAGCTTCCTCCAACTCCTTTTCTTCTGCATTCAATGCATCCAGAGCCTTGCTTTGTGCCCCAACTTCTCCTCGTATTTCGATCACCTCTTTGTGTTCCTCTTGGAGTTGTCGGATTTTCTTTTTCAGCCTGGAATTATTTTCCTCTGCTGACTTTTTCTGAGCCAACAGGCCCCTCAGTTCTCCTCTCAAACCTCCTTGGAATGTTGAAGATAGTTCCAATTCATGCAGTTGAGTCTTCCGGTATGTGGCTTCCCTTTTTAAAAGCTCGACAGCACGCTGTTCTTCTCGAACTGCCCCTAACAGAGCTTGTGGATCCGACGAGCTGACAGTTCCTTCCCAAATGAGGTTAGAATGACGCTGAAGCTCAGCCTTTTTCATTTGAATCTCTACTTTCAGTCTTTGTACGCTGTTTTTAAGACGGGAGCTTTCGTTCCTCAAACCACCCAGCTCTGCTTCTGCCTCGGCCTTCCTTTTCACAACTCTTTCTAAAGCTTGGATTTCTCCCAGCAGAGCCTGGTTTTCAGTCCTGAGTGTGTCAATGTCTCGTTTCTCCTTCTCCACATCTGTGGTAACATCTTCATATTCTCTTTTGAAAGTTTTCAATTTCTGCCTTTTGACGTAAAAGATTTATTGCTAATTGAAAGACACTTTCTGGTGATAGTCATTTTTAAGTTGCTACTTTTCAGAGGCATACTTTAAATCAGAACAGCCACACAACCACAGAAAACAAACTAAGAAATTAGCTGAAAACTAAAGTAACATACATAACAGTTAACAAATAGCTACGTGTAAATTTTAAAAAGTACAGTGCGTTGCTCTGCTGGTTGGAAAGGGGTTGCAGTTTTAGCCATGTATTATTATATTTGTGTTATCATCATTTTCCCTGATCTCAGCCTCTTTTGATGGGAGGAATGTGTTGGATGGATCTTCCAGCTCTTTATGCAGCACTTCCAGGAGGTGGTGCTTTTTATCCTCATCGAGTTTATGCAAATTCATCTCGATATGCCTCTTCATCACATGGTCAATGACCCTGTTAGAGATGTGACCTCTTGACAAAATATCTTTTGTTACAGCAGAAATAAATTCAAGATACATTAACTCTTCCTCCTCTGCAGACACTTGGCTAAAAGCAGATTTATTATCTTCTGGTGAAGCCTTGCTTAGTGACTCGAACAAACAATCTCTGCTCTTAGTTGTTCGGCAAAGTCGTCCTGACAAATGAGTGTTATTGGCCTTATCTTCAGTCCACTCATGCTCTGTAGAATATCCCTGAGATGGCTCGTCCAGTTCTTCGTTGTAGTCCATGTTTTTTGTGCTTTCATTGTGTGTCTCCCGTTTCCGTTTTGAAGGTTTTTGATCCTGGACATGTTTTCTTTGTGGTGCTCTGTAAAAGCGATACTTTGACAGGTATGAACTCCTTTCCTTATTCTAGTGTCTTGGGATTGAAAGGCTCCTCCTGAGTAAAGCACTGGGAATGTTTCTCCGGGGTTGACATAGACCAGAAATTTGCATTGTCCCACAGGGCCAGTAGTTTTTAAAAGTTACTGGCCCTGCCTGAAGGTTACTGGCCCGACACCGTGCACACTAGTAGCAAGCGACGGACGCCGCAGAGGGCTGTAGTGCTGAATGCTCCCAGGGTATTAGCATACAGCAGATCTAGGGTTTTGTTGTCTCCACATACTGCGTTAATTCAGTAAGAGTCCCGTCCAAATTAACGTGACTAAAGTCCCCCGTGATAACTATAAATGAACTATAAATATAAATAAACAAAAGACTTGTCGCCGTGCGGCTTACACTCAGTTACGAGGAGTAACGAGAGTACTAAAAAAAGTAGCCACAGAAGATTGGAGCGAATAAAATCCATGCTGTTGGCTATGGTGATGTCTGAAGAATGTAAAAGAGAATGACAAAAGACAAAAAAAGAACAAAACTAAAATAAACACTAAAGACAAAAACACGGAACGTCCTAAACAAACCGGAGCCGCTGCAACAGGCAGCCGCCTCTCTGCAGCGCCAAAGAAGCGTGAATTTAGTCCCAATTTAGAATTTAGTCCCAACAGCAGTTTCACAATGCCGTTTTTAGTTTGTGTGAGTTAGATATCATTTCAGATGGGGTTCCTAACCACTGCACAATGCTAGTGCAGCCTGCAGATTTAATTTCAAGAGAATTTTAGGTTTCTTTCGGAATCACTGAAACTTTCTAAAGGGATCCAAAGTTGAATTGTTGCTGGTTTTGCCTCCCTTTGTCCAAATCAGTGGTTGGACAAAGGTTATAACAAAGGTGCAGTGAAGCTTCTGCAGCAAAGGATCTAATGAACACAATGTGGGAATGAGGAGAGGGGAGTGAGCATCAGAGGCAAGCAGGCAGGCACAGTATGACTGGCATGAGGCTGAACTCCCAACCTAGGACACTCGGCATGCTCCTGAGCAATCACCCCCTATGGACGGCTCCTGGGCAGTAATTAAAACCATCATTCCCACTGCCTCAGTATCTCATTAGCCACAGGACCTTAGGCTTTCATCTTTACTTACTTTCCACACAAAAAAAGATAACACAACTCTGCACCAGCAAGAATGTGCGCACAACTAAACTCAAGCCTCTAAATTGTCTGACATCATGATCATGAGATGACGTGATGTATTCCTCTAGGTCAAAGAGTTGGAGTGCTCTGTACGCCCACTAGTGCTGACTCATTCAGGCTCTCTGACCTCCTCACTCATGGAGGTCTCCGGCTGCTGGAGCTGCTCCTCCTTCCTGCGCAGTGGCGTGTTTCTTGTTTGGACCGTGCGCTGTAGCTCTGCCACCGCCCGGGCCTCCTGGGCGGAACAGGAGGGAACTCTTTAGGCCTTTGTTTACAGTCAGCCACTCCGCCCCCCCCTCCGTACCTGCTGAAGACTTCTCATCACCTCCTCGGTGACCCCCAGAAGACGATGGCCCTGAGATGAGCTGGCCTGGGCCGCCTGCAGAGCTGCCTGCCGCTCCTGCAGCCGGCTGCTCTCCTTCTCCAGGAAGAGTTTGGTCTTTTGGATGGACGCTCCGTGAGAGGAGATGTACTGCCGAACCCTTATAGAGACGAACCCACGTGAAGGTTTGAGAAACGGTGACAACACCTCATCATCATCACCGTCATCATTTCATTCCAGCAGTGTTTAAGGCTAAAGATACAAGTTTATGTTTAGTTTAGTTCATACATCTTCAAACTTCATTTGACCTGTTAATCAAATGTTTTATATAAAGCCCGACACTGAACACCCCTTAATATACCAGTTACTTCAATTTAAATATCTTGAGGTTTCAGGCTATTCAAGCATCTCATGCTGTTTGCTCTGAGCTGTGGGGAGTTTTTCTTTTCTTACCACTCTGGCCAGCCTGGAGGAAAACAGAACACAAATCACTTTGGATATCGGTTGATGATACATAATCATCAGCGGGATTTTATTTTTTGTACATTTCTTCTGCACAACGTTCATCCGTACATCTTCTGTATTTGTACTGCATAAATGCTGAGGTTGGTTATTTGAGAACACTTCATTCGTCATTGAGCAAAAAGCAAAGCACGTCTGGACAGTCCATCCCTTTACAGAGAAACCGTCACACAGTTAAGACTCTGATAAACTCTATATGCAGGATGTTTGAGCAGGCAGGAGACTAAGAAAGCTGGACAACTCATCTATTTAGCATGTAGACTCTACACACCAAAGGAAGAAATGACTATAGAGTGATGTTCACACTGGAGATGTGACACAAGTTCAAGTACATGCAAAATATGTTTCACCTAATTTGCAATTAGAAATAAAATGCGACGACATCCATACGTCACAACCAAATCAAAGTTCCTGATTGGTCAAAGTTCAACCTGGTTTAACTATCAATGCACATTCAAAGGCCGCATGTTTTCTACATAGAGCCCAAAAATGATCTTAAGGAGTTGCGTAGCCATGTGTAAACATGGAAGTTTTGAACACGGAAGCCTGTTTATTTACATAGAATTTTCATTGGAGGTGGCTGCTCCAACAGTGTGAAGCGGTGTGAACATAGCTCAATGATTACACGTGTAAAAAAAAAGAGATGAACTGAACTAACTCCACGCATGTGAGCCGGCTTCTTCTCGGTTTCACTCTTGTCCTTCTTCAGTGCACTGCACATTTCTTTCAGATGTGCCACTTGATCCTGTGGAGAAGCAGAGAAAACCTGAACACTCAGTGAACACTCAGCCCTAGGAAGAAAAATCTGCTTTTGCACAAACCTGAGAAAAATAAAGTTATTTTGTAGTTCTGGTTCCAGTGCATAGGTATCCCTGATCCAGTCTTTAGCTGTTGGATTTTTGATAACATTATAAACTAAAACCTGCATTAATTGATGACCAGTAAATGAGAAGAGTTTACAGTTTGGGAGCATTCATGTTTGATAACTTCAGCGAGAGGATTTTTCTGTCACAAAATGTAGCCACCATGACCCCAAAGAGAAGCAAACAGAGAAGCCTCTGTTAGTTGTACTATTTTAATGTAGAAGAAAATGGGCCATTGCTTTGACAACTAAGGCTTGACAACTTGCCAAGGTTATGATTGTGGAAGACTTTGAGAAGCTTTTGGTCATAGAAATATGAGCTAAAGATAAATAATAAAAGACAAATAACAGATTCAAATAAAGATTCAAGAAAACTGCTCAAGCAACTGAGACATTTACTGGATTTATGAGGTGAGAAGCAAACAGTTACATCAAAAATAAATGTTCTCCAAAAGTCACCTGTGACTAGGACTAGCATCGGAGACTTCTGTACTGTGAACAGCTTGACCTAAGATTTTTCAGTTACACTGATAACAGCTTGCAGGATGACAAGAACATTGATTTTAACAAAAGTACCTGTATACATAAAAAGATAATATTGAAGAAAATGTCCTGATCAATGCAACAATTGTTTCTGAGGAAAGTCAATAAACATTCCATTGTTGTTACTTAATGATATAATGTCACCTTATGTTAATCGATAGGCATTTCATCTATGATATTTGATATTATTAATATGTATGGATTTGATAAATAATCTACGACGGAGTATTAGGGCCACCACAAAAAAAAAGTGATAATTTGACAAACCTAATATTTACTGGCTTCAATGTTTGTGTAGTACAAGTGTAAATGTTGTACAAGTGGAAATATGTCTATTGATGATTAGGAGTAATTATAAGCGGTTACTTTACATGTGTTTGTTGTTTACTTGTTTGTTCAATCCAACAATCCACCATCTTCCAGTTTCTAGCAGATCTAGTCTCTTTGGAGGTTCCAGACTCATTTTCATGCACATTTTTATAACTGCTAGATAACTAACAGCTACCAGAAACAAATTTTCAAAACATAACAATAATCTGCTTTCAAATCTAAATTTTTTTTGTACAATAAATCTTTTTTTTTTTTAGATCTGATATTTAACTTTTGTTTTTGCGAATTCTTGTGACCAACCAAATATTTTTATATAGGATATTTACTTTTGTCTTATAAGTAGAGGGAACAACACGGTTATTCACTGTTTTATCAAATCAGCATCAGTTAGAGTAAAGGTAAAACAAAAAACTCATTTGGGCTGAAGGTACCTTGAGTCTGGGTAGGTCCCTGTTGGCCTGCTCCAGGTTTTCAGAGGCCAGTCGGAGGTTTTCCTTTGAAAGGTCGTGGTCTCTCTGTGCCTGTACCTCGTCCTGAAGTCTAAAGGCCAGGAAAGATGCAAAAAAGATTCCAGTTAACCACATCTGCTTCAAAGTGCACAGAAGTCTGTCTAATTTTGGGGATCATGGAACAGCCTTAATTGCAATATGGATGCTGCATGGGGAAGACAGTTCAAGCCACTCCACCAGAGAGGACTTCAGTACAGCCTAACACTATTACACTACTACCACTTCAGCAGGGAGACTAAAGAAGCATCTGGAGATTTCCAAGGTGTCTACTTTCCTGCTTTGGTGTTTGCTCAGCCTTTTGTCTAATGAAAGGATCCTCTTTTGGTTTGTGGAGTGCCCTGCCACACTCCACACCTGCCTCAGCTGTGTAGGATTGTTCCTGATTCTTTTCTCCTGCCAGCCTCGGTGCTCCGTCTTCCTCCTCTTCCTCTGCAGCAGTCTGTTGCTCATCACTTTGGGGCATCTTCAACCTGTTTCCAGCATCAGCATTGTCCTCTGTTTTGCTGCCATGTGGCCCACGAACAACATTGTTAGTCTCATTCTGACACATGCCTTGGCCTGTGGTAACCTCTTGTGCAGACGACGGCCCAGTTGATGCCTGCCTCTCTGACGGATCCACAGGCTCAGGCTTGCTTTTTGTTGTTGCTGGGGGTTCTTGCTGTTCTAGAGGCAGGGCTCGACATAGCCATTTGTCCGCTGGCCCGGTCCTGTTTTTCGAGCAGTGCGGACCACAAGACTTTACTTTTCACTTGTCGGCTCGGGCCACTAAAATATCTAACGGTTTATATATTCTTCACCTTTTTCAATAAAGTAAATTTTGCGAAAACGTGTAGATTTACCTCGTCTTTATAATTTCGTTTTTCTGCTAGTCCTGTGTTCAGACTTCAAGGGTTTCTATGGGAAACCTTTGATCACTTCTCCTTCTCTCCCGCCTGCGCGCGCGCGGCTTTCACTGCCGAGCACCACGCGGCACGCGCTCACTACTTTTTTTTCCCAAACTTTATTGAATGTAACAATTCAATACAAAACAATGTTAAACAGCAACAACGAAGGCACAAGCCAGTGGGTTATTATTACATTTGATTATAAATCCGACACCGTCACTGAAGAGAGACTGAAGCATGTCAGAGATGTGGAAGACATGGCAGGAATAGATAGGAATATGTTGGATGGAGTAGTGGGTATAATTAGTAGTATGGACAGCAAGATATTTAATGAATGCATTGAAGATGAAACTGTATCCACTAAGCTTTAAGCTGAATGTCAAAGAATCAAAGGCAACTCCAAATACCTGAATCTCAGACTCAAATGCAGTAGAATGTTAAACTACTTAATTTTGTTTTTCAGTACAACACTGTAAGCAGTAAGTATTTCTAGTTAGCTGAATGATCTCAGTTAGACCTGCACAATATGAGGAAAACTCGCGATATGCGATATCAGAGATTAAAATTGCGATAACGATATAATTTGCGGTATATAAACAAACAGCAAAATAACCAAATAACCATTCCCAGTTTAAAAATTATACTCCAAATGACCCACGTTGACATAGGTTACAAACATCTAACATAACAGGGCTCCATCTGATTGGTCAACAATGTGAAGGCGTCCATTCGATTGGTCAAATGCATTAAGGGATTTATTTGATTCGTTAAATGGTTCAAGCTGCCATTAGATTGTTTTAACACATTTAAGGTTTATGATTTATTGCGATATTTGCCGTTAGAAGCACCATGAAAACTTCTGAACTAGTGTTTCCTACTACACTGCAGTGCTCTCTTCAAAACATCTGAAACAGACTAGAGCAGATTTAAGTTTGATATGGTCTATTTTCAGTCATTGAAAAGTGTAGAAATAAGTGATGTCACCAGAATGCACCAAATTGCACCATATTAAAAGTTTCCGGGGGGGCATGCCCCCGGACCCCCCTAAAGTTGCAAGCACCTGCGGAGCGGCGGGTCCCGCTATGCGCGGTGTCGGGCCAGTAACTTTCAGGCAGGGCCAGTAAGTTTCAAAAACTACTGGCCCTGTGGGCCAGTGCAAATTTCTGGGCTATGTCAACCCCTGAGAGGCACAGAAACTTCAGAGCCATCTGGACTGCCTTCTCTACTTTCTGAAGTATTTGCTCCTGCCTTCCTGTCAGCTTTCTCCACACAATCTTCACCTGCCTCTGTGCTCAGTTCTGTTTTGTCAGCTGCTGAGTTTCCTGTCACGTCAGGGCTTAAATTGTCCTGCTCAGCACAGTCATCCTTTCCACCTCCAAAGATAATTTGAGTTCCAGCTTCTGCCATGTTTGGCCTTGGCGCCCTCTGTTGGTCACGAGTGTCCACAACAGTGTCAGGGCTACTAGAGCAACTGCAGGCCTCAGAGAGCTGGGTTGCAACTTTCCCTTCACTCAAGCCATCCTCAACATCGAACGTGACAGAAGATATTTGCCTTAAAGCCTCTGAGGATGTGATCATCCCCTTTAAAGAGTCAGTCATAGGCAATTAAACCAGGAAAGGAAACGGAGAATGGAGAAAAGTGTGTTAAAGTGTATGAAACACAATTATACAGGCCAAAGCAAGCATCACACACAGACAAAAAAAGTCATACACTTTTTCCTATAATATAATATAGTATAGTGTAGTATAGTGTAGTCCCAAGATACAGAAGGTATTGAATAAATAATTAAAGTCCCAATCTGATCATCTTTTGATCTATTTAATCATTATTATGCAGTTTTTAGTCAAAATCAACACACCTGTGTTATTTTCTGCAGAGCGGCAGAGGTTCATTAGAAATGTGCCTGAGTTGAGGGCAGGACCATTGGCACTGCCCCCACCCATAACCAAGAGCTATGTGTGTACACGCTCTCCCACTAGCTTACAGCCCCTTCACAGCCCAAATCTAACTTTAGCAGTGCAACAAAAATGGGGAGTACTATCGGAGCTGAGAAAAACAAAGATGTTCATGGATCTATTAGTCTGCAGGTGGATGCATCAGAATGGAGCAGAGCAGGAAGCTTGTGGCCCACTCAGCGTGTTTTCTACGTCGTTTTTCAACCGGCATTTTTTTGTCTGCTCCTGATTCACAATGATTTTAATTAAGAAATAATCACAAAAGGCGAATTTGAGCTTAATTTTCTTTAGATGTGTCCTCTACTATCAGAAAAATGTGACAACATGTTAAAACCACCAAAAACATAATTTTCATCAGAGTATTTAATCCTAAATTTCTTTTTTGTGATCATATTTAACCACTTGAATTATCTTTACATTGATTTTCATCTTATAAAACCTATATTTCTTTAACTAAAATAATGTGTATTGCTGTTGTAATAAATGATAAGTAATAGCATTAAGAGTTCAATTATTTATTGTGTGTAAAAATGCTCTTTTCTTCTTGTTTTTATAGTTTTATTGAAATATATTTCTACATTAACAAAATAATTTTGCGTTTGAATGTTTAATATTATGGGTATATTTTCAAATGCAATTCGTTTGGTAATTATCATGAAAGTATTTTTAGTGACTGAATTGATATTTTTGGTGGTTTGTTGATCATCCATGGCTCCATAGACCCAGATGGCAGCAGAAGAGGGGGTCCCCACATAACAGATGGGCAGCAGAGCCACGGTCACATTGCACCAAGTGTTGGTAAATATCAAAAGGACTGCCAGCTCCCCCATCAACAGGCTCCCTGCCTAACGTCTGGGAGTGTTTAACAAGAGAACTGTGGGTCAGAATGCTCCAGTTGGGGAATTATGTAACCGTCTTAACCAGCTATACTCAAAAACACAAGCTGGAAATAATGACTACTAGACATTCATTTTTTGCTATTTATGACTAACAGAGCGTTTTATATACAGACTTGAAGCATAATACTGGAAATCCCTCCTCCTCTGTTGTGTCTGTATCTTCATCTATGCTGCTCAGAGCTATGTCTAAATGCACATCGTTTGGCGTAAGTTCATGGTTTTTAGCATCAATCGCTGATCCAAGATTCCCAGAGTTTCTGCTAAATATTTTGCCTGAGAATTCCTCTTGAAGTTCCTTTTTAATTAACACATTAAAACAGTGTTATGCAACTTCTGAAGGCACTCGTTTTTGATTTTTTTAAAAGTCGGTCAAAAGGAATTTGAAGGTTTTACAAGACCCCATTGCAGCCAGAAGGGGTCGTTTAACAAACACCAGAACTCTGATGCTTTACATTTCAAAAACGAACGGCCTCTCCCCAAAGTTCAAGCTTTACGGCACATGCATGACTGCTGAGCTAACATTTATCAATGTATGTCATGACACTAACACAGTCCTGTTAGAATCTGAGTCACGGCAGAACCAGTAAGAAGAAGAGGTTATTTTTACAGGCTTTGTGTTTACTGTTGTGCTGTATAAATGATTACATTATTCTTGTTACATTGTGTGCTTTGACGTGGTTCAGACTTGGTAAACATGATAGGTAGTTACTGGCAGCCAGTTTGCAAGTAGGAGTTCCTGAACTTCACGAATAGCTCAGACCGTAGCAGCAATTTACAGTGAGTACTCTGAAGACAGAAGTGGTTTATTTCCCTTTGGAGATTATCTGCATGACATGCAACATTTTTATTGACAAAGACATTCCGTTTATTTTTTTAAATCCAGAGAGGTTTGAAATGATTGCAAACAGTTTCCTGCTGTAAAAGAATCTTGATTTTGTGTCACTCACGGAGGGTCGTGATGGAGACTCTTTGGTTATCTGGCTTTCTAAGGAGTGGACTCTGTCCTGCAGGATGTTGTTCCTCAGCACAAGACTCTCCATGGCGTCATCACGGGGTACAGCCTGGTGCTGTCTGTGTGGTCAAATGAAAAGAAAGAGTCCTGCTCTGTTACATAACTTCCAGTAATCCCATAATACGCCACAGCATGCTGTGAGTGATGACTTCTTTCATAACGGGTATTTGGCTACGGAGGGTTGGCTGTTTTTAATGGCAAAGCTTTGGCATAGGCTGGCATCAGGTACAATTACAGGATGTTTTGACTTAGGAAGTTCATAATGACTCTGCCAAACATACTTGTGTAACTGAGGAAGGAGGGCTTAAGTGTGTGTGCGTGTGTGTGTGTGGCTGCTCCTCGCTTCGCAGTCACTCATAAACCTGCTTCAAACGTGGTCTTCAGGGCGTGTTTATCGTTAAAATTATTTTCTATAACAAATGTTTAATCTGTGTTTATAAAATCTAAGTCTAACAGGGCAGATGTATGCACATAAAAAAGACAGTTCACATTATATTTTACTACACTTAACATTAGAGTTAATGACGGCTAATTTTTGTAAATGTCTGTCCAGATCGTGCCATTGCTAACCAGAAATACCACATTGGCTCCATTCATGGTTCACGTTTCTATAAAAAGCATGTCAACAGTTCAATATATTAAGAAATCAACCTAAAACATCATTGTTTATTTTGTGCTTTGATTCAAAATGCTGTTATTTGAAAAGGTTTGCTTCTCTCACACTTTAACTCAAGAAATTTAAAAAGAAAAAACATATTTCTATTAAAAAAAAGAGGTGAGTTTGTCTTACCGGGTGAGATTTACACAAGTAAGTTAATGAGTGTACTTCTGTGTTCAGTTTGAAGAACCAGAAGAACAGTCATTGTGGACATTGGCTGACAATGATTAGAGCTGTGGGTATTGGATGGACAGAGTTTGATGCATTTCAAAAACAGACTGAAAACAACATAAACGGCACATTTTTAATCCACCTCACTCTTCGGTTTGGCAGTTAAAAAGAAAACATTTTTATATCAAACATGCTCTAAACCTCATTTAGACAATACAATTTTTAGTAGAAAATGTGTGGATAGGATAAATATAAATGAAATCAATCTAGACCCAAAAAAAAGTCAACTCAAAATTTAAACTTTTACATTCTGTGTTTCTCGTAGTAAATGAAGTAGTATGATTTTAAAGACCCACTCCCATCATCTTTTGATCTGTTGTAAAAGCGTTCTCACTGGTCTTTGAAGTATGATTTTTTTAGTCAAAATCCCAAAACCTGTATTGTTTTCTAGGACATAGTTTCTGCAGAGCAGCAGGAGTTCATTACAAATTCGCCTTGAAGGAATTATTTTTTGTGGTTCTTATTTCTCCTAGGTTTTTATCTTATCTTTATTTCTTTGAAGGTTTTCTTTCAGGTTTACTGTGTGTGGGTTTCAGTCATTTCAATTAAAAGGGACTTCCTGATAATTGCATATGTAAAGAGGTTTTCGTGCTGCAGCTGCAAACTCATCACCCTCCAGGAGAAAACAGTCTTTGATCTTCTAAGACCATCTGGAAGCCTTAACTGTAGATCTGACCTGGACCAGAATTAAATTGTCTCCAGGATTCAATTTAAATCATGGGAAACCCTGGAGGTGCCAACTCGCATGAGAAGGACAAAGGGTTGGGACTGACTGCCTGCGGAGAGGGATCCGGGCGGCTGTGCTGGACCCCCATGGGGACACCGTTGGTGGTCGGACAGTGGTCCGTCTTTGAAATAACCCCCCTGGACGTTTGAAGCAGGAAGCCAGGACCAAATGCTGTAATTCCAAATATGGACTAACGGAGGTAGGCAGGCTCCCTGCCAGCCAATCCTAGCGTCCAGAGGGGGAGTCTGGACACCATGCTGTGCTACGAAGGAGGAGGCTGAAACCGAGATGTTAAAACAGCTGGACGGAGGAACTTTCCTTTGTTCCCAACAGACTGACACGTTAAGACGTTTGTAATTCGGCGCTGTGTAAGCTCTGAAACTTTGGGAACCCAGATGATCTGTTTTATTTTGTTTTACTCTGTTTTTAGAAATATTGTTAGGGAATAAATATGTTAAACTTAATCCGGCCGAATCCCGTGGTTTTCTCCTTCTCGACTTTATTGAACATGCAACAAGGAAAGTAATCTCAAAGCGACAGATTATGTTTTCCAACAGCCTCCAAAATTGTGGGAGGGAGTGTTGACTCAGAGCAACCTCTACCCCCGACACCCCTACATTCACTAATCGTCACAACTAAGCTCTTTTTTCAAACGGCATTTTTCATTTGCTACTCCTGATTCGCAATAATATGAATAAATAAATACTCAGATATTCAATTTTAAGCTTAATTTTCTTCGTATTTACCCTCCATCGTGAGAAAATTGCCAACAAGAACATGTTAAAAACACCCAAACCACGATTTTCATTAGAGTGGGTCTTTAAGCAAAGGTCAAATTCTGCAGCAGTTTTGATTCAGTAAAACCAGTTTCCTGACCTTTGCCCTCACCTCTGAGTCAAATAAAACCTGGTATTGATATGTTTTTGAAACCTTGACCAAATACTGAAGTGCAGCTGCAAACACCGCACTGGATGCTGAATGAAAGTGTCAGAATGAAAGACTTCACTGGGAGTACCTCTCTAGGATCAGGTTTGCTGAGTCAAAAAGCAAACCAGAGAATTAGAAGTGCCTGGAACATCACACAGTCTACTGTCACCAAACCATTGGATATCTGAGCAGGAGGCTGGGGAGCCCACATTTGATATATCTGGACCTAAACTATTTCCTCTGTGAGATGTAGGGAAATAAGAATGCATGCATGCTTTCTGCATGTATAGTTCCAGAGTGAAGCGAGACAGGGTGTGATGTTTACTTAAATGAAACTGCGTTACATTCAACCTGAACAGTCCAATCCAATAATGCTGTGATTTGTACTCAGTGAAACTCAATTCCCAAGAAAAATTCAGAAATTGCTTTGATGACAACCGTTTTGGGTCAGTAACCACAGCTAAGAGAATGGATGGAGAAGGCAGAATCTCTTATGCCTCAGTCACATGGACCTCTGTGAGGGTTGACCTGGTGCTGCAGGTCTTTCAGTTGTCCGGGCGCATGGAGGGTTGTAGAGAGCTGCCGCCACATCTTAAAGGGGGCACAGGTGTGCCTTGCAGTTCCTTTGAGGCTCATATGGCCACCTCAAGGGATGTCATGAAAACGGAATGTATGATGGTCGTGCATGTTGTAAGTGTATGTTTAGTTAGTAAGGATAATGTCAGCTTCACTCTCTTATGAGGTATGGTTGATGCTGTCATACGACGCCCTGATGCCGCTCTAGTCGTTAGTGAGGTGCACACACTGGCTCCTTTCTTACCACGCACAAATGCTGCAGGAACGAGGTGTGCAGGTGATATGCAGATGTCCGTAGGATGCCAACACACACTACACTCCATCTAATTACCTCCTTTCTTAAGTCATTCAAGAAGCGCACACTTATCACTTGAACAGCACTAACGGCCTCCTTGTGCAGTGCACAGGTCTTTTTTTCAGGGGTCAGTATGACCTGCCTGCGTTTTTTCTACTTCCCCTGTATATTTCATGCGGGCCACCTGCGTGCCACGCACAGGTTTGCTAACTTTTTGCCCACAGACAGCCCGTATCCACCCGTGGGGGCAGTTGTGACTGAGGCCTTCCACACAGTAATAAAAACTGTCTGGACAGTAGAAAGAGCTTTAGAAAAGATACATGCATACTTTATAGATGCCAGCTCTGTCTCCAGCTCGGAGTTCTTCTTCTTCAGCTCCTCCGTCTCCTTCTCCAGTTCAGTAAATCGCACCCCCACCACCTGGTCTGCAGTCACACCTCGAGCTTTCAGCTTTTTTTTGCAGCGCAGCCTTCTCTTGCTCCAGTCTGCATTTGAATAAAAAAGGACACGCATGTCGGACGTTGAGGATCTGTTGTCTCAGCCAACAGATACTCAGTGTCTATATGGCGATGATGCACACACTGACCTGGAATAAAGGTCCCTCAGAGTGCTAAGCTGCTTTGACAGGGACTCATTTTCTGTTTCTTTCACCTTCAGGAAACTCTTTACCTTCTCCATTTTGGCCTGCCATTTCTTGCTCTCCTCCCACCGCACAATTTCTTCTTTATTCTGTCAAAGAGGGAAGTAATCCTGCGGATAAGCTGAATATATGTCAGCTGGTAATAAATCATTGTATAGTAGCTTTTAGCCTTGTTCTGAAAACTGTAACAAGTGCAACAGTAGGTGAGTAGGTGTGTTGGATGTCTCCAGGCATTTTTTTCCAATTCTGGTTCAAGAATGTAAAGCAGCACAAAGGCAAAAGCAAAAGTCTAAATGAAATACAGATGGAGGATGTGGTATCTATTAAATACACTGGCTCAAGTCAAGTCAAGCCCACCTCTGGTCTCTGCTGCAAAGCAGCTGTTTTAGTCATACAAAGATAGCTCCATAAATTAAATAACAGCTAATAAAAATCTGTTTGCTAATTTCCCACCAAAAACCCCACGTTGCTTTCCCTTAAATGAACCTCTGACGCCTCTGCAGAAATGGACCATACAAGGCAATCATAACAGAAAGACATAACGCTTTTCTCCTGTGGTTGTGCCACTGCAAAAAAGAAAGGATGCCCATAAAAACAGCAAACTGGTGTTTGAACCTTTCCGTGATTCTCCTTAAGTTCTGAACTTTTCTGCAGCTCAGCCTCCAGCCTCCTGATCTTGTTCTGTAGATTCTCGACGCCCTGCACTCTGTCATCTGGCTCTGCTTGATTCTGCAAAACGAAGCCAGACAGCCAAGATTGTTGGCATGGCACCACATCTCTCTGAGGCAGGTACAGTGAAGACAGACAGCAGTCTTTTAATAGCATTTCCTGGGAAAAGGAAGACTGCACTGATTTGAAGGTATGTGATGGGGTGATAGAGTCATGAGAAACTTTGAAAAAAAGGAATTTCTTTGAGGATCTGCAAAAATATCTAAATAACTGAATCAGCCCAGAAGCTTTCTGGAATTTATCTTAAATCTTTAAGAGAATGCGATTAGTAGATTCCATTAATGATCCATATCTGAGGTTTTATTTTCTTATCTACGCTGCAGAAGTCTAACAAGGTTTCCATGTCGCGCATCTCAATCTTGATCATATTTCAAGACAGGAATGTCGCGTTTGAGTAAGAGGATCCTAATCTGTCTCCCACATGATGTTTTGGTGATGTGTCATGTGTCTGCAGTAGAACGCGTCACCCTGCGCCTCTGGTTCTACAAGTAAAAGGAGTATAATGTGCTGCAGGTCAAACAAAGCAGTGCTTCTTCACTCATCAGTCTGGATCAGACACAGACCTGCAAGGCACTTGTTAGCCTCTTCACTTGCTGCTTCAGCTGCAGGGTCTCCTGCTCTTGCTCGTCCTTGTCAGCTTGCAGTCTTTTCTAGATTTTCTGACTTCTCTGGTAGTCTTGGTTCAGTCTGTCCACTTCCTCTTTCAGGATGTGTTCCCGGCCTCTGGCTGCTCTCACAGACTCCTTAGCAGTGAGCAGTTCTTCACTGAGCTCCTGCACCCGTGCCTTTCAAACAGACGGGAAAGGGAGATGTCATTTTAAAACTACACAAAGGATAACATGAGACAAAACAAAGAAAAGAAAAAAACAAAACAAAGGAAAATGGCAACCTCTTCCCTAGGTCAAAGGTTAATGTGACTTTGATTGTAGAGGTCGACTTAACCTTGCGGCGTCTGTGTGAATTTTTGTTTAGAGTGCTGGAACTAAAGGCCCCCACCCCTCCCATATAGTGGGGACATGTGAATATCGCCAAATTTCACACTTTGCCACAAAATGGCAGCCATCCCATAATAGTTTAGAAACTTCCTTTGGATATCCTAACATGTCTCTTTTGGTTCCATTAGTGGATTTTTAAATACTTTTTTTTTGTTTTGAGCCCCATAAGAGATGTTGGCCCCATTCATATTTTTTTTATGTTTTTATTCCCACTTTTTAATGTCATCCTATTTTATAATGCCCAAAATTCATTTTCATCAGGAACTAGGTGCATGTAAATTTTGTTGACTTTTGAGAATGTGGAAATTTTGCTCAAAGGCAAAGTCAGAAAGAAAACAATATGATTTTTGCAACCCAGGACTTCTGCAGGCCATTAATATCAACAAACAGCAACATAGGCATCAGCGCCTTTCTATGCAGTGGTCCACTGGAGTGGTGGAATGCCAGACAGGGACAAGAAGAAACTGGACAAGCTGGTCAAGAAGGCTAGCTCTGTCCTGGGCTGTCCCCTGGACTCAGTAGGTGAGAGGAGGATGCTGACCAAGCTGTCCAGCATCCCGAACAACCCCCCCCCCATATGAAACGGTGAGGACCATGAGCAGCTCGTTCAGCCGCAGACTGCTGCACCCTCAGTGCGCTCGCTCTCCCCCTCCTTTCAGTTGGAAGAAAACAACATTGAGCGTTTACCACTGTAGAGGATATCATTTTTCTGTATCAAATCAGCGTTTGTTTTAGCATCGAATGTCTTGTAACAAGATACAAACTGCATTATTCCTGACAAGACGCCAACCCTGCCAGGAACATCCGTGCTAAAAGATCCACTCTGATCTGATGCACATGGTGGTTTCAACATGTTCCTGTAGTATTTTACTCATGATGGAGGACATGTCAGAATTTAACAAATTTGTATTTCTTTCATATTTTCTTTCCATTTTGGCTAAAAATTGCATAATCATAATTAAAAGACTACTTGTAACGTTTTTAACAATAGATCAAAAAGTGATTGAAGTTGGTTTTTTACAAAAAAAGAAAAAGGAAAATGGCAGTACGACAAAAGAATACAAAGCCTGTAGACATAAAACAGACATAAAAAAATGTCACATTATTGCCTTCATGATAGGAGTATCTTATTAGCTCCATCTAAATGAGTGCATTGATATACATAAGCTGGGAGCAGATCACATAAGATCAGAGAGCATCAGAGGCCATGTGAAAAATACATTTAAATCTATTTACTTTGTCTTGACTTGGCAATGAACAGAGCAGGTGGTGATTAAAAAGAGGAATACGTGCCCGCTGTGATGATCCAGATGCCAACATGCTGTTGGTGAAGGAATGCAGATTTGCTGTGGCTTCACTCACATCACCTTACAGCTGCCTAGCATTCATTTAAAGGCTGTTTCTGTGCTGTGACTGTAAATCAGAGCTGTTGTTAAGTATGGAATCTGAACTATCATCCCTTCTAGGGATTCCAGGATCAGAGCCTTCTCACTACTTTGACACTGGCCACCAACTCAAACATTTCTATAGACCACACATGCTGTGAAATGAAACAAACCCATGGAGCAGTCTCTTTCCTTCTTTCAACAAATGTGGCCTACTGAGGCGGTTTAATCAAACAACACTGCTGTTTGTGTGGCCAAAAGAATCTGACAAAGCTTCATCGGGTATCAGTGTTAAGTGAAAACCACACGGGCTGCTGTGACCCTGTTCCTCACCTTCAGGTCTTTGGTGTGTCTGTCAATCAGCATCTGAACATTGAGACTCCTCTTTCTGCGCAGCACTAGCTATCACTTGCTGCTCAGCAGCCAACGTCATCTCTGCCCGCAGCTCCAGCAGAGCCTTGCTGAGAGCCTGGGAAAAAAAACACGGATGGAAGAGATGCTGCCAGTGAAAGATATGATTCATTTAATGGTCGCACCTCATTTTGCAGTCAATACATCATCTGGGAGTTCCACAGGGACTGCTTCCTGGCTCCCACACATTTGTGATTAACATTATGTTTGCACAAAACTGGAAAATGTCCAAAAAACTCTAACATGCACTTAAAATGTGCTAGAGCAGGTTTTGAAGGGAATGTTAGTGTAAGCAGGGTCAACCTGCCAGCTGATCAGACGTGACATGCATACTTTCAGCTATTTGTTCTGGGAGGAAAAAAAACATTGAAATTAGACTTGAACAATCAGAAGACAGAAAATAAAAACCTTGAGCTGTTTCTCCTTCTGGGTAAGTTGTGCCTTCAGGTTTTTCATGGTGTTGCTGGGGGAACGGGCGTTGGCCTCCTTTTGTGCTTCCAGCTCTGTACGGATGTTGTTCATCACCTTCTCCATCTGAGCCATCTGGCTCTGATGATCCTGAGTCTGATCAGTCAAAGCTTTCATCTGGGCAGTATAATGTTCCTCCAGTCTGCAACAAATCCGCTTTTGTTAGCTTCATTGCAGCCTGGTAATATTAAGCAACGATTACTTTAGCTGTCTGCTACAAACTGCACATCATTTTTTATTTAAGGTCAAGCCTCAGACCAGATTTACAAGGATCTGTTTACCAAGTATAAATGAGCTTCCTATTGGTTAAGTAAATAAAGGTAAAGATTTGGAACTCAATTCAGCTTGAAATGTACTTTAAGACAGTTCATCGTTTTATTTCTTTAGCTAGATTGTGAAGGTAAAAGGCATTTCTTCACTTTGAGACATATAAAGGAGATTATTTAGGTGTTGCATGTGTCCTTATTGCATTTGGGTGCATTTAAAAACATATGCCACCATATGCTTGTTAATATAATAGACTTTGCCACCATTAAAAAGCAGGAAATGACTATATTATCGCTGGATGCTGAAAAAGCTTTTGACAGAGTAAACTGGAAGTTCCTTATTGCTGCCCTCCATAAGTTTGGTTTTGGAGAATCATTCATCAATTGGATCAAAATATTATATCACAACCCCAATGCATCAGTTAGAACTAATAAACAGACCTCCAACAGTTTTTTTCTTGGAAGAGGAACCAGACAGGGTTGCCCACTCTCTCCTTCTCTTTTTGCTATATTTATTGAGCCTCTAGCTGCAGCAATAAGACAGAATGAGAGCATTAAAGGAATAAAAACCAAACACAGCCATCATAAAATTAGTCTCTATGCAGATGACATATTACTGTTTTTAAGTAATTTATATTCTGTAAATGAAACGGCAACAATCATTAATGAATTCTCCTCTATATCAGACTATTCCATTAGTTGGAATAAGTCTGTTTTATTACCACTGAACAGTAATGCGGAGCAAAGACTCACAATACCAGTTAAATCAGGAAATATCAAATATCTAGGTATCAATTTTCCCCCCAAACTATCAGAACTGGTGCAGCTAAACTACACCCCATTACGGAAAAGCATACAGGACGATCTAACACGCTGGACCAACCTTGCTCTGTCCCTTATGGGCAAGGTAGCCACGGTTAAAATGAAAATCTTACCCAAAGTTAATTATCTCTTCTCAACCAATGATTCCCACACAACCGCCATTAAAATGGTTCAAAACATTAGACTCATCCATATCAAGCTTTTTATGGAACAATAAACCTGTCTAAAAACTTTAAAATCTGCAAAAAGCTGTGGAGGATTAGAATTACCTAACTTCCACAATTACTTTCTTGCAAATAGATTACAATACATCTTAAAATGGTTAAAAAATAATCCAGAAACCAACTCATGGTTAGACTTGGAACAGGCGTTATGTGGAAAGATCAACCTGTCAGATCTACCATTTATTAGCCAAACAGTCAATAAACAGGATTGTTTCAAAAGCATTAATGTAAATGCCACTTTAACAGCCTGGTAGGAATTTCTCAAAATATCAAAATCAACTCAACTATCAACTATCAATTCAACCATGCAAAATGACACCCATCTGGAACAACCCAGACATTCTTATAAACAAAAAAATGATATACTTCCCAACTTGGCAAGCAGGGGGCATAAAACAACTAGAACACATAATTATTGATAGAAGATTCATAACTCCCCAGGAACTTCAAGACAAACATGGAATAAATAACTTCTTGGAATATCAGCAACTTAAATCAATTACAGTAAACCCTTGTTTATCGCGGGGGTTACGTTCCAAAAAGACCCCGTGATAGGCAAAATCCGTGAAGTAGAAACCTCTATTTTTTTAACAATTATTATACGATTAAATACTCTATTATACATTGAAAAGAAAGAACAAACCATTTTACAGGCTCAAGCATTTGTTTCACAAATAAAAGTACTGTAGAAACGTTTTTTCAACAAATAAGTTCTGTACTGTACTGTCAAATAATAATTTTAATCATTGATGTGAACAGAAGGCTTCAAATCGGAGATTAGCCCCGCCCACCGCGACCCGAGTAATTGGATTAAACGGGAGGATATTTTAAATGATTATGAAAAAAATACTAAGTACAGTTGGACAAATAGTGAGTCAGGTGTATCTCACTTCTCTACAGTCTGAGCCGCTGCATCCTGACTCCTCTGCAGTGTTTTCTTCTGAAGCCCGTGGTGCAGCTGTGTTTGTTCGGGAGAAGAAGGCAGTTGTTGTCGCTCTTTTTTCTTCTTTGAAAAAACATCCTTATACACCGACATGCCACCATCAAGAGAATTTGCACGTACACAATATAAATTTGACAAGCTTTTTTACGTACGTGTACATTTAATTATTAAACTGCAACGTTATTGACGCACAGGTAGAGAAGAAGCAGAGTGACTTTTTTAGCCAATCAGAATGCAGAACACAATGCACGATGCAAATCCGTGAAGTAGCGAAACCGTGAAAAGTAAACCGTGTTATAGCGAGGGATCACTGTATTACTAAAAAGTTTAAATACAGAGACAATGATTTAAACCACCAGATGTGGTTACCACTCTGATTAATTTCTCAATGAATAAAACTTTCTCCAAAATATACAAACTTTTATGTAATTTAGATAACAATATTTCACTTCCAACAACAAAATGGGATGCGGATTTGAGCATCAGCACAGATGGAAGCTTCTGGTCAGAACTTTGTCTAAACACCTTTAAACTGACAAAAAGTCCAAATCTGCAGCTAATCCACTTCAAAACTCTTCACAGAATTTACTACACTGGACAGAGGATGTTCAAGATGGGTCTCAGCAACTCAGACATTTGTCAGCACTGTGACAGTAATCTACCCGACAATTACATGCATGCACTGTGGTTCTGCACGCCTGTCCAGGCTCTCTGGCAGCAGGTATGTGCCGATCACCGTCACTTCACCGTCACTTTGTGTGCTTGGTGACATGAGTGCCATCGATGTAGAAGGAGGATCATTTTCATAACTCTTTGTATTGCTAAAAAAACTATTTTAATGAATTGGAAAAACAAGAAGAATATAAATATAAGTCAACACGGAAATCTGCTGCTTGATCATATCAGCTTGGAAAAAATGTCAGCCCAAAGTTTAAGTAACTTTGAAAGAAATCAGAAAGCCTTTATTGTCATTGTAACACAAGAAACGTGTGACAACGAAATTTCTGGTGCTCTCCAGCTGCTTAAACAATAAAATAGATAATCTTCTAAAGAACAATAAAATTGAGTTTAACTGAAAATATACATATGTACAAAGCTACATAACTATTCTAAATTGCATTATATTGCACTGGGAATTGTTAATATTGCACATTGGCTTCAGATATTGCACGAGTTACAGTTTTTGTGGGATTCACATTTATTTAGGAGGTTGACTGCTCTGGGAAAAAAACTGTTCTTTAGTCTATTTGTGCGAGCCTTGTGGGATCTGTACCGTCGGCCTGACGGTAGCAGTTGGAACAGGTGGTGGTTGGGATGGTGGGAGTCCTTGATGATTTGCCTGGCTCTGCTCGTGTAGCGAGAGCTAGCAATGTCCTCTAGGCTGGGCAGGGGGGAGCCGGTGATTTTCTGGGCCGTGTTGATCACCCTCTGCAGCGCCTTCCTGTCTGCGGCCGAGCATCCTGCATACCATGCTGTGATGCAGTACGTGAGGATGCTCTCGATGGTGGCTCTGTAGAAGGTCACCAGCAGCTTCTTGTCCAGGTTGTTCCTCCTGAGTATTCTCAGAAAGTGGAGACGCTGCTGGGCCTTCCCTACTGCCGCAGTGGTGTTTGCAGTCCAGGAGAGGTCCTCTGTGATCAGCACACCTAGGTAGCGGATGGAATGAACCCTGTCCACGCTGACCCCAAGAATTCGGTCTCTCTGGTCTCCCATAGCTAACTCCATGACTTAGGGGGTGGGGGGCCTGGTCGTCGCTGCTCCTTGCCCTTCTGCCGTGGTTCGGGGTGGGGGTCGGGGCCTCCGGTGCCTGGCGGGGGGTGGTGGGGGCTCCGTTAGTCAGGGGGTCGGGTCCGGTGCCTGGGTGGGGCGGGCTGGGGCGCTGCGTGTTCCTCTGGGCTTGGGTGTGGGGGTACGTGGTGGGGGGGTGGGGGGTGGTCTGGCTTGGCTCGGGGGGGTGGTCCCTTTGCCTGTGCTGGGGGGGGTTGGCGGGGGGCCCTGCTCGGAGGGGGGGGCCCAGCGGCGCTGGATGGGCTGCCCATCTGCACCTGGGGCTGGGATCAGCCCTTCCCTGGCTCTGGGACGGGACGGGACAACCCTCTCGGGGCCCCCGGTCGCTCTGGGTGTCATCCGCTTCGGCTGTGGGGTCTGGGGTGGGGTGGGGGGCTTGTCGGCCCTGTCCTGTGGGGGGGGCATTCTGGGGGGGAGGGGGGGCCCACTATTGGTACGGGACGGGGGGGCTGACGGGTCGGGGTCTCCGCTGAGGCAATCGGTGGTTGCCCCGGCCGGTTGGCTGCCTCGGTCCCGTCAAGGCCTGACCAGAGCTCTTCTAGGGCCGGCATTTGGGGGTGGGGGCCTGGGCTTGCTCCGGGGGGGGGGGGGGGGGGGACGCTTTCTGGCTCCTCTCTCTCTGTGTGGGGTGGGTGGTGCCGGGCCTGGGGTGTCGGCGCCTCTGGGGGTGGGGCCCCTGGGCTGGGTGGGCCTGGCCCCTTTGCTGGCGGGGGGGCTGGGGGGCGGCTGTTTGACCACCGGGGGACGGTCTACCAGCTGTCCCCAACTTACCCCCTTCCTCATATTACCTTATATTAGGGTGAGGGGGTGGGGGGTCTAGCCTGCGATGTGCCTTGGGGGGGGGGGGGGCTACTTGGCAGTGGCCCCCCTCCTATGGTTGCCGTATGGAGTGGGCCCCCCCCTCTTTCGGTTTTATTTGCACCTTAGACATGTAGGGTCCTTGGTAGGGGGGGTGCTTGGACATCACTGCCAGCAAGCAGCAGATGTCCTCCTAGCACCCTACCCGCCAATTTTAACCGCACCTTAGACATTTAGGGCCCCTTGGTGGGGAGGGTGAGGGGACATCACTGTGAGTAATCAGGAGATGTCCCCTTAGTGCCCTACTCGCCAATTTTAACTGCACCCCCCTTAGTACACACACCCCTCCCCCTTCAATATATACATTCCAACATAAACACACACACATGCACACACACACACCCTCTCAAACACACATACACGCACACACATTTTGCAAGGAAGGTGGGACCTGGGTCCATCTGTCCCCTACCCCTCCCCTGGTGGGGGGTGCGGGCCCCTTGGCAGCGGCGGCCGTGTCCCCCTGTGCCTGCTTCCTGGGCCCGGCGGTGCTCTCTCCGCGCGGTGGGGGTTCACATTACATCTGAGCCGGGGGTGTTCGTGTCCCTGGGGGGTGGGTCCTGGTCCTTGCCCCTGAGCGCTGGGCCCCGCCAAACTTTCAACAGTGGCCGAGCCTGGTCGGGCCATATTTACAACACCCCTTGTTGGCCCCCTTTTTTTCCCCGGGGTCCCCCCCCCTCCTGGGCGGGGACGGCGGGCCCCTGCCTTGCACCTCCCTGGAGCAACCGTGGGCCGGGTGGGTGGCTGCCTGGAGTGCGGAGCGGGTCTCCCTTGGGGGGTCCTGGCTCGTACCTGGGGTTGGGGCAGGGGGATGCCCGGAACTCCTGGGTGGTGATGGGGTGCTCGTCTGGGGCTGTGGGTGTCCTTCTCCGGTGGGGCCCTGCGTTGGGCTCTCCCGGCGCGGCGGGGGGGCTGCTCTCCTGGTTGGGCTGGAGCGGCGCTCTCTTTCCCTCCGCGCCTCCCTGCTCTCTGGCTCTGGGGCCTCGCGGCGGTCCTGCTGGCCCCGGCCTGGGTGGCGGTCTTGGTCGCCCGGGGGGCGTTTTTCCCTGCCTGTTCTCGTGTGGCGTTTGGGGGGGGATTCCGGCTGCTGCTGCTGCTGCTGCGGGGGTCTTGGGGTGGGGATGGCTGGGCACTCTCCCTCCTTCTTTTCACGTTCCACCATCCATTTTAGAAGAACACAAACACTCACCTGAGCACAGGTGTTAGCTCACCTTTGCACTAATAGTTTGCATGATTGAATGAATGAAAGATTTCACACTAGTTGGTTTTAAGGCCTAAGTATGCGTGTGTGAACACTATCTGTTTTGTGTACATGTCGACATGTGGACATTTTTGCAGCTAACAGGTGTGTTGATAACATTTGAGTGTGTGTGGACAGGCCCCGCCCTTTTTGTACTACATTTGAACCTTACCGTAATGATAAACAACCAGTAAACCTGTCTGCTCTATGCTGCTTCATGGTCTTATCCCCCCTACCCTCCCACTATCACTCTCCTACCCCCCTCTCTCTCTAACATCCCTCCCTCTTCTTCCCTTCTTTCCTTTTCCGTCCGGTCCAACACCCGAAATTTTCAAACATGGTTGAAATTAATAAAGTTTGGCCTCAATTACAAAAGGGGTTTATTCAGACATACCTCTGGAAGATTAATAACCCCTCTTGTTAAAGTAAAATATGTCCAACACAAGAGGCCCTCAGCTCTCATCTGTCTGCCCAGCTGTTGGACAGGACAAGTTAGAAGAAAAAAAACAAAACAAAACATATGCCACCGAAGCATTTAGATGCACGTTCTTAAAAAAAAAAGTCATATTTATGCAGCATTATTGAGTCCTGCTACATGGCATTTGCAATGTTTACGACTCTGTTCCTTTCTGCCTCAAGTGTTTGTGTCCTACATCCCACCGTACTACTGAAGTTCAGCAAACCATCTTTAATCGGATTTCCTTTTATCCCTTTTGGAAACTAATTTACTATTCCGTAAGCAAGCTGCCAAGAAGCGCCTTGCACTTGGCTTCTGCACCATAGCTGTGACGTTTGCAGCACGTTGGAAATGCAAACCCAATCTGCGACACGATGCTGTCTGCTTGAGCCTGCTAAGAAGGGGGGGAAAAGCTAAATATTCAAGCATTGAATCATAGCACACATGTTAAGAGGGCAGCTTGGCTGAATCAACTTGAGGGTCAGCAATCACAAAATGCAAAGCGATGTTCTGGCCCTAACATCTGCACTGCTTCGGTTAGCATCCAGTTTTCATAGTTAGATGTCCTTAAAATCTGCTGACTCATACAAATTTTAAATCTATATGGATTCTTCTTGTTTAAGTTATTTTTCAAAAACACAAAGAAGCAGTTAGAGAAATTGCATTTGCGCCCTTTTTTTCCCCATTATTACACCACAAAGCCCAGCTGCATTTTAAATCAAAGAGTTGTATCGCATTCATCTTAAAGAAGAAAGTTATTAAATACGTTTATTAAGATTTATAGTTATTTTAAATCCATAGCTGTCCAACATTCTGCAACTGTTTTAAAATTACTTTCAGCAAATGTCAGAAAAAAAGGATTTTGGTCCATCTTTCTTGCCCTGCATAGTTTAAACGCTGAGCGGCGTAGAGGCATCAAGCAAACCACGTTCTTCTTAAAAGACTGAAAAAGATGAATCCAAAACCTTTATCATCAGTGACCATGAGTTAGAAAACTGTAAAACATGTTTATGCTTTGGACCGTTGCATGTTCTCAGCTCTGCACAAACCTGTTCATTTTGTCAGAATTATTTTTGAATAATAAACAGAGGTTTTTAATGACTTCTGGGTTTTAACAAGAACAAAATGTGTAGAGGTAGCAGGCCTCATCCTATTGCCCCCCTATAAACTCACAAATGTGCTATTTTGCATTATTTCAGCCCCCTTAATGAGGAGCCAAAACTCTGACAATATGGTAACAATCCATTCTATCCTTTTTTGTTAAATACTATTTTGAATATTTTGCTGTGCTCAACACTGGTTGTGAGATGTTACACTCTCTTAAACTTTATCTGCGTGGGGATTTCTGCTGGGAGAGGTCAGGTTAGCTCAGATGTGTGGCATTTAATGGGAAAATATTGAAAACTCCTCCTTGTTTTTGCAGTTGGTGCACATCAGATATGAAAGGCAGTCAACATGTCAAACATGACTTCATGTGGGACTTTTGAACCCAGAAAGGTAAAGCAGCTGAACCATCTCACAGCGGTTCCTGCTGCAGTGCAAACTCTCTTTACAAGAGTTACATCCATTTGAAAGAATTTTAGGACAGGCAACAATTTCAATGTCATTCTTTAAATCTCTACGTTCAGAAACCAAATTAAACATTTCTGCTTTAATATAGACATTTGCAGTAAAGCATGATAAAAAGAACAAATAAACAGTAGAAGGAATCTACTGACTTTGCTGTGTCATCCTTGTGTTTCCTAGCTTGTGTCTCCATGGTGATTCCTTGTTTCTCCAGCTCAGCAGACGCCTTTTTCAGCTTCTCTGTGATGGAGCCCAGAGAAATTTCCTGTTCCGTCACAGTCTGCTCCAACTCAGCCAGCCGCTCCAGGTGCTGAGAGGTCGGCAGCCTGATGGTCGGCTTCTTCATCAACTCCTGAACAAAGACAAAGAGAAGCAGTCCCCTGACTTTTCTGATTTCAGACTTGTATTTGGAAAATGGGATGTCAGTCACCATGGCTGTCTGTTTGAAACGATCCAGGGAGGCGTCTGTATTTAGGTCCAACTTCTGATGCAACATCCTCAACTCGTCCTGATGTCTTTTTATCATTTCGTCCTGATCCTAATTTCCACATGAGTAAGGAACAGAGAGACAATGAGAAGTGAATTCAAAAATAAAATGGAAACCGCTCCGCTGAGGAAATTAAGAAAATTCCAGAATTATGTCTGAGTAACATTAACCCTCCTGTTATGTTTATTTGTGAGGAACAGAGATGATGTTCCTGGGTCAATTTGACCCGGTGCATGTATTATTAATTAAAAATGCCTGAAGCCCAAAAAATCCTAACAAGCAGTGCATATTTCATTACTAACTCCATTACCAATTATTCTTTCAAAAACTTAGTGAAATGGTGTTCCGTACCTTTCACAGGAAGTGGTTCAATTATTAGCTAATTCACTCGTTTTGCTTAAAAATATACATGCTCTAACTTTTTTTTTATTTTTCACTACTGTATTACTTTTGAAAGACTAACCTATAAAATACAATAGTTTTACATAACATTGAAACATTATCTTGACATTTTGTTTTACATACATGTATTGTAAACCAGAAAAAAACAAAATCACGAACAACAGACAAGCTGTCACGGTTCCCCCGGCTGCTACCCCTCCCCTCCCTGCTCCTTCATTGGAACCAGCTGACCTGCATCATCTCATCACCTGGCAGACCTTCTTAAGGAGATCCATCCCAGCATACTACGCCAGTCCGTTGTTACTCACTCCGGTGATCACGCCTGGCCTCTAGCTAAGTAACTCTCGCTCTAGTTATCCAGGCTTGTACTTACCCTTGTCTCGTTGCCTTCAGGTCATCTCTCCATCGGTCACGCTGGTTCCTCGCTCCACGCTGATTACGCCGTCCTCGGCGTCCACGCCTCGCCTCAAGCTGGTTACGCTGTCCTCAGCGTCCACGCCTCGCCTCAAGCTGGTTACGCTGTCCTCAGCGTCCACGCCTCGCCTCAAGCTGGTTACGCTGTCCTCAGCGTCCACGCCTCGCCTCAAGCCGGTCACGCCGTCCTCGGCGCTCCACCACGTCACAGACTGTGAACGCCGTCCTCGGCGCTCCACCTCGCCACCGGCTGTCCCGCATCGTCCTTGGTGCTCTCCCCCGCTCCCAGCAGTTTCCAGCGTCCACGACGTCCACTTACTTTCCCTTATTAAACATCCTGATTATACATCGCCTCCTGAGTTTCTTCCGGGTTCCAGCATCTGGGTCTCCCTAGTAGTCCGACCATGACAGAACGGACTGGCCATTACCCAGACCCAGCTGACCCGGAAGGACTCCGCTTGGCCGTCACCCACCAAGGCATCGCTCTGGGACGGCAAGCTGAATCCCTCAACCAGATGGCCGCCGCCCAGCAGGACCTTTTCCGTCGCTTGGACGGTATTTCTCAGGCTCTGATGGATTTAACCTCCCGAGGACCTACTAACGCCACAGCCAGCAACACGGGTTCCGCCACCGGAAGCCCGGGCCCCGCTACAGACAATACAGCTCTCGAAAACATCCGGCTCCTTCCTGAGCCTTTCCTGGGTGACGTAGGAGCCTGCGGGGGTTTCCTCCTGCAATGTCGTTTGATCTTCCAGCAGGCACCTCGGCACTATCATGCAGACCACAGCAAAATCACCCTTATAGTGAACTCTCTCCGGGGTAAAGCGCTCCAAAGGGCACAGGCTTACCTGACTGCTAATCCCATCTCTCAAATCCCTTTTGACCGCTTTTTAGGAGAGTTCCGGCTGGTTTTCGATCAACCCCGCAAGGAGGAGGAGGCCACCCGCCGACTGCTAGCCCTCAAACAACGCCACAAATCCGTGAGTGACCATCTAATAGACTTTCGGATTCTAGCCGTGGAGGCGGGTTGGTCGGATATAGCCCTTAAAGGGGTGTTCTACCAATCCCTTAATGATTCGATCAAAGATCATTTATGTTCGCAACCCGAGGCTAGATCTTTTGAAGAGCTCGTCACCGCGGCCTTGCGGTCTGACGTGCGTCTCCGTGAACGTCATGCCGCGCGCCCCCGCCAAGACAAGAGACCCTTCGCCAGTGTTTCTCCTCCACCCCCTGCTGCTAACTATGTTCATGTTATGTCTCACGATTCTGTCGGACGATCCGCAGAGGAACCGATGCAGATTGGACATTCTAAGCTCACTCCGGAGGAGCGGCAGAGACGAAGGGATGAGGGGGCGTGTTTCTATTGCGGCCAAACCGGTCACCTCGTTCATCAGTGTAAGCTTCGTTTAAACACCCGAACCCCCCATTAGATGACAGGCCGCGGGCGGGTCCATCTTCTCTCGCCACTGAGAGTTCTTTTTTATATATTCCTGTCAAGCTAAGTTTTTTGTCAAATACCTTCGAGGGTAAAGCTCTCATTGACTCTGGTTCAGAACAAAGTTTTATTGATGACCTCCTGGTTTCTGATCTCAACCTTCCCACAGAACTTTTGGATCTCCCTGTCAAGGCGGCTGGTTTAGGAGGTCAGGTCCTCACTCACATAACCCACCGTACTAAGGCCGTTCGTCTCATCACGTCTGGTAATCATCACGAACTCATTCAGTTTTACATTACCAAGACCCCCCAGTCTCCCATAATTCTAGGGTTTCCCTGGCTTCGCGCTCATAACCCCCAGTTCGATTGGGTTAATCTCCACGTTACCAACTGGAGCACTACCTGCATGGCTAATTGTCTTCGTTCCGCCATTCCCTCGGTTTCTCCTTGTTGTGATCCAGATCTTGAGGAGATCGATCTTTCTAAAATTCCTCCGTGCTATCACGATCTTAGGACTGTTTTCAGTAAGACCAGGGCTGGTTCTCTTCCTCCCCACAGGCCGTACGACTGTTCCATTGAACTAGTTAAAGGCGCTACGCTGCCTAAGAGGAGGCTATTTAATTTATCAGGCCCTGAGAAATTGTCCATGGAAAAATATATCCAGGAAGCCCTCTCGGCTGGTCATATTCGCCCCTCATCTTCTCCGGTCGGTGCCGGGTTCTTCTTCGTCCAGAAGAAGGACAAAACTTTGCGCCCTTGCATTGATTACCGCGACCTCAATCAAATTACTGTTAAGAATAAATATTCCCTTCCGCTCATTGATTCTGCTCTACATTCTGTTCAGGAGGCTCGAGTTTTTTCCAAGTTAGACCTCCGTAACGCTTATTATTTGGTTCGCATGAGAGAGGGGGACGAGTGGAAAACCGCCTTTAACACCCCACTCGGTCATTTCGAGTATTTGGTGATGCCTTTTGGGCTCACCAACGCCCCTGCTACCTTCCAGAATCTCGTTAATGACGTTCTTCGTGATTTTTTGAACCGCTTCGTCTTTGTGTACCTTGACGACATCCTTATTTATTCACGCGATCTGGATGAACACACCCACCATGTCCGTCAGGTTCTCTCACGGCTTTTAGAGAACCGACTGTATGTTAAAGCGGAAAAGTGCGAGTTTCACGTACCCACCATTTCATTTCTAGGTTTCATCATAGACTCCGGTAACATTCGCCCCGATCCGGCCAAGATCGCGGCCGTCACCAGCTGGGAACCTCCCACTTCCGGTAAACAACTTCAGAGGTTCCTCGGCTTCGCAAATTTCTACCGTCGCTTCATAAGGAACTATAGCAGCATTGCCGCTCCCTTGACTCAACTCACCTCCGTTACTAAACCTTTTATCTGGACCCCCGAAGCTCAATCCGCATTCACTACACTCAAGCACCTCTTTACTTCCGCTCCCATTCTGTCACAACCTGATCCTCTCCGGCAGTTCGTTGTCGAGGTCGACGCATCCGATTCTGGTGTGGGAGCGATTCTTTCCCAACGGGAGGTTAACTCAGGGAAACTGAAACCATGTGCGTTCTTCTCTAGGAAGCTCTCTACGGCGGAGAGAAACTATGACGTCGGAAACCGCGAACTCCTCGCCATTAAACTCGCCCTAGAGGAGTGGCGTCACTGGCTCGAGGGGGCTGAACATCCGTTCATCGTTTGGACGGATCATAAAAATCTCGCCTACCTGCGTACAGCTAAACGCCTTAATTCACGTCAGGCCCGTTGGTGCCTCTTTTTTGATAAATTTGATTTTACTAACACCTACAGGCCGGGTAGCAGGAATGTTAAACCTGACGCCCTCTCACATTTGTTTGGTTCAGGGGATGACCAGGACAGCTCTCCCATTATTCCCCCCACATGTATTGTGGGTAACTTGACATGGGACATTGAAAGCAGGGTCATCCAAGCTCAGGGAGAGGAACCTGACCATCCTCCAGCCCCCCCTGGAACTCTTTACGTCCCCTCCTCCCTCCGCTCGGATGTCCTGGTTTGGGGGCACACGTCTCGTATTGCTTGTCATGGCGGCATTCATAGAACCCTTAAGCTCGTGCAACGTCGATTTTTCTGGCCCTCCATTGCTCGGGACGTTAGGGAATTCGTTGCGGCCTGCGACGTCTGCGCCCGCTCTAAGTCTTCCAACTGCCTGCTGGTCTCCTCCATTCGCTACCCGTTCCGCAGCGGCCCTGGTCCCATCTCGCCATGGACTTCATCACTGGGTTGCCGGCCTCTCAAGATAACACCGTCATTCTTACAGTAGTCGACCGTTTTTCCAAGGCTGCCCATTTCATTCCCCTTCCCAAGCTGCCCACGGCCACCGAGATGGCTGACGTCTTGGTTCGAGAGGTATTCAGGCATCACGGCATCCCCAGTGATATTGTCTCCGACCGCGGGCCCCAGTTCATATCACAGGTCTGGCAGGCTTTCTGTTCTGCTCTGGGTGCCACGGTTAGCCTCACATCCGGTCATCATCCCCAATCCAATGGGCAGGCGGAGCGTGCAAACCAGGAGCTCGAGGCCGCTCTCCGTTGTTTGGCCGCTCAGAACCCCTCCAACTGGTCTTCATTCCTCGCATGGATCGAGTATGCCCACAACAGCCATCCGTCTTCTGCTACCGGTATGTCCCCTTGTTCCCCTCCCAGGAGCTGGACTTGGCGGTCCCGTCGGTCCAGCATCACCTGCGACGCGCCCAGCGTATTTGGACTCAGGCCAGGGCCGCCCTCTTGCGCACTAGAGAGAGGAACTGCATGATCGCTAATCGCCACAGGGTGGAGAGTCCCTCCTACCAACCGGGACAGAGGGTTTGGCTGTCTTCACGGGACATACCGCTCCAGGCCACCTCCCGCAAACTGGCTCCACGCTACATTGGACCGTACCCCATCGAGAGGGTCATAAACCCCTCCTGTGTACGACTGCGGCTCCCGGCGGCACTTAAGGTACACCCGACGTTTCATGTTTCACAGCTTAAGCCCGTCTGGGAGAGTCCTTTGTGCCCGCCATCCGCTTCCCCTCCGCCCGCCCGGGTCATCGACGGCGCCCCTGCCTACACCGCCAGCAGGGTGTTGGACGTCCGCCGCCAGGGGCGCGGTTTCCAGTTTCTGGTGGACTGGGAGGGTTACGGTCCGGAGGAGCGCTCGTGGATCTCCCGCTCCCTCATTCTGGACCGTTCCCTCATAGACGATTTCTTTCGGGACCACCCTGATCGTCGTCCGGGACCGCCTGGAGGCGGTCGTTGAGGGGGGGGTACTGTCACGGTTCCCCCGGCTGCTACCCCTCCCCTCCCTGCTCCTTCATTGGAACCAGCTGACCTGCATCATCTCATCACCTGGCAGACCTTCTTAAGGAGATCCATCCCAGCATACTACGCCAGTCCGTTGTTACTCACTCCGGTGATCACGCCTGGCCTCTAGCTAAGTAACTCTCGCTCTAGTTATCCAAGCTTGTACTTACCCTTGTCTCGTTGCCTTCAGGTCATCTCTCCATCGGTCACGCTGGTTCCTCGCTCCACGCTGATTACGCCGTCCTCGGCGTCCACGCCTCGCCTCAAGCTGGTTACGCTGTCCTCAGCGTCCACGCCTCGCCTCAAGCTGGTTACGCTGTCCTCAGCGTCCACGCCTCGCCTCAAGCCGGTCACGCCGTCCTCGGCGCTCCACCACGTCACAGACTGTGAACGCCGTCCTCGGCGCTCCACCTCGCCACCGGCTGTCCCGCATCGTCCTTGGTGCTCTCCCCCGCCGCTCCCAGCAGTTTCCAGCGTCCATGACGTCCACTTACTTTCCCTTATTAAACATCCTGATTATACATCGCCTCCTGAGTTTCTTCCGGGTTCCAGCATCTGGGTCTCCCTAGTAGTCCGACCATGACACAAGCAATCGCAATATGAAATTGTGTGTGTGTGTACATATACACAGCACAAGAGTGACCAGTCATTACACTGTGCTTTGTGCAAATTCATTTTGCACATTTCGCACAGGTCATGCTTGTCTAGACCTGGATCCTGTCTCCGGCTCGACTCGTGCCCCCGGCCGTCCCCCCAACTCCATCTGGATGAAGCTGTAGTTGTAGCGTTTGATAAACTAATTCCTCTTTATGAGTTCTGGTAATTGCCTGTCCGTCCTGGGGGAGGATCCCTCCTTCATGTGGGCACCCCTGAAGTTTCTTAGTTTTTTCCGGAATCCGTTTTTTTTTAGGAGTTTTTCCTTACCGCGAAGGGGGGGTCTAAGGGCAGGGATGTTAGTTTAGTTTAGTCTGTTTAGTTAGTTCAATTTATTTTTTCCTATTACCTATTCTATGTATTCATGATCCTTTTTATTTTATGTTTTACTTTTTCAATTACTGATACGAAGCCCATTGAGACAACAGTTGCTGTGAATCTGGGCTTTACAAATAAACTGGAATTGAATTGAGTTGCATTGAATTAGATTGAATGAATGAATTGACATGGCCACTGCCATCCTAGTGGGCCCTGGCACTGTCTTTATTATGTTTTCTGCAGACAGGTTTGTCTGACGCATATTTGGGGATGAAGACCAATGTACTTCACCATTCTTTGATATGAATGTCTTGCTTGGAGGAACAGGAATAGCAAATTTTCTCATCTGGTTCAAAATGAGAATCATTAGAATCAAAATTTAGCTCAAGATAGTCTTCTTCTGATCATGATCATTGATTACTTCCAGAGCCTCCTGGACTGTCATCGTTCTGCTTCTGCTGCTCATTTTCTAAAGGTCTGCCTGACAGAGTGTAATGTTGGAAGGACTCCCATGCAGAGAATCTTTTATATGTTTTGCCCTTCCCTTGTTGAGTGTCCACTGAATGTGGGTTGAGTTTTCCCGCGAGAAAATAAATGGTTCCTGTCAAAAGTCATAACAACTATGCACCTGTGTGTGTGTGTCTATGTGTGTGGGTGTGTGTGTGTGTGATTGGGTTGAAATATGTCTCACAGCTGCAAATAAAGGAAAACTAAAAATTATAAGACATCTTTGTACCTCCAGTTTGACTGCCGGGTCAAATTGACCCGAACATAATCTATGTGATATAAACATGCAGGGGGGGTTGCATATATGTGAGATGAACCATTTTCATAATATATGTTGATTACGCTAATTAAGGTAAGCAGAAGAAGTTTCATGCTGAAAAAATACTTTTAACTATTTTTCCTAGATGTTCAAAACTTTAAAACGGGTCAATTTGACCCGGAACATAACAGCAGGGTTAAAGTCTCACTCTGCTCCAGTGGTTTTTAAATTAGGATTAGGCCGTTTTTACCCCCCAAAAAACGTTTTTGAAACATAGTTTCTGCAGAGTGACAATAGTTTATCAGAAAAGCGTCTGAGTTCTGGGCATGACTGTTAGAGCAGAGTAACCCCGTCCCCAGTTCCTGAGATGCTTATGCAATCTTCTGCTAGCAATGCAAGTTTGAGGTTAATCTTCGTAACCCTTGTTCTATCCTAGGCACTTTAACATTGGGAGTTGGGTCATCTAGACCCACTAGACAGTGCTCTGAACGTTTTTTCTTCAATGATTTGTGAACCTCACTGGTGTCCATGGATTACATGAAATCTCTCCACCTTTATCCACCCTTGTCATGGTAGGTACATTAATGTAAGGGTGGGGTCATCTAAGACAGCACAAGGGTTAAGAATTTTCCTTCATCATCACAAAAGTGCCACGAGAACACGTCAAAAACACCTATACCCCGATTTTTATGGGACTTGGTCTTTAAATTCAATGAACTGATAAACTACAAATGATTTTAACACACAGGCCTGAAGGGCTGTATTTCAGACCAGAAACAAGATCTAAAATGAGAGTGAAAAGGAGAATTAAAAGGGAAAAAAATGTAAAGCTTTTTGTTTTTTTTATAGATACTCTTAAATAGGTTTTATGAAAACAGATTGAAAAGGAACAGACTTCTTTTAAAAATAATGTAATCACCTTATAATCTCTGTTGTCCCGTAGCTTTAATGCTGATTCTGAAAGGTGAGTGTAACCATGACTGCAAAAACTGTTAAAGAAAAGTTAATCTTTTGAGAAAAGTGGGATTAAGGAAAATGTGTAAAAATGCTTTTTAATGAAAGATTTGAGCAGATTTAAGGGTTTTCTCTCACAAAGAAAATGTTCTAAGAATCATTCAAGACATCTGGAGGGAAAATTAAAGGCAAAGCATCACCTTTTGTTTTAGTGGAAACTCTGTATTCCAGACAAAGGATTAAAAATATTGACCATGTATGCCCTTAACACTCAAACAGTCAGAGAGTGGGATGATGTAGGGTTCTACATCATTATAATTTACACTTGTGAAATGGCAGAACTGATGCATAACAGTGGGCTAGACTTTTCTGGAAATGCTTTGATTCCAAACACACCTGGGTGAAGGGAGAGCCGGCTCCTGCCAGACAGGCCTTCATGTAGGTTTGCTCATGTCTCAATCAAGGATGTATGGCCATGTTTCAGTAAAAATATTCATCCAGTACTGGTGCAGACAGTTCACATGTTTTGGAATTCCTTGTAACTTTTTATAGGCGTTATAAAGAAAACATTACAAAGCAGTAATGCAAATGCAGCATAGAATGAATATTAAATGCATTGAATTTAGTAAAATAAAAACATTAACTAACTTGAGTTTTCTCCATCTGCTGTCACATAAACCCAAAGGAGGTAAAAATAAAACCCCTCAATATTCCCTTAAAGTCCCAAACCGATCAAAATCATGTTTTTTGAGTTTCTGACATGTATGTGTGGCATTTTTCTTATAAAAGAGAAGAAATGTAATATTAAATCCTTTCATTTTTGCATTTCTGAGTATTTCTCCTTTTAAATTGCTGTCAATCAAACTATCGCAGAGATGCTTGATTTGAATAAATGAGCTTTTTTGATGTCACAACGGCCCAGGAGGGCTTGCAAATTGCACAAGCTCCCCGATCTGCCCTGTCCAGCGTGCACAAGCTCAGGTGTGGCTGTACAAAAGATTGGCACATCGCTGCGTTCCCCGCATGCCTTTTAAATGCATCCAAGGCTGGATTTTCTTGTTGACTGCACGTAATTAAAATTAAACTTAAAGTTAAAGTCCCAACAGTTGTCACGCTCCTGGGTGTGTGAAAAGTGTTTTGATCCATCCCCTGGAGGAGCGGTCAGCTGCAGAAACAGCTGCGCTCAAGAACCATTTGGTTTTTTAACCTTAATCGTAACCCTTAATCCTAAACTCAACCCTTCCTTTGGGTCCGCATGTATCTGGAAAACTACATGTAAATAGTCCCTTTCTTTCTTGTGTTTCATTTTATTTGCTGTGTAAGGTAATTCAACAATCTGCTTGAGCTAGCATCAAATCAGTTCTGAGCCACAGCCAGTGCTGCTTGTTGCTGCAATGTAGCCTAAATTATAATGTAATTCAAAGCATATTCATGATCTTATCAAACTTCTTCTTGGTGTGGTTCACACATTCATTTTGTCATCCCACATATTGCTCATAACAACGTGTTAATTTGAAATCAAAAAGATGTCACTTTTTACCATTTCTTTATTGCTAAAGAAAAAGTTTTGCGCCCCCCCCCCCCCCCCCCCCCCCCCCCGTGTCAAGTTCTTCACTCATGCAAGACACAGCTTGAAGAAAGGGGGGGATCAAGGGCGGGGCTACTCAGCTCAGCACCAATGGCCACGCCCATTTAGAGGAGATTTTAGAAACAGGCTTTAGAAAAACACAAAATATGGCTTTTTAAGACATTTAGGTTGTATGATTTTGGTTAAAAACTACATAACCATAATCATGAATAATTCCTTTTTTTCATTGTCATAGAGGGACTTTAAGGTTATTTCAGATCTCGTTTCATCTTGTGTCGTTGTACCTGTCTGGCTTTAGCCAGCTGGTTCTGGTACTTCCTGAGCAAGTCTTCCTTCTTTTCCAGTCGTCCCTGCAGGTCTGTGATGGTCTGTTGGGCCACCATGAAGGCATGCTGGGTATCTGACTGACCCTCTTCCTTTCTGGTAAGGTCTGCCGGCAGGCGGCCTCTGTCAGCAGTGGCTAGGAGACCAAGACGCAGCTCATTGATGACTTTGTCCCTGGATAAGATGTTCTGCTCTGCAGTCCGCAGAGCTGCTTCCTTTTCCTTCAACTTCTAAACATCAAAAAGTAGTTGAGTTTAAAAACCTGAATTGCAGAAAAAAATGACATGTTTCAGAAAGAATAGTAAATACTGTGCCTCATTTAATCTTTTGCAAGTGGCTTGAGTGTCCGAGATGACTTGCTTATCATTTTTTTGTCAGGAAAGTCTAGCTAATTGTTCTAAGAAACATTTATCATTATCAGTCTAAACATATCCAATCCAGTTTCACACTGAGATTTTAGGGATATGAATGATCATAAAATACTTTTTTCTCTGGTTTATTTGATTCTTATTCAAGACACTTTAATAGGAATGACTGTGTATTGACAATACAGACTACAGTGTTCCCCTGTTTATTAGGGCTGGGTTGATAAAATCGAATAATAAATCTAAATCGATCCAAGCTTAATAAATCAAGAATCGATCCATAAAAGTGACCTAACACATAACAGCAGTAAAGCCAAAAGCCACACACGATGCTATTGTATAATGGAATTTCCCATTGGACGGCTAATGCTAACGCTCGTTCAACCTAAACATACATTGCTGACTAAACAAACAGCTTTATATGCTCACAGGCATGAATTTTCCAAACTCCTTTATGGAAACATATTCTTTAAAGTAACCACTTGTGGTGGAAAGCACAGTTTTTTGCTCAAGCTTCACCAAGAGGCCAAACTGAAATGCCCTCCAGGAGAGGCAGAACATTGATTTTTGAGATTCAAGGTCGTTTAGAACCTTTACAATGTTAATGATCTGCGCATTTTTGTTGGAGCTTCTCCTTTTGAGAACCCATGTAATACTGTATCCAAATGGATTGAAAGAATCAAAACAATCTGATCGATCCAGGTGAATCCAATCAATTTTGGAAATGATTGGTGATACGCAGCCCTACTGTTTATTGCAGGGGATACGTTCCATAAATGTCTCTCGATGGGTGAAATCTGCAAAGTTGGATTATAGGCGTTTTGAGGCTGTCAAACTCTTCACTACACACTTTATACACTTTTCTCAGACAGACGTGAACATTTTCACACTTTTCTCTCTTGTTCTAACTCTCAGAGTTCAAACCTTTTCAGAAAAAAGTCTAGTAATATAGAAGGTAAATGAAGATTTGATTGTGATGAAGATTTATTCAACTCTGGCGACCTGAACCCATTCTGTACAAGGGACAGCTGCGAAACCACACAAAATGAAGCGTGATACAGCCAGGGAGCACTTCTGTATTGCAGCACTATATTTATTTATTTTGTAACAATATTGCTCTCTGGCGTCCCTTGTGATTTTTAATCAAGTGAAATTAACGTGAACTCCAAAAAGGTGAAAAACCACTGATTTAAGCAGCTGTAAGCGATGCTTTACCTCAACACTGCCGACGATCTCACTCTGGTGCTTCTCGTAGTCCTCCAGTTGGCGCTCCAACTCCACTTCCCGTTGGTCTCTTGCAAGCTGTTGCTCTTCGTTAAGCTTAATGTCGAAAAGTAAATCACTGTTAAAAAGCCTGCTTCTAAAACTCTTAACAGAATTTAACTCCACATATGCGCAATAATTCTTCTTCTGAAAAGGTTGGGACGCTGCAATATTCCTATTTATTTTTATTTCATACTTAGTACTTTTTTAAATCTAATTTTGTTCTCTTCTTAAATTTTGTCTTGCTCTATATTCACCCTGACCTGAGAGATGCCAAAGAAAAATTCCAATGTACTGTGTGTGCAAACGGCAATTAACCTTGAACCTTGAACTAAAGAGGTTCTTGGTAATGAAATAAAGCCAAAGTATTCTATATCTTAACAAAGTAGGTTTTAGCCAGTTTAAAATGTCTGGAGATTTTTATTTTCTCACTGTTTGCAGCTGAACAATTTCCTCTTCCAGTGAGCGGATGGTTTGGTCCTGCTCTCCCACAAGGTTCTTCAGGTACCTGATCTCCTCTTTCTGGAATACCAGCTCCCTTCCTTTTCTCAGTTCCTGCAGTCGAGCCTCCTCCATCCTTTTGTGCCACTCAGTTACCTGTGTAAATAGCATACTTGTTTAAAGAGTGAGCATAAGATAGGTCAATAGGCTCATATGTTTTTTCTACAAACCTTCTGTGCTCCTTTTGCATCCTTCAGAGTTGACATGAGCCCTTGCAGGCCTTGAAGTCTCAGTTCCAGTTCCTCGGCTCTTCCCTGGACCCTCCGCTTCTCCTCCTCAGCTTTCTTCGTCTCCTCCTGGGCCTTCACTCTATCCTCGTGGAGTCGCAGCATGGCTACAGAAAACTTCTCCTGCTTAGGAAGTGGCAGCGCTCCAGCAAACTGCCTTCGTAGTGACTGGATGGTCTGCCTCAGATGCCTCGAGCGATTCTTGGCCTCTTGGCGGGCGAGAAAAAGGAAGCGCTCGGCGGCGTCCAGACAGTGCTCAGCTCTTAGGATGTGGGCCTCCAGCTGCTGGATGCGGGTTGTGGAGGAATCCAGTTTTTCCAGAGCTGCCGACTCAATGAGCTGCAGAGCAACAATGTGCTGGTGGAGCTTTGCGATCAGAGCCTTCTCATCTGACTGTGACTGAGAAGATATTGTAGTTTAATAACTGCAATTCAAACAGTATTCTTTTGTCTGCTCCTGATTCTCAACGATTTTAAATAAGGAAATACCAAGAAATGCAATTTTAAGCTTAATTTTCTTGATATATGTCCTCAATCAACAGAAAAAATGCCAAAACAACATGTTAAAAACACCATTTTCATCTGAGAGGGTCTTTAACAGATGTGGTTTCTATTGGTCATTTGGTGTAGTAGAGCCCCAAGCAAAAAAACAACTTCACGTACCTGATAATCTAGTATTTGTGTCTTCAAAGTTTCTACTTCTTTATCTTTAGACTTGTGTTTGGCCTGTAAAGCAGCAACCTGAGTCAAAGCAACTTCTGACACCTCCTGAAGCCTGTCAAAAAGAATAAGACATGTTGAGTGCAACTTAAGCAATAACAGAAAACAATAGGTGTCTCTGATCGAATGATTTACAGACACAGGGGATTGTGTTGATCCAAAAGCACAGAAAAGCTTATTTTACTTTGAGAACATGGATCTATAATCAGTACTTCTGCACTAAGATCAGATTTTTACTTTTTACAAACAGGGAAAGAAATATGCTGAGAGGCTTTTATGTTCACGATTCCAAAACAAAGGTTGATTATAGCCCAAGAAAAACTCTCCAGCTTCTCCCATCAAAACCACAGCCAGGAGAACTTATCTAAAAAACCAGACTCAACAAACAACTCTAACTTTTAAAATGTATCACCAGATTAATGACTGGAACGCTTGCGTAGTTTTCAACACAGCTTGCTTTTCGTGATAAGAGCATATTGATCGATTTAATACCGAGATACTCGGACATACTTTGAAACTTCAGTCCGGAGCTCCACCTCAGCCTTTTCCAGCTCTGCGATCCTGGCCCTGTCAGCATCGCTCACAGCTTTGCCGATGCTTTGCGGCAACTCATCTCTTAGCTCTCGCTCAGTCTTTTGGGCCTCAGCATTCATCTTGGTCAACTAAACAAAACAAAGCAAAGAAAGGATTTGATAAAAGCCATTGTAGAATCAAGCTTTATCTAAGAAAACATCAAGAGCAAACACAGAAACAACAGTCCAGTTTCTAAGCTTTGTTAAGCTGTGTACCAAAACGCCCTTGGATGTGCAGTCAAGCAGTCACTTCCGATGAAAAGTCTGTGTAAAGTCAAACTGTGTTTAAAACCCTCGTGTATATTGTGTAGGCATAGCTACACGTTTCTACGACTGTGTTTGGGCTCCATGTGCTAAACGTGTGGCCATTGAACACGCGTTGAACTTTGACAAATCAGGGACTCAGACTTGGTAGTGACGTATGGAAGATGTCTCCTTGAATTTGTGGAAGTGCCAACCGTTTGGAAATTGATCATGGAGAAAATGGTAAGTGGCGTATACTAGAGTAGCGCTTTACTACCTTCTTAGACAGCCCAAAGCACTGCACAGCCTCAGTTCCATTCACTCACACACACACACCGGCAGCGGCTTCACTACACTGGCACCAGCTATTAACCCCCAGAAGCAATGTGGGGTTCAGTGTCTTGCCCAAGGACACTTTGACAAATGGGTGGGCACGGCAGGAACTGAAACTGTAATCTTCCGGTCATAGCTTGGCAGCTCTGGCTCTGCACCGCGGCCTACAAATGAATGATTGCATTTATGCCGGGCTGGAATTACATGACACCAAGTCTTTCATGAATTGGAATAGAGCTGTGAATAAAAAAGCCTGGAGAAAGATATGTGAAATTTACACTGTTTGGATAATTCACATTGAGCTTCTTCCAACTGTACATGGCAGACATGTCCTGGTAAACAGAAAAAACAAGAAATAAAGGAAGAAGCCCCTCCCTGAGCACGTTTCAGAACTCTCATTTAGTGCATTCTTGAACATGCATCATGTGCCCTGTGTGTCTGTGGCATTAGTCACAAACCAACGTGTTGACATAGAAATCTGATCCCATAGGTTCTGGATGATGCATAACAACAATACTGAAATTATTTTACAAACAAAGATAGATATTTTAGGCTACAATGCAAGAATTTAGCTCCCTAAACATTTTTACGTCTCCTTTTTAAGTTTCCTACCTCTGCAAATTTGGACTCCAGCTCCAAGTTGCGCTCCTCCACGTGCTTCAGGGAGTTCCTCACATGCTCGTACATTTTGTGGGCATGCTCAGCTCTCTGCCTCTCATTCAGCTCCTTCATCTCTAAAGTGGTGATCCTTCTCGCAGCAGAGACCATTTCATTGTTGATTGTTGCCTTGCCTTCTTTATCTAGGCCTGTTTCTGCACCTGGAGACAGTGAAATTACAACAAAAACCATGTGCAGGCCAGAATCCATAAATCTCCATTTGTTCGATTTTGTGTTGTAAAATGTCAAAGCCATTAAACTTTCTTGGTAATTTAATCTGATTCAGATGTGACTGTTGTACCCTGCAGAAGTCATTGCTTTTCTTAAAGTATAATTTGATATAATCCTCTTCAAATATGATGACTTCTTACGGTTTGCCCTTAACTCAGAGACAGGACTGTCATATCAATACTCACCACAACACAAATCTCAAAATGGGTCACTAGAAAGCCAAATTGACTTGAGCTATCTGGATTATCATTTACTGTGACAGAGGAGTGGATGCATGCTGGATGATGGAGTAAATCAAACCTGACAAAAAAACGCAAACTGCAGGACTTTCCGGGAAGCCTGTGCTCCGAGTTACATCCCAGCAGATCCTTTGTTGATAAAAGTGAAGCCTTGAGAAGACCGAACTTCTGCCTGAGAGCTCCAGTCTCTTCACCAGTTTGTTTATGGCAGAGATTAAAATGAGAAAAACACATGAGGTTCACTCTTGTTTACCAACTGTGTTGACTTTCTCCCATGCTTGCTCCAGGGTATTGAGTTTCTCCTTTGTGATCTCCAGTTCTTTAATCATGGCACTGATTTGTTCTTGCAGGGAATCATTTTCACTCTGAACACACACAACAGACATAACCTTACTCGCTTGCATATAATGGGGGTTCAGAAAATAACAAACACTCCACAGACATATACAAGTAGAAGGGGAGGTCAAATACTTACCTGCAAATGCTGGAGGTTGGTAGATCTCTGTATGAGGCAGCTGTCCCTCTGCAGTACGTCTCTGTATTTGATGGTTAGCTCTGTATACTGTCTGTTCGCCCTCTCCAGTTCTGACAGGGGCACGCTATCGTCCAAGGCCTTCTGCAGAGCTGCTATCTGATATGCAGCCGTTTCCTTCAGATGAAAACGAGAGACACACAATCCCAAAGCACAGTGATCATTTACCATTTGTGGAGACTCCCACTCATCCAGGTCATTGTAAACACAGGCATCTCCGCGACAGAGGCTGGTCCACCTCAAGGCCAAAGCACCCAGACACAAACAGAGCAACATCGCATATGCAGTTCAGTACAGTAAGGAATGTTCGCACTCATTTTGTGGAGAAACCAAACAACCACTCTACCAACACTTGGCTCTACATCAGAAGCCCTGCTCATTGGGACAGGATTCAGGAGCCCATTTGCATTTAAAAAGACAAAGGTCACTCCTTTGAGGATGGTAAGTGATGTGCACATTTTGGACAAAGAGGATCATTGGTTTGAGACACAGCTCTCAATCAACAGAAAGGAAGGATTATGCAATCATCTTTTTTCTACTTACAATGCAGCTCTTTCAATAATCCCAAGTCGACTTCCCACTCATCTACACATGTAATCATAGGACTCAGAAAACAAAGAAGGGCTTCTGGGTGATTACAATGACTCTGAAGGTGAATCCTTGGGACTGCACCAGTCCACATCTAGTGGACTGGTGCAGTCCCAAGGATGCATGTCAGTCTGGTTTTAGGACAAATCACAGTACTGAGACGGCCCTTTTAAAAATTTTAAATGATCTCAGACATAATTATGACTCGCAGAAACTTTCTGTTCTGGTGCTGCTGGATCTGAGTGCCGCCTTTGATACAGTGGATCACCAGATTTTAATTGACAGACTTAGGAGTCGGGTCGGCCTCTCAGGAACTGCTCTTAACCGGTTTCGCTCCTATCTCACAGATAGACACTTTTTTGTAAGTATGGATACTCGTTCCTCAGGAGTCCATGAAATAGGTTGTGGGGTTCCCCAGGGTTCAATCTTGGGTCCAATACTTTTTAACTTGTATATGTTGCCTCTTGGGGATGTCATCAGGAGACACGGCGTTGACTTTCACAGCTATGCTGATGATACACAGCTTTACATCGCCGTGTCTCCTGATGACCTTGAACCTGTCAACACTCTTTTAAACTGCATTTTAGAAATAAAGCTGTGGATGGCAGAAAACTTCTTGCAGCTCAACCAGGACAAAACTGAAGTTTTAATCATTGGTCCTGAAGACAAGAGAGAGATGATTTTACCCGAACTTAGGACTTTTAAATCTTCTCAATGTGTGAGAAACCTGGGCGTTCTTTTTGACTCTGAGCTGAATTTTACTCCTCACATCAGAAACATTGTGAAAATAGGATTTTATCATCTCAAAAACATTGCCAGAGTCCGCCCGTTCCTCTCTCTTGCCAGCACAGAGATGCTAATGCATGCTTTTATTTTTAGTCGTTTAGATTATTGTAATGCCCTGCTCTCTGGTTTTATTGAAAAAGTCGATCTCAAATCTACAACTTCTACAGAACTCAGCGGCACGAGTTCTGACGAGAACCAATTCAATTCAATTGAGTTTTATTTGTATAGCCCAAAATCACAACAACAGTCGTCTCGATGGGCTTCGAAGTAAAACATGAAATCGAAAGGATCACGAATACAAAGAGTTCAATAGAAAAATACTAAAATGAACTAACAAACTGACTAAGCTATACTGGCATCCCTGCCCTTAGACCCCCCTTCGCGGTAAGGAAAAACTCCCAAAAAAAACGGATTCCGGAAAAAACGAAGAAACCTCAGGGGTGCCCACATGAAGGAGGGATCCTCCCCCAGGACGGACAGGCGATTTACCAGAACTCTTAGAGAAGAATTAACTTATCTAAATCTACAACTACATATATAAAAGTCCAGCAGACGAGCTTCATCCAGCCGTGGTTGTGGGGACAGTCAAAGGCGCGAGTCGAACCGGAGACAGGAACCACAGCCAGGTGTAGGAGCAGGAGCAGAGACGAGGTACTCGGTCAGGTACAGAGCAGAGACGAGCCAGAGATGAGCCAGAGGCAGGATCCACAGCCAGGTGTAGGAGCAGGAGCAAAGGCGAGGTAAACGGTCAGGAACTGGAGCACGGATGAGCCAACTGGAGTCTGGAAGCACTCCCACTCCCCAAGGAGGGGAGAGGGAAAGACGGACAATACATGAATCACTGTACCAAACAGAAGCATGGAGAACTAAATGATAAATTACGATCAAGAATAGAGGAGAGGAAGGATAGAAGTAAAAACAGGAAAGAGGACAGAACCCCAGTGCACCATAGTTACCCCAGCTTCAACTTCTAGCAGCCTTTTAAAAGAAATAGTTATTAAGTTTAATTTAAACAAATTAACATTAAGTTAAATAATCTCTGAATACTAATTAGTCTGACAATAAGCCTGTCCAAAGAGGAATGTTTTCAGTCTAACTTTGAATGTAGAAACTGAGTCGGCCTCTCTTCCATGAACTGGGAGTTTATTCCATAAGACAGGGGCTTGGTGACTAAACGCTCTACCTCCAACCGTACTTTTACTAATTCTAGGAACCACAAGCAGTCCTGCATTTAGTGAGTGAAGTGTTCTCATTGGTTGGTAAGGGACTATGAGGTCCTTAATATAGGACGGGGCCATTCCATGTAAGGCCTTATAGGTTAACAGGAGGATCTTGAACTTGATTCTGGAATCAACTGGGAGCCAATGGAGTGAAACCAACACAGGAGTGATGTGATCTCTTCTGCTAGTTCCAGCTAACAATCTTGCTGCTGCGTTCTGAACAAGCTGGACACTTCTTAAGGAACTCTTAGGACACGCTGCTAACAAGGAGTTACAGTAATCCAGCCTCGACGTAACAAATGCATGGATGAGTTTTTCAGCATCACTCTTAGAAAGTATATTTCTGATCTTAGCAATATTCCGCAGGTGAAAAAAGGCAGTTCTGCACGCCTGAGATATGTGAGCCTTTAATGATAAATCCTGGTCAAATAAAACCCCAAGGTTTCTAACTGTGGAATTGGGGGCTATACTTATGCCATCCAGGGAGACTATCTGAGCAGACAGAGCATCTCTGAGGTTTTTAGGACCAAGTATAATGACCTCAGTTTTTTCTGGGTTCAAGAGGAGGTAATTAATTGTCATCCAGGTCTTGATGTCACTGATGCAGGCATTCAGTTTCTCTATATGGTCATTCTGGTCAGGCTTCATGGATAAATACAACTGCGTATCGTCGGCATAACAATGAAAATTAATGCTGTGTTTCCTGATTATGTTTCCTAGGGGTAACATATAAAGCGTAAACAGGATCGGTCCCAAGACTGAGCCCTGTGGGACTCCATGGTTGACTCGAGTGCACTGAGAGGAATGGCCATTTACATTAACGAACTGATACCTATCAGACAGATAGGATTTAAACCACTGGAGAGCAGATCCTCTGATCCCTATGTCCTGCTCTAATCTATGGAGTAAAATACTGTGGTCGATAGTGTCAAAGGCTGCACTGAGATCTAACAGGACCAGAATAGAAAGTAGTCCCTTTTCTGAGGCCAATAACAAGTCATTAGAGACTCTAACTAGTGCAGTTTCCGTACTGTGGTGAGGTCTAAACCCCGACTGAAAGTCTTCAAAGTGGCTGTTGTCCTGTAGGTGGCAGTAAAGCTGCTTAACTACAACTCTTTCTAGGATTTTAGAAATAAAGGGCAGGTTTGATATCGGTCTATAGTTGGCCAAGATGCTAGGATCCAAACTGGGCTTTTTCAGAAGAGGTTTAACAACTGCATATTTAAAAGACTGTGGCACGTAACCCGTTTCCAGAGAGGCATTTATCATTGTTAATATGGGATCATTAATTAGGGGAAAAGTTTCTTTAAAAAGTCTAGTGGGAATTGGGTCTAACAGACACGTTGAGGATTTGGAGGACGTAATAATTGATGTTATTTCCGCTTGATCCACAGCAGTGAAGCAGTCTAATGTTACAGAGGTTTCTATGGATGCCTCCATTTCTACCGCTTCAGCCTGTTCTGGGCTGATAGTAGGAATAACTTGATTTAACTTATGTCTAATATTTGAGATTTTACCATCAAAAAATGTAAGAAAATCATCAGAGCTGAGAGAAACAGGAACATGTGGTTCTACTGAGCTCTGACTGCGAGTTAATTTAGCTATAGTGCTAAAAAGAAATCTTGGATTGTTTCCATTCTCTGATATTAAGGTTGAATAGTACTGGCTTCTAGCTCTACGCAGAGCTTTTTTATAATTTAATAGGCTATGTTTCCAGATATTCAGAGACTGCTCTGAACCGGAGCGGCGCCATTCTCTTTCCAACTTACGGGTTTCTTGTTTAAGAGAACGAGTTTCAGCGTTAAACCACGGTGCTACTCGGTTTTGTCTGACGAACTTAGGTTTTAGGGGGGCAACAACATCGAGTGTACTCCTGAGGGCTTGTAAGGCATCATTAACAAAGTGGTCATTTATACTAGGACTGATACTATACCAGAGGGCGGGAACACATTACACCGGTTTTAAAATCGCTGCATTGGCTCTCTGTGCGTTTCAGGATTGATTTTAAAGTTCTTTTAATGGTTTATAAATGTTTTTATGGTCTTGGGCCCTCTTATTTAAATGATATTATTTTAAAATACGAACCCTCGCGGACCCTGAGGTCCTCTGGCACTGGCCTCTTAGTTGTCCCTAAGGTGAGGACCAAGACACATGGTGAGGCTTCGTTCTGCCATTATGGTCCTCGCCTGTGAAACAGCCTGCCGGAGAACCTCAGGGCCACAGAGACTGTAGAGGTTTTTAAGAAGAGGCTCAAGAACCACCTTTTTAATTTAGCTTTTATATGACTTTGATCATTTCCTATGTCTTTTTTATTTTTTATCTATGTATTTATTAATTTATTTATTTATTTACATATTTATTTATTTATTTATTTATCTATTTATTTATTTATTTTCTTGTAAGGACTATTATTATCTTTGTTTCTAATATGCAATTATTTTTATTGTTATTTTACCAATGATACTTAGGTTATGTTTTAATCACTGACGTTTTTTATTTTTTAATTACTAACATTCTTATATCTTATTTTATTTTTTATCTTTTTCTATTTTTATTGTTGTTATTTTATGATCATTTTTATTTTTTATTCTGATGTTTTTTACTCCAGTGTTTCTTCTGGGGGATCCATCGTTCTTGGGCACCACCAGCTTGACCTGTAGGGCGTGCCGTTGCTGTGGTGCCCGTTCTGGTTGGGCGGGCTGGGGTCCCACTCTGTGGTCTAATAGCCATGGATGGGGCCCTGGGCTGCCCTGTGTTGGGCGGGCGCTGCGGTAATGGCCCCTGTGGTCCGACTGGGCCATGGAATGAATGGATCCCCATGATATCGTTTCCTCACAGCAGTACCAAGCCAGACCTTCTTCAACTGCAGTTATTTGTTTCTGTTCACTGTTCTACTGGGGTAACTGGGTGGGTGGGGATGGGGGCGGGGGGTGGTGAGGGAGGGGTACCTTCTTTGTGGGATTGTCCTTTGTTTTCTGTTTTGAACAACTTTCATTTTTTATGACTGTTTTATCTGTTTTTATGTTAAGCGCTTTGTGTTTTTAACCAAAATGAAAGGCGCTATATAAATAAATAAAGTCTGAGTTTGAGTTTAGATGAAGCTTCTTGGACAAGAAATGTAAAGTCTTCAAGAAAAAAGAGAAGTCCAGTTGGCTTTTTGAGAAGAAAACCCGCCTCAGGGTCAAATAACCAAACCAAAGGGCATTGGGAACTGATGACCTGAGCCTACCTGATGCAAACGCCACCACTTATATGGACCTTAAAGAAATTGCGAGAGGTCATAAGATCCTGTTACATGTTGCTGCATGATGAAGGAGTGAGTCATCCTGGAAGAGTCCAACCATCTGTTACCTGTGCTTGGTACTGTTGTTCGCCGCCTGTTTGCTTTGGCAGACAGCATTTGTCAAAACATTCAACTCTGAAGGCAGGAGGGGTTATGAAGGGTGAAATGTTGTGGCTCGTCTGAATCATGAGGGGAGAAACAAACAGCATAATGGGTATAATTGTGTATATAGAGCAAGAGCTTGTGTGTTTACAACAACACAAGGATATAACCCCTTCTAGTGTAACTTTACAAAAGAACACAAGATCTCCAACTATACTTTTTTTTTTTCAACATAAAAGTACAACTTAATCTAAAAAATAGACAGAGATGTAAAATATAAATTCTAATATAACTTGAGCCCCTTTAAAAATAAACCATGTTTCCAAGTTTTGCTGCTTACAGTGCTGCAGCTCGGTCATTTCGTTATATTATTTGAGAAAGAGAAAGAATAACTGGCATAACATAATTACAAAAGCAGCTCAAAAGAGCAGATCTTGCGCTGCTTTCTTTAGCGTGTCTGCAACGCATGTCCACTTGCTAAAGGAAGTGATAAATTTGATTGTCAGATTTCACTAAGATGGAATAGGATCCAAACGCATGAGTGACCAACGGGAACGCAGCAGAAGCGCAGCTGCATCATCAATCTGGGAATAAAAAACGAGCCCCAGTAAGTCACAGCAGCAGCGGCTGTCCTCTTAAATTAACACCAGGCAAAGTTCACCACGTTCACAACTAGATCTGAAAAACAGACGTGCTGTACAACAGACCAAGCCGGGGAAATGACTGCAGCGGTGTGATGGCAGAATACCCTGCCACACCCACAAACAACATGGCGGTAACCTCCCTTCAGCATTGCACACTTTCTTTTTAATTTCATTATTACAGAATCTTTATTCTTAAATAAATGCACACATTTCTTTGAGTTAAAATATACATTTATTTATTTTCAATCATTTCTAGCACATGTACACTTGTTTAGTTTACTTATTTTGGTTTGTTTAATTGATGTCACCTGTTCTGAGTTGCCAGTGCTGAGGGGGCTACTGGTCGCTACGGGTGTGGCTGAGGTTCTGCTCCTGGAGCTGTGCTGTGAGGACTGGCAAAGGAGGAGCTCAAGTCTTCACAGCCTTTAAATACTCCAGCCAGGCAATTGGGCAGGCGCCATCTACAGAAGCCTCCAGGGGAGAAACTAATGGACTTATTTAATGTTTATTTGCTTTGCTTCTGTTGGTCATTATTCATTTTGTTCAGCTTTTGATGTTTTTCTCTTTCACTAGGAGACTAAGTGTTGTGTTTAGTCTTGTCTTTATATTCTTTGTTAAATGTCTTTTGTAGTCATGTTAGTTCCCCCCCCCCATGTTTCTCAAGTGGTCTGATCAGCCACTATATATGTTCCCCTGTTGTGTCTTTGGTTAGGTCAGTTTGTTTCTGTTACGTGGTCTGTTCAGTTGGTTAAGTTAAAGTTATTGCCTGAGTTAATTATGTTTCTGTTGACCTCTTTTAAGGGCCCAGTTTGTTCATCTTTTTACATTTTTTGAGAAAAATTAAAACTTTCATTTTTGATAAACTTCTGTTGTCCTCATTGGCCGCTCGATCCCTCACAAGCGGCAACAGCTCATGGACAGTAAACAGCACCGGAGTAATCCAATAAAAAAAAACATGCCTGTTGTTCACAATAAAGCTCAGAGACTACATTTTGTTAGAGAACGTGAAAAGAAAACTGATCAATATTGGGAGCACATGCTGGGATTAGATCACCGTTCAGCCTCAGATGGGGGGCAGCACATGTAAGGCTTTTTTTAAAGACCACCACAGTGTAGCAGCAAGCTCAGAGTCGGATAATGGGTGGACGAACAGGAAAGGCACTGGTGGGGGGGGGTTGTTTGAGATGGCACCGTAGATACCTGTGAATCTCTCTGTGCCGCAACCTGACAGGAGCCCGTACCGTCTCCAGACGTTTAGAAGAAAAAGAGAATTCCAAGCCTGCTGCCAAAATAGTTTCTGATGAAAAAAAAAACCTCTCTTCGCTTCAATCCAAGAAATACTACTTACATCTTGGATCTAAATGGTGGGGAAAGTCAAACAACACCCCGCTATTACTGATCAGCTTCACACAGAGGGGAAGAGATGAAAGCAGATGATCAAAGAGCTCACCGATGACAGGTTTAGTTTACTTTGGTATGGTTTCACAATATATAAAGGTTTAAATTACCCACGAACAAGATATCAAAGTTAAAAAGATACAGAACTGTGGATAGCAACGGAATAATTCCAACCTTTTTAGGAAACCCCACTCTGTTTGGACGAGGGATAATCTAATGATGGCTACCTTGTATCGCTGCAGGTGGCCGATCCTCTGAATGACGGACACCCGCATGTGGCTGCTCTCCTCCTTCAGTTTGCTGTTCTCCTTGCGGAGGTGCTGTTGTTGTTCCAGCAGGGTGGTGTAGCGGCGAGTCAGCTTCATCTCATTCACCGTCAGCACTGTCACCTTACGAAAAGCTTCGCTCAGCTGCCTCCGGATGTCCTCTGGTTCTTTCTCAAGAGTGTTTAGCAGATCCTGATGAGTGGAATGAGCGAGTGCTGACAAAATAGCTTTCTCTGGGATACAGAAACCATCTGGGTGTGTGTGCGTCTCTGCTCATTTCTGTGTATCTCAGCTGATCTCCCTGTTAACCAAACTCTTGGATTTTAGATGTTTGTAAAGAGTTGTACTCACTTTAAATTGCTGGATTTTAATGCTGTCCACCTGCTTTTGTTCCTCCAGCTTGGTCTTCATTTCTGTGAGTGTTTCTTTCTCTTTTTGCCACTCTGCCTTCTCACTATAAATTCAAAACACAGTGTGTTTCTTTCACGGCTGAATTTGAAAACCCATTCTAGTTAACCGACCTTAGATGCTCCTTATAGAGAAGTCCCTGCTGATGGCTCACTACAGCAAACTTTTCTTTGTACTCCTCCAACGTTACAGTGAGTTTCTTGTTTAATTCCTCCTTGTTCCCGAGCTCCTAAACATTCCAGTGACAACATCAAGTCATTCCATGCTAGGGATACAACAATCGACTTGCCCCGTAATCAGGTACAAATCTAGACTTTTTTGGTCACGCTTTTAGTTTGGTTCGATATTTTTGTGCATGACAAAACAACAAGAAATAGGAAAAATTCTTTTTGAATTTGCTAATAAGTAGGGGTGTGTATTGGCAAGACTCTAGATATACGATATGTATCGCAATACATCAAAATATTACCCCTGAAAAAATTTTTAATATTTTTTTAAAGAGTTTGACCTAGAAAAAAACTTGACCTGAATATTAATACACCTTTCATTGTAATAAAATGGTAAAATTCCTTTTATTTAATGATCCCAACCTTAAGCACTGCAAATGTATCTTACACACAAATTGCTTTGACCCAAACAAATTCATAGTGCTTATCTTTTGGTATGGTTTATCTTTCTTAAAGGGAACAGTCAACATTGTTTGATTTACACAACAAAATAATTTTCACTATAAATATAACAAACAACTGCAAGGCTGACTGAATATTTAACACAAGCTGGTTCTCGCGAGATCTTGTGGTTGTTTGGTGTGGAGCTGCTCAGAGAGGCTCAGTGTGCGGTGCTGCCAACTATCGGTCAGAGGTTTAAGTGAAAAACACTGAAGGACGCTCATAAACAATTAAAGAGATATCGCCCTGAAAGAATTCTAGATTGATACATGTATCGCCAAATGAAATATCGCGATATATTGCGATCCAGTAAGCAAACCTTTCAGTTTGCTCATACTAATCCAAGTGTAATGTAATAAAACAATAAATAATAAATCCTTCTTAAGTTTACCACAACCTGTTTTTGACCCTTTTAATATTAGTAAGCAGTAGGAGTACAACGATTCACTTTCCCCATGATTCTGTTCAACGATGTAGCGTGTTTGGGTTTTAAACCGACAGTGTGGCATCCTAGTGTGTGCCTCTGTAAGTCTGAAGCTTCCTGGGAGAGCGGCGCTGACCTGAAGCAATCGAACGGCGTATACATTTAGGGAGCTGATGACCTCAGTGCTGCTGGGACTCAGGCCCTCAGGAAGGGTCAGAGGTCGAGGGACAACTCCACTGCTGCCGGACTTCCTGTGCTGCTCCAGTTCACGTTTCAGCTGGCTCACCTGACACAAATACACAGATGATGACAACACCAAACAAGCTCTTTCAACCAGCTTTAATGCCAACACCCTAAGTTTCACTGAAAGGGTGACTTTTTTAAAAAAAAATAATCAGAATTCCAATGAGCCAAACAACAGGGGCCTCAAAAGTAGCCGGCACCCGACGAAAATTCATGTTAACTTTGAGAAATATTGCATTCTCGTTTACGTCATGGATTTTGGTGGTCACTGAAAAGGTCTTCCTACACCGCTCTGTGATTGGTTGATCCTTAAGCAAGGCTGCAAGCGTCCGTGACATGAGCCATCAGCCTCACAGAGAAAGATCATCTTCATGTTGCCAGAAATACGGCTAAAAAGGCCTGAAAAACGGCCTCGGCTGGCAGGTTCTGACAGCAAGGTACTTTCTAAACACCTTAAGTCCAAAGAGCTTTCTTCCCTCTAGCGGTTTTTGATGTGGTGACATTAAAAATCTTTTTTCATCTGCTCGTGATTCACAGTGATTCGAATAAAGAAATACTCAGAAATGCAATTGAAGCCAATTTTCTTGACATGTGTCCTCCATCATCAGAATAATAAACAAAAACATGACTTCCGGTTATGGCGGCCATGTGAAAAGTCGTGTTTTCTGCCGCTCTGCAGCTCGTGCTATACCAAGAACTTTACTTGCTGCTATCCAAAACTAAATTACAAGAGGAATGAAGGAATAATGCCTAAAAAACCTAAAACTGGAAAAGAAACAACTGAAAATTCTAAGCAACCCAAGTTAACGGAGTTTCGTCTTCGAGGGGAAGCGCAGAAGGCTAACGCTGCCACTGTCCAAATGGCGGAGACGCGCGAGGAGGAAAGCAGCAAGGTGGATAAAATACTGTCTGTTGTGACCTCCATGAAGACAGACTTTTCTACAAGATTTGACAAACTTTTATTGGCAGTCGAAGACAAAACAGGAACTGAATGATTGCGCTGAACGAGTGACACAAACGGAGGTGCGCATTTCCAACACGGAGTACGACATCAGCGTTTTGCAGGCCAAGGTGAGCGCACTGGAAGCCAAAGGAAAGGTTCTGGAGGACAAAGTCTTAGATTTGGAATCAAGATCAAGGCGGAACAATTTAAGACTTGTCAATTTGCCAGAAGGAGCTGAAGGACAGGACCCGTGCCTGTTCTTGGAAAAGTGGCTTCCAGAGGCGCTCGGCACCGAAATGCTTCAGACTCCGCTGACCATAGAAAGAGCGCACCGAATCGGACCGCGGAGAGACGGCAACGCTCCACCTCGCACTCTCATCATGAGATTCCTTAACTATAAGGATAAGCTGGCTGTTGTCTCTGCGGCGCGGGCCAAAAAGGATCTTCGCTACAAGGAGCAGCGGATCCGATTCTACCCGGAACTCGCTGCGGGAGTGCACCAGCTTCAGAAAAAGTTCGACTCGGTTCGAGAGGATCTGCGCAGATTGGGGATAAAGCACGGAGTGATCCACCCAGCAAAGTTACTGGTGACCTACGAGGGGAAGACGCACGCCTTTAAAACACAGACAGAGGCTCGAGAGTTTCTCAAGAAGATCCAGAACTCCGAGTGAAAGTGATTCTGATCTGACATACTATTCTCTCAACAGTTGTGAGAAACAGGTAACGGGACGGGAAAATTGGCATTCCAATATGGAAACATCTGAGTGACTTTTTTTCTTCTTCCTTTAATTTTTCTTTTTCTTAATTAATAATATTTTTTGAAACAATTTCTACAACTGTATACATTAAGTGAAAATTAGCAGCGTAGAAAAATTATTTTTGGTCAAGGCACGACCAGCAGTGGCGTTAATGTTCGATTTGAGTGACATGGGCAGACTGCTCCTCCCAGAGAGAGGATCAGGTACGTGCCATGGCGGGAGACACAATGTGGGGGGAGGGAAACCCATTCAGTTGGGTAAATGGGGTAACGGGTGTTCAAGTTTGGTGTTTTGGATATGTTCTCTTATATCCAGGTTAGTTAGGCTTCTCTTTAAAAAATGTTCATTGTATTATGTGAAAGTTTCACAGCAGCTGAAAAGAAATACAGATCTCTTTTTTTTTTTCAAGAGACAATTTACTCTAAATGCAAATAAATACTTTGATCTGTCCAAATTAATGCAAGGAGTAGATCTAAACTTTGTAACATGGAATTGCAGGGGATTGCAATGTTTCAAAAAGGTCAAAAAAGTAATAAACAAAATAAAAGATATGGGGTCCAAAATAGTCTTTCTTCAGGAGACCCATCTTCTAGAGGAAGACGAAAAAATTATTAGAAGAAGGTGGCGAGGGAGCGTATTTGCTTCAGCATTTTCTTCCAGAGCAAAAGGAGTGATGACTCTTATTCATGAATCTGTACCATTCCATGTCAGAAATGTGATTAAAGACAAGAGGGGTAGATATTTAATAATACAAGGATCATTATTGTTGGAAACATTAAATTTGGTTAATATTTACGGTCCTAATTCTGATGATTTTAAGTTTTACGAAGACCTGTTCCTTACACTTTCAGCGCTGCCCGGGCAATTTATAATAGCTGGGGACTTTAACTGTACCTTAAATCCAAGCCAGGATAGATCCACAGGAACCGACCAAACTCATAACAACTGTAGACTGAGTATTCTGAGATCAATGAAAGAACTAAAACTGCTAGATATTTGGAGGGAATTAAATCAGCAAACCAAGGCCTATTCATGCTATTCTGCAACATTTCAAACCTACTCACGTATAGATTATTTCCTAATTTCTTCTGAATTGATGTCCAAAATCCAAAAATGTACATATGACAATATTGTAATTTCGGACCATGCTCCATGTTGCCTAGTATACAGGGATGAAAAAATATCCAGCGACCCTCCTAGATGGCGATTCCAACACAAATGGCTGCAGGACGGAGAGTTTGTTAAATACATAGGAAAACAAATAGATGACTTTTTCTACTTCAACACAGATCAAACTTCAGCCTGCATTAGATGGGATGCCTTTAAGGCATTTCTTAGAGGAAAAATAATTAGTTACACAAGCTATAAAAATAAGAAAGACAAACAAAATTTTGCACAACTAGAGAACAAAATAAAACACACACAACAAAAAATTTATGAAAATGGGGATCTGGAAGCAAAAAAAGAGTTATTACTCCTAAGAGCAGAATATGACAAACAGTCCAGTAACAGGGCTGCATCAAGCCTTTTAAGGTTAAAACAAACATTTTATGAACAAGGTGACAAGGCTGGAAAATTATTGGCATGGCAAATAAAACAACTGGAAACTAAAACCTCTATCACATGTATCACAAAAAATGAACAAAACTTAGTCAATCCAAAAGATATCAACGACGCCTTTAGAGAGTATTACCAGAAACTGTATGACGCTCAAGGGAACTGCAATCCTACTGACATTAATAGTTTCCTAAATAGGCTGAATATTCCAGTTATCTCAAATGAGAATAAGATCCATTTGAATTTAAAGTTTAATAACATAGAAGTCGCACAAACTATTGAAAACATGAAATCAGGAAAAAGTCCAGGTCCAGATGGTATTCCGATTGAAATATATAAAAAATTTAAGGATAAATTGCTAACACCCCTACTGGAAATGTTTACTGAGGCATTTGAAAAAGAATGTCTTCCACTCTCCATGAATCAAGCCCTTATCACATTACTGCCAAAACCAGGTAAACCACCTAACAAATGCGAGAATATGAGGCCTATTAGTTTACTGAATTCTGATCTTAAAATTATTTGCAAATTGTTAGCAAGGCGTCTCCAAAACGTTCTGCCACATATAATAAATAGAGATCAGAATGGCTTTGTTGCTAGAAGACTAGGATCTCATAATGTGAGAAGAGTTTTAAATATCATTCTTCATAAAAAAGAAAACAGAGATACTGCTCTCCTGTCATTAGATGCAGAAAAAGCATTTGATAGGGTTGAGTGGCCCTATCTTTTCAGTATCTTGGAAAGATTTGGATGCGGATCCAACTTTATAAAATGGATCAAGATTTTGTATAAAGACCCGACAGCGGAAGTTTTAACAAATAGAAATTTCTCTAAGCCAATTAAAATTAAGAGAGGATGTCGGCAAGGATGTCCTCTCTCTCCTTTGCTTTTACTTTAGCAATAGAACCATTTGCAGCAGCGATTCGTGCACATACACAGATAACTGGAATCACAATAGGACCCACTGAACACAAAATGTCTTTGTTTGCAGACGATGTCATTTTATATTTGAGTAACCTTACTTCATCAATCCCAGCAGTGCTGGAAGTGATTCAAATATTTGGAAGTATTTCAGGATATAAAGTGAATAATGCAAAATCCTCAATTTTAATGCTAAATTCTATGGAAAGGCAAAACCCCACTTCCAAAACATCTCACTTTAAAGTAGTTGAACATTTTGAATACTTAGGAGTGGTAATTGTACCAAAGCTGGATCAAGTTGTCCAACGTAACTATGATTACTTAAAAGAAAAAATCAAAGATTCAATAGACAGATGGATGAAGCTGCCCATAACTATAATGGGAAGAATAAATATCCTAAAAATGAACGTATTGCCAAAACTGCTATACTTGTTCCAAAATATCCCTCTGGCACCCCCTCTAGAATTATTTGCTTGGTTAAAGAAAATCACAGTAGCCTTTATATGGAACAACAGAAAACCTAAACTCCGTCTTACTTTACTATACTTACCATTTGATGGAGGGGGGCTAAAATGCCCTAATTTTAAGCATTACTTCTGGGCTACACATCTGCGCTCCATTATGTTTTACTTCTCTAATGAGAATAATCCACATTGGGTGGAAATGGAGTCCCACAATTTAAAAATACCTTTACCGTCGTTCTTATACTCCGATAAAATAAGAAAGTTACAAAGACAAATCAAAAATCCTTTCTTGAAACACATGATAAAGGTCTGGTTTGAGGTCAAAAACTATTTAAAAGAAGTAAATTCTTTATCACAATTCAGCCCAATCTGGGGTCACCAGTGTTTTGTACCAGGAAGAATGGATACAACGTTTAAAACGTGGGCATCCAAAGGACTTAGAACAATTAGAGATTTGTACCCCTCACAGTCTGATACCTTTATGTCCTTTGAGGAGCTAAAATCTATGTACGACCTGGATAAAAAACACTACTTTAAATATCTTCAGTTAAGAAGCTTTGTGAATGCAAACCAAAAGAGTCTTAACAAAATTCCTCTTTCACAGCTGGAAACCCAGATGATGAAAAACAAATTAAGAAAAGGCATAATTTCGGACCTCTATAACTTATTGACATCTAATACATCAGAGAAATCAAATGGTAAATTAAAATCATGGAATGATGACTTATCACTCAATATTAATGAAAATGATTGGACAAGGGGATGTTGTAAGATTCATTCCATGTCTATTAACAGTCGACTGAGAATACTACAATTTAAATGGTTAATGCGTTTATATACGACACCAGTGCAACTAAATAAATATAATAAGAACATACCAGATGTTTGTGCAAAATGTGGCTTTAAAGGCACATTGAAGCATTGCATGTGGGAATGTCACCAAATACAAATCTTTTTGGAAGAAGTTAAAATTACAATAGAAAAAATAATCTCAAAACAACTTACATTGAGCCCTACCCTATTTCTTTTGACTATATATCCAGTGAAACATAATTTTAGTAATACAGAGAGTACATTTATTGATATCAGTTTCTTAACGGCTAAAAGGTGTATTGCACAGGCTTGGAAAAACATGAGCAGACCTAGCATAAATCAGTGGCTAAAACAAATGTTGTATTGCCTTCCTTTGGAAAGAATAATGTATATCCATAAAAGCAAACAACACCTATTTGAGGAAATTTGGGGACCCTTTATTAATTATATTCAAAAATTAGAACTAATAGATGATTCAACAGATTTTTGATCTCAACCGCACGGAATTTTGCAACCTCAGTTTAAAAGCTTTTGAAAAGGAGAGCTGTGATGGTATAATGTAAGAGAAGCAATGTTCGTTGTTAAGTTTTGTTTTATGTAATTATAATTTTTATTTGTTTGAGTGCAGATATTTGTTTTGAGTGAAATGTCATACAATACAGTTTAGTTTTTTTTTTTTTTTTTTTTTTTATTTTATTTCCTTTTTGCTTTTTGTCTTTTTATAAGGAAAACGTAACTTGTATTATTGAAGTTGCTGTGTTGTCATGACTAATTCTTTAAATAAAAAGTTGTGAGAAAAAAAATAAACAAAAACATGGTAAAAACACAGTTTTCTTTGGAGTGGGTCTTGGAGTGCAGGACAAAGTTTTCCCCTCTCAGTCCAACAAACATGTTGCTGGCGGTGTTTAAAGACACATGTTTCTCATTAGTCATTTAACATTATTTGCAACACACACGTGTATCCGCTGTGTCAACATGTGTCCAAAATAAGTACAGTACAGAACTAACAGTTTGTGAAAACCTCCAACCCTGAGGATTATTGCGTCCATCTTCTCACTAGTCTTCATCCAGTAAACACTGTCAGCTCAGCAATTTTCCGGAAAACGATTTCCACATGTAAAATTACTCTGATGTGTTTCACAAAAGACATAATTGCTAAAGAGTTAAAAATCAAATTAACTTAACAACTGCTTTGATTGCCATCCACAGCAGTTTACTTTTGTACAAACCGAAAAGGAAGCACTTTAAGGTTAGAAAGTCAGTGAATAGAATTCACCTCAAACACACAGGCAACACGTGAAAATACCTTTTCTTCGGCTCTCATGAGCCGACTGTAGCTGTTGGTTGCCTCTTCCCGAGCCGCCTTCAGTTCCTGTCTCAGTTCTTCATTTCTTCCAATCAGTTCATGTATTTGGGACTTGAGGTCTGAATCCGACCGCCCTGTTTCACCGCTGACATCTACAGTCTGATAAAAACAGGGTAGAATTCAATGTAATGACGATGCAAAAACAGGCAAAGTTAGTGTGTAAAATAAGGTAGACCCATTGAGTGTATAGGACAGTGTTTTTTGTATTGTGCCACGGCACACTTTAACCTTGACAAAAATCCCGCGGCACACCAGCATTCAAAATAAAAAAAGCAGAAATTCATGGTCTGTATTGATCGACAGCCCCCCCCGCGCGCGAAATCTCACATGGATTTTTGTGATAATTGTGGCAGAAAAGCAGGAAGTTGCAGCTGTTTTTCCTAAGAGATGAAATAAAAGTTAAATTACAAAAATTTAGAAACTTTTTCTTTTTTGCGGTTTCAAGACGTTTCACAAGGACGACTCATTGTGCGCTGTCCCTTTAAGCCAATGCATCATGGGAGATGTAGTGTGAAAACTGCCGAAAAAGGGCAGAAAGACTAGCGTCTCTGAGCTTCATTGTTTTGTTCTCTTGTTCCACGGTCTGATACCGGATTCTGTGGAAAGCTACACCGCTAAAGAAGAGCTTTAGCTGGTATTTTTGTTAGAACTGAGCGACTTTATCAGCAGAATTAAGAAGGAAGTGAAGACTTTGAGCACTTCTGATTGGTCAGACTGATGACATGTGATTAAGCCTTCAAGAATGATTGGTGGAGTCAGTAAAGGGCGGGACTTTTCCTTACACAGTTATAGCTGCAGCTAAATCGCGTCATTCTTATCAAAATGTCTTTAATATAATTAAATAAACACAAAGAAAAAAGTATTTTATGATCTTTTATATTCCTAACTACTCAGTGTTTTATCAGGACCTGTTTGGATGAACAGAGAGCTGAAATCCTGGAGATGGAAAATGTTTTTAGATCAGTGAATGAGGGCAATTTCCCACGGCGCACTTGACCATCTCCCGCGGCACACTGGTTGAAAAACACTGGTCTAGGAGAACTGGACAGTGAGTGTGATGTCACCCATAAAAAAAAGGTTTAATTCCAGCTTCAACCAAATGAAATCCATTCAGCCGCCATTTTTTCATGATATGGATGTTGCCATGTTGGAACCAGAAATAGTCAGTAAGCAGTGACTGGTTCGAGTCGATCTGAATGAAATTGCATTTCTGAGTATTTCTTCATTCAAATTATTTCTTCCTTCTCCTGCTTGTCGGAAGTCCTCACCCCTACCACCTGAAAGTGTGCTACATGAAATAAGAGCAAAAGAAAAGAAACAAAGTCCCACTTTCTGTCACACACCTAGGTGACACCTAAGTGTGTGACAGAAAGAAGTTCTCCACATTTGACCCATCCCCTGGGGGAGCGGTGAGTTGCAGACGAGCCGCGCTCGGGAGGCAGCAGCATTAAGGGTCTTGCCCAAGGGCCCTCACTGGGTGATGTTGATTGCTTGCCACTGATATGGTAATTGTCCCATTACCATTTACCAAAAACGGGTATTTTAAAAAATATAATGACTGAGTATTAGCTGTTTATTTCTCTATAGAAGTCTATAGGATGTTGGCGTCTTGGAACCAGCAGATGCTTTCTGTTTCTTTTTGGAACCTGAGGATGGGGATTCAATTTTTTTTTTCAATTCAATTTTATTTGTATAGCCCAAAATCACAACAACAGTCGTCTCGATGGGCTTCGAAGTAAAACATGAACTCAAAAGGATCACGAATACAAAGAGTTCAATAGGAAAATACTAAAATGAACTAACAAACTGACTAAGCTATACTGGCAAAAAACAGATTCCGGAAAATACGAAGAAACCTCAGGGGTGCCCACATGAAAGAGGGATCCTCCCCCAGGACGGACAGGCGATTTACCAGAACTCTTAGAGAAGAATTAACTTATCTAAATCTACAACTACATATATAAAGTCCAGCAGACTTTAGGGGTGGAGGGGTGGGAATTCGGAAAGAGCCAGTGTCCCTATTCTGAATTAAATATTTTTGTGCGCTTTCTTCTGTTTAAAAAGCTTTTCTTTATGTAACTCGATTGACTTTTTAATTTTAAAAATTCATTTAAGGAGAAAACTCAGATGTTCAAAAACCCAAACACTAAAATGTCTGTTCACATTCACATAGTACTAGTAATTACTATGGAATGCTGTCAATGCTGGCATAAATGAGAAAACAGAATTTTCTTCTTCCAAACAGAAAAATAGATGAAATTCACAAGTATGAAAAACATAAAAAATAAATAATACGAAGTAATTGTTAAAAAAAATGCATCTCACCCCTCAGCCTCAGTAAATAGTGAAGGGAAGTGGTTCTACTCCGAGCTGGTGGTGTGACCTTTCAGTGGTCTGAAACGGGAATTGCTCACTGACTGACAAGTCTTCCAGCTCACATCAACACCAACAAAGGCTACGTTCACACTGCAGGGCTTAATGCTCAATTCGGATTTTTTGAAAAAATCCGAATTGTTTGCTAGACCGTTCACATTTCCAAGTAAATCCGAACTTTTGTGATCTCCAGTGTGACCGTGACAAGACCCAAACGAGACCCGCATGCGCAGAAGCCAGAAGAATACTCAACGGTGAACGACGTCACTTGTTGTTTGCGGAGCCAACGTTAACAATGGATGTCAACAACAGTGTTGTCAAAAGCGGAGCTCTTTTTGTAATATTAAATTTATTTTCACGAAGGAGCAGCACAATTACAATCTTCTCATTTTAAGAAGGCATTGGAGTCGGGATCGTCTGTACCCACTGTAGTGGAAGAGGAATGTGTATGTGTTGGGGCCGGGCGCCCGCGTGTGTGCAAGCGCGTGCCGCGATAGAGAATAGGGGGGGGCAGTGTGGGCGCATTCATGTTGTGTGTTACGGAGGACGGTAATAAAAGAAGGTTTCCCCCAGAATAAATGCTATGGACTCTTTATTAACCCGTTCTAGAGAATCTAAGGATCAGAACAGGGAGGAGGAGGAGGATCGCCTGGGTCCCCCGCGCTTCTGAGCACGGTTGGAAAGGGGAGAAAGAAAAAAAAGTTATCGCGGTAAAGGTTCAACACCACGCTCTGCCATTTAGCTGGAATTTTTTTCAAAAACCGCCCAGTTGCGATCAGAGCCCTGGAGTTTGGCTTGAAAAGAGCGATCAGCCCAAATATTAATCCAATCAGTGACCTCCCTTCCCTTCCACTGACTGATCTCAGCAGCATCGTCCACCATGGTTGATGTTTACGTTCTCGTTCCCGCCTACTTCAACGCAAAATGATGACGTTTGTTGCGTGTCGATGACGTACAGTTCGGAATCAAGTCGGCTGGCCGGTCAGACGGCGGTCGCAATTGAAAAGAACGGCTACAATTCGGAATCAGGACGGCAAACCCACGGGGCCTGGGTCGCAATTGAAAAGATCGGATCTGTGTCATTCAGACTGTCATGAAAAGATCGGAATTGGGCCGCTTAGGGGCAAAAAATTCGGAATTGGGTCGTTTCAGCCTGCAGTGTGAACGTAGCCATTGTGTGAAGCTTGTGTTTCAGTGTTTTCACTCAGTAATGAGATTAAACACCAAAACAGAGGATGTTCTTTTCATGAAATGCTTCCTGTAAACTATCACAGGACGGAGGATCTCAGAATTGTTCTTATTAATTCTTTGGATGAAAGACAGATGTTGAAAATGAATATATTTAGTTTAAGCCAAATTGAAATAGTCCTAGTACAGTACCGCTTATTCACGTTTCACTATTTGTGGTTTCACGTATTCCCAGATGTTTTTTTCGGTCACGTGACTCCTAAAATTCATCAGAAAAGCTTAGTCAACTGCTTGTGTGAAACTTTTCCATCTGAGGAAGGTGCTGCAAAATTTCTGAGGAAGGGTGGTGGAGATGAAGAGCACGCTGGCCCGTTGGCCTCCAACAGCTGGTTCTACCGCTTCTTAAATCACTATAGCTGAAGTTTGTGCCTCTGCACAGAGAAATGGCATCAACTGACTCAGAAGCGGACGGAAAATATCCTGAAACGCTGAGGAATATAATCATGGAGAATAATTATCATCCGGATGAAGGAAGGGGATGAAACTGGCCTCTTCTGGAAGACATGCTGCTGCCAGACTGTGGCGTCGTGCCTGACACTAAAATCCCACTGCAGGACCTCTCGCCCTTAACTGCTCCTGGTTTTAGGGCCCAGAGTGACACTCCTAATGTACGTTTTAAAGTACCCAACGTCTATTGCTCTGAATTTAAAAAAATAAAATAAAATCTTTATGTTGAGCAGTGTTTTTTAATAAATGTTTTACAAAGCATCAGAAATGTTTCAGAAGGGTTTGTAATGAGTACAAATCAGACACTGACAATCTTCGGCGTAGGGGTGGGGGGGCTCTCCTGTTTGCAGATTAATGTTATTCATGAGTGTATATAGTCCCTAACCCCTGCAAATATGGGGGGGGGGGGGGGGGGTACTGTAATGTTATTATTCATGGCTGGCTCTAGTTTAATTATTGCATTCTTCAGCATTTTTTTACTTAGCAGATTGAACAGAGTGCAATTTTCGTCTACTAAATGTAAAGGCCCACTCCGATGAAAAGGGTGTTTTTGGTGTTTACGTTTTTTTTTTTTTACTTTTGTTTTATCCCACAATGGGGAAACTGTTCTCCACATTTGACCCATCCCCTGGGCGACAGCTGGCTAGGGAGGGCTGGGATCGATGGGGTTGTTAAGATGACCTGCTTTACCGCCTGAGCTAAACTGCCGCCATTATAAAATGTTCTTTTCTGATTATGGAGGACATATATTAGCACAATTAAGCTTAAAATTGCATTTCTGAGTATTTAGTTATTTGTTATGACACAGTAGAAGACGAAAAAATACAGTTGGAAAAAGCTTTTATTAATGATGTAGAAGCTATAATAGGCGGGCCAAAGTCACCCTGCTCTGCTCCATTCTGATGCATCCACTGTCAGACTAATAGATCCAAATAGATTTTCCTCATCTGAGCTGGAATCTGGATCTAAACTGCACGGCTGAATCACTCCAATAGTGCTCACCATTTTTGTTGCACTGGTAATGTTAGCTGCAGTGCGTTTAAGCTAGCGGGAGAGTATGTAAACAGAGAGCTCTCAGCAACTGGGAAGGGAAGGGGGGCGGGCCTGCTCTGTGCCAACAGACCCGCTCTCACCTAAGAGGTAAGTTTCAGATAAACTACAGCAGCTCTGCAGAAACTATGTCCTAGAAAACGACATGTTTGTTTTATTTTGGCTAAAAAAGACACATTTATAATTAAAAGACCACTGTAAATGCTTTGTCAACAGATCAAAAGATAGTTGGAGAAGGACTTTAAAGGTACTTAAGTTTGAACCATGGTTACGATGTTTTGGAAACAAAAATGATAGCAGCTTTTAAAAGAAGACAAAGAAGTGATGCTGCTCAGTGCCAAAAGAGCAGAGATAAGATTGGTGGGTGAGTAAGGCATAATGGTACATAATGGTATGACAATAACCGTATCACCGCACGGTGTTTTATTTTTATTTTTTAAGGTTCAGCATATGGTGCGTGAGGTAACTATAATAAACACATTAAACACATTAATCTTTGCTGATAATTTACTTTTTCTGCTGGTCCTGTGTTCAGACTTCAAGGGTTTCTGGAGGAAACTTTTTATAACTGTTCTCTTTCACTCCGTAGCACCAAACATCAACGCGCACTGTTAGATTTCGATGAATATCACTAAATGTTTTGTTTAGGAACTATTTTGTGCAGCGCAAAGTTACGTGTCTGTATAAATAAAGACGGAGCCTCCTGCTCCTTCATGGGTGTCAGGCTTCAAGGCTACCGGAAAGGTGACAAAGTATCTGCAGTCTCATTTATTAAATAAGGGGTAATGGGCGACCAAGTGTGCATTATCACTTTTTAATGCACGCTGTGGAAGCCTGACTTCGGACGGTTCCGCGAAGTGCTTTAACACTAGAACGCCCAGGATTTTTCACTCCCCCTGCAGCGTCCAGAGCACAGCCAAATGGCTGGGTGGCTTGAAATGACTTATTCAACAGCCTTCAATTAGCCACCTTTCATTTGTAAATGCAGCAGCAACTACCCGATCATCTGGATGAAGACATGTCCTAGCTAACCACATTCTTTACTCAGATCAAGGTGGGGGAGGTTTTTCTGCTTCAAAAGAGCCTCCAAGCTCTGACAAACTTTGACTCCCAGTTTGTCATCTGAAAAACCAAGATGCCTTATTTTTACTACCCTGAGCAGACATTGAAAATGATCCTGGAGCAAGTCAACCCATTTGACTCTGAGGGAGAAGAGATAGTCCTTTAGCTGGACTCAGACTGATATTTCTTTTGATAAGATTTCATGAACATCTTGTTCTCATTTGCTGATTCTAGCAGTTGTCTATCCATTTATTTTCTGTGCCTGCTCATCCTGGTCAGGATCACAGGGGTCTGCTGGAGCACATCCCAGCTAGTCACAAGCAACTGGGGAGGGGTACACCCTGGATGGGTCACCAGTCCATTGCAGGGCCACATAGATAAATAACCAGGCACACTCACATACACACCTATGAAAAATTTAGTCATTTAATTTAACCACATGTTTCTTGGACTGGGGAGGCAAAGGAGGCCTATTTGACATGTTTTGGAATTTATAGTTTCAACTAGAATAAAAAAACAAAACAAAAAAATTAAAATAAATAACAAAATATATCTTTACATTGCTGAAGGTTTTCATTGCTCAGATCTCAGAAATCAGATCACAGATGAGGAGATTTCATTGCCATCAGAAAAGAGAGGACGACAGAGAGGAGACACACTGTGCCAACAGAAAAAGCAAAAGATGGCACGATGTGGCATGAAGAACAGGTTGGGAGGCCTCTCCATCACAGCCCAATTGAATGTTACACTGCTGAGGAAGAGCCAACTGCTTTGGTCAGAAGTACGGTGTCGACTCGCTTACAGAGTTTCCTGTGTTTCCTCACTCTGAACATGCTTCAGACTATTCGTGACTGTGTTGTTCAGCATGAACATCAGACAGAAGATGACAGCTGGTTCATAGCCCTCCCTGAACGAATGGGGTTCATTGCCATCCTCCTTGTGAGGGGGGGATAAAACTTCCATCCATGCAAAACGCAAGATGCAAGATGGTTGGCGAAAATGGGAAATCCACTAATCTAAAATAACTATGGTCAGAAACCACTTTAAAGATATCATGCGGCATTTACACTTTGATGTCAAGGGCACGCGCATGGAACAAGTTGGGACTGACAGGTTTCCTGCAATCTCCAATGTTTGTGGGTTTGTTGTTGCCAACTGCATCAAACTTTCAACCCAGGCAAAATTCACTGGGAGCTTCCGGAATCAGTAAAAAACCTTGCACAGGTACATGCGGGAGCTGAGAAGGCGAAAAAGGAATACCGTGTTTGGTGACAAGCTCCCATATCTGGCAAAGGGAAACGGGCAATATGCCAGGTGAATAGTCAGTACAAGAACAATAATGACAGAGTGCGCTTTGTTGATTGCTACAAGTATACCATGTGGAAAATGCAGAAAGGAGATTTTGGGGCAGTACCAAGTATGCTTGACCAGTAGTGGGTTGAAGATATGACTTTGACCACATGATTTCTTTGCTTGAACATTTCAGTATTATGTCGGTAAAGAAGTGTAACTTGTGCATGAACGATAAATATCAGCCAAAAAAGAAAAACCAAACTGTGGTGACCTCTTACTAGAAGTGACAGAGGTGAGGGGAAATAGTGAAAACTTGCGCAGCCACTTGGCTCGTCCTTTTTGCATGCCAAAAGAACAACCTAATGGCTGTGCTTGTGACGGGGAACCAAGGAGGAACCCAGGTGCAGGAAAGACACACAACTAAATAACTCGAAAGGGCTTTTAATGCCAAGAGCAAAGCTAGAGAAGCCAGCAAACCACAACGCTGCGACAATGACAGAGGGTTCAGAGCAACTTAAGAAGGGCACAAATCAGGAGCATATGAGAACCAGCTGTGAACACCTGAGAGCAGGGAGGGGAGGAGGGGCCTCCAGGAGGAGTGCAGCTGAGCAGCAGGAGGCTTTCCTTGACAGAACCCCCGTCCCTAAGTCCGGCTACCAGACGGACCCCGACGAGGCTGATCTGGATGGAGGCGATGGAAGCGAGCGATCATCGTGGGGTCGCAAAATGTGGCGTGCAGGCACCCACTGGCGATCTGCCGGACCGTAACCCTTCCAGTCGATCAGATACTGGATGCCACGTCCTACCCTCCTGGAGGCGAGGATCTCCTGGACAGTGTAGACCGGACCACCGCCTACCATCCGTGGAGCAGGACTGGGAGTGGGATCTGGCTGCAGGGGAGAGTCCCGAACAGGTTTTAGCTTACTAACGTGGAACACCGGATGCACCTTCATGGAGCGAGGCAGGTCCAGTCTCACGGCCACAGGGTTGATGATACGAGAGATGGTAAAAGGACCGATGAATCTGGGCTGCATCTTCCCTTCAGCGGGATATCCGACGTGGACAGCCACACCTTGTCTCCCACCCTGTAGTCTGGAGCAAAAGACCGTCGCCGGTTAGCCACCATAGCGAGACGTTCCTGGTTCCGTAGGAGCTTCAGCCGGAACCTGCTCCAGGTGCGACGACATCGTCTCACAAACGCCGCTGGCCCCGAGGAGGTCGCCAATTGCTCCTGGTGTGGGAACAAGGGAGGCTGAAAGCCATAGGCTGCCTGAAAGGGAGAGTACCCAGTAGAGTTGACCAGGGAGTTATGGGCGTACTCAATCCATGGGAGCTGCGAAGACCAGGTCTTGGGGTTCTTTCCACACATGGCTCGCAGCGATGTCTCCAGATCCTGATTATACCTCTCTACCTGGCCGTTAGTCTGAGGATGGAAACCAGAACTCAGACTGACCTTGATCCCGAGGAGGTTGCAAAACTCCCTCCAGAAGGCTGCAATGAATTGTGGGCCCCGGTCCGACGTGATGCTCAGAGGAAGGCCATGAAGGCGAAACAAGTGCTGTGAAACCAGGGTGGCTAGTTCTTTGGCTGAAGGAAGTCTCTGTAGGGGTATGGCATGGGCTAACTTAGAAAAACGGTCAATTATAGTGAGGATAACCGCTTTACCTCGAGAAACTGGTAATCCGGTGATGAAGTCCATAGCAACATGGGACCAAGGTCTAGACGGCACAGGTAGAGGGTGGAGTAGACCGGCAGGGGGAGTCCTGGGGGTCTTGACACTAGCACAAACACGACAGGCTGACACAAAAGCACGTATGTCAGAAGACATCGAGGGCCACCAGAACCGCTGGGCAATGAGGAAACCAGTCCTTGTAACCCCTGGATGACAGGCCAGTCTGGAAGAGTGCCCCCACTTCAATACCATGGTTCGAAGAGACGATGGCACAAAGAGTCGGCCTTCCGGGCAGCCGGCGGGGATAGTGGCAGGATCTGGAAGGGAAGCCTGTACCTGTCGCTCCAGAGACCAGCGGGTGGCTCCGAGCACCATGCGGGATGGGAGCACAGGCGTGTCTTCAGCAGGTCTCTCCTCCTCCTCCAGTTGGTACTGACGGGAGAGTGCGTCCGGTTTGGTATTCTTACTTCCCGGTCGATAGGAGAGGGTGAAATCAAACCTGTCGAAGAACAGAGTCCACCTAGCCTGGCGGAGAGTGAGGCGCTTGGCAGACCGGATGTACTCAAGATTTTTGTGGTCAGTCCAAACTAGAAACGGCTGCTCAGCCCCCTCCAGCCAGTGGCGCCACTCCTCCAGGGCCACTTTCACAGCTAGAAGTTCTCTGTTCCCTATATAGTAGTTTCTCTCCGCAGGAGTGAGCTTGCGGGAGAAATACGCGCAGGGATGAACTTTGTTATCGGACGCTCTCTGTGACAACACAGCCCCCACACCAGACTCAGAAGCATCCACCTCCACAATGAATTGCTTGGAGGGATCAGGCTGAGTCAGTATAGGGGCCGTAGAGAAGCGTCTCTTCAGTTCACTAAAAGCCCTCTCAGCTTCTTCGTTCCAAACAAAACGCACCTTATCAGACGTAATCCTATGAAGGGGTGCAGCAATGCCACTGAAACCTCTGATAAAACGCCTGTAAAAATTGGCGAACCCCAAGAAGCGCTGAAGTTGCTTCTTACCAGAGGGAACCGGCCACTCCAGGACGGCCTGAACCTTAGAGTCGTCCATCTGGACCTGCCCAGGAGAGACCACATACCCCAAGAACCGAGTCCGCGTAGTGTGGAGTTCGCATTTTTCGGCCTTGCAGTAGAGGTGGTTCTCTAGGAGGCGCTGGAGGACGGCTCTGACGTGCTGCACATGAGAATCTAGGTCAGGTGAAAAAAACAAAATATCATCCAGATAAACTAACACAAATTTGTTCAACATGTCCTTCAAAACATCATTGATCAAAGATTGAAATACTGCAGGAGCATTAGTAAGTCCAAAAGGCATAACTAAATATTCAAATTGTCCACTAGGAGTGTTAAACGCCGTCTTCCACTCATCACCCTCTCTCACCCGGACCAGGTGATATGCGTTCCTGAGGTCCAACCTAGAAAACATACGTGCCCCACTCAGCAGGTCAAATGCAGTGTGCAGCAGGGGTAAGGGGTAGGTGTTACGTACGGTGATCTTATTCAAACCCCTGTAGTCAATACAGGGTCGCAGACCCCCGTCTCGCTTCCCCACAAAGAAAAAACCCGCCACAGCAGGCGAGGAAGAGGTCGAATGAGCCCCGCCTGTAAACTCTCCCGCAGGTACGAGTCCATAGCCTCTCGTTCAGGCGGTGATAGGGGGTATATATGCCCCTTAGGGGGTTGGGTCCCCGGCAGAAGATCGATGGCACAGTCATAAGGGTGATGGGGGGGTAGAGATTTGGCCCGTACCTTACAAAACACAGAACTTAAATCGTGATAAACAGACGGAACCTTACAGAGATCTGGAGGGTCTGGAGACTGTTGAACTTCAACAGCTTTACGAACTGAGGCAGAGGAGAGGCAATTAAGCAAACAAAAGGGACTCCAAGACAAAAACCGCCCCGAAGCCCAGTCGATGAGTCACAACCTCTTTACACATGCAATGTTCAGGAAGCCCCCTTTGAAATTTCAAAGGAACCACACACAGTAAACCTGAAGGAAACCTTCAATGAAATAAAGATAAGATAAAAGCCTAGGAGAAATGAGAACCACAAAAAATAAATTCCTTCAATATATATATACATATACATATATATATATATACATATATATATATATATATATACATATATATATATATATATATATATATATATACATATATATATATACATATATATATATATATATATATATATATATATATATATATATATATACAATTCTTTGTATTTATGATCCTTTTTGATTCTATGTTTACCTTACAATTACCGGTTCACTGAGACGACTGTTGGTGTGAATTTGGGCCATACAAATAACATTGAATTGAATCTAAGTGATAAAATTACGTCCCTTCAGTTAACATTTTAGGAAGGTTTTTTAACTGTCCTGCACTAAAAGAGAAAGACTTTTTGTTCTGTGACATTTGAAAGAGCAAACTGAAGATAGAACAGCTCTGTTCAGGTGTTCAAAAACCTCCTTTATCTAGATCATTCTGTAAAGATGTTGTGGATTAAAGCCCGAGGCAGTCATGCAAGTCATAGCAAAGCAAGTATCAAAAGTTAAAAACGTGCAAAATTATGCTACATTAGGAAAGATTTTTGAATCAATTTTTGGAGCAAGTGAAGTAATATCATTAAAAGTCAATCAATTTAACAATTTTCAATAAGTGATTAATCATTTGTTTTACTTTTTTATTTATTTATTTTGTATTTTTATTTTTTTTATAATAAAGTAATGCTGTAAGGGAAAAATAAAAAGGGTCCATTATCTGTTGATTGTCCATGGTTGGTATTTCTTCTTCTGATTAACAGCCGATCTTCTGGGTTTAAAACAGTTTCTAGTTCTCTTCCATGTTATGTCTGCAGACATTAGATTCAGGTCCATATCCTTCTTCAGCTGATATCAGCTGCGGTGAAAGTTGAGGTCAAGTTGTCTGCAGGTCAGAACTCTGCTGTTATTCAGGTGACGTCAGACGTATGGAGAAAGTGAGGAATCCAGGCGTCATATTTCTTGAAATTATTTGGCTCTTTGGTTTATTACTTCATGTTGTTTCAGACGACCGTGATAAGACACTTCTCAAAATCCTTCATGGTGTTCACAACCAGAACCTTGGCCCGGTCCTCTGGACCGAGCGGTTTGACGTAAATCCTGCAGCCTTTAACCCAAGTGTTCTCAATCTGCTTACGTTTCCTGAGAAGCCGTGCATGTTTGGCGATTTCAGCATTCCTTCTGGTCAGATGGTCGGTCAGATAAGCAGCAGATCTCTTCAGATTTCTTCTTTGATTCATCAGAGCTAGCTTGTGTTTGTGATTCACAAACCTGATGAGGATCGCTGGTTTATCCGTCTCCTTTCTCCTGGGGAGCAGGTGGCAGGTCTCTATGGTATTGAGATCCAGGGAAATCCCTTTAGATGTGAGAAATGAATGTATTTGCTGTTCCAGAGTCTCTTCACCGATTTCCATATTAGCACTGCTAGCTACGCTAGCATTAGCAGTGCTAGCTCCTGCTGTCAGCTTCGCTCCGGTTTTGATTGGTACTCCAGTGAGAATGACATTATTCATCCTTACTTGCTGTTCCACATCGTCCAGTCTTTTCTCCAGAATCTCGACCCGGTTTTCTCGCTGCTCGTTTTGAGCCCGAAATCTTCGGAACTCTTCCATCATTTCCCAAAGTGGCGTTAGCTTAGCGGTCACTTGTTCCATAAAACTTTTCAGCGTTTCTTGAATAATGTCAAGAGTCTTTTTGAGGTCTTCGTATTCCTGGGTTTTCTTCGTGGGCATGGTCAGCTCTCTTATTTGGAGAAAATCAACTTTTTAAGTAATTTGAAAACAGTTGTATTCGCAGAGAGGCACGCCACGCGTCCTGCTGTGTAACCCGGAACCGGAAGTCCACGGTTGCATTTCGGGTTAAAGTTTTGTTAATCGGCACCTGACTCTGCGACGTTGTTCTCCTGTGTTGGCTGTGGGAGATTTGACCTAGTGCATTCGAACCAGCCACGGCAGAATCAAGTTCAAGCAGCTACTTTCATTGAAAAGTCTTTGCAAATGCATGTCAACCTGAATTCTGGGCTTCTGCGCTCAGATCTCCCGTTCATGCGTCGCTGAGCACGTTTATGAATCCGCCAGTCGCGGGCTGCCTCCAAAGGCTGAATGCGCCTTTCTGAAACCGCTATATCCACGGCTGGTGTGAATGGAGCATCTGAACCCTTTTTGGTTTATGCACATCCATACAAGAACGTATGTACTACATAATGTAGCTTCTGCAATGAGTTTTTTCTCCTTAGTCCTACTTCATACATTGATTCATGGATGTTCTTTGTCCCAGACTACCTAGATATCTTGGTATTTGAAGAATATTATTTCATGAATCTGGTTTACACAATCATGTTTTTTTTCTTGCATTAGCAAAATGTGGTGTCCCTGCTGTGACTGAAGCTGTAAAGGTTGTTGACAGCTTTGGGACAGAGTTGGATGATGATGTGTTTCAGGATGTAGTTAAGGATCCTTCTGTTTGAGTGTTAACCATCAAATATGCCACTGCTTTGTGTGAATTTTGTTTTCAATTTTCTTGGATAAAATAACTTGTTTGATGTCCTCTTTTTGTCTGATGTTCTTCTGTCAATGTTCAGATTCTGTTCCTATGGTACAATCTTCTGAGCGGTCTGAACCATCATACTTTGATTCATCTGATTCTCAAGACACTGTCATCCTTTCAGAGTCCATCCAGTAAATGGCTAAGGCTGAACTCAAGAGGCCAAGCATGTGTTTTTTCCTGGAAAGCTCAGGACTTTACTTCAACCCTTTTTTTTTTAAACTTGTCCTGTCCAACAGCTGGGCAGACAGATGAGAGCTGAGGGCCTCTTGTGTTGGACATATTTTACTTTAACAAGAGGGGTTATTAATCTTCAGACAAACCAAAGGTATGTCTGAATAAACCCCTTTTGTAATTGAGGCCAAACTTTATGAATTTCAATCATGTTTGAAAATCTTTGGTGTTGGACCGGACGGAAAAGGAAAGAGGGGAAGAAGAGAGAGGGATGTGGGGGGGGGATAAGACCATGAAGCAGCATAGAGCAGACAGGTTTACTGGTTGTTTATCATTACGGTACGGTTCAAATGTAGTACAAAAAGGGCGGGGCCCGTCCACACACACACTCAAATGTTATCAACACACCTGCTAGCTGCAAAAATGTCCACATGTCAACATGTACACAAAACAGTGTTCACACACGCATACTTATGCCTTTAAACCAACTAGTGTGAAATCTTTCATTCATTCAATCATGCAAACTATTAGTGCAAAGGTGAGCTAACACCTCTGCTCAAGTGAGTGTTTATGTTCTTCTAAAATGGATGGTGGAATGTGAAAAGGAGGAGGAGCGCCCAGCCACCCCCACACCAAGACCCCTGCCGCAGCAGCAAAAACGTGCTTTTTCTTTTTAAACATTCTTATAATTTTCAATCTTCATGACTGAGCCGGATTGAACCATCTGGCGGGCCGGATACGTATGTTTGACACTCCTGAATTAGATGTTAAAAAGCTCTATTTCTAAATGAAGAGAACCTGCATTAAGTCTTTTTCAATTTATCATGAAAATGTAGTAAAAAAAAAGATTTTGTAATAATCATTTATCCAAGATAATATAACTCAAACATAATTTTCCTGTTTCATTTCAAGCACAAATATTTGGAATAAATCTAGTTTAATGTCACGAAACACTTTTAATAATCATTTGACCACGTATGTCATGATTAACCACAAAAAACTAAATGCTCAATAGGTGAAACATGAATTTATTTGGCACAGTCTATACTACATATTTGCCAGGAAGCTCCTCTATCTATGAAATCCAAGCTGGAAGGGAAATCTTTGGTTGAGCTTCCCCAGGCACAGACGGACGTCCGTTTGAGTCCTAAACACTGAAAATAGTCCCACCTTCTTTACAGACGACAGCCGCTAGCTGGATAAAAATGGTGCCCAGCACATTTCAGAGACCCGTGTTGGCATTTCATTAGCGTGTCATACAAATATACATTTTGTCCAATTTGTCTCACAGAAGAGCTGGAAATTAAAAATGTTCCTCTTGCTTGTGGGTTTTTGTTGGGAGGAACATCATGGAGACACTAAACGCATCCTCTACATCCTTTGCCGTCATGACCATGCACAGACAGGGACACTGCAGACGTTACAGTAATGCCAGCTGAGGAGCAGCTACAAAGCAGACGATGGCGTCGCGGTGATTTTTGATGAAGCTTCAGGTGCATCAGGTACATATAGTTTTACAAACAACATCTCATCAATCGTCACATGAAAGAAGGCAACACATCCTGAAGAGCTCCCATGTCTGGCTCTATGCACAGGAAGAACATGGCTTTTGTCGACTTTGACATCACGTGTAAAATGATTATCCAACACAAACGTGACGACACACGGGGTCAATCCTTTCACATTCTAAGGAAACGACTGTTCTTCAGCTCAGAGAGAGCAGATCAGTCCGAGGAACCAGTCTGACGTCGCATCGAGCCGTCTGGCCTGTGAGGATGGGACACGTGTGTCCAACGTAAACATTTATAAGAAACCTTTAAAGTCACTATATACACACACACACACACACACTAATATTCACGATGTCAGTGACACCCCTCCTCTGTCTTCCACAAATGCACAGCATCAACTCCAGCTCAATCTAGATCTACAAATTCACATTCGGTACTGGCTATTTCTGGATGACGGCCGCTTTAATGCCCAGGTATCGCGTGGATATTCTTGTTGGAAACAGAACCTGTAGGGATTGGCGGTCTGCCACACGTGTGAGTCGGCACAATCGGGTTAAATGTCTGCTTTTACACAACTGCACAGCAACAACAGCTTCCTCATGGGAACAGAATACATTCATCTCATTAGTCTATGATCACTTAGATGCTCTACTTTCAATGATCTGAACATCCTGGACTTTGTCACCATCAATAACAGTCACACTGTGGGTTGCTGGGGGGGGTTATGGGACGATCCGCCTCTTTATTTGGCACATGTTCTGTTAACAGCACACCTATGTAAACAGGTTTCATTGCCACATACGGCCGTCCTTCAGCTGCAATGCAGACACACGAACGCCGTCCGTCGGGGTCACTTGTCCAGATGAAGTGCGGCGTTGCTCAGCCCTCAGGTTGGTGCTACTGTTGCTGAGAGCTCCAGCTTCTCTGAGGTCCTCAGAGTTTTAGCAGAGGTCGTCTTCATCTGTGTCACTGAGCAACTCACTGCCGTCAGCCGGGTTGGCCTGAGCCAAGGGCTTACGGAAATGCCCGTTCGGAACCTGCCATGAGTGTCTGAGCTGAGGGGCGGAGCTTATGGCGTGTGTCCGACCCAGGGTGGTGGCGATGGCGGTCTCAAAGGTGAGGGTCTCCTGTCTTTCAGCTGGGCTGGACTCCTTGTGAAACGGGAGGTGGGGCTCTGAGGTGTAGCGGTGTGGAGAGGAGTGGCTGGGTGCTGAGCCGCCGCCTTCAGGGGAGCTCTGACCCGCCGACAGGGGTCTGCTGTCCTTGTCAGTCCTCCAGGGGGTCTCTGTGGAGTCGCTGGGCCCATCGGGAGGGGGGCTTTGTTCCTCTGTGGGGGCTGGAGCTGTGGGGGAGGTGGAGGCTCGGCAGACAAGAGGGGAGTAGGAGATGTGAGGCCGCGGGCGGGAAGGTGTCTGAGGAAGCTGGCGGCGGTTACGTGGAGTACCAGTTTCTGAGGCCGAGTTGACAGGACTGACCGACGCGATCACCTGTCAGCACGTCAAACACAGAGCAAGAGTTCAGGCAGAGAACTGCTGGTCTGTGAAAAATGTCATCTGCTTTACTGCCAAAGAGTTTTAACACCTTTGAGGGTGACCACACTAAGTATTTGAAAAGTGTCATTCCTGATAATGAAACTGCTTAGAAATGGCATCAGAACCTCTTTTTTAAAGACCCCCTCCAATGAAAACTGTATTTTTTGTGTTTTTAACATGTTCTTGTGGCATTTTGATTCTGATGATGGAGGACATTTATAAAGAAAATTAAGCTCCAAATTGATTTCTGAGCATTTCTTTTTTCAAGTCGCTGTGAATCAGGAGACGCAGGCAAAACAACTAATAATGCTATTAAATGTCTCACTAGAACCCCAAACAATAATAATACTTCTTAATTTGTTAACAAAGGTTGTTAATAAATCTTATTAAGCTTATTAACACTGACACATTTGTCAGGAACCTATAATATCAATAAATGCATCATTAGCATCTTAAAAACATTGTAATAATAATGCTTCTAAATGTGTTAACTAAGTGATTTAATAAACCTTATTAGACTTATTGTAATAATAAATGTCTTACTAACACCCTATAAATTCATTTATAATGCTTGTTAATGTGTTAACAAAGCTTGTTAAGGAATCTTAATATAAAGTGTTACCGTGCCTTTTAAGAAGGTAGTAAAGAACAATTTAAGTCTACGACATTTACCATTTAAATCTTAATTTAAAGACTAAGACAAGAGTTTAAACTGTTGTTGTTGCTGAGATTGTGGAAAATAACAAGCTTTTATGCAAAACAACCACAAGAAACAATCCATGGCTTTGGTGTGCCGGTTCCAAGTCCAGACAAATGCAGAGTGTTGCACCAGGAAGGCCAGCCAACGGAAACCAAAATCAGAATACGTGAATTGAGAACATGGATGATGGACTGTGGTGGTCGTCAAAGGGAGCAGACAAAAGGCAAAGAAGCAAAAACAGCTTATAAGAAAAAAGTAATGGTAGGAAATGACATTCATTTTAGTAGTTTGGAGGATGTTCTTTGATTTATGCTTGGCTACAGACATTAAATAGGAGCAGTTTAGAGGTAAAGATGATCACATGTAAACGTGCAATGTCACCAGTAAACCTGACTTAGTACACATTTCTTAAATGTGTGGCTAAGATCAGCTGTGGATCATCTGTTTGTCAAAGATGAATGAAAATGTTTTAAAAACAGTTTTGCTTTGGGGTAATGATTAAATCGCTCGAGCAATAAGACAGTTCTACATGTGCAAACTTTCTAGGATTCAAAAATAAACACCATTTATCAAACATTGACACAATCACATGAGACGTGAATTATTAAATAAAGTAAAACAGGTTTTTATGAATGGAAAACGAGAGGAAAAACAAAGAAGCAGAAACCATAAATGTAAGGTTGAGCCTTTTTCTTTATGATGTGATTTTATGAGTATGAAAGAGTTGTAGTTAAGCAGCTTTACTGCCACCTACAGGACAACAGCCACTTTGAAGACTTTCAGTCGGGTTTAGACCCTACCACAGTACGGAAACTGCACTAGTTGAGTCTCTAATGACTTGTTATTGGCCTCAGAAAAGGGACTACTTTCTATTCTGGTCCTGTTAGATCTCAGTGCAGCCTTTGACACTATCGACCACAGTATTTTACTCCATAGATTAGAGCAGGACATAGGGATCAGAGGATCTGCTCTCCAGTGGTTTAAATCCTATCTGTCTGATAGGTATCAGTTCGTTAATGTAAATGGCCATTCCTCTCAGTGCACTCGATTCAACTATGGAGTCCCACAGGGCTCAGTCTTGGGACCGATCCTGTTTACGCTTTATATGCTACCCCTAGGAAACATAATCAGGAAACACAGCATTAAATTTCATTGTTATGCCGACGATACGCAGTTGTATTTATCCATGAAGCCTGACCAGAATGACCATATAGAGAAACTGAATGCCTGCATCAGTGACATCAAGACCTGGATGACAATCAATGACCTCCTCTTGAACCCAGAAAAAACTGAGGTCATTATACTTGGTCCTAAAAACCTCAGAGATGCTCTGTCTGCTCAGATAGTCTCCCTGGATGGTGTAAGTATAGCCCCCAATTCCACAGTTAGAAACCTTGGGGTTTTATTTGACCAGGATTTATCATTTAAGGCTCACATATCTCAGGCGTGTAGAACTGCCTTTTTTCACCTGCGGAATATTGCTAAGATCAGAAATTTTTTTTTTTTTTTTTTTTTTAACTTGTCCTGTCCAACAGCTAGGCAGACAGATGAGAGCTGAGGGCGTCTTGGGTTGGACATATTTTACTTTAACAAGAGGGGTTATTAATCTTCAGACAAACCAAAGGTATGTCTGAATAAACCCCTTTTGTAATTGAGGCCAAACTTTATTAATTTCAAACATGTCTGAAAATCTTTGGTGTTGGACCGGACGGAAAAGGAAAGAGGGGAAGAAGAGAGAGGGACGTTAGAGAGAGGGGGGGTAGGGGGTGATAATAGGAGGGGAAGGGGGATAAGACCATGAAGCAGCATAAAGCAACAAGTTTACTGGTTGTTAATCATTATGGTAAGGTTGTACACAAAACAGATAGTGTTCACACGCATACTTATGCCTTAAAACCAACTAGTGTGAAATATTTCAGTCATTCAGTCTGTTGAGCTAACACCTGTGCTCAGGTGAGTGTTTATGTTCTTCTAAAATGGATGGTGGAACGTGAAAAGAAGGAGGGAGAGTGCCCAGCCATCCCCACCCCAAGACCCCCACCGCACCAGCAGCGGCAGCCGGAATCCCCCCAACGCCACACGGGAACTGGCAGGGAACAACCGCCGCCCGGGCGACCAAGCCCGCCACCCAGGCCAGGGCCAGCAGGGCCGCCGCAAGGCCCCCAGAGCCAGAGAGCAGGGAGGCACGGAGGGAAAGAGGGCGCCGCCCCAGCCCAACCAGGAGAGCAGCCCCCCCGCCGCACCGGGAGAACCCAACGCAGGGCCCCACCGGAGAAGGACGCCCACAGCCCCAGACGAGCACCCCACCACCACCCAGGAGTTCCGGGCATCCCCCCGCCCCAACCCCAGGTACGAGCCAGGACCCCCCAAGGGAGACCCACTCCGCACTCCAGGCAGCCATCCGCCCGGCCCACGGTTGGTCCAGGGAGGAGCGAGGCAGGGGCCCGCCGCCCCCGCCCAGAAGGGGGGAACACCGGGGAAAAAAGAGGGCCCACAAGGGGTGTTGTAAATATGGCCCGACCAGGCTCGGCCACAGTTGAAAATTTGGCGGGGCCCAGCACTCAGGAGCAAGGACCAGAACCCACCCCCCAGGGACACGAACACCCCCGGCTCAGATGTAATGTGAACCCCCCCCACCGCGCGGAGAGAGCAACGCCGGGCCCAGGAAGCCGGCACCCCGGGGACACAGCCGCCGTTGCAAAGGGGCCCGTACCCCCCACCAGGGAAAAGGCAGGGGACAGATGGTCCTAGGTCCCACCTTCCTTGCAAAATGTGTGTGCGTGTATGTGTGTTTGAGAGAGTGTGTGTGTGCATGTGTGTGTGTGTTTATGTTGGGATGTATATATTGAGGGGGGAGGGGTGTGTGTACTAAGGGGGGTGCGGTTAAAATTGGCGGGTAGGGCACTAAGGGGACGTCTCCTGATTACTCACAGTGACGTCCCCTCACCCTCCCTACCAAGGGGCCCTAAATGTCTAAGGTGCGGTAAAAATTGGCGGGTAGGGTGCTAGGAGGACATCCGCTGCTTGCTGGCAGTGATGTCCAAGCACACCCCCTACCAAGGGCCCTACATGTCTAAGGTGCAAATAAAACCGAAAGAGGGGGGGCCCACTCCATACGGCAACCACAGGAGGGGGGTCAGGAGAGGGTAGATCAGAAATCTACTTTCTAAGAGTGATGCTGAAAAACTCATCCATGCATTTGTTACGTCGAGGCTGGATTACTGTAACTCCTTGTTAGCAGCGTGTCCTAAGAGTTCCTTAAGAAGTGTCCAGCTTGTTCAGAACGCAGCAGCTAGATTGTTAGCTGGAACCAGCAGAAGAGATCACATCACTCCTGTGTTAGTTTCGCTCCATTGGCTCCCAGTTGATTCCAGAATCAAGTTCAAGATCCTCCTGTTAACCTATAAGGCCTTACATGGAATGGCCCCGTCCTATATTAAGGACCTCATAGTCCCTTACCAACCAATCAGAACACTTCACTCACTAAATGCAGGACTGCTTGTGGTTCCTAGAATTAGTAAAAGTACAGTTGGAGGTAGAGCGTTTAGTCACCAAGCCCCTGTCTTATGGAATAAACTCCCAGCTCATGGAAGAGAGGCCGACTCAGTTTCTACATTCAAAGTTAGACTGAAAACATTCCTATTTGGACAGGCTTATTGTCAGACTAGTTAGTATTCAGAGATTATTTAACTTAATGTTAATTTGTTTAAATTAAACTTAATAATAACTATTTCTTTTAAAAGGCTGCTAGAAGTTGAAGCTGGGGTAACTATGGTGCACTGGGGTTCTGTCCTCTTTTCTTTTCTACTTCTACCCTTCCTCTCCTGTATTTTTGATCATCATTTAACATTTAGCTCTCCATGCTTCTGTTTGGTACAGTGATTCATGTATTGTCCCTCTTTTCCTCTCCCCTCCTGCGGAGTGGGAGTGCTTCCAGACTCCAGTTGGTTCATCCATGCTCCAGTTCCTGACCGTTTACCTCGCCGTTGCTCCTGCTCCTACACCTGGCTGTGGATCCTGCCTCTGGCTCATCTCTGGCTCGTCTCTGCTCTGTACCTGACTGAGTACCTCGCCTTTGCTCCTGCTCCTACACCTGGCTGTGGATCCTGCCTCTGGCTCGTCTCTGCTCTGTACCTGACCGAGTACCTCGTCTCTGCTCCTGCTCCTACACCTGGCTGTGGTTCCTGTCTCCGGCTCGACTCGCGCCTTTGACTGTCCCCACAACCACGGCTGGATGAAGCTCGTCTGCTGGACTTTATATATGTAGTTGTAGATTTAGATAAGTTAATTCTTCTCTAAGAGTTCTGGTAAATCGCCTGTCCGTCCTGGGGGAGGATCCCTCCTTCATGTGGGCACCCCTGAGGTTTCTTCGTTTTTTCCAGAATCCATTTTTTTTGGGAGTTTTTCCTTACCGCGAAGGGGGGTCTAAGGGCAGGGATGCCAGTATAGCTTAGTCAGTTTGTTAGTTCATTTTAGTATTTTTCTATTGAACTCTTTGTATTCGTGATCCTTTTGATTTCATGTTTTACTTCGAAGCCCATCGAGACGACTGTTGTTGTGATTTTGGGCTATACAAATAAAACTGAATTGAATTGAATTAAGTGCAGAGCATGTCCCTAAAAGATAACGTCACTCGAGCTGTTGTAGAGTTTCCATGTCAGCCTAAAACTGATGATTCTGACTAAAGCTGAGTTTTTACTGTAACCATCAAACCTCCGTCTGCAGAAGTATCTAACCATTATGATGGTCAAGTGGTTAACGGGTCAGAAAAAGAGGGAACTGACCTCTAAAGCTCCTCTGCCGGGGTCTGTAGGCGGCGTCTGGACTTATTCTTTCCAGAGAGTGCTGCTCCTGCCAGAGGCCGTTCACACACTGGTCTCCGATGGTGGAGAAGGAACGTTTCATGGACTTGGTGTCTGCTGACAATCCGGGCTTCATGCATAAGAAACAGACAGAAATATTGGTCACATTCCCTTCACTGCTGCCGTTTGATCCAATCATTTAGTTCCATTGCTGCCGGCAGGAACTATCAGGGCGATAGACGAACCTGGAGAAGATGAGAACTTCTGAATTTCTCCTTTTCATAGTGTTACTCGCTGCATAAAAGAAATTATGAAGGTGATCATTCTGAATTACCTGCGGGTCAATAGCCAGTCTCGGCATGGAAGATGCTCTAACTGATGCAGTGCGCTGAGGTGATTTACTGAGTGTCTGCTGCATCAGTTGGTTGTACTGCACTACCTCTGGCACCTGCACAGGTGGAGGCTGCATTTAGGATCAAAATGGAGTGATGCGGACAAAAAGCAGCGAGGGATTCACCAGCGTGTGCAAATGTTGATGGTAGTGAAGACGGTGGCGGTAGGGGTGGTAGGGGGAACGGTAGTCCGCATCCTCTTCTTCCTCCTTCTCCTGCCGGGAGCAGGGCAACTGCTGCACAAACATTTCCTGGGGGGAAACTGGGCTGAGCGCCACAAACCCTCCTCTGGTGCTGTGGGCACAAAACAAGAACAGGGTGGGACATCTTGCAGCAGAAAAAACCAAACACCAGAGGTGAAAACAGCAGTTAGGAGAAAAAAAGGTGAGAATTTACAGAGCAGATCCAGCGCTGTGCCCGAGGAACGACAGAGACTTCACATTGCATAGGATTTCTTGAGGAAGAGAAGATGCATCCATTCGCTGGAACATGGGAGCGTGTTTCTATGAGAGGAAAAAGAGAAATCCATCCTAGTTTTGTTTGTTTTGACTCAACATATCATGAAGGCAGAAAGTTTCTTAGTTGCTGCTTGATCAAACCCTTAGACGCAATTCAAAACAAAAAAAACCTTTATTGACTCACAGATATTTGCAGGCGTTCACTCTTTGCCAGACATACTGTTGAGAAGAACTATAAAAGCTGCAGAACTTGCTCCGTTTTTCATGTCTTTGACAAACCTAAAGCTGACTCGTGTAGCTCAGAGCTGACAGGTCAATAGGATGGATGGACGACAATGCCATTGTCAAGCAAAATTGGGACGGTCAGCACTCTTAAAAAGGTAAAAGATAATTAGGAAAAGGTCTGGTTTGTGTTTTTGTGCAGGACGTGAACATCAGTCCAATCCAGACCCACAAATCTCACCAGTTGATTTAAAAACTAACAGTCGGCTCAAACCCATGTCTTTGTAGATAGAAATTGCAGTTTTGCTTCGTGGCTCTATTTGCCTTTAACCTCTGCAGACCTGACATTTTGGCTTATATTCTCATAGCAGTTAATTCTATGTAACTGGGCCCCACATGGGCGGAAGGTTAGCTCAAATATTAGCTTGAGTCCTAAGAGGTTAAGCCATTTCTTCTTTTTAGGGCCGGGGTCTGCGACTTTCAAAGGACCAATCGGACCAGTTTCTTACACGAGTGAGAGCTGCAGATTCCCACTTCACCTTTATTTATACTTTTGTGGCCCTTAAGGTATTCATCCACAAATTGTAGCTGTTTTACTAGATTGTAAACTAGCTAGTTTACAATCATTGAATTGTTGTATTTTTTCTTTTACGTTTCACATCAGCAAATACAAGCTCCTTTCAAAATAAAATACACTTCGTGTTGATTCAGATCCTCCTGCTGCCGCAGATTTACTTGGATTATTAATACAAGTAGGTCAATTGTAGCACTTAGAGCACCTTTGGTGCTACCAGCAAATACAAACATTGGTGTAGAATCACATAAAAATGTCTTTGCAATTATACACTTTAAGAACTTTGAACAGACACTGTTCTGCAGCAGAGGATCAGAAAATGTGCTTTGAGCGTATTCTAATAATGAAACACTTTGACTGTAGGTGCCATGAATTAAGTTAGGTCTTTATTATGGGGATTGAATATTTTTTTTGTTTGGATTATAGTATTATTGGCGGTAATCACCTGGTGGCAACATCAAGTAGATTTAACTCACCTTTTTGTGTGTTTTTTCTTGATTCTTTGCTTTTTTCTATCATGTTATAATAAGTGGATTTAATTACCCCTTTCACTATTAAAAGTTCAAAATACGAACTTCATTGTGCTTCATGATTTGTTTGAGAGTTTCATTCAACAATCAGACCCAGCGTCAGCCTCTCAGCGACTCTTTGTTTTATGAAAAGATTCCGTTTAAGAAGCCTTCTGGGCTTCTCATTATTATTCATTATTTATTATTATCCTATGGATTACCATAGAATGGAATGTTTTTTCAAAAGCCCTTTTTGTAAAAGCTTTACTGGTTTTCTCATTTGATTTTTGTCATGTCTTGCTGCAACTTTGGGTAAAGCTGTTCTAAATTAAATTATATAATAGATTTTTTCTGTTATCCAGAAAACCTGAGCGTTAATCTGGTGTTTCCTCCTTGTCCGTCATGACTGAGTTGTCATGGACTTCTAGATAAGTCTGTTAAAACAACCAGATGCTTAAAAAAAGAGAAAATAAAAGTTGCAATATAAAATTTAATAAAATGGAAATACCTGTTCCTCTAGTTGCTGTCGCAACTTCTTGGCTTTGTTTTGTTTGTAGTAATCCATGATCATCATGGCAGCATAGATCTTCCCTATGGTCATGTCACTTGCTGCACAGAAAAGAAAAAAGAATGAGACTATTTCATATCAGAACTATTCTTTTTCAGTGGTGAGTTAATTGTTCTGAACGTCTGCAAAGATGTTACCTTTGTGAATCGGGACCAGCAGGTCCAACGCCTTCTGGGACAGATGAGGCCAAATAACGCCGATCTCCTTCTGCAGATCCAGATCCATCTGGTTTCTATCTTCTCCTCCTAAAAGCCAAGTGTGAAAGACATGTTCTCACACTGGAACACATTTTTAGAGGTGAATATGCAAATAATTTAAGGTGTCCACACTAACCTCTGGCAATCTTGATCTCGAGGGCGGTGCGGATCAGCGCCATGAGGGTGGATGTGAAGTGGACGCTCATGTCGTCATCCACAGGCATGTTCATCAGAACAAGTCTCTGATAGGAAAAGGTGAACACATTAGGGCCAGAAATGACTCGAAACTCAAAATTGTTTAAGTAAAATAAGATTGAAATAAGATCAATTTGATAGTAAATGTTTATTGATAAAGGCAGCAAACCATCTTCTCTGTGGGTTAGATCACAAAGCAGTGGCTGTCTCTAGTGTTTAGTCTACCTTATATGCCACCTTGGAGGGGCATTTCTTGCCCAGGCCTAGAGGTGGCGACATGTTGGTCAACATCTCATACATGTCAGTGTAATGGATGCGGCAACTGTGGGTGCCAGGAAGCCATGTAGATGAAAATGATGAGGAGGAGAGAAGAGGGAAAACATGGAAAAGAAAAGAGGCATTTGGGAGGGTGCATTCCCAAAGGATGGGGCAGGAAAGAAGCACAGGAGGGGTAGAGGGGTAAATAAAGGGACAAGAGTGAAAGAGATACAAGAGATAGGATTATTTCAGGCATCACACATAAGGAAAGAGTTAAGCAGGAGAGATAAAAACCTTTCTATGCCGAGAACCGAGCATAGAAACTGGGGAACAGGAGCTCAGTGGACAGGAGGAGCAAAGGAATGACAGCCTCAATGGATCTGGTTCCAATATCCATACTTACCTCTGCAGGAAGCTTCACTAGATCACACAACCTGAACCCCCAGATCCAAAAGGGTAGGAAGACACAGAATTCCCTCAAATTCCTCAACATTTTCCCCAAAGCTTTTATCTAGCAGTAAATGTGTTTATGATAGGATACGGGGCATCCTGTGTCTTAGTACCCCGAGACTACAGTCACGTCTTTAACCCGAGGAGGACGACCCCAAAGGTCAAGCAGGGATGGCGGAAAAGAAAGGAGGGATCAAGGAAGGATCCCACATGAAATAAGCTGAGGGGAGTTGGTGGACATGGGGGGAACCAAACCTTGCATGCCACCCTGTGGGGGCAGTTCTTTCCAAAGCCCAGAGGAGGTGAGATAGTGCGAACAACTTTGTACATCTCCTTATAGTGGATCCTTCCACTGGAAAGAACATACATGTCTTTAGTTGCCACACAGACACAGTAAGGTTGTTTTTTTACTCCTGACAATTGAGGAGAGCAGCATTTACATATAAAAATTAAATATTATTTTAGACGACCATCGTCTAAGTGCATCATTCTTTCTTTGAGTGAGAAAAATTCTGAGACCAAAACACCGAGTTAAGTATAACTTCAGAGGTGTCAGTGGAAAAATGAAGATATAAAAAGTGAGAAAATAAAAATACTTTTTCTTTAATTCCAGTAGATAAAATTGTGATATTTGTGAAAAACATCCTTGATTTTACATAGAAAAGGACTAAAGTGCATGTTTGCTGTTCTCATGTTTGTTTACAGGTTGATATTTTTGTTTAAGGCAAAGCTTTCTGCAGTTTTTAGCAAATGGAACGTCTGTCCGCCCGTCTCTCTGTCATTAACTTTTTTGAAGGATAGCAAAATAAAACAATCAGCTTATTTACAGAATTTTGTGTAAAGTTTTGCATTTTTTGTGAAAATGTAAAAAGATTGGATTGTTAATACAATCCCAAACGCATATTTGCAACAAATTACAATAGCATTACTTTACCTGCATGCTCACTGTATAGACAGGGGCTACGCATCAACCAGGGATGAAAGCGAGGCAAAGATAAAATCCCTGAACTTTTCTTTGAGTGATATGGCGGCCGCGGGGCGAAATTTTTGAAAAGTACATGGTCTTAGATGCATTCTGGTACATTCTGGCAGCTAGTTATTCACTTCTAAATCAAGAAACTAAGACTAATAGGAGCATCATGATTCATCAAAATTCAAACCCCTAGTTTTAATCGGCATTAAGGACTTGCTGGTTCTAAAAAAGAATTTGGATAATTGCTAAAAGTAACACAATCCTACAATCTAAGCTTTTCCTTAAGTCTGCAAAACATACAATTGCTAAAATATAGTAACATCAAAGCCCCAAATGGCAAAAAGAACACCAGTAACTATGATATTCTATAAAAGTACCTCATTTATTTGAAACAATTCTGCTTTAGAAATACTGTTTTCTCAAACTATAGTTACAGCAAAATATGGGATCTGCTTTAAACTCTCTTTCTATAACATAATACATCAATTCTTTAACACCAATACTTAGTAATCTGGGAAATATCAAAACAAACATACAAACAAAATTAAACATTGTAAACATTATTTTTTAAAGGAGTGTGGGACCAAACCACCAAATACTTAATAACTATAATTAATGTCAATAATATTTTTTTGAGCAAAACTGAACTAAATCATTATAATTAGGAAATATAAAAATTACATAGAGGAATGTATTCAAATGCTTCAGTTTTGATCAGTGTGGTCGGTTATTCTGCGGTCAGATCAAAAAAATCTACAAGGGGGGGGGGGGGGGGGGGGGGGGTTCTCCTGGTCAATGGGGCACTGATCAAAGAAATAAAGAAGAAGATCCCAGACCAGATTTAACAAACTACTACAAACGGTACATACAAAAGCAACAGCATCCAAAAGCAACTAAAACGTCCCATCATTGGTCAATTTGGTCGGGAAGACAAGATAGCTGCGTCCATAGAAAAAGCGATCATGGTGAAATATAGAAAATAAAGTGAAAGTTCACCAATTATAGTCAATTTTTCCATCCGGAAAGCGATTTGTCCGTAGAGATAGGTGGATAGGTAGGTAGGTCGGTCGGTAGGAAGGTTGTTGGGTGGGTGGTTTAGGTAGGTAGGTTGTTGGGTAGGTGGGTGGAAGCCTGAACCGTCTGATGCGAAGCGGAGGTGGATAGGTAGGTTGTTGGGTGTGTAGGTAGGTAGGTAGGTGGGTGGGTAGTTAAGTAGGTTGTTGGGTACGTGGGTGGGTAGGTAGGTGGATGGGTAGGTTTTGGTAGGTTGTTGGGTGGGTAGGTAGGTAGGTGGGTGGGTAGGTAGGTAGGTAGTTGGGTGAGTGAGTAGGTAGGTTGTTGGGTGGGTAGGTAGGTAGGTTGTTGGGTGGGTGGGTAGGTAGGTAGGTTGTTGGGTGGGTGGGTGGGTAGGTAGGTGGATGGGTAGGTAGGTAGGTTGTTGGGTGGGTGGGTAGGTAGGTTGTTGGGTGGGTGGGTAGGTAGGTAGGTTGTTGGGTGGGTGGGTAGGTAGGTAGGTAGGTTGTTGGGTGGGTGGGTAGGTAGGTAGGTTGTTGGGTGGGTGGGTGGGTAGGTAGGTGGATGGGTAGGTAGGTAGGTTGTTGGGTGGGTGGGTGGGTAGGTAGGTAGGTGGGTGGGTAGGTAGGTAGGTTGTTAGGTGGGTGGGTAGGTAGGTGGGTAGGTAGGTAGGTTGATGGGTAGGTGGGTGGGTAGGTAGGTAGGTTGTTGGGTGGGTGGGTAGGTAGGTGGTTTGGAGGGAAGCGGCAGATCCAAAGGTGCAGACCTGAGATGTCTGGAGGGCCCTGTGCTAATGGGAGGGGCGGGTTTCGAGCCGCCCTGAGGGGTCCAGTTCCAGAGTTGATCTGGGAGGCTCACAGCGTGTGAGGGACGAATGGCACTGAGGACGGAGAGGACTTTGGCTGGGACGGTGGGATGCCCTGATGGAAGGAAGAGAGGGAAGAAATGCAGAATTAACCAGAAAACCTTAAACTTCCTTGAAGTTTTTGACAAAAGCCTCTATTTCTATCTACAACATTCTGCCTTTTAGTCTATAATTACACTGGTAACATAATTAAGTTTGTGTCTTAGCGGTTTTATTGTTATTCTGAGGGGCAGCACAGACTAGATTTTTCTTTCTTGCTGTGTGTTTGAGCACACATTTCACTGGCTCCACATCCTCAAAAACTCTGCAAAATAGTACCTGACGAAAAGGACTTTTCCTTTGGCTTAGTGAAGTTTGCTTTATGAACACTTCCCAATATGGAATGAAATGCACTCCTACAAATCAAACTGGATTTGATTCAGGTCTCAAAGTTCCAGCCACTTCCACACTTGAGCATTCCTGGCAGAAAAAGAGGAAAACATTCAGTTTCTTTATCTTTTCATGGTGGAGATGCTACTGGTCAATGGGGCACTGATCAAAGAAATAAAGAAGAAGATCCCAGACTAGATTTAACAAACTACTACAAACGGTACATACAAACCAGGAGTTCCCTCCTGTTCCTGGGCGGAACAGGAGGGAACTCTTTAGGCCTTTGTTTACAGTCAGCCACTCCGCCCCCCCCTCCGTACCTGCTGAAGGCTTCTCATCACCTCCTCGGTGACCCCCAGAAGACGATGGCCTTGAGACGAGCTGGCCTGGGCCGCCTGCAGAGCTGCCTGCCGCTCCTGCAGCCGGCTGCTCTCCTTCTCCAGGAAGAGTTTGGTCTTTTGGATGGACGCTCCGTGAGAGGAGATGTACTGCCGAACCCTTATAGAGACGAACCCACGTGAAGGTTTGAGAAACGGTGACAACACCTCATCATCATCACCGTCATCATTTCATTCCATTTCTGTTCAAACTAAGCAGTGTTTAAGGCTAAAATTAAGCTTCTCATCTGATTCCAGGTGGCTCATCCGTGCTCCTGTACCTGCCCGTGTACCTCGTCTCTGGCCTGCCTCTGCAGACCACCGTCTGGTCACTAGAGGGAGCTGTTGCCTCCTTTTTGCTTGGTTCTGGTTTAGGAGGAGCGCTGGGTGCTTCCAGCTTTTCCAGCTCACTAAAAGGAAGAAACTATGTAAAGCCTTGAAGACATAAAAGAAGCATTTTGCTTTATTGTGGGATTCTCAACCACACAACTCTTTATACCCTTGATGCCTCGCGATGCAAATACGCATGAAACCACTTCTGCTCCAAACTCATCTTCTGGTAGCATCTACTCAAAAGCAAAAACAGCAATGATGACCTTGCGGTGAATAAATTCAGGCATCAAGGGGTTAATAATTTCTCTTTTAGGGAGGGAGACAAAGATGATTCAGAGACCTGTGCAGCACCTGACTCTGCGACCCAGGCAGTTGCATCTGTCCTCCAGCAGTGCCACCTTGCCCTCCAGCCACTCCTTGTCCTCCTTGGCTCTCCTCCCTGGCTCTGTCTATTTCCCCCTTCAGCTTATCCTCCTCCTCCCTGCCTCGATATCTCTCCTCTCGGAGTCTGTGGATGAGGTCCCGGGCTTGGGCCGTCTGCTCCTCCCCCCTTTGCAGCTCCTCTCTCAGCTGGTCGTGGTCGCGGATCACACTGGGTCAAGTCTGAGCAGAACGGGTGAGGCAATGCGGATGGCCGAACTGCGTTTGGAATTACATGGGGTAAAGTTAGCACCTGTGTCACTGACAACAGGTGAATATGGGCCACTGCCTCCAACAGATCAGTGCGTGGATGCAGAACAACTTTCTCCAGCTAAACTCAAACAAGACCAAAGTTATTATTTTTGGCCCACAAAAACAAAGAGAAAGTCTCAACAGCTACCTTCATTCTCTGTCTCTTAAACCCTCAAATCAAGTCAGAAATCTTGGGGTAATCATGGACTCTGACCTGAACTTTAACAGCCATATCAAGTCAGTAACATCAGCGGCATTTTACCACCTGAAAAACATTGCCAAAATCAAAAACATAATCTCAAAGCGAGACCTGGAGATACTTATCCATGCATTTGTCTCCAGTAGGTTAGACTACTGTAACGGCCTGCTCACCGGCCTCTCCAAACGAGCTGTAAAACAGCTTCATTACATCCAGAATGCTGCTGCTGGAGTCCTGACCAGAACCAGGAAGTATGATCACATTAGTCCTGTGCTCAGGTCTCTGCACTGGCTCCCTGTACCTCAAAGAATAGACTTCAAAGCAGCTCTGCTTGTGTACAAGTCTCTCCATGGCCGAGCACCAAAGTACATCTCTGACATGTTAGTGCCATATGAACCATCTCGTACTCTGAGGACCTCAGGGGCCGGCCTCCTGTTGATTCCCAGAGTCAGAACTAAACAAGGGGAATCAGTGTTTCAATATTCTGCAGCTAAAATCTGGAACAGCCTCCCCGAAGTCGTAAGACAGGCCTCTTCTGTGTTCATGTTCAAATCTAGACTTAAAACATTTCTGTTTAGCCGTGTATATGACTGGAAGGTCCTATCTGCACTTTTCTTTCCTTTCCTTCCTTTATTTTTAAATCAATTTTCAAATTTTTTTTTTCTTTTAAAGTAAATTTCACGTTGATTATTTCTATGATGTATCGTGATTTTGATGCAATTTTCTGTTTTGTGAAGCACCTTGAATTACTTCGTGTACGAATTGTTCTATACAAATAAACTTGCCTTGCCCTGACCTGGCAATCCACTTCCTCTCCCTCCAGCCGTCTTCTCCTCCTCTTCAGATCTAGTGCCTGACAGGAGAGAGGGTGAGGAGGGGGTTCTGCTCTGAGCAGACGTGAACCTCTTACACATACTTTAGTCTGCAGCAGGACCTCCTGGTTTTGGCAATGATGCCAGCGCCCCCTCTGACTGTTTGGGTTCAGTTTTAGCCTAGAGTAAAGAAGAATCTGACTCCCAGCCTCACACTCATTCACCTCCTGTTGTACAGCTTTCATTTTCTGCTCCGCCTCCCTCCGGAGTCTGGACTCCTCTGCCTGCAGCTCCTCCTCTGCCTCCACCTTCAAACGCTCATGTCCTGCTTCTTCCGAGCCTCCACTTCCTCACGTGCCGCAGCTCGTTCCTCCTCCAGAGCAGCGCACAGCTCCATCAGCATGGCCTCCCTATCCTCCCTGAGCACACCAGAGTTATAAGGGTTTATGGCGGGGGTCTGCAGACCTCCACACGGCTTGATTCCTTGAAGCCACAGTCTCACGTCACCCTTCAGAAAAATAAGAGGTAGGGCGGTCGACCTCTGATGTTCAACTCCCACCTTGGCCACCTCGTGTATTGAAGTGTCCTTGGGCAAGACACTGAACCCCACCCTGCCTCTGGTGGAAGGTTGGCGCCAGAGTTCGGCTGTGAAGCCGCCATCAGAATGTGAATCCGTTTGTGACTGTAAGGCGCTTTGAGCCTAGGAAAAAAGTGCTAAACTATTATGCGCCATTTAGTATTTATCTTATTCTTACAATTATGATAAATAGAAATGATCTGTTGATGTTTATGCATAAAAAACATTGTTTTTGTTTTCTAAACATAAAATATTTCATCATTTTAAACAGAGGGTCACATGACTTCTCAAAATAAAAGACACCATGAATCTCATCAGATCATTTCAATGTCGCTAATGTAGTAGTAGATGGTGTGATGTCATCAGCCATTAAAAAAATACCATACTTCGTTCATTTTATTGTTGTTGGAGCATCTCAGCCAGAAATGTGCAAAATAACAAATTCAAATTAAATCAGTGCTAATTATGTGACTCTCACCATATTTTTGGACCGTCTGGCGCTTCTAAAATCCTTGACTTTTCAGCAATAACAGACAATAATGATAATAATCCACCGTCAAATCTGCTGCTCCTTGAGGATGAATTCCGCTGACTAAACTCGATTAATGTTTCTGTGGTACACGGCCTCAAAAACGTGTCAAGATGTTCTGCTTCAGTAAACTCCAAAACTGACGGGTTGTTTGACCCTAACGGCCACCATAGTCAGAAGCCTGGCGGAGGGAAACGGGCGGCTACTATTTGCAAACGACTTGAAGAAAGTTTCCCTCATCTCATCTGCTTTCTGTCACCTGATGCGCTTCATGGGACGAAAACACACGTTATTTGAAAAAAAGGGGGGGTTAAAGTGAAAGTTTATTTGTGGCCCTGGCGGAGCCTGAGGGTGCAGATCCTGGATTTGGGGGTCTTTGGGGACTTATTGAGGGTGTGATCTTTGTGATTTGGAGCATAACAGAGGCATGTTTAAACCTCTGGACGTGTTTGGTTACTGCGCGTGTGCGGTGAAACGTCTGAGTCTCACTTGAGTTTCTGTTGCTGCTTCTGCCTGTCCTCCCTGAGCTCCTCCAGTGTTCGGCTGCTCTCCTCTTTCAACCTCGCCTCCCCCTCTCTCCTGTGGAACAGGAGTTGCAGAGTCCTGGGCACAAAAACACCCAGAGTGAGCACTTTCACGACAGAGAACGGTTGAGTCTGACCTGAATGGACGTAACAGCGGACATCATGGCACACCTAAACCTTTCATCACTTTCTAGCCTCAGCTTCCTCTCTTCTTGCTGCTCTTCTCTGGCTAGCTCCTCCTTGAGGAGATGCATCCTCTTCTCCTCTTCCTTCAACATGGGCTCCTTCTCCTCCTCTACCACTAGCTCGGCGTCCCTCCTTCTCCTCTCAAGACTCTTTCCTTTCTCTAAAACTTGTCTCTCTGTTCTCCGCCATCTTGCAGTCTTCTTTCTTTCCCATGCTGGTTTTCTTCTGGCTAATCCTTGGCTCCAAGTCTTCGCGGCTCTCTTGTTTTTTGAAAGAGCTCTCCTCTACATTCCTGGCCGGTCGGCCTCGAGATGTTTCAGGCCTCTGCAGGAAGCTGTGGGCCTTCTGCGGATGGAGGACATGGGGCTCGGACAGGGAGGACTGAGACGGGGTTGGGCTGGCCTGATGGAGAACGAGTCGGTCAATGTTCTGGATGGGAGGCTCTTGGTCTCAGCTCAAAATGTGCCTAAAAAGAAGCAAAACAAAGAGGGCAGAACGTTCAGCATTTTCAAAAGCACAACAATTTGAACATGTCAACTTAAAATAAAACCGAACAGAGCATTATCTAAAGTAAATGTTCCAGCCGAGAAATGTTCAACTTTGTAGAACTTCTTCTATATTTCCTTTAGAACAGCTGAAATCGAATTAGTCCTCCAGATGTTTTCTACTCGTCTAGTATTTGTATCATTTGACAGACTTTCTTTTGCTCTGGACAAACAATGTCAGCTGCTTTCAGCATACATTCTTTTACAAACTCCCCGTCACTGAAGGGCTTAGTTTGCTGGGCCAAAGCCTCAAAGTAGCTATCAGCTTCTGTCACATCTTCACTGGATTCAGCCATTTTTGCTGTGCAGCATAGCCCCGTTGTAGTTGTTGGAGCTTATTGCTGTACTCCTCGCCGGTACATTTGTCTTAGTGTTTTTATGATTTGTAACACAGTGAATATTTATATTGAATTCTTTAAGCGTTGCATTTACCTGCTTGCACATCAGACACTGGGCTTTATCCATTAAGTACCACAAAGTAAGTATTTGTCCACTTAGCTTGAAAACGCCTTTTCTGCTCGCCAACACGTTTTTCCTCAAAGGAACCTGCTCTGGCTCTCTTTTATTGAGGGCCACACAAAATCTTACCGTGGGTCGCCATTGGCCCCCAGGCCACATTTTGAGAACCCCTGGTGTAAACCATCGACGGTATAAAAGAACTGGACTGAGTGACCCCTCCCCCCTGGGAGCAGCAATCAGATCAATCCTCAATTAAAGCAGGTGGCCTCATGGTGAACGTTTGAAGCATTTAACAGATTCTCCCGAATCCGCCTTCAATGCTTGGGGTGTGGCCTTCTGACATGCTCAATCCTGATTGGAGAGTGGTGGCATTGGAAATGTAGACCATGCTGAGTCCAGACTGGAGGGCAGCGTTCTTCCTGGGCTGCATTTAAAGGCTGCTGAAGTCACGGCGCCGCCACAAGTGCTGTCCAAACTCGACGACTCCTACCAATGCGGCCAACGAATACGGCCTTCTTTTTCATGATTTTAAGAATTGGTCCGGTGTATTTTTCTATGCTGTCCATTTCCCAAGATGCATTGCGGCCGAACCCAGAGATTTTCTGACAGTAATGGCGGGCTGTGAAGCGGGACCTGGAGACGGAAATAATTACGCCTTTTTATATTTAAAACCTCCAAGATGAAAAGTTGGATCAAATAAGCCAGGAAAACTTTGAGCTCCATGCCTGGTTCACGACTGCTTTCTGTTTAGGACTCCCAGTTGCTAGGCGACAGGACATTTACCAATGTAATGGCTGGAATTATCTAAAGGCTAGACTTGTCCAAATTCACAGCAGTTACCATCAGACCTACCCGCTCGACGAAGGACCCGACCAACGGCGCCCGGGAAGACCGCGGCCCTTGAAGGACGCAGCCCTCCAACGGCCTCAGATCGACATCTCAATCAAGGATTACTGAGGACATCTGGTTCCAACATGGCGACAGACGTATAGCGGGAAACGGCGACTGACATGACTAAACTTGGCTGGAACCAGAAGTAAGGTGGGTTGCACGGATGACGTCACACGCAGTCCGTCCAGTTCTGCTATACAGTCAATAGTGAAAACAGACAGCTCTCAGTTAGGGGTGATGGGAGGGGGGCGCGGGTTTGCTCCGCATCAACGGCCCCCCTTTTCAATGAACTTTTCAATGAACTCCTGTCGCTCTGCAGAAAATATTCAAATTCAAATTAAACTTTATTCATTTAGCGCTTTTCATGCTTCATAGCATCTCAAAGTGTTTCCCAAAGAAAGAATAAAACAAATAAGATAAAAATATATATATAATAGTTAAAATAATAAACAAAGTAAAAAGAATGTAATAATCCAGTTCCGGGTTACGGGCAGGACGCGTGGCGTGCCTCTCTGCGAATACAACTATCTTCAAATTACTTAAAAAGTTGATTTTCTCCAAAAAAGATAGCTGACCATGCCCCCGAAGAAACCCCAGGAATATGAAGAGCTCAAAAAGTCTCTTGACATTATTCAAGAAACGCTGAAAAGTTTTATGGATCAAGTGTCGGCTAAGCTAACACCGCTCTGGGAGATGATGGAAGAGTTCCGAAGATTTCGGGCTCAAAACGAGCAGCGAGAAAACCGGGTCGAGATTCTGGAGAAAAGACTGGACGATGTGGAACAGCAAGTAAGGATGAATAATGTCATTCTCACTGGAGTACCAATCAAGCCTCGAGCGAAGCTAAATGCAGCTGGAGCTAGCACTGCTAATGCTAGCGTAGCTAGCAGTTCTAATACGGAGTTCGGTGCAGCGTCGCTGGAGCAGCAAATACTTTCATTTCTCACATCTAAAGGGATTTCCCTGGATCTCAATACCATCGAGACCTGCCACCTGCTCTCCAGGAGAAAGGAGACGGATAAACCAGCGATCCTCATCAGGTTTGTGAATCACAAACACAAGCTAGCTTTGATGAACCAAAGGAAACAACTGAAAGGTTCGGCTGCTTATCTGAACGACCATCTGACCAGAAGGAATGCTGAAATCTCAAAACATGCACGGCTTCTCAGGAAGCGTAGATTGAGAACACTTGGGTTAAAGGCTGCAGGATTTACGTCAAACCGCTCGGTCGAGAGGACCGGGCCAAGGTTCTGGTCGTGAACACCATGAAGGACTTTGAGAAGTGCTTGATTACGGTTGTCTGAAACAACGTGGAGTAACAAATCAAAGAGCCAAATAATTTCAAGAAATATGACACCTGGAATCATAACTTTCTCTGTATGTCTGACGTAACCTGAATAACAGCAGAGTTCTGACATGCAGACAACTTGACCTCAACTTTCACCGCAGTTGATATCAGCTGAAGAAGGATATGGACCTGAATCTAATGTCTGCAGACATAACATGGAAGAAAACTATTAACTGTTTAAACCCAGAAAATCGGCTGTTATCAGTAAAAGAAGAAATGCCAACCTTGGACAATTCGACAGTTTATGGACCCTTTTTATTTTTCCCCCACAGCATTACTTTATTATATAAAAAAAATAAAATAAAAATACAAAAAAAAAAAAAAAATACAAAAAGAGTAAAACAATTGATTAATCACCTTTGAAAATTGTTAAATTGATTGACTTTTGATGATAGTACTTCACTAGCTCCTAAAATTGATAAATTGATTCAAAAATCTTTCCTAATGTAGCATAATTTTGCACACGTTTTTAACTTTTGATACTTGATGAAATTTTTGCTATGAAAATTCCTGAAACAGTGTTGTGTCTATTTTACTGATATAGTATTATGTTTTAAAGCATGACTTTTAAAAGTAACATAATTTGCATATATTTCAGATGCTGCATTTGCCATGTTGATTTCTAAAATAGTTATTTTTGACGTAGTACTTAAGTAATTCATCTTTGGCATGTGCTTTATTGATACCTTATGATTATTAATTCTGTCTGATAAAACCTAGGAACCGGATATTGATAAATCATGTAATAAAATGGTTATAGTATAACGGGCTGGGATTATATAAATTCGCTTCCTTCCACTCCCTTTCAAGCAATATTTATTAATTATGTCTAATTATCCTAAGTTTGATTAGTTACTGTATGAATGTATAACTGATGATTATATTGTTTTTGTGTATTATTTCTATTTGATTGCTTGAAATAAACCATTTCAAATCAAATCAAATCAATAATAAAAGCAAATAATAATAAAATAAATGAATTAATAAAAACACGCAAAAACCCAACACATACACATCCCTCCTTTAAAATAAAAATTTATAAAATCAAATAAACATGTGGACAAGTAAAAACTATGTAAAAGCTTTACTAAAAAGATGTGTCTTAAGTTTTTTCTTGAAAACCTCCACAGTGGCTGAAGCCCTCACGTCCTCAGGCAGGCTGTTCCACAGGCGAGGCCCACAGTGCTGAAAGGAGGCCTCGCCGTGAATTTTAGTTCTGACCTTTGGGACCACTACCAGACCTGCACCTGTGGACCTGAGGGGCTCTGGGAGGGTCATAGACTAAAAGTAAATCTGATAAAAATGAGGATCCAGTTCCATGTAAACTTTTATAAACTAATAAAAGAACCTTAAAATCGATCCTAAAGCTGACAGGGAGCCAGTGCAAAGACTTCAAAATTGGAGTAATGTGCTCCTTCTTTCTGGTTCTGGTTAAAAGGCGTGCAGCTGAGTTTTGAACAAGCTGCAGCGGGTTTATAGTATTTCTCTTAGCACCAGAAAGAAGAGCATTACAATAGTCTATCCAAGAAGTTATAAAAGCATGGATTAATATTTCAGCACTGGCTTGTGAGAGAAAGGGTCTCACTCGAGCAATATTTCTAAGATGATAAAATGCAGTCTTTGTAACTTGGTTTGCGTGTGCTTCAAAGTTAGGATCTGCATCTAAAATCACACTGAGGTTTTTTACTTTATTGCACACATTCAGATTAAAAGTTGATAAATAGGATTGGACCCTTTCTCTCTCAGCTTCAGGACCAACAATTAAAATGTCAGTTTTGTCTTGATTTAGCTTTAAGAAGTTCTCTCCCATCCATGTTTCAATATCTAAAACACAACTTAAAAGGTCATCAATGGGTCCCATGTCATCAGGAGACACAGCCACATATAACTGGGTGTCATCAGCATAACTATGAAAGTTTATGCCATGTCTCACTATGTCCTAGAAAACAACACAGGTTTCTGGATTATGTCTAAAAACAGCATCATCATCATGAAAAGACCACTGGGAACACTTTGAAAGCAGATCCAAAGATGATCAGAGGGGTATAAAGAAAGAGTTAACTGGGGATACATTTCTATCATAGTGAAAGCGATCTCTATCTCCATTTCCACAGAGACCTTAAAACAACAGAATACCGGCCTGGAGCGCTGCTCTTCCTCTGCCTTCTTCTTCTCCCGTTCCCACTCTTTCCTCTCTGTCCACTGGGCTCATGGTTCCAGACAGGTCGCTGATGTCCAGAACCTTCTGTGACAGCTCCTAGTCACAACATTTCAATCGGTTTAAAAGTTACACTGTCAAAGAGTTGAATGTATGACTCGGTAGTAGAGTCCAGATTACCTTGACATCCAATGAGGAATGAGCCTCCTCAATGTTTTTACTGGTCTCAGACTCCTGCATTGACACACACACACAATTCACTCAGTGGTGAGAAAGTTTTCTAACATAAAAACGGTGAAGCGTGGGAAACGAGAGAGAACTACACAGTCTCAGAAGCTGAGGCAGACTGACGGATATTCAAAAACACAACCAAGACCAAGTAGTGTGTGGATTGCACAAGCACACAACCAAGCCTTCTGCAGCGCCAGTGCAAGCTCTGGAAGGGAGGGGGGGGGGGGGATGAGGGGGGATGTCCATGAACAGACGGCAAGGTAGGGGGGGGTCTTAGCATGCCATAACTAACAGATCATGCACTGGAAATAAAATCATAAGGTTAGTACGAATGTATAACAAAATGAATGAGTGGTAACGCGGTTCTTGGTGTTTCTGCTGTCCTTTTACAGCCAAACTCCTCTCTTCAGCTGGAGCTGCAGCGCTGCCTTCACTGTCCTGCCACAAAAAAACATGCAAATGGAGGCGCAAAGCTTTCTGAATCAGTATCAGGAAACACACAATACAGAAGACTAAAGCTGTAAAAAGGTCTACCTTGTACTGCAGACCTCCTCCAAGATGAGCCAGTTCCAGATGACGGTCCTTAAGTGGATCGTCTGATTCACAATCACTCAGCTGTGAGAAAGACGGAGCAAAGACGGAGTCCAGGTCTGTAAGGAACTTTGATTTTTCATAGCAAAAGAAACGGAACGCACCTCTGTTTGTGACAGCTCGTCTTTGTCGTTGTCTTCATCATCTAAGCCAGAAAAAGCAGGACACAACTTCTCCTGTCTGCTGCCTAAAATGCTGGACAAGCCAAAGTTTTGAAGACCCTGGAAAAAAGGAACATGAGAACAGAGCACACAACAGAGAGAAGGAAAACTCAAGGATGCCTCCTGGACGCCTCCCTGGAGAGGTGTTCCGGGCATGTTGCACTGGGCGGAGCCCCCGGCTGGCCTGGGAACGCCTCGGGGTCCCCCCAGAGGACCTGGAGGAAGTGGCTGGGGCGAGGGAAGTCTGGGCATCTCTGCTAAGACTGCTGCCCCCGCGACCCGGTCCCGGATAAGCGGAGGAAGATGGATGGATGGATGGATAACACAAAATAAGATGAACGAGGACCCTGGTGTAAACGAGTTGTGTTTAACTTCCTCGGGTACATCCCTACGGTGGCCCAGAAGGGTCACAAGACAAGACTTCAGATTTCCAAACACAACACAAAATAAATATGTCTCACAACACAACACTTTAACTCAAAACACAACACTTTAACTCACACGTGGAATTGTTCTCTTCCAGCTGTAAATGGAGAAACAGCAGCGACACGCCTGCCAAGGGACCGTCAACAAAGTGCTAGTTCAGAGAATAGAACCATTCTGTAAAAATAAATAATCTCTCAAAAACGATGGGACAGTCACAGGAGATCTTCATGATCTATTTACCTACTACAGAGCTGGCAGAGGGGAAACAGAGCAGTGCTTAGATGTGACAGCATAGAAAAACAAGAAACATACCCTTTGTCAAGGCTTGGAACTGGCAGTGTTGCAAAAGATACACTCTGGCAGAGTTATATGTTTTTGTTGTTTTATTAAATACTATTAGGTTAAGATAAGATAGAGCTTTATTGTCTTTATACAATCACATTTGGTACAACAGTACAACAAAATTGCAAACTGTCCCACATTGGTGCAAAGAAAAGAAAAAAAACTACAATTATCTTACACACGCAAAAAGTATAAAAAAATGTATACATATATAAATATTTATGTGTATATACATACATATATATATATATATATATATACATATATATATATATATACATATATACATATATATATATACATATATATATATATATATACATATATATATATATATATATATATATATATTTATTTATACCGGCTGGGTAGCTCGGTTGGTAAGGTGCAGGACTGTCATGCAGGAAACCTGGGTTCGATTCCCAGGGCGGAATGAACAATTAATGGTAATGGAAAAATGGCAACGGAAATGGGGCAATTACCATGGAAATGAGGCAATTACCATAACAATGACGGGCAATTAACATCACCCAGTGAGGGTCCTTGGGCAAGACCCTTAACGCTGATGCCTACCTCACAACATGAGAGACAATGAACCACATGTCATGCCGGCTCAGACGTCGCCCAGCCAAACAAGGTCTGCGTCAGGTGCTGAGGGACCAGAGCACCCTGATGGAAAGTGGGCTACTGGAACAAGACGGAAATGGACTAGATGTGAAAACAAGGTTCTGTTAGAATGCTACTACTCGAGTAATCCCACCCAGAGGGGTTACATGCAGAGAATGTGGAATGAATGGATGCTTCGAAACCCACAATCAAGGCTAACTGCCAAACAACTGGTAGCCCAGCGTACTAACATCCACAAGCGGCAACTCCTATCACAACTTGAGATTGAAGCGATACAATACAATGCCACAGGAGAGCCAGAACAGGTCAGAGAGGAGGTTATACCACACTCCCACCCTGAGATTGGGTACACAGCCCCAACAACCACAATTCCGCTGAGCGAGGCAGCAACTGACCTGAAAGACAAGATCATGTCTACAATGAAGACTAGGCAACCCCGACACCAGCACAATGAAGACTAGGCAACGGTTAAGTGATGTACCGCCTGAAAGTCTACTGGAAACTGTGAATGAAGCATTGAGGGCAATTCCTACCACAACCATCACAGAAACCAATGAACTGGTTTACACTTCAGCAGCAGTGATCCTTGAGATGCTTGGCTATAAGAGCAACCATGGAAGAAAACAGTACCCACCATGGAAGTAACGGTTAGAGGCTAAAATCAAGGCAACTCGGAAGGATGTGAGTAGGCTGACAGAGGCTCAAAGAGGTACAATGAGAAAGCAAGTACCTAAGAGATACAGCCAGATGCCCATACCTGAAGCACTGGTGTCATTCGGGCTCGAGAAATGCAGCCGGATGGTGACAAAAAGAGGCAAGGTAGTCCACACAGGAGGGGTCTCACTCCCAGAAGGAACAATAGCAGACATTGAGGACAGCTACAAGTACCTTGGAATTCCACAGGTAAATGGCAACCTTGAGCAGGCAACAAGGAAAGCTGCAACAGCTAAATACCTACAACGAGTGAGGCAAGTCCTGAGAGGCCAGCTCAATGGCAAAAATAAGACCCGGACAATAAACAGCTACGCACTCCCAGTTATCAGATACCCTGCAGGAATAATAAGATGGCCAAAGGAAGAGATACAGACCACGGATGTTAAAACACGAAAGCTCCTCACCATGCATGGAGGGTTCCACCCCAAATCCAGCACCCTGAGACTGTATGCGAGCCGCAAGGAAGGAGGCCGAGGACTAGTGAGCGTAGAAGTCACTATCCAGGATGAAACATCCAAGATGCATGAGTACATCAAGCTCAAGGCCCCAACTGACAGTGTGCTCAGTGAATGTCTCAGGCAATGGAGAGCAGAGGATACAGTGCTGGAGGACAGATCCTCATGGGAGGACAAACCCCTGCATGGGATGTACCACCGGACCATAACTGAGGTGGCTGATATCAAGAAGTCCTACCAATGGCTAGAAAGGGCTAGACAGCAGGACAGCACTGAAGCGCTCATCCTGGCAGCTCAGGAACAAGCCCTGAGCACCAGAGCGATAGAGGCTCAGATCTACCACACCAGACAAGACCCAAGGTGTGCTGTGCAAAGAGGCGCCTGAAACAATCCAGCACATAACTGCAGGATGTAAGATGCTGGCAGGTAAAGCATACATGGAGCGCCACAATCAAGTGGGTGGAATAATAAACAGGAACATGTGTGCAGAATATGGACTGGAAACCCCAAGGTCAAAATGGGAAAGGAACATGTGTGCAGAATATGGACTGGAAACCCCAAGGTCAAAATGGGAAACACCTCCGAAGGTGGTAGAGAATGAGAGGGCAAAGATCCTGTGGGACTTCCAGATCCAGACTGATAGGATGGTAATGGCGAACCAACCAGACATTGTAGTGGTGGATAAAGAACAGAGGAAAGCCGTTGTGGTGGATGTGGCAGTGCCAAGCGATGGGAACATCAGGAAGAAGGAACATGAGAAACTGGAGAAATACCAGGGACTCAGAGAAGAACTGGAGAAAGCCTGGAAAGTGAAGGTGACAGTGGTGCCTGTGGTAATTGGGGCACTTGGGGCAGTAACCCCCAAGCTGGAGGAGTGGCTACAACAGATACCTGGAAAGACCTCAGACCTCTCAGTCCAGAAAAGCGCAGTGCTAGGAACAGCTAAGATACTGCGCAGGACCCTCAAGCTCCTAGGCCTCTGGTAGAGGACCCAAGCTTGGAGGAAAAACCACCCGCGGAGGGTGAGAGGGGCATTTTTTTTTTTTTATTCGTGTATACACACACATATATATATATATACATATATATATATATATATGTGTGTGTGTGTGTGTGTGTGTGTGTGTGTGTATATATATATATATATATATATATATATATATATATATATATATATATATATATATATATATATGTACACAAATATATATACAAATATGCAAATGCACACAAGGTGTATATACAGACTCTACATTCCTCCTCCTCCAAGAAACTCAACCAGGTGTCTGTTTGTCCGTGACCTCAGCACCCTTAGTCTTTCTCCAGAGGGCAACCATTTAAACAACCGGTGTCCTGGGTGTGTGCAGTCTTTCATTATGTTGCTTGCCCTCCCAAGACAACGAGTGCTGTAGTGGTCCTTCAGTGAGGGAAGAGGGTAGCCGATGATCTTTTGGGCAGTGTTTATGACCCTCTGTAGAACCTTCTTATGTGCCATGGTGCAGCTTGAAAACCACACAGAGATGCAGTATGTTAATACACTCTCAATGGAGCAACAATAGAAGGCAACCAGCAGCTCTCTCTTCAGGTTGACCCTCCTGAGGATCCTCAGGAAGTGAAGACGCTGTTGGGCTTTTTTCACTACCTCTTTAGTGTTTGAGCTCCATTGGAGGTCTTCATCAATGTGCACACCAAGGTACTAGAAGCTTGGCACTCTCTTCACACCCTTAAACCTGTCGTGTGTTGTTGTCTCTGAAGCGGTCCTCAATCTTCCTCTTCTAAGCTGCCTGCGCCTCCCTGATGCCTCCTTTTCAGGCTCGCCCTGGCTGCACTTGCATTGCGCTTTGTCACTGGATCTGAAGACAACATCACAGTGTTTCAGCAGGGCCTGGACCTCTTTAGTCATCCAGGGTTTTTGATTGGAGTACACCCTGTGACGTTTGACCACGGGGACGTTGTCAATGCAGAAGTTGATGTAAGAGAGCACGGATGAAGTATGCTCCTCAAGGTCCTGGTGTGCAAACACATTCCAGTCTATGTCCTCAAAGCAATCCTGCAGCTGTTGTGAAGCGCCCTCCGGCCATGGCTATAATATGCAATGCGTCAGGATGAAAGTTCTGCTGGGTGGTAATTGTATTGTGCAGCACCTCCATGGCTACGCAAGCATTAGCATCGGGTGGTATGTATGCGGCCGTTACCATGACGGCGGTAAACTCACGCGGAATGTAGAAGGGACTGCATTTAACAGTCAGATATTCCACATCTTGGGAACAGTAGCTGTCTACAGTCGTTGCATTCCTGCACTAGTTGTTGTTGATGTAGATGCATAGCCCCCCTCCTCTGCTCTTACCGGAGTCCCCGTTCCTGTCGTGGCGGTAGGCCGTGCGGCATGCTAGCTCGATAGCAGAGTCCGGTATTGAGGGATTCAGCCAAGTCTCTGTGATTAATATGACGCAGCAGTCTCAAACACTTGTTGGTTGCGTTGTTCAGCCTCAGTTCGTAAATTCTGTTCAAAATGGATCTGGTGTTGGAGAGGAAAAGGCTGGGGAGAGGCAGCTTAAATGGTTGTCTCTTCAGCCGCGCTAGCAGCCACCCCTGCAGCTTCGTCTTTGCATACTTTGTTTTCGCTTCCTCTTGGGTTTGCCGCTGGGGAGAACCATCCACGGAGACCCCTGTGGTCTCGCTATGCCCTCTGAAATGTCGTGGGAGCGGTGGAAGTCCGATGTAATTATCCTTTCACAGCTTAAACCCAAGCCCCAGACAAGCATCCCACCACCACCAGGAGGTTCCAGGCACCCCCCGAAATCCCAACCAAGGGAGTCCTGCCCCATGCTTCACCCCCCAGCCGTATCAGCATAGTTAGCATAATTATCATTTTAAGCAATGTGTTTTTCTGAGAGTTGATGAAGCTGATCGCAATGCTGGCACTTTTAGCCACATTAGCATTGCTAGCATAGTTAGTATAATTAGCATTTTAGACTGTTTTTGTGAGAGTTGATGATCGCAATGCTAACACTTTTAGCCATATTAGCAAAATTAGCATGTTAGCATAATTAGTATCTCACTGAAAGTGTTTTTCTAACTGAGCTGATGCTGATCGCAATGCTAGCACTTTTGGCCATATTAGCACAGCTAGCATTGTTAGCATATGCAGTTTTGACTGAGGGCGGTGAGGGCAGCGGTGATGCGTAGAGTTGGGCGGGCAAGGCGGGTTGCGTCTAAGGGCCATACTATGCCATTTGCGGCTTTAATTGTAATTAAAATGTAACTCAATTGTATTAGAAATCCACCTAAACTTAATAAATTTAACCTAAACAAGTCACATCTAACAGCAGTGAGACCGCTTGGACAAGACAGATTGAGCGACAGCGGTAGGGTTGTGCCGATGGACGATATCATCGTCCATCGTGATGGGTGACTGACATCCCGATGGAGAGACCACCATCGTGATGCCACGCCCCCGCCACGTTGCGCGTCGACACCATAAGCCGCGGTTACATTTACAAAATATCTTGATGGGATCAATGGTCGGATTAGAATCCAACCGTGTACATGGGCCCAGAAAAATGTTTTCAGAATATAAAAACGTTCACTAAGGTCACACTTTCCGTCGGAATAAATCATTTGCACATGCGCAGTAGGGTTTGAAAACCGGAAGGATATAAATTCCGCCGAGCGGCTTTTTTTTTCAAACTTTGTTTTGTATTGAATGTAACAATTCAATACAAAACAATGTTAAACAGCGCCGAGCGGCTATTTACATTGACATGTCAGCTCGGTAAAATACGAGATGATCTTCTAAACGTGCTTTTAATAATGTTACGGTTATTATGAAACACCTGTTCGCTCATCATTTGAATTTTAATCAGTGTGGTGTGGTCAGTGCTTTTTCTGAACGAAGCCAGGATTAGCAGTATGCTAACACGGGCTAACAACATTAGCTTTGGGTGGTGCTGCTTACTGGCTGCACGTAAACATGTAAGAATAACATCAGCCTTTATTTAGTCGGGACACGACTGGAAACACAAATCCGCGTGATTGTTTGAATGTTTTCTAAGGACTGAGCGACATTTCTGCTTTGAAGCTCAAACCGCTGTGTGTGCTGACGATCCGAGCTGTGCTCAGACACACACTTTTAGACCCGGTTCTGAGTTCGGTTGCTTGTATCCCTAGAGCTGAGGGACGGATCGCAGTCTTAAATCTCCCACATACCGCTCATGTAACAAAGCACCCCCCCCCCTTTCCCCTCAAACACAAAGCTGTAAGTCCGCGCTCCGCCGGTCCACTTCACTAGTGAAATGCGGGAGCGGACTACTTCTTTTCTATTTTGTTTGTAACTTTTTTTGTTAAAGTCACTTCCCTCAGTTTATACTGGATCATCGTGGATTAGTCATTAGTTGGGAAATAAAATGAAAAAAGCAGAAAAACGAATAGCAGTTATATAAGAACGAAAAATGTAAAAATACCCCCCCCCCGGCGATGTCATCGTCCATCCCGATGGTTGACAGCAAACATCGTCAACGGCCAATTTAAGGGACATCGCCCAACCCTAGACAGCAGGATAGCCGGGTCCTCGACACAACTGTCAACCTGATACCACGATAAGTAATGTGGGACAATACTGCATTTGCTTCCATAGTTTAAGAGGACAAGCGTGAGCATAAATATCAATTCAGAAATATGACTATAACGAACATATTTGTTTTAGAGTCAAAACTAGCTTAGCTCGTTAATTTCCTCTCTGATTAATGTGTGACTTTTATTTTATTGGCTAAATTATTGGCTCTCTTTTCATTTTATTTATATATATTATTTTTATATCTGATTTTGATGTATTTGAGTGCTTAATATTCTATATTACAATCTTTGTTTTAATTGTACTTATTACTTTTTATTGTAGTGCTTTAATGTTTTATATTAATTTGTACTAAAAAAGATTTTTGTTTTATCAATCAGTCTGAATTTTTTCCTTGTTTTATGCTGTACAGCACTTTGGCTAACTGAAGAAAATAAATAGTTTTATATTAATAAATTTGAATTCAATTGACATTGCAGCAGCTACTTTATGTTACTCATATACATATTTTATAGGTTATACCACTTGGAACATTTTGTATCATTTCAAAATGTTGTTTGACATTTTTTGGAGACAGTTTGGGACTAGAGTCATAATCCATTCTCATGCCAGGTGGGAGCACCCGTGTAAAAACTTGAAAGTTTCAGGCCGCCACGACTTTTTCAGTCGCCAACTCAACGGCCTTAACAAGTACCGGCCAAACTTTGTCCTCCAGGTTGATGAATGTCTCAATGTTGTGTCAATGAGTTAAAGAAATTTGATCGAGCATTCACTCTTTTTTCAAAATGTGCTTTTCGGCTGTAGAAATAACCACATAACGAAAGTAGACGTGGTACGATGTTTTATTTGGGTGACAGTGGTTTAAGCAGTCTTGGCTGTCACGTCTCTGCTGCATCGCGTGGCAGTCGGGAACTATACCACTGGACTGGCAGACATGAGTGGTGGTTCCCCTCTTTAAGAAGGGGGACCGGAGGGTGTGTTCTAACTACAGGGGAATTACACTCCTCAGTCTCTCTGGGAAAGTCTATGCCAGGGTACTGGAGAGGAGAATCCGTCCGATAGTCGAACCTCGGATTCAGGAACAACAGTGCGGTTTCCGTCCTGGTCGTGGAACAGTGGACCAGCTCTACACCCTATCTAGGGTGCTGGAGGGATTGTGAGAGTTCGCTCATCCAGTCCATATGTGTTTTGTGGATCTAGAGAAGGCGTTCGACCGCGTCCCCCGTGGTATCCTGTGGGGGGTGCTCTGGGAGTATGGGGTCCGAGGAGCCTTACTAAGGGCTGTCCGGTCTCTGTATGACCAGAGTAGGAGCTTGGTTCGCATAGCCGGCAGTAAGTCAGACCTGTTCCCGGTCTACGTTGGGCTCCGGCAGGGCTGCCCTTTATCACCGGTTCTGTTCATAGTTTTTATGGACAGAATTTCTAGGCGCATCCAGGGGCTGGAGGGGATCTGGTTTGGGGACCACAGGATTTCCTCTCTACTTTTTGCAGATGATGTTGTCCTGTTGGCTTCATCGAGCCAGGACCTCCAGCATGCATTGAGGCGGTTTGCAGCCGAGTGTGAAGCGGCTGGGATGAGGGTCAGCACCGCTAAATCTGATGCCACGGTTATTGACCGGAGAAAGGTAGCTTGCCATCTCTCGGTGGGTGGAGTATCCTTACCCCATGTGGAGGAGTTTAAATATCTGGGGGTCTTGTTCACGAGTGAGGGAAGACCGGAGCGTGAGATTGACAGGCGGATCGGAGCGGCGTCCGTAGTTATGCGGTCGCTGTATCGGTCCGTTGTGGTGAAGAGAGAGCTGAGCCGAAAAGCAAAGCTCTCAATTTACCAGTCGATCTTCCTTCCAATACTCACCTATGGTCATGAGCTCTGACTCATGACCGAAAGAACCAGGGCCCGAATACGAGCGGCTGAAATTAGCTTCCTCCGTAGGGTGGCGGGGCGCTCCCTTAGAGATAGGGTGAGAAGCTCGGCCACCCGCGGAGAGCTTGGAGTAGAACCGCTTCTCCTCCACAACGAAAGGAGCCAATTGAGGCGGCTCGGGCATCTAGTCTGGATGCCTCCTGGACGGCTCCCTGGAGAGGTGTTCCGGGCATGTCCCACTGGGCGGAGGCCCCGGGGAAAACCCAGGACACGCTGGAGAGACTATGTCTCTCTGCTAGGCCTGGGAACGCCTCAGGGTTCCCCCAGAGGAGCTGGAGGAATTGGCTGGGGTGAGGGAAGTCTGGGCATCTCTGCTTAGACGGCTGCCCCCGCAACCCGGTCCCGGATAAGCGGAAGAAGATGGATGGATGGATGGTTCAAGCGGTTGAGGAGGCCATCCAATGATTAAAGGGTTGGCAGTTCAATCCCCGCTCTCCCCAGTCAGCTGTGGTTGTGTCCTTGGGCAAGACACTTCATCAGTGATGCTCCACTGCTGTGTGAATGAGTATGAATGTCCTAGTGACGGTCAAAGGGACCGTAGGTGTTAACTGGAAGTATGAATGAGGTGCCAAGTCATTTGATTGATATGAAATTGAAACTATGAAGCAGATATACTCAATAATCATATCTTTTGACTGATTTGACACCTTTCATATCTACTCAATATTTCAAAGTGTAAAAATATTTCACTGATTTAATTAAGTAATGCACATATTTACTTAGAGTGTCAAATAGATTTTCTTGGTCTCATTTTTTAAGTTATCTCCTGTGAATGGTTTCAGGTAGATCAACGCAATTGTTTTACATATATTTTCTATGTAGTTTACACAGTATTTGAGTTACATCTACTCCATTTGAATTCCATTTGTGCCAAGTCACTTTATTGCAATGGAATCGTAAATATTAAGTAGATATACTGAATATTCCTGTCTTTTGACTGATTTGAGAGCTTTCATATTTACTCAGTTATTTTAAAGTGAAATGTTTAACTGATTTTATTAGGTAATGTGCAGTAATATTTTTAGAGAGGAGGGCACTGAGAGGACATCGCCTGATTTCTCACAGTGATGTCCAAGCACCCCCCCCCCATGTCTAAGGTGCAATTAAAACTTGGCCCTCTCCCATGGTTGCATGGGAGGGGGCCATTGCCAAGTACCCCCCCTTAGGCTGACCCCCCCCCCTCCTCATCGTCCCAATAACGGCCCCAGTCTCCCCTGCTCAGGGGCCCATCACAAAGAGATCCAATTCAAACACATGCCCCCCCCCCCATCAAATACAAACATCTAAACATTAATCAAAGATATTCCTACATCTAAATAATACTGATACCTATTAAACAAAGTACATTATGGTTCACTAATTTGAATTTACTGATTTAATTTATTTTCCTAAAGTAAAACAGAATATTACCATAAAAACAAAAATAGAGATGTAAAAGACCTACTTCTAGTTTAAGCTAATGACAAATACACAGTAAAAACATACAATAAAAGTCAAGTGAAAATAAAACAATATAAAACAGCCCATAAGTTAACTAAAACAAAGAGTCTGAGTCTTCTAACAACTATATAACTGATCTATAAAACTAAAAAAATGTCTTTTATATCAGTTTGCTGAATTCAGAAGTCACTGAGGGAAGGAGTGTCAAAAGGAAGCTCTGAAATGTCATCGAGGGTTAAATCGTCATCAGATGAGCTTTCTAAGACAGGATCAGGACTTTTCAATTTGGGGGTTTTCGGTGGAGGGTTTTCTTTCAAATGTTTGCTTGGTGAAACACTTTTCTTCAAAACCGGCTCTTTTACATTTGAAGCCCCCTGGTTTGGCTGTTTTTCTGTCATTTTCTGCACACGTTTTTGTGAGGACTCACGTTTTTTGGTTAGAATGTAATTGTCCTCCCTCAGTTTGCTAGTGCTGGCTCGAACAGCATTAATTTCAGTCTTTGCTGCTTCATATTCTTTTTCCACCCTCTTTTGTTCTCTGTACAGATTCTTTTTTTTTTTTTTTTTTTTTCAACTTGTCCTGTCCAACAGCTAGGCAGACAGATGAGAGCTGAGGGCCACTTGGGTTGGACATATTTTACTTTAACAAGAGGGGTTATTAATCTTCAGACAAACCAAAGGTATGTCTGAATAGACCCCTTTTGTAATTGAGGCCAAACTTTATTAATTTCAAACATGTCTGAAAATCTTTGGTGTTGGACCGGACGGAAAAGGAAAGAGGGGAAGAAGAGAGAGGGACGTTAGAGAGAGGGGGGGTAGGGGGTGATAATAGGAGGGGAAGGGGGATAAGACCATGAAGCAGCATAAAGCAACAAGTTTACTGGTTGTTAATCATTATGGTAAGGTTTAAATGTAAAAAAAAACAAAAAAAAAGGGCGGAGCCTGTCCACACACACACTCAATTGTTATAAACACACCTGTTAGTTGCAAAAATGTCCACCTGTCGACATGTACACAAAACAGATAGTGTTCACACGCATACTTATGCCTTAAAACCAACTAGTGTGAAATATTTCAGTCATTCAGTCTGTTGAGCTAACACCTGTGCTCAGGTGAGTGTTTATGTTCTTCTAAAATGGATGGTGGAACGTGAAAAGAAGGAGGGAGAGTGCCCAGCCATCCCCACCCCAAGACCCCCACCGCACCAGCAGCGGCAGCCGGAATCCCCCCAACGCCACACGGGAACCGGCAGGGAACAACCGCCGCCCGGGCGACCAAGCCCGCCACCCAGGCCAGGGCCAGCAGGGCCGCCGCAAGGCCCCCAGAGCCAGAGAGCAGGGAGGCACGGAGGGAAAGAGGGCGCCGCCCCAGCCCAACCAGGAGAGCAGCCCCCCCGCCGCGCCGGGAGAACCCAAACGCAGGGCCCCAACGGAGAAGGACGCCCACAGCCCCAGACGAGCACCCCACCACCACCCAGGAGTTCCGGGCATCCCCCGCCCCAACCCCAGGTACGAGCCAGGACCCCCCAAGGGAGACCCACTCCGCACTCCAGGCAGCCATCCGCCCGGCCCACGGTTGGTCCAGGGAGGAGCGAGGCAGGGGCCCGCCGCCCCCGCCCAGAAGGGGGGAACCCCGGGGAAAAAAGAGGGCCCACAAGGGGTGCTGTAAATATGGCCCGACCAGGCTCGGCCACAGTTGGAAATTTGCCGGGGCCCAGCACTCAGGAGCAAGGACCAGAACCCACCCCCCAGGGACACGAACACCCCCGGCTCAGATGTAATGTGAACCCCCCCACCGCGCGGAGAGAGAACCGCCGGGCCCAGGAAGCCGGCACCCCGGGGACACAGCTGCCGTTGCAAAGGGGCCTGTACCCCCCACCAGGGAAGAGGCAGGGGACAGATGGTCCTAGGTCCCACCTTCCTTGCAAAATGTGTGTGCGTGTATGTGTGTTTGAGAGAGTGTGTGTGTGCATGTGTGTGTGTGTTTATGTTGGGATGTATATATTGAGGGAGGAGGGGTGTGTGTACTAAGGGGGGTGCGGTTAAAATTGGCGGGTAGGGCACTAAGGGGACGTCTCCTGATTACTCACAGTGACGTCCCCTCACCCTCCCCACCAAGGGGCCCTAAATGTCTAAGGTGCGGTTAAAATTGGCGGGTAGGGTGCTAGGAGGACATCCGCTGCTTGCTGGCAGTGATGTCCAAGCACCCCCCCTACCAAGGGCCCTACATGTCTAAGGTGCAAATAAAACCGAAAGAGGGGGGAACCACTCCATACGGCAACCACAGGAGGGGGGGCACTGCCTAGTAAACCCCCCGCCCAAGGCTCATCGCAGGCTAAGCCCCCCACCCCCTCACCCTATTATGAGGTTATATGAGGAAGGGGGTAAGTTGGGGACAGATGATAGACTGTCCCCCGGTGGTCAAACAGCCGTCCCCCCCCCCCCCCCCAGCAAGGGGGCCAGGCCCACCAAGCCCCGGGGCCCCACCCCCGGAGGCGCAGACACCCCAGGCCCAGCACCACCACCCCCACACAGAGATAGGGGAGCCAGAAAGCGCCGGCCCCCCCCGGAGCAAGCCCAGGCCCCCACCCCCAAACGCCGGCCCTAGAAGAGCTCTGGTCAGGCCTCGACGGGACCGAGGCAGCCAACCGGCCGGGGAAACCGCCGATGGCCTCAGCGGAGACCCCGACCCGTCAACCCCCCCTGCCCCGTACCAATAGTGCCCCCCCCCCCCCTCCCCCAGAATGCCCCCCCACAGGACAGGGCCGACAAGACCCCCACCCCACCCCCAGACCCCGCAGCCGAAGCGGATGACACCCAGAGCGACCGGGGGCCCCAAGAGGGTTGGCCTGTCCCGCCCCAGAGCCAGGGAAGGGCCGATCCCAGCCCCGGGTGTAGACGGGAAGCCCATCCAGCGCATTTTGTATTTTTTTCATTTTATATTTTTTTAACTTATACACAAAACGTATTATGTGAGTAACAAATCACACACAAATCCAAATTTATGCACAAATCCAAATTTACGCACGCACAAAGCAAGAATATGCATACACAGATCCTAATTTACGCACAAATCAAGAATTACGCACGCACAAATCCGACTGAGTCTAATTTCTCTCCATAGCTTTGGCCAAAGAAAGAATCCGGTGCACAACAAACAAGATCAACATTTTGGAAACACAGCTGGAACGGGAACTACAGGACTTCACACAAAGACACTCGCTTAAAGAAACGGAGCAAAACCTGAGAGGACATCTACGCAACGTGCACAACAGTGAGTATGAAAAAACAAAAACACGCCACATAGCAAAAACTTGAAAAACTAATAGCCAAAGCAGCAAAAAAGCAAGAACACAAAAACACCATAGATGACAAATGGATCTGCAATCTATCAAAACACACTCTATCCGAAGCTGAACGCAGCGTATTATCATACGGTTTAAACTTCGCCATAACCCCAAAGCAGATCCCACATGAGGAATCCATCAATTCAGCCACTGAATTAGCAGGTGAAAGAATACATGACCCAGGAGAAAAAGCAGCATTGCGCAATGAAATAGCAGGCATCCTCAAAACCGCAAAACTACCACCAAGCAACATAACCAAAAAAGAAATGGCAGCCATCCACAATCTGAAAAACAATAGAGAAATCACAATATTACCAGTGGACAAAGGCAGAACCACAGTCATCCTGGACACAGAACAATATGAAAAACAAATGGATGAGATACTTCATGACCGGAACACCTATGAGGCCCTGAAAAAAGACCCCACAGAAGCAAAGAAGAAAAAACTGAAGACTATACTGAAACAGCTACAGGACGAAAAGAAAATAGACAAACAAACCTACAACCACCTCATACCAACAGCCAACATCATCCCCCGGATCTATGGCACTCCAAAAATACACAAACCTGGAGCACCACTGAGGCCCATAATAGACAGCATGGGATCAGTAACATACAACCTCTCCAAATTCATCGCCGATATTTTGAAACCCCTCCTAGGAAACACAGACTACCATTGTGAAAATGCAAAACAGTTGGCAGAGGAACCTAAAGAGACAAAAATGGAAGCAAACGAAATATTCATTTCACATGACGTAGTATCATTATTCACCAGGACTCCAGTAGAAGCCACACTGCAAATAGTCCAAGAACAGTTAACAGCAGACAAATCTCACAGTAAACGCACAAATCTCACAGTAAACGACATTACACAACTTCTCCATTTAATCACTACATCCACGCATTTCCAATTCCGTAACACAATTTACAGACAAAAGGAAGGCTTTCCCATGGGCGACCCACTATCAGCCACAATGTGCAACTTTTTCATGGAAGACCTGGAAAAGAAAGCAATAACATCCGCACCAGAGCACTGCCGTCCAACCTTGTGGAAACGCTACGTCGATGACATTCTGGAAAAGATCAAAACAGGACACACGCAAGAGATCACAGACCACCTGAACACCATGGACGATACGGGACAAATCAAGTTCACACATGAAGAGGAGAAAGACAACTCCATCAACTTCCTGGATATAAACATCACGCACACCGAAAACGGGGACATAAAAATAAAAATACACAGGAAACCAACTCACACAGATCAATATTTATTATGGACCTCAGAACATCCTACCACTCACAAAATATCTGTCGTAAGAACCTTATTTGATCCCGCAGAACTGGTAACGGAGGGGGAAGACAAAACGGAGGAGAAAAAACACATACAAAATGCACTTACCAGATGTCAATATCCATAAAAAAGGGCCATAAAAAAGGGACAAACACAGGTGGAGCAGAAAAAATACAAGGAAGCAGGGAAGAAAAATCTAACGAAGAAATCAGAAAACAAAGGCATGGTTACATTGCCGTACATCAGAGGAATGACAGAACGCATCCAAAGGGCTATGAAAAAACATCACATCAGCACCCCAGTCAAACCGTATAAAAAACTCAGGCAAATACTTGTTCACCCGAAAGACAAGATCGAACAAAATAAGAAATGCAACGTCATTTATGAAATCCCATGTCACACCAGCAATAAAACGTACATCGGAGAAACAGGACGCACCTTCATCACAAGAAAAATGGAACATCAAAAATAATGTGAAAAGGAAACAAATAAAATACTAACAAGCGCCAAACGACATCAGGCAGTACAAGAAAATATGAAATCAGCCATAACGGACCACTGCAAGCAGGAAAACCACATCATGGACTGGGAAAAGGCCAAAGTCCTCCGCACTGAAGACAACAGACACCGCAGATGGATCAGGGAGGCGGTGGAGATAAGAAAGTGAGCCCACACTTCCATGAACAGGGATGAGGGGGCCTTCCTGCTCTCCCACACCTGGAGCAATATCCTCCAGCAAAAAACGGACATCAAGGGGCGGAGTCACTTGTCAAAGTTTGACAGGTGACTCCGCCTCCGTCACAATCAGCTGTTTTTTAAAGACATCACACACCACCACCTGATGACGACCCTGATGAAGGTGGAAGACATTCCACCGAAACATGTCGGTACGTTTTACATCACAAAACAAACCAGTGTCTGATAAAAAATAAATTAAATACGCAGTGTAATTTTATAGACACAATGAACCTCTTTGAATCAAATGTTTGGTCAAGTTTTCCTTTTCCTGGACAGAAACCTGCATTTCTCTAAGCATTTGTTCAAGAGTTTCTGTTTCCTCTTCTAACTGTTGGACTAAAACTTCTTTTTCTTTGATCTTTTTGAAACCGTTGTGTTGTGAAGGGTCAGCGCACCTTAAGTCTTTCTCAATTTGGAGTTTATTGTTTCTCAAAAGCGCTTCCTTGGCTTTCAGCCCCTTCAGTTTGTTTTCCAGGGTTGTCTTGTCCGACAGTTGTTCTATGACGCTTGTCGTTTGTCTTTGATACATTTCATTCATGCGGTTGAGCGTTTCTATCTTGTCCTGGTAACGTTTACATTTGTTTTCCAAATCGATCTGAATCCGAAGCTGCCTACTTAGTTTGTCAAGTTCTTTTTTCAAACTTTTGTTCAGTTTAGAGGCCGCTTTCTTCCGTTTGTCGACGTCTTTGTGCATTTCCTCCACCTTTTTGCTGTTACCCAAAGTGCCACGAAGAGTTTCGATCCTGTGACGTAAACTGTCATTTTCTTGGTGCAAACAATCTAGTTGGCCCTCCTGAAGAAAGCCCATGTTCACCGCAGTTCTTCTAAAGAAACTCATCATGGAAGTTCTTAAAAACTGTTCTAAAATAAAGGCTTTAAAAACCTTGAACAGCAAATGCTCTCTGATTGCGGATCTAGTACTTGAACTGCAGTCTGTCCAATTAAAGTTTAGAAAGTCGGGGTGATATATATTAAAAAATATGATGGAGTCAAATGACATTTTGCTTGATGAGTTTGATGTCATCAGTGATGTCATATTTCGTCATAACAAAACAAGGCTGTGATGACACGTTATGACACATTGTGACACGTTGTCATAACAAGTCATCACAGCCCTGTATTTTAGGACCTGGATTAGTTATGATGTCATCACTTTAAAAAAAGACTATAAAAAGCTGTGATGTCAGAGCGTTGGCTGAACCTCACAACAGATGCAGGAAGGAGAACAGCCCTTACCTTTGCTGCTCTTCTTACCTCTGGCAGCAGGCCGTCCACGCTGCTGCTGGTCCTTTAGAAAGAGGAGAAAAGAAAGACATTACTTTCAAGGAAAACACATGCATGTTCTTTTCCCTTTTTCTATAATAAATGATAAAGCAACCCTAAACACCTCAAATCAAATTCATAAATGCACTGTTGAAGAATTTAAGGCTTAGAAAGCATTTCTACAGACTGCGACCAAATGGTCGCATTTTGCGACCAAAATTTGAGAGTGTGCGACTAAACTTTACATCCAGTCGCACATGTGCTACCAGTCAATATGCCTCCCCCACCCTTCGTTTTTTTAATACATTAAACATAGAAGGGGCACGTCAATGATCAATGAAATAATCAATGAGACGCGAGCCCACACGCACGCAGGCAAACACTCGCGCACATATTCATGAAACGCGAGCACACACTCGCGTGATGCCTCTGTCATGGGTCTAATGCGTGTGAGAAGAATAGGGAATGCCACTGAGTGGGGGAGGGGCTTAGAGATATTCACACGCGCGTAAACATCTGTGGGAAGGAAACGGAGACAAATATCATCACAACCTGATATGTGCGCACGTCTGAGCTATAGGTAAGCGAACTATTGATTCGTTCTTCCGACCTGCTGCGAGTGTACCAGTGCCACAGTCTACAGCAGGGATCTCAAACTCGCGGCCCCCAAGATGATATTTTGCGGCCCCTGCCTCAATATGAAAGTTCAATTTTAATTCGGCCTGCCAGTTTGTATGAAAGACACTTTTTTATTGACGTGCGCGGAGCTGACCAACCAACCACAGTGGGGTATATGACTCTTGGGGGGCGTGACAATGACGGGGCTTGAAAGCAGGAAACCCGACAGCCTCCTCCCTCCCCGGACCACATTAACGAGTTCCTTACTTTCCTTTAGAACGTATTTATTCGCTCGTAATTTTCTAAATACATGCAGTCTGTGCTGAACTTTTCTCTGGGTCGCACAGACCCGGAGGGTTTTGGTTAAGCGCGCGGCGGCGTGTCACCCCGACCACAAACGGTTTATGCACGGCTGTTAGGGCAGCTCACCGCTCCCGCGGGAGTCGGGGCAGCTGAGGAGAATAAATGTCCCACACGTACATGTGTGACAGCTAACGGGGCTTGAACTTTAAATATGTGGGAGTGACAAGATTTAGTCTTAGACACACTGAAAACACGTTGGGGAAAATGCAACGATAGACGTGTTTAAGATGAGAACCTCAGTGAGAACTGTGAGGAAACGGTATGTAACTCCTGAAGTGGCTGCAAGTTTTATTAATATTTTTAAGCAAACTCCTCAGATTTTACCTGCACCCAGTGATTTTATTTTTGATCATTTTAATAACAGACTTCAGTCTTCCAAAGATGCAGTGGCTCCATTCAAAACAAAAACATTTGTTTTGAATGGACCTCAGAACATCATATTGGCACGTGATGCTGTAGTATCGCGAGAGCCGACGAGAGGAGTGTGGTGAGTTTACTTGGCGGCGCGTAAGTTGTGAACAAACATTTTTGATTTATTTAATTACACCGCCATATTTAAATAATCCAGAAAGTTTAAAAAATAAAAATCTGAAAAAGTTTGTCAAGCATTTGCCAGCCTGGATGACCTGGAGGACCTGGAGGATCTGGAGAATTACATCGACGAGTGTTTCAATACCTGCCTCATGAAGAAATCCAACACCGCCACTCCGTCCACCAAACGCAACCGTCCCGAAGACTCCCCGGGGGCTGCCTCCTCCCCAGGCAGCAACATGAGTGATATCCTGGATTCAATTGATAAAAGGCTCTCCAGCCTTGATTGCCGTTTAAATCTGCTGGAGATCCTCCATAAGGAATTCCAAGGTCTGCGAGAGTCTCTGGAGTTCAGCCAACAGCAGGTGCAGGAGCTCGCAGCGGAGAACCAGGCCCTCAGAGAGACCGTGAAGATCTTGGGCCACGACACCGCCCGTCTCTCTGAGGAAAACCGATCCATCAAGGAAACCCTCCTGGATCTTCAGGCGAGGAGCATGAGGGACAATCTAGTGTTCGCAGGGATTCCAGAAGAGGCAGGGGAAGTCCCGGAGAACATTGTTAAGTCCTTTATAGAGGTCCACCTGAAACTCCCCAAGGAAGAAGTCCAGAAGATCTCCTTCCACAGGGTTCACCGGCTCGGAGGAAAAAGGCCGGACAATCAGCGTCCCCGTCCTATTGTTGCTAAATTTGAACATTATAAACAAAAGATGCAGGTAAAAAGCAGAGGGCGCGAGCTGAAAGACACACATTACAGCGTGAATGATCAGTTTCCAGGCGAGATCCTCCGCCGTCGGAAAATCCTCTTCCCGCTGAGGAGGAAGCACCTGTCTGCTGGAGCCCGTGCGGTGGTTGCTGTTGATAAACTTTTTGTGAATGGCAAGCTGTTCCGGGACCCAGAGGTAACACCCTGGCTGTGCTGAAGGCTTTCTGAGGCGCACTGACATCTGCGCTGCCCAGAAGAAACCCGCAAACTTATTTAACTAGGAAATAATCGGATCATCAATAATCCACACCTCTCAGGAAAAGTGTTTTTTCTTTCTCTCACATTCATGTTTCTGTTGTTGTTTCGTTGTTTTTGTTTTTTGTTCTTTCTCTTTCCCTCTCTCTTTTCTCTTGTCCCCCCCCCTTCCCATGTCCTCATATGTGAATCAGGTAAAGTCAACGCAACCATGGTGAGTATTTATTTATGCACGGAACGGGCGCGCGCGCATACTAGCGCGCATAAGAGCATGCACACGCGATCCCGCACACACACGTTGATAAACTGCAAAAACCTCACTTAGGCTCACACAGGACGCACGTAACATGCAGCTCATAGCCAAGACACGTTCACCCACAACGCATAGCGCTTGTCAGTGTAGCAGGTACGCACAGCGGGCACGCGCACACGGACGGGCACACGCACTATTTAGCCTTGCACTCTCCCGGTTAGAACAGCTATGAGCAGTCTTAACATCGTTAGCTGGAATGTGCGTGGACTTGGTTCTGGGCCAAAGAGATTGAAAGTGTTAAATCACCTGAATGATCTTAAAGCAGATATAGCTCTGCTGCAGGAGACCCATTTATCTTTATCAGCTGGTCAACTCCTGTGCTGTTCCCAGTATCCAGCTATGTATTCTGCCAGTTTCAACTCCAAACAAAGAGGGGTTGCAGTTTTGATTAATAAAAATGTTACATTTACTCATAAGGATACAGTTACTGACCCAGAAGGCAGATTTGTAATCATTAATATATCCATTCAGAATAAAGACTTTTGCATCGCCAGCATCTATGGCCCGAATGTTGACGACTCTTCCTTCTTTCACAGATTCTTCACCTCACTCTCAGTTCACTCTGACTCCACAATCATTATAGGAGGAGACGTCAACCTTGTTTTGGACCCTGAACTTGACAGACTCAGCACAGCAGCAAACCAGCGTACATGGCAGTCTGCAAGTATTCTAAAGCAGTACATGAATGATCTGGGTCTCTGCGACGCTTGGCGCTCATGTCATCCAAGCACTAAGGGGTTCACCTTTTTTTCTCCAGTTCACCATTCACAATCTCGTTTAGATTATTTATTAGTCAGTAACTCCCTTTTGAAAGAAATTAAAAGTTCCAACATTCATCCAATTATTATCAGTGACCATGCACCAGTTTCTGTTACTATTTCAAGGGAAGTACCCAGACCCTCGGGTTCAACCTGGAGGTTTAATACGTCTCTGTTAAAAGACCAGGAATTTATTGAATTCTTTAAAAAAGAGTGGGCAACCTTCTTAGAATTCAACGATACTTCTGAAATATCACCAAGTATTCTTTGGGAAGCAGCAAAAGCAGTCATGAGAGGGAAAATCATCTCTTATTCAACGCATAAAAAACGCAAGGAGAAAGCAGATTTATTAGAATTAGGAAATAAAATAAAAACTCTGGAGACTGCTTATGCTGCTTCTGCACAGGAACACATACTGGGCGACCTGAAAAATTTAAAACTGCAGTTAAATGACATCATCAATAAACAAACACAATTCCAGATACAAAGGCTTCGACTGGAAAGATATGAAAACTCAAATAAATCTGGCAAATTTCTAGCTAATCAGCTTAAAATTAATAAAGAAAAATCAACAATCACTTCGATTATGGACCAAACAGGGAATGTCACCCATGACCCGGTAAAAATTAATAATGCGTTTAAAGACTTTTATCAAAACTTATACACTCCACAGATCAATCCATCAGAACAAAGCATCAACTCATTTCTCAACAATATAAACCTGCCCAAGTTAAACGAAGATCAAATCACAAATTTAGACTCTCCGCTCTCGTTGTCTGAGCTTCATGAAGCTCTGTTACTTATGCCTAATGGTAAAGCACCAGGGCCTGACGGCTTTCCTGCAGAGTTTTATAAGGAATTCTGGGAACAACTGGCACCAACGTTTTATAAAACGGTAAAATTTATCAATGAAAGCCAATCTCTACCACCTAACATGAACTCTGCCAACATTATCCTTCTTCTAAAACCAGACAAAGACCCCACGAGTCCTTCAAGCTATCGCCCCATTTCTTTAATTAATGCAGATGTAAAAATTATCTGCAAAGCACTAGCACAGAGAATAGAAAAAGTCACTCCTCACATAATTGACTTTGATCAAACTGGATTCATCAAAGGCAGACACTCGGATGACAATGTCCGCAGACTCGTTAACATAATAGACTTTGCCACCATCAAAAACCAGGAAATGACTATACTATCACTGGATGCTGAAAAAGCCTTTGATAGAGTAAATTGGAAGTTCCTCATTGCTGCCCTCCATAAGTTTGGGTTTGGAGAATCATTCATCAATTGGATCAAAATATTATATCACAACCCCAATGCATCAGTTAGAACTAATAAACAGACTTCCAACAGGTTTTTTCTTGGAAGAGGAACTAGACAGGGTTGCCCACTCTCCCCCTCGCTTTTTGCAATATTTATCGAGCCTCTAGCTGCAGCAATAAGACAGAATGAGAGTATTAAAGGAATTAAAACCAAACACAGCCATCATAAAATTAGTCTCTATGCAGATGACATATTACTGTTTTTAAGTAATATACATTCTGTAAATGAAACGGCAACAATCATTAATGAATTCTCTTCTATATCAGACTATTCCATTAATTGGAATAAATCTGTTTTATTACCACTGAACAGTAATGCGGAGCAAGGACTCACAATACCAGTTAAATCAGGCAATATAAAATATCTAGGTATTTATTTATCCCCCAAAATATCAGAACTGGTGCTGCTAAACTACACCCCATTACTGAAAAACATACAGGACGACCTAACACGCTGGACCAACCTGCCTTTGTCCCTTATGGGCAAGGTAGCCACGGTTAAAATGAAAATCTTACCCAAAGTTAATTATCTCTTCTCAATGATTCCCACACAACCGCCATTAAAATGGTTCAAAACATTAGACTCATCCATATCAAGCTTTCTATGGAACAATAAACCTGCAAGAATTAGTCTAAAAACTTTAAAATCTGCAAAAAGCTGTGGAGGATTAGAATTACCTAACTTCCACAATTACTTTCTTGCAAATAGATTACAATACATCTTAAAATGGTTAAAAAATAATCCAGAAACCAACTCATGGTTAGACTTGGAACAGGCGTTATGTGGAAAGATCAACCTGTCAGATCTTCCATTTATTAGTCAAATAGTTAAAAAACAGGATTGTTTCAAAAGTATTAATATAAATGCCACTTTAACAGCCTGGTGGGAATTTCTCAAAATATCAAAATCATCAATTCAACCGTGCAAAATGACACCCATCTGGAACAACCCAGACATCCTCATAAACAAAAAAATTATCCACTTCCCAGCTTGGCAAGCAGGGGGCATAAAACAACTAGAGCACATAATTATTGATAGAAGATTCATAACTCCCCAGGAACTTCAAGACAAACATGGAATATATAACTTCTTGGAATATCAGCAACTTAAATCAATTATTACTAAAAAGTTTAAATACAGAGACAACGATTTAAAGCTACCAGATGTAGTTACCACTCTGATCAATTTCTCAATGAATAAAACTCTCTCCAAAATATACAAACTTTTATGTAATTTAGATAACAATATTTCACTTCCGACAACAAAATGGGATGCGGATTTGAGCATCAGCACAGATGAAAGTTTTTGGTCAGAACTTTGTCTAAACACCTTTAAAATGACAAAAAATCCAAATCTGCAGCTAATCCATTTCAAAACTCTTCACAGAATTTACTACACTGGACAGAGCATGTTCAAGATGGGTCTCAGTAACTCAGACATTTGTCAGCACTGTGACAGTAATCTACCCGACAATTACATGCATGCACTATGGTTCTGCACGCCTGTCCAGGCTCTCTGGCAGCAGGTATGTGCCGATCTATCAGTCTGGCTTAAGGTTTCAATCACAGCTTCACCGTCACTTTGTGTGCTTGGTGACATGAGTGCCATCGATGTAGAAGGAGGATTAGGCTCTATCATTTTCATAACTCTTTGCATTGCTAAAAAAACTATTTTAATAAATTGGAAAAGCAAAAAAAATATAAATATAAGTCAACACAGAAATCTGCTGCTTGATCATATCAGCTTGGAAAAAATGTCAGCCCAAAGTTCAAGTAACTTTGAAAGAATTCGGTCTCTCTGGTCTCCCATAGCTAACTCCGTGACTTAGGGGGTGGGGGGGGCATGGTCGTCGCTGCTCCTTGCCCTTCTGCCGTGGGCCGGGGTGGGGGTCGGGGCCTCCGGTGCCTGGCCGGGGGTGGTGGGGGCTCCGTTGGTCGGGGGGTCGGGTCCGGCGCCTGGGTGGGGCGGCCTGGGGCGCTGCGTGGTCCTCTGGGCTTGGGTGTGGGGGTGCGTGGTGGGGGGGGTGGGGTGGTGGTCTGGCTTGGCTTGGGGGGGTGGTCCCTTTGCCTGTGCTGGGGGGGGTTGGCGGGGGGCGCTGCTCGGGGGGGGGGGCCCAGCGGCGCTGGATGGGCTTCCCGTCTACACCTGGGGCTGGGATCGGCCCTTCCCTGGCTCTGGGGCGGGACGGGACAACCCTCTTGGGGCCCCCGGTCGCTCTGGGTGTCATCCGCTTCGGCTGCGGGGTCTGGGGGTGGGGTGGGGGTCTTGTCGGCCCTGTCCTGTGGGGGGGCATTCTGGGGGAGGGGGGGGGCCACTATTGGTACGGGGCAGGGGGGGTTGACGGGTCGGGGTCTCCGCTGAGGCCATCGGCGGTTTCCCCGGCCGGTTGGCTGCCTCGGTCCCGTCGAGGCCTGACCAGAGCTCTTCTAGGGCCGGCGTTTGGGGGTGGGGGCCTGGGCTTGCTCCGGGGGGGGCCGGCGCTTTCTGGCTCCCCTCTCTCTGTGTGGGGGTGGTGGTGCTGGGCCTGGGGTGTCTGCGCCTCCGGGGGTGGGGCCCCGGGGCTGGGTGGGCCTGGCCCCCTTGCTGGGGGGGGGGGGGCGGGGGACGGCTGTTTGACCACCGGGGGACAGTCTATCATCTGTCCCCAACTTACCCCCTTCCTCATATAACCTCATAATAGGGTGAGGGGGTGGGGGGCTTAGCCTGCGATGAGCCTTGGGGGGGGGGGGGGTTTACTAGGCAGTGACCCCCCTCCTGTGGTTGCCGTATGGAGTGGGCCCCCCCTCTTTCGGTTTTATTTGCACCTTAGACATGTAGGGCCCTTGGTAGGGGGGGTGCTTGGACATCACTGCCAGCAAGCAGCGGATGTCCTCCTGGCACCCTACCCGCCAATTTTAACCGCACCTTAGACATTTAGGGCCCCTTGGTGGGGAGGGTGAGGGGACGTCACTGTGAGTAATCAGGAGACGTCCCCTTAGTGCCCTACCCGCCAATTTTAACCGCACCCCCCTTAGTACACACACCCCTCCCCCCTCAATATATACATCCCAACATAAACACACACACATGCACACACACACTCTCTCAAACACACATACACGCACACACATTTTGCAAGGAAGGTGGGACCTAGGACCATCTGTCCCCTGCCTCTTCCCTGGTGGGGGGTACGGGCCCCTTTGCAACGGCGGCTGTGTCCCCGGGGTGCTGGCTTCCTGGGCCCGGCGGTGCTCTCTCCGCGCGGTGGGGGGGTTCACATTACATCTGAGCCGGGGGTGTTCGTGTCCCTGGGGGGTGGGTTCTGGTCCTTGCTCCTGAGTGCTGGGCCCCGCCAAATTTCCAACTGTGGCCGAGCCTGGTCGGGCCATATTTACAACACCCCTTGTGGGCCCTCTTTTTTCCCCGGGGTTCCCCCCTCCTGGGCGGGGGCGGCGGGCCCCTGCCTCGCTCCTCCCTGGACCAACCGTTGGCCGGGCGGATGGCTGCCTGGAGTGCGGAGTGGGTCTCCCTTGGGGGGTCCTGGCCCGTACCTGGGGTTGGGGCGGGGGGATGCCCGGAACTCCTGGGTGGTGGTGGGGTGCTCGTCTGGGGCTGTGGGCGTCCTTCTCCGGTGGGGCCCTGCGTTGGGTTCTCCCGGCGCGGCGGGGGGGCTGCTCTCCTGGTTGGGCTGGGGCGGCGCCCTCTTTCCCTCCGTGCCTCCCTGCTCTCTGGCTCTGGGGGCCTTGCGGCGGCCCTGCTGGCCCTGGCCTGGGTGGCGGGCTTGGTCGCCCGGGCGGCGGTTGTTCCCTGCCGGTTCCCGTGTGGTGTTGGGGGGAATCCGGCTGCCGCTGCTGGTGCGGTGGGGGTCTTGGGGTGGGGATGGCTGGGCACTCTCCCTCCTTCTTTTCACGTTCCACCATCCATTTTAGAAGAACATAAACACTCACCTGAGCACAGGTGTCAGCTCAACAGACTGAATGACTGAAATATTTCACACTAGTTGGTTTTAAGGCATAAGTATGCGTGTGAACACTATCTGTTTTGTGTACATGTCGACAGGTGGACATTTTTGCAACTAACAGGTGTGTTTATAACATTTGAGTGTTTGTGTGGACAGGCTCCGCCCTTTTTTTTTTGTTTTTTTTTTACATTTGAACCTTACCATAATGATTAACAACCAGTAAACTTGTTGCTTTATGCTGCTTCATGGTCTTATCCCCCTTCCCCTCCTATTATCACCCCCTACCCCCCCTCTCTCTAACGTCCCTCTTTCTTCTTCCCCTCTTTCCTTTTCCGTCCGGTCCAACACCAAAGATTTTCAGACATGTTTGAAATTAATAAAGTTTGGCCTCAATTACAAAAGGGGTTTATTCAGACATACCTTTGGTTTGTCTGAAGATTAATAACCCCTCTTGTTAAAGTAAAATATGTCCAACCCAAGAGGCCCTCAGCTCTCATCTGTCTGCCTAGCTGTTGGACAGGACAAGTTAAAAAAAAAAAAAAAAAAAAAAAAAACATTAAGAACCACTCCTAAAATGCCATGGAAGACTGATGACATTAAGGGTCTGAAGCAGAACTGCAGGAAGACAAATTTAATAATTCATAAAGACATTTTAAAAGAACTCAAAATCTACAATAACTATAACGGGCCAGAACCTCCTATTTTTCAAAAATCATTTCAGAAAATAAAAACAACCCCAAATTTCTTTTTAAAACAATTAACAAACAGACTTTAACGAGTCCTCCATGTCATCATCATGGGTCAAATCAATGCTATAAGATCAAACATTTCATCCATGTGTAACACTTTTGATTAAGGATACATTAGACTGGGCAGATTCGTCTCAGCGAGGAAATGTGGAGATGCAAAATCACACAGGACTCCTTCAGCTGATTTGAAGTTTATGTATTTACAGTGAACAAACAACAAAATAATTGACAGACAATATGTACAATGCAAAATAACCATATATATACATATATATATATATATATATACATATATATACATATATATATATATATATATATATATATATATATATATATATATATATATATATATATATATATATATATATATATATATATATATATATATATTTTTTTTAGTCCAGTGTCCAACAAGTTCACCCTTTTTGGGTGATTCAGAAAGACTCTTTGGAGTCAGCTGAATTAGCTCCAATGATTGGTGCTTGAGCAATGCCGATAAAGTTATTGATGAGGGTTCATGTGATTGTATCCTACCGCGTTAGTAGGGACAGTTGGCTTTTGGTCCAGGTGGGCTCTGTTAGCTCGCCATCAGCAGATGGGAAGAGGATTCCTCCCGATGGAAAAAAACCTGGCCTGTATAAACAGGACCAAATACTTATTTAAAACATGGAATTATGCTTTAAAAATAAGTTCATGACAAAAGCTTTCCAAATATGCGTATTTCCTGTGATTTTCTGATCTGATTTCTGATCAGAAACAATGTAATCACCACAACATAATTCATAATCATCAATTCATAATAATTAACATGCGCATGATTATTAGTTCTGTTCGTTTAGAGTACTCACAATTGATTTTAAAATAAACAGTTCTTATATTTTTCAAAACAATTTGTTTTGTTTACATGATCTCAAACCGGGATCAGCTGTGAGATCAGCTGGCGCCCGCTGACTCGCACACATACAAAAGAAAACTGTGTCACTCACCAGTTGCAGCGTGAGAAAAACGAAAGTTGGAAGTCGAATTAGAAGGCTGTCTGACGCAAGGCGTTGTGTAGCAAGTAGGGTTGGGCGATGTCCCCTAATTTGGCCGTTGACGATGTTTGCTGTCAACCATCGGGATGGACGATGACATCGTCGGGGGGGGGGGGGGGGGTATTTTTTACATTTTTCGTTCTTATATAACTGCTATTCGTTATTTTGCTTTTTTCATTTTATTTCCCAACTAATGGTTAATCCGCGATGATCCAGTATAAACTGAGGGAAGTGACTTTAACAGAAAAAGTAACAAGCAAAATAGAAAAGAAGTGGTCCGCTCCCGCACTTAACTAGCGAAGTGGACCGGCGGAGGGCGGATTTACAGCTTTATGTTTGATGGGAAGGGGGGGGGGGGTACATGAGCGGTATGTGTGGGAGATTTAAGACTGCGATCCGTCCCTCAGCTCTAGGGGTACGAGCTATCAAACTCAGAACCGGGTCTAAACGTGTGTCTGAGCACAGTTCGGATCGTCAGCACACACAGCGGACACAAAGCAGAAATGTCGCTCAGTCCTTAGAAAACATTCAATCAATCACGTGGATTTGTGTTTCCAGTCGTGTCCCGACTAAATAAAGGCTGATGTTATTCACAGGATGCAGCACCATCCAAAGCTAATGTTGTTAGCCCGTGTTAGCTAATCCTGGCTACGTTCAGAAAAAGCACTGACCACACGGATTAAAATTCAAATGATGAGCGAACAGGTGTTTCATAATAACCGTAACATTATTAAAAGCACGTTTAGAAGATCGTCTCGTATTTTACCGAGCTGACATGTCAATGTATATAGCCGCTCGGTGCTGTTATCGTTTTGTATTGAATTGTTACCTTCAATAAAGTTTGGAAAAAAAGCCGCTCGGCGGAAGTTGTATCCTCTTCCGGTTTTCAAACTGCGCATGTGCGAATACTGCGCGTGTGCGAATGATTTATTCCGACCGAAATTGTGACCTTAGTGAACGTTTTTATATTCTGAAAACATTTTTCTGGGCCCATCTACACGGTTGGATACTAATCCGACCACTGATCCCATCAAGATATTTTGTACATGTAACCGCGGCTTATGATGTCAACGCGCAACGTGGCGGGGGCGTGGCATCACGATGGTGGTCTCTCCATCGGGATGTCAGTCACCCATCACGATGGACGATGATATCGTCCATCGGCACAACCCTAGTAGCAAGGGTATTGCTGATAACTCCCGAATGTATGCCTCCTGTAAACCATCCCCGCCACTTATTTATAACTCAATGAAACACGGAAGTTGAGTGTGTTGTCACGTTCGGAAGTCTCGCGAGAGTTCCCAAAATTGTGTGTTTCGTTAAAGGGACAGTGCCAGGAAAACATGTGGGTTACACATGCCATACACTAATCTTAACAGACAACCAGCGTTGTTTTTACCAGAAGACACTGGGGAGATTTGTCTTGGTTGATGCGGAGATGCTTGGTCGAGTTGTATCCCAAGCACACTGCTACAACCTGCCTTTTAGATCCCATTCCCACTTCACTTTTTGAAAACATTTTATAGATTCTTTGAGTCAGAGCTTTTAAACATAGTTAACTGCTCTCTTCAGACTGGAGTCTTCCCCTCTGCCTGTAAGACGGCGGTGGTGAGGCCCCTTCTGAAGAAGAGCCAATTAGATCCAATAAATCTAGATAACTTTAGACCCATATCCAATTTACCATTTTTAAGTAAAATTATACAAAAAAGTGTCGCTACTCAACTGCATGAGCTTTTAAATGCCCCAAAAATTGTAGAAAAATATCAGTCTGGTTTTAAGACAAACCATAGTACAGAGTAAGATCGTTAATGATCTTATATTAAACCATGACTCACAGAAATGTTCTGTTCTGGTGCTACTGGATCTTAGTGCCGCTTTCGATACAGTAGATCACCAGATTTCATTTGACAGACTTAGGAGTCTAGTGGGCCTCTCTGGAAATGTTCTTAAGTGGTTTTAATCTTACCTTACAGGGAAACACTTTTATGTAAGTATGGATACGTGCTCTTCAGGAATCCATGAAATAAGTTGTGGGGTTCCCCAAGGGTCGATTTTAGGGCCAATACTGTTTAATTTATATATGTTGCCTCTTGGGGAGGTCATCAGGAGACATGGCGTTGACTTTCACAGCTATGCTGATGATACACAACTTTACATCGCCGTGTCTCCTGATGACCTTGAACCTGTTAACAATCTTTTAAACTGTATTTTAGATATAAAGTCATGGATGGCAGAAAACATCTTACAGCTCAACCAGGACAAAAATGAAGTTCTAATCATCGGTTCTGAAGAAAAGAGAGGTGATTTTACCACATCTTCATAATTTTAAACCTTATCAATGTGTGAGAAACCTGGGCGTACTTTTTGACTCTGAGCTCAATTTTATCCCACACATTACAAATGTCATTAAGACAGGATTTTATCATCTCAAAAACATTGCCAGAGTCCGCCAGTTCCTCTCTCTTGCCAGCACAGAGGTGCTGATGCTAGGGTTGGGTACAGAGCCCTGGTATTGAACGCGCCCCGGGGCCACATTCTTCAAGACCGCAGTATTGTTAAGATCTGACCTAAACGGTTCTGCTATCGGTACTGGAGAAGTCGCTTTATTTTTTGTGTCCCACAAAATAAAAACGTTATCTGGCATATGTAACTCATCAAGTCAGTCAATTTTCTTTTAATTAATTATGTTAATTTCGCTGCCTTCGCTGAACAGGAGAGGTCTGTCTGCCTATTTGTGTGCACGGGGGGCGGGGCTGTTGAGACAGTACGCGCCGCGCGCGCACACACACAAGACAAGGCAGCGCACACAGTCCGTGGTGGTTTCGTAGGGGACACGTGAGCGCCCCCCCCCAAAAAATCCTTTTATCCCCCATACTCTAAGAACACCCATTTCCGTGTAAAATTAATGGTTAATTAAACGATGTCCGTACGTTGAGCTGTGTGTGAACACGCTGCGCGGGGGGGGTGGGGGGGGGGGGGGGTGCATGAGGAGCGAACAACGAACAGGTAGAGAGGTGGGCCTTACACTCAGCGTTTATGATTCCAGAACCGCAACAAACTAACGGCTGCTCCCTAAAACTTAATAATAATTAATAACTAATGATATTCGTCATGCATAATTAATATAATTTGTTGGGTTTAAAAATAAATAAATAAATAGAAACTAATCTGCATCAAAGGGAATTTGTTTCTATCATCTCACTTAACTTAACTCTGGGTGTTTGACAGACAGAAAATTTGTTCAAGGTTGTGGAAAATGGACAAAAGAAGGAAATATGTTCAAAGGAAATATCGGGCTTATAAAGAATGAAAATAATGAAATTAATTATTTAATGTCTTACTGTCTGGAACATTCACATGTATAAAATAAAATGTTTTGTTAAAAAAAAAACAATGTTGCATAATGAGGAAATAAAACACTTTATGTTCTCAATTTGTTATTTATTTGTTTATTTTTCGTCCTAAAAAGTATCGATAAGAGTACCGTTAAAATACCGGATCGATAAGCAGTATCGATAAGCGTAGTAGTACCGTTAAAACCTTAACGATACCCATCCCTAGCTGATGCTTTTATTTTCAGTCGTTTAGATTATTGTAATGCCCTGCTCTCTGGTTTACCCAAAAAGTCAATCTCAAATCTACAGCTATTGCAAAACTCAGCGGCACGAGTTCTGACGAGGACCAGAGGGCGGGAAAACATGAGACCGGTTTTAAAATCGCTGCATTGGCTCCCTGTGCGTTTCAGGATTGGTTTTTAAATTCTTTGAATGGTTTATAAATGTTTTTATTGTCTTGGGCCTTCTTATTTAAATGATATCCTTTTAAAAAATGAGCCCTCGCGGACCCAGAGGTCCTCCGGTTCTGGCCTCTTAGTTGCTCCTAAGGTGAGGACCAAAACTTATGGTGAGGCTTCGTTCTGCCATATGGTCCTCGTCTGTGGAACGGCCTGCCGGAGAACCTCAGGGCCGCAGAGACTGTAGAGGTTTTTAAGAAGAGGCTCAAGACCCACCTTTTTAATTTAGCTTTTAGTAGATTTTAACTGCTAATTTATTCTATTAGTTTTAGTATAGGCTATTTTATGCATTTATTTTTATTGTATGCATCTTATTCTCAATTTTATGTTCTTATATAGATCTTATGTCTTTAATTTTAGTATCTTCTCATGATTTTAGCCCCAGTGTTTCTTGTGGGGATGTTTTCCTCTAGGGCTTGCCGGTTTGGTCGGTGGTTGTTGCTGCAGTTCTTGCCCTTGCTGGGGCAGCTGGAGACTAACTTTGCAGCTTGACGGCTGTGAAGTGGACCCCAGTGTTGTCCCAGTCTGGGTGGGCACTGTGGAGATGTTCCAATGGCCAGGCTGGCTCCTGGTATGAAAGGATTCCCAAATACCGTTTCCTCACAGCAGAGCCAAGACATACTTGTTTGTTTGTTTGCTTATTTATTTATTTAAAGTTACATAGTCATTATTCCATGGGTCATATGTTTTAACGGAGGGGAGTGGGAAGGGTGAAGGGTGGATTGGGTTTTTACTGTAATATTGTGTGTTAAAGCGCTTCGAGCTGCACAAAATGCATGAGAAACGCCATTTTATAAATAAAGTTTGATTTGATTTGATATACAAATGTCTGAGTTGCATTTGTTAAAGATCAGAATGACATGTTAATCATACACTGAGTCCACTAAGCCATAATGATAGATGACCAATTCTTCTCTGTCATTTCAGCAGCCAGTATGTGAACCGGTTCTCTTCTGGTTTCATCTGTCAAAGCTTTGCTTCCACATTATATTTGTTTATTATTTGTTCCCCACCAGGTTCTTGGGTGAGAATGGATTCCACCAACTAAAAACACAGATGTAACACCCATCCCTTGTAACTGATGAATATACACACACATGGTTAAAAGAAATGTGTATATATATATATATATATATATATATATATATATATATATATATCTTACGTTAACCAAGGAATGGTGGGAAAAAAGTTCCTTACACTGAAAAAAAGGGTTTGTTCAGTCCCCCCCCCCCCTTTTTTTCCCCTGTTCCCTGATGCTCGGCTGCGTTGTGGCCAAAAACCAAAGAGGGTCCTCACACCCTAACGAGCAGGGAAATACAACGTACAGGTACTCACGTAGCTGATGGTCACGCCAACTGTTGGCGGGGAAAATGCTCTGCAGACAAACTCTGCGGCATAATCTGACTGTGCAGGACAGAGGAAGAGGCGGGAATCTCTTGAGGCCTGGAGGCTGGGATCGGCTCAGACGAGCGGCACGGTGTGCTCGGTCTTCCAGAGAGTCCAAATAAGACCCGTCTATGGTCAATTTCATAAAAGTCCCTTTAGAACTTTGAACGTTTTTTTGGGTTGTTTTTACCTAGCATTTAGTGAAAAAGTAACACAACACGTCACACTTAACGTTTAGTTAACGACATGCTAAAGCTAGTCGCAATTAGCATTTTGCTGCATATATTGTAATAAAAAAAACGAGCAGTTTAAAGTAAACACATCTAGAAAAAATCATTGCTTACATGACAACGGTTTCCCCATTTCTGAACAGAAAGTTGACTCTGAAAAACATCGTAGCAAACAAGCATTCATTTCAGCGTCAGCTCCGCTCCTCACCAAGGTCTGACTCTCTCTGCCCGTCTGTGAAAAGATTTTTCAATCGTTCCTCTGAGACACGCCCACTTATCTCTGATTGGATGGATCATTATACAGACAGATAACACAACAAATCACATCTCAGAATGAACAAACGAGACATACAGGTTAGGTTGTGGGGCAAAATAAAACTTTGTTCTTCAAGCAAACACATACACATCGTATTTTTTTTTTATTCTTCACTATCTTTTTTTTTTTTTACATACACATAGTAACGACACAAAGAAGAAAAAAAAGAAAAACAAATAAAAAAATGAATTGTAGTTTAAAATTCTAGGGATTGTCATACAGCATGTGATTGTCAATCAAAATACACAGTTTTATTGCATTTTTGTTTTTCATTACGTTCAGAGATTTAAAATATAAACTGATCTCTTTGTGAAATTTTTCATTTTTATTTGACCAGGATTTGTCATTTAAGGCTCACATATCTCAGGCGTGCAGAACTGCCTTTTTTCACCTGCGGAATATTGCTAAGATCAGAAATCTACTTTCTAAGAGTGATGCTGAAAAACTCATCCATGCATTTGTTACGTCGAGGCTGGATTACTGTAACTCCTTGTTAGCAGCGTGTCCTAAGAGTTCCCTAAGAAGTGTCCAGCTTGTTCAGAACGCAGCAGCTAGATTGTTAGCTGGAACCAGCAGAAGAGATCACATCACTCCTGTGTTGGTTTCACTCCATTGGCTCCCAGTTGATTCCAGAATCAAGTTCAAGATCCTCCTGTTAACCTAGAAGGCCTTACATGGAATGGCCCCGTCCTATATTAAGGACCTCATAGTCCCTTACCATCCAATGAGAACACTTCACTCACTAAATGCAGGACTGCTTGTGGTTCCTAGAATTAGTAAAAGTACGGTTGGAGGTAGAGCGTTTAGCCACCAAGCCCCTGTTTTATGGAATAAACTCCCAGCTCATGGAAGAGAGGCCGACTCAGTTTCTACATTCAAAGTTAGACTGAAAACATTCCTCTGTGGACAGGCTTATTGTCAGACTAGTTAGTATTCAGAGATTATTTAACTTAATGTTAATTTGTTTAAATTAAACTTAATAATAACTATTTCTTTTAAAAGGCTGCTAGAAGTTGAAGCTGGGGTAACTATGGTGCTCCGGGGTTCTGTCCTCTTCTCTTTTAGATTAGATTAGATTAGATTAGATTAGATTTGTTTATTAATCCCACGAATGGGAAATTTCCTTGTCACAGTAGCATGGAGTTTGGCACAAGTATGTACAGACATTAATGACAAGTTAGACAGACACACATTTGAAAGAATATATACAAAAGTAAGAGTGTTCTGATAAATAAACAGGGAAAGAGATGTGCAGGTATTTAGAGGTCATCTGTATATACAGTTTTGTACAGTGAATAAAAAACAAAAACTATGAAAACTATTTACTTAGGCTGGTGTTGAACAGCCTGATAGCAGCTGGGATGAAGGACCTGCGATAGCGTTCCTTCTTGCATCGTGGGTGCAGCAGTCTGCCACTGAAGGAGCTGCTGAGGTCTGAAACAGTCTGATACAGCGGGTGAGAGGGGTTGTCCATGATCGATGTCAGCTTGGTTAACATCCTCCTCTCACCCACCTCCTCGATGGAGTCCAGGGAGCAGTCCAGGACAGAGCCGGCCCGTCTGTTTTCTACTTCTACCCTTCCTCTCCTCTATTTTTGATCATCATTTATCATTTAGTTCTCCATGCTTCTGTTTGGTACAGTGATTCATGTATTGTCCGTCTTTCCCTCTCCCCTCCTTGGGGAGTGGGAGTGCTTCCAGACTCCAGTTGGCTCATCCGTGCTCCAGTTCCTGACCGTTTACCTCGCCTTTGCTCCTGCTCCTACACCTGGCTGTGGTTCCTGTCTCCGGCTCGACTCGCGCCTTTGACTGTCCCGATAACCACGGCTGGATGAAGCTCGTCTGCTGGACTTTTATATATGTAGTTGTAGATTTAGATAAGTTAATTCTTCTCTAAGAGTTCTGGTAAATCGCCTGTCCGTCCTGGGGGAGGATCCCTCCTTCATGTGGGCACCCCTGAGGTTTCTTCGTTTTTTCCGGATTACGGTTTTTTGGGAGTTTTTCCTAACCGCGAAGGGGGTCTAAGGGCAGGGATGCCAGTATAGCTTAGTCAGTTTGTTAGTTCATTTTAGTATTTTCCTATTGCACTCTTTGTATTCGTGATCCTTTTGAGTTCATGTTTTACTTCGAAGCCCATTGAGACGACTGTTGTTGTGATTTTGGGCTATACAAATAAAATTGAATTGAAATTGAATTGAAATGTAATGAATAATGGTTTGGTTTTTAAGAATCTGCTCTTATGAATGAAAAATTTCCCAGATATTAACAAATTATTGACTGTCAAATCAAATAGATTATCACCAGAAACTACTCCAAATAATATGATATGCTTTTGATGTGCTTTTGTAATTTTTTATTTTTATTTTTTGATTTTGATTTTTGTAATTTAATAGAAATAAGAAAGGGAAACTTTGAGGAGCGCAAAATAAAACTTTCCCTGTGTCCGAATTACCGCCCTAACCCCTATATAGTGCCGTCACCATTTTGTAGGGGTGTCTTTTTTTTTTTAAATAATCATTACAAAACTCTCGCAGACACAACCACACAATGATGCAAGCCACAGCTCTTTACAAAAACAAAGATAAAAAAAAAACAAGAATGTATACATATATGAAAAAATCAAAAAAATCTTTCAGCATAAATTCAAATACAAGGCAATCAACATTCTGGACCCTAGATTTGTAACCATTCTGTAGCAGATTTACAAATGTCATCAATGAAAGGATTTGAGTTGTGAATACATTTCAATGAGGATAAATACAGTCTGACTTCATTTTTAAAGCACAGTAAATTCAGCCGATCTTATTTCCACTTTTTCTTATGAATATGATATTTTCCCAAAATCAGGAGGATGTTCACTACTTTTGCTGTCTCTTTTGGCAACTTAATGTTATAAAACAAAATATCTCTTTCTGTGAACTGTATGTTGTTAATTTTTTGACTAACAGAATTATGAAATTTTGCCAGAATCTTTGGATCGCATTTCCTCATTTCTTTAATTTTGGGGATCACTGACCATTCTATGAATTTCCATAGTTGAGCACTTGATGTGACGGGTGTCTCAGTTATTTTATATTTCACTTTTCTATTAAAGTCATGGTATATTTTATTTTTACAGAATTTGTTTAGATATTTATTATCTAATTTTTCCAACTGAGTTTTATGTCTCCTATTACTAAGAAGTTTAATTTGAACATAGGAAGACAATATTGTATTTTTTATTAAATGTATTAAAGCAACTGGAATTGCTCTGTAAGTTTTCTGAAATTCCTTGGTTGAACATTCAATATCATATTTCCTTTTAAATTCTCTTAACTGAAAAATTTCTCCATTTGAATCAAGAATATCACTTACAAAAAAGATCTTGTGGTCAAACCAATTCTGATGAAACATTGTCTTCCTGTGTGTGGTAATTACTCTGTTGTTCCACAGGGGGGCGCAGTGAGGGGGGAAATTGTGACAGAATATCATTTTCCAGTGGAAAAGTACTAGTTTGTGAAATTCTGAAATCTTTATAGAAAGTTTGGAAATTTCAAAGTCACATCTCAGCAAAAAATGTAATCCACCTACTTTTTTGAAGATGTTTTTGGGAATATGAAATCATATTGAGTCAGGATTTGCTATAAAGTTTTTTAACCATTTTATTCTAAGGGTTCCGACCATTGATTTAAAATCAGTCGTCTTTATACCCCCAAATTATATTCCTTAATAAGTTGAGATGTAATGGGTCTTATTTCTCCAAATAAATTTATAAATAACTGAGTTAAATTTTTTGACATTCTTTGGGTTAATGTAGAGAGATTGGCATGGATATATTAATGTCATGACTTGAAGGATTGACAGACCCAGATGCTGAAACCCAGAGTGAGGACGAGGATTGGTGAAATGTAAGAAATGAGTTTTATTTTCCTTCCAGGAAAGTTGGTGTGGTTTGGTGGGCAGCTGGAGAGGAAAGCGGCTTGTGGCGCGGCTGGAGGTAAAAGCGCGGCTTGGCAAAGCTTGAGGTTTCCTCCGGACTGCTGGAGAACTCGAGCCCTCCATAGGTTTGGTTTTGGAAAATCATTCATCAATTGGATTAAAATATCATATCATAACCCCAATGCATCAGTTAGAACTAATAAACAGACTTCCAACAGTTTTTTTCTCGGAAGAGGAACCAGACAGGGTTGCCCACTCTCTTCCTCTCTTTTTGCTATATTTATTGAGCCTCTAGCTGCAGCAATAAGACAGAATGAGAGCATTATAGGAATAAAAACCAAACACAGCCATCATAAAATTAGTCTCTATGCAGATGACATATTACTGTTTTCAAATAATTCTCATTCTGTGAATAAAACAGCAACAATTATTCATGAATTCTCCTCCATATCAGACTACTCCATTAATTGGAATAAATCTGTTTTATTACCACTGAACAGTAATGCGGAGCAAAGACTCACGATACCAGTGAAATCAGGCAACATCAAATATCTAGGTATTTATTTTCCCCCAAATTATCAGAACTGGTGCAGCTAAACCACACCCCATTACTGAAAAACATACAGGACGATCTAACACGCTGGACCAACCTGCCTCTGTCCCTTATGGGCAAAGTAGCCACAGTTAAAATGAAAATCTTACTAAAAGTTAATTATCTCTTCTCAATGATTCCCACACAACCGACACTAAAATGGTTCAAAATACTAGACTCATCCATATCAAGCTTTTTATGGAACAATAAGCCTGCAAGAATTGGTCTAAAAACTTTAAAATCTGCAAAAAGCTGTGGAGGATTAGAATTACCTAACTTCCACAAATATGTTCTTGCAAATAGATTACAATACATCGTAAAATGGTTAAAAAATAATCCAGAAACCAACTCATGGTTAAACTTGGAACAGGCGTTATGTGGAAAGATCAACCTGTCAGACCTTCCATTTATTAGCCAAACAGTTAAAAAACAGGACTGTTTCCAAAGTATTAATATAAAAGCCACTTTAACAGCCTGGTAGGAATTTCTTAAAATATGTAACTCGTCAATTCAACCGTGCAGAATGACACCCATCTGGAACAACCAAGATATCCTAGTAAACAAAAAAATTTTACACTTCCCAGCTTGGCAAGCAGGGGGGGTAACATTACTAGAGCACTTAATTATTGACAGAAGATTCATAACACCCCAGGTACTACAAGACAAACATGGAATAAATAACTTCTTGGAATTGCAGCAACTTAAATCTATTATTACTAAAAAGTTTAAATACAGACACAACGATTTAAAGCTACCAGAAGTAGTTACCTTTTTGATTAATTTTTCAATTAATAAAACTCTCTCCAAAATGTACAAAGTCTTGTGCAATTTAGATAATAATATTTCACTTCCAATATCAAAATGGGATGATTTGAGAATCAGCACAGATGAAAACTTCTGGTCAGAATTTTGTCTAAACACCTTTAAACTGACAAAAAGTCCAAATTTGCAGCTAATCCATTTGAAACTCTTCACAGAATTTACTACACTGGACAGAGGATGTTCAAGATGGGTCTCAGTAACTCAGACATTTGTGAGCACTGTGACAGTAATCTACCCGATAGTTACATGCACGCACTGTGGTTCTGCACACCTGTCCAGGTTCTCTGGCAGCAGGTATGTGCCGATCTATCAGTCTGGCTTAAAGTTTCAATCACGGCTTCACCGTCACTTTGCGTGCTTGGTGACATGAGTGCCATCGAAGTAGAAGGAGAATTATTAAATATAATTTTCATAACTCCTTGTATTGCTAAAAAACACATTTTAACAAATTGGAAAAACAAGAAAAATCTTAAAACCGCAAGCGGCGTTGTATGGCCCGCAGACGCACCCCACCTTCCACGCCCAACTCTATGCACCACCACCGCCCTTCCCGCTCTCACCACCCTCACTGCCCACCTTTGATCAAAGCTAGTCAAAGCAGAATATGCTAATTATGCTAACTATGCTAATTTGGCTAAAAGTGCTAGCATAGCGATCAGCATCATCAACTGACTCAGAAAAACACATTGCTCCATTGGTGAAAGCTATATGTCGTAAGTTGATAAAAAAAAAACACTTTTTTTTTTTTTTTTGGCGGCATTTCTGTTGATTTTATCTCCATAGCAACCATTTCATGTTTTGGTCCCCTCGGAGGACGAACAGATTGACGTCAGTTTCAGACAGATCGGAAAAAGTAAAATTTTTGTCATACTAAGCAACAGTGGTTTTATGCTAACCACGCCCACATTCCTTATATGTCCATGTCCAGTGTTTTTCAATGTATGCAGTTTCAGACATGAATGCATGCATTCAAATTTCACAGTAGTCAATTGAAAAACATAGGAGTTATAACAGTGCGCCAATTTGCTAGCTCGCCACGCCCACGCCGTTCAAAATCTACAACTTCTAATTGCAACATTTTTTCCACAGTAGCTCGCCATTGATGCCCAAAAAGTTTCGAGATGATCCATGAAATTTCCAACGGCAAGTTTACGTTTGAATCCGGTGGTAAAGGTAATTTTTATAGAAAATTCAAGATGGCCGCCTCTTCCCAAGGTCAAAGGTCGACGAAACTCCAGAGGTGATTGTAAACTTACGCTAGGGACATGTGAGTCAAATTTTGTGAAAATCGCTCGAAATTTTTTTTCCATATTATGTAAAAACGCGAAAAACTCAAAATGGCAGATTTTGGCACAAAATGGCCGCCAAACCATAGGTAGTGTCGCCATCACATATGACTTCAAAACTTTGTTTGGATATATCGGACAAAGTTATCTGGGTTTCGTTAGCCTATACGATCTCCGCTGAGGCAATCTGCGGCTACCCCGGCCGGTTGGCTGCCTTGGTCCCATCGAGGCCTGAGCAGAGCTCTCCCAGGGCCGGCGCCTGGGGGTGGGGGCCTGGGCTCGCTCCTGGGGGGGGCGGCGCTTTCTGGCTCCTCTCTCTCTGTGTGGGGTAGGTCGTGCTGGGCCTGGGGAGTCGGCGCCTCGGGGGATGGGACCCCGGGGCTGGTGGACCTGGGCCCTATGCTGGGGGACAGCTGTTTGACCACCGGGGGACAGTCTACCAGCTTTCCCCAACCTACGCCCTTCCTCATATAATCTCATATTAGGGTGAGGGGGTGGGAGGTTTAGCATGCGATGCACCTTGGGGTGCGGCTTTTTGGCAGTGGTCCCCCTCCCGTGGTTGCCGTATGGAATGCCCCCCCCTCTCTCGGTTTTATTTGCACCTTAGACATGTAGGGCCCTTGGTAGGGGGGGTGCTTGGAAATCACTGCCAGCCAGCAGCAGATGTCCTCTTAGAATCAGAATCAGAATCACTTTATTTGCCAAGTACAGCGCATGTCCAGGGAATTTGACTTCGGTTACTTGTGCTCTTGTGCAAACTAGCAAGGTAGAAGGATAAATAATAAAAAGATAAATAATAAAAAAAGGTAGATGTAAGGTAGCTGTATGAGTAAATAAACATAACTGAATAAGGAAATAGATTAAAATAAAAAAGGTAAAAAAAAATGCAGCAGCAGTAATTCCAGTTGGACAGTTTATGTGGTTGTACAGTGTCCTTGAGTAGTCTGGAGTCAGGTTTTCATAAGAGTGACAGCTTGGGGGAAGAAGCTGTCTTTGTGGCGAGTGGTTTTGGTTCGCAGTGTCCTAAAGCGCCGCCCTGACGGGAGGAGGCTGAAAAAGCAGTGTCCAGGATGAGAGGGGTCTTTTACGATCCTGCCAGCCCGCTTCCTGGCTCGGGATGGGTACAGGTCCTGAATGGGGGGAAGGCTGGAACCAATAATCCTCTCAGTAGATCTAATGATTCTCTGAAGTCTGTTTTTGTCGTGTCTGGTAGCTGAACCAAACCAGACCGTGATGGATGTGGTCAGGACAGACTGGATTATTGCAGTGTAGAAAATGGTCAGCAGCTGCTGAGGCAGGTTGAACTTCTTGAGTTGTCTCAGGAAGTACAACCTCTGCTGAGCCTTTTTCCGGAGTGAGTCAATGTGAGCGGTCCACTTAAGGTCCCGTGAGATGGTGGACCCCAGGAACCTGTGTGAGTCTGTTGAGGGGACAGTGCTGTTGAGAATTGTGAGTGTGTGTGTGTGTGTGTGTGGGGTGTTCCTCCTGAAGTCCACTGTCATCTCCACTGTTTTAAGTGGGTTCAGCTCCAGGTGGTTCTGGCTGCTCCAGAGGACTAGCCGCTCCACTTCTCCTCTGTATGCAGTCTCATCACCGTCCCGGATGAGCCCAAATACTGTGGTGTCATCTGCAAACTTCAAGAGTTTCACAGAGGGGTTCCTGATCTGCAGTCATTGGTGTAGAGGGAGAAGAGCAGAGGGGAGAGAACACACCCCTGGGGGGTGCCAGTGTTCAGGATCCGGATGCTGGATGTGGAGCGACCCAGTTTCACCTGCTGCCTCCTGTCGGTGAGGAAACTTGTGATCCACTGACAGGTGGGGAGAGGCACGGCGAGCTGGGACAGCTTGTGGTGGAGGAGCTCTGGGACGATGGTATTAAATGCAGACCTAAAGTCCACAAATAGAACCCGTGCGTAGGTGTCTGCAGAGTCCAGGTGGTGCAGGATGTAGTGGAGAGCCATGTTGACTGCATCATCCCCTGACCTGTTTGCTCTGTAGGCAAACTGCAGGGGGTCTAGCAGAGGCTCTGTGATGACCTTCAGGTGGTTCAGCACCAGTCGTTCGAAGGATTTCATGACTACCGAGGTCAGGGCGACTGGTCTGTAGTCCTTTAGTCCTGTGACTGGGGACTTCTTCACGCAATATTACCTTCCGTAATGCTAAGGATATCGACCTGGAGAATTTATCTGCCCTGATCAGTGAACTTCAAAATACAGACAGTTTTACAGTTCCAGATCAACTTGTTTCACACTACAACACACACCTGCACCACATCCTCAACACACTTGCTCCACTCAAATCCAGATCTGTCTCATTCACCGACACTGCACCCTGGTACACCCCCTCTCTAAGACAGTTAAAAGCAAAAGGTCGCCAACTTGAAAGACTCTACACCAAAACCGGACTAAGTATCCATAAAGACATGTACACGCAGCACATTCTCCACTATAAAGACTGCATCTCCAAAACCAAATCTGCCTACTACTCCAATCTCATCAATTCAAATAAAGAAAATTCAAAGATTCTTTTTTTTCTCATCTCTTACATCACCAAACCTCCTGACTCCCTTCCATCACATCTCTATTCAACTGATTTCTGCAACCCCTTGGCTTCATTTTTCACCACAAGAATTCACCTTATCCATCAACAGCTTACCCCCTACTCTGCTCCATTTCTATCTTCCATTCCATCTTTTACGTCTGATGATTCGTTTTCTTCATTTACCCTACCCACAGTTAGTCAAATCTCTACATTAATTAAAAAATCCAAACCTTCCACATGCCAGCTTGACCCACTGCCCACCATCCTTGTTAAAGCTACAGCTCCCTCTCTTTGTCCTCTCATCACCAACATAATCCATGCTTCCCTCACCTCTGGAATTGTTCCTCCTGCACTGAAAACTGCTGCTGTCACTCCCATACTTAAAAAAACTGGTTGCAGATCCAATAGACCTTAATAATATCCGTCCCATTTCCAACCTTCCATTCATTTCAAATATTCTTGAGAAAACAGTATCTGCTCAGCTTCATGCTCATCTGTCCTCCAATAATCTGTATGAACTTTTCCAATCTGCCTTCTGTCCCCTTCATAGTACTGAAACTGCTCTTCTAAAAATTACTAATGACCTTCTCCTCTCTGCTGACTGTGGTTTATTATCCATCTTCCTTTTGCTTGATCTCAGTTCAGCTTTTGACACCATTTCTCATTCTATCCTCCTGAACAGACTCTCTTCCATTGGCATCTCTGGCACCGTCCTCTCCTGGTTTCATTCCTACCCGTCTGACCGTACTCAGTTTATCCAACTGAAATCTTTCACTTATCATTCTGGCCCCATCACAACTGGTGTCCCTCAGGGTTCTGTGCTCGGTCCACTCCTCTTTATTATCTAACTTCTCCCGCTTGGTCATATTTTCCAAAAACATCACATCCATTTCCATTGCTATGCGGATGACACGCAGCTCTATCTTTCCAGCCAACCCAACTCCACACTGCGTCCATTAGCGCTGGTTGACTGCATCAATGAAGTCAAATCATGGTTCACCTCAAACTTTTTAAAACTCAATAGCAATAAAACTGAACTTCTTCTGATAGGCACCAAATCCACCCTGAGCAAGACCAACCATTTCTCTCTTTCCATTGACGGCTCCACCATCTCCCTCCCCTCAGGTAAAGAGTTTGGGTGTCATCCTCGACAGTAGTCTCTCTTTCACTTCTCACATAAACAGCGTCACCAGATCAGCCTACTTCCATCTACGCAACATCCAACGTCTACGTCCCTCCCTCACTACTCAGTCCACTGCTGTACTGGTACATAGTCTTGTTACTTCCCGCCTGGACTATTGTAACTCTCTTCTATTTGGTCTCCCACAAAAAACCCTCCATAAACTTCAAATGGTTCAGAATTCAGCTGCTCGTATCATCACACGCACTCCCTCCATCAACCATATCACACCTATTCTTCAACAGCTTCACTGGCTCCCCATCCCATTCCGCATTCAATACAAAATCTTGCTCTACACATTCAAAGCCTTTCACAACCTTGCACCTCCATATCTCTCTGACCTCCTTCATGTCTCCATACCTGCTCGCTCCCTCCGCTCCTCTTCTTCTATCCAGTTTTCTGTCCCTTCTGCCCGTCTCGTCACCATGGGGGCCGGGCATTCAGTTGCTCTGCTCCCCAGCTTTGGAACTCACTCCCCCCCCGGACCTCCGCAACACTGACACACTCCCACACTTCAAATCAAAGCTTAAAACTCATCTTTTTCAAATGGCCTATTCACTTTAACATTAACCTTTTCACGTTTTTATATATTTTTTATTTAGTTGTGTATTTATTTAAATTGTTGTTGTTGTTTTAGTGTTTATTGTTTTTTATACTGTATACAGGCTGTGCAGCGACCTTGAGTGCCCAGAAAGGCGCCTTATAAATAAAATGTATTATTATTATTATTATTATTCTTGGGGACTGGAATGATGGTGGAGAGTTTGAGACAAGCAGGTACCACACACATCTCCAGGGAGCCACTGAAGATCCTGGTGAAGATGGGAGCTAGCTGGTCAGCACAGACTTTCAGGCAGGAGGGAGAGACTCCATCGGGTCCTGGAGCCTTCCTGATCTTCTGCTTCTGGAACTGTTGACGCACATCTCGTTCACAGATCTTCAGTGCGGATGAGGAGGCAGGTGTGGGGGAGGTTGGGATTGCAGGTAAATCCTGTGTGATGGAAATGGTGGCTGAGGGGGAAGAGGATGTTCTTTCAAACCTTGAGTAGAAGTCGTTAAGCTCCTCAGCCAGGTGGTAACTGTCTGAGGGGCAGGGGGATGGTCTCCTGTAGTTGGTGATGGTCTGCAGGCCTTTCCAAACTGCAGAAGAGTCGTTGGCCAAAAACTGGTCCGTTAGCTTTGCAGTGAAGGACCTCTTTGCCGCCTTGATCTCCTTTGTTAGCTTGTTTCTAGCCTGCTTATACCGGTCCCGATCTCCACTCCTGTAGGCCTCTTCTTTGTCCTGACGTGGCTGCCTCAGTTTAGCAGTGAACCATGGTTTGTTGTTGTTGAATGTGCAGAAGGTTTTAGTCTGCACACACATGTCCTCACAAAAACTGATGTATGGTGTGACAGTGTCAGTGAGTTCATCTAGGTCTGAGGCAGCAGCCTCGAAGACGCTCCAATCAGTGCAGTCAAAGCAGGCTTGCAGTTACAACTTTGACTCATCTGACCATCTCTTCACAGTCTTCACTATGGGCTTAGCTGATTTCAGCTTTTACCTATAGGTAAAAGCTGAAATCAGCTAAGCCCAGGCAGCGCGGGAAACAGAGTGATATGCGTCCGTTATTGTTGTGTAGCAGTGGTCCAAAATGTTCAAGCCTCTGGTGGGGCAAGTCACGTGCTGTTTGTATTTGGGTATTTCAGCCTTGAGGTTTGCTCTGTTGAAATCCCCGAGTGTAATCACCAGAGAGTCAGGGTGGTTTCTTTCAACCTCTGTGATCTGGTCAGCGAGTTGCTGTAACGCCTCCGTTACGCACGCCTGTGGTGGAATGTAAACACCGACCATCACGAACGAGGAAAACTCCCGCGGAGAGTAGAATGGTCTACAGTTTATGAAAAAAGTCTCCAAGTGCGGGCTGCATGTCTTCTTTAGCACAGTGACATCTGTGCACCAACCTTCGTTTATATAGAAGAACGTTCCGCCTCCCTTTGATTTCCCCGACAGCGCGGTGTTGCGGTCAGTTGCGGTCCGCACGGTGCAGCTGGAAGCCCGGCAGATGAAGTGCGCTGTCTGGGATGTGTTCACTGAGCCAGGTTTCAGTAAAGCACAGGGCGGAGGAGCAGCGAAAATCTGAGTTTTTGTTAAGGAGAAGCAGCAGTTCATCCACTTTGTTGGCCAGAGAGCGGACGTTTCCTAGGTGTATGGCTGGTAGAGCGGTGCGTAAACCACGCTGCCTTCGTTTGACCAGCGCGCCTGCCCGCTTACCACGTTGACGCCGTTTCCTAAGTCCACACAGGGCTGCTGCGCCTCCGATCAGGATCTCCAAAAAACTATCCGTGTGAGTGAAAACAGGATTAAAAAGTCTGGCACTGGACTCCCCGATGTGCAACAGCTCTTCTCTGCTGAATGTAACCGCAGTGGGAGAGCGGAGAGCAACGCTAAAAGGGAAAAAAGTAATAAGTGCCAGAGAGCACAGCACCGAGGCAGCCATCCGCGGCGCCATCATGTGTATGATCTTAGTGCCCTACCCACCAATTTTAACCGCACCTTAGACATTTAGGCCCCCTTGGTGGGGAGGGTGATGGGACATCACTGTGAGTAATCAGGTGTCCCCTCAGTGCCCTACCCGCCATTCTAACTGCACCCCCTTAGTGCACACACCCTTTCCCCTTCAAAATATACATTCCAACATAAACACACATGCACACACACCCTCACAAACACACACACACTCATTCCGCAAGGAAGGTGGGACCTTGGACCATCTGTGTCCTACCCCAGTGGTCCCCAACCTTTTTCATGCCACGGACCGGTATGACGTCACACAAACTTTCGCGGACCGGTCTTTCAAATATAGGCGGATGATTATGTAGCAATACTTGGATGATGGAGGATCAAATACGTGACAAGACGAACCCTGTGCTTTTATTTTGACACGCTTAACAGTTGACATCCCACAGGTCTCATCATCCTCTCCCTTTCCCACACTCTCATGGTGCAAAAAAAGTACAAAAAAAGTACGAGGTGAGTTTCTGCTTCATACAGGCGTTGAGACTTTAAACGTGATCTTGGGTCTGAATGTTCTTTAGATGTGACAAAGACTGATCACATGCAGATGTGGAGACAAACACACACTCACACACTGCAGTGAGTGACGGGCAGTGGGTTTTACGTTTTACAATCCCTACGCGATTCACCTGCTGCCTGTCCCCCCCACCCCCACCCCCTGCTTTCTTCCTCACAGATCCCGTCTCCGCAACTGCGCGCTCTTCCTCAGAGATGGGAGCGCGCAGTTTTAGGCACGGCAATTCACAGGTTTGCGGGTGGTACAAACTCTGTGAAATAATAGATAATTGTAAACTGATAGTTTTCTCTCCAAGCACCGCTACTACTGCGCGCCTCTGGCATTGCATCGCGCCCGAGAAGGACTGGACTTCTTTCTCTTTCGGCTTTTCCCATCAGGGGTCGCCACAGCAAACAAGTTGCATGGTAAATTTGGCAATGTTTCACGCCGGATGCCCTTCCTGACGCAACCTTTTCAAAGCAACTGGGCTTGGGACCGGCACAGAGGTAGAGAAGGGAACAGGGAGCAGCCCGGATTTGAACCCTGCTTTCACGGACGGAAGGCGCCACAAACCAGCACGAGCTAAACCGGCTCCCTCCGAGAAGGACTGAAGTAATGAAAAAAAAAAAGTATAATTAAAGATTTGTTTTCGAGCCACATGTGACCATCAAAAGAGCCATATATGGCTCGCTAGCCATAGGTTCCCGACCCCCGTATTAGAAGATGTCCGATTGGCCGTTCTGCATGTCAAACAAGTCCCGTACTTCTCGGTGAAGAATTTGATTGGCTGGTGGATTGTTTAGAAGTTCTTTTTTTGGGCTTGGGTGTGGGGGTGCGTGGTGGGGGGGTGGTCCCTTTGCCTGTGCTGGGGGGGGTTGGCGGGGGGCCCTGCTCGGGGGGGGGGGGGGGCGGCGCTGGATGGGCTGCCCATCTGCACCTGGGGCTGGGATCGGCCCTTCCCTGGCTCTGGGACGGGACGGGACAACCCTCTCGGGGCCACCGGTCGCTCTGGGTGTCATCCGCTTTGGCTGCGGGGTCTGGGGTGGGGTGGGGGCTTGTCGGCCCTGTCCTGTGGGGGGGCGTTCTGGGGGGGCCCACTATTGGTACGGGGCGGGGGGGGTTGACGGGTCGGGGTCTCCGCTGAGGCCATCGGCGGTTGCCCCGGCCGGTTGGCTGCCTCGGTCCCGTCGAGGCCTGACCAGAGCTCTTCTTCATTTGGGGGTGGGGGCCTGGGCTTGCTCCGGGGGGGGGGGGACGCTTTCTGGCTCCTCTCTCTCTGTCTGGGGGACAGTCTACCAGCTGTCCCGAACTCATCCCCTTCCTCATATAACCCCATATTAGGGTGAGGGGTTGGGGGGTTTAGCCTGAGATTTGCCTTGGGGGGGAAGGGCTTTTTGGCAGTGGCCCCCCTCCTATGGTTGCCGTATGGAGTGGGCCCCCCCTTTCGGTTTTATTTGCACCTTAGACATGTAGGGTCCTTGGTAGGGGGGGTGCTTGGACATCACTGCCAGCAAGCAGCAGATGTCCTCCAAGCACCCTACCCGCCAATTTTAACCGCACCTTAGATATTCAGGGCCCCTTGGTGGGGAGGGTGAGGGGACAACACTGTGAGTAATCAGGAGATGTCCCCTTAGTGCCTACCCGCCAATTTTAACTGCACCCCCCTTAGTACACACACCCCTCCCCCCTCAATATATACATTCCAACATAAACACACACACATGCACACACACACCCTCTCAAACACATACACGCACACACATTTTGCAAGGAAGGTGGGACCTAGGACCATCTGTCCCCTACCCCTTCCCTGGTGGGGGGTGCGGGCCCCTTGGCAACGGCGGCCGTGTCCCCTGTGTGCCGGCTTCCTGGGCCCGGCGGTTCTCTCTCCGCGCGGTGGAGGCGTTTACATTACACCTGAGCCGGGTGTGTTCGTGTCCCTGGGGGGTGGGTCCTGGTCCTTGCCCCTGAGCGCTGGGCCCCGCCAAATTTCCAACTGTGGAGATCTTGGGAACACGTTATGCTGTAGTATCGCGAGAGCCGACGAGAGGAGTGTGGTGAGTTTACTTGGCGGCGCGTAAGTTGTGAACAAACATTTTTGATTTATTTCATTACACCCCCATATTTAAATAATCCAGAAAGTTAAAAAATAAAAATCTGAAAAAGTTTGTCAAGCATTTGCCAGCCTGGATGACCTGGAGGACCTGGAGAATTACATCGACGAGTGTTTCAATTCCTGCCACATGAGGAAATCCAACACCGCCACTCCGTCCACCAAACGAGGCCGCCCCGAAGACTCCCCGGGGGCTGCCTCCTCCCCAGGCAGCAACATGAGTGATATCCTGGATTCAATTGATAAAAAGCTCTCCAGCCTTGATTGCTGTTTAAATCTGCTGGAAATCCTCCATAAGGAATTCCAAGGTCTGCGAGAGTCTCTGGAGTTCAGCCAACAGCAGGTGCAGGAGCTCGCAGCGGAGAACCAGGCCTTCAGAGAGACCGTGAAGACCCTGAGCAACGACACCGCCCGTCTTTCTGAGGAAAACCGATCCATCAAAGAAACCCTCCTGGATCTTCAGGCGAGGAGCATGAGGGACAATGTAGCGATCGCAGGGATTCCAGAAGATGCAGGAGAAGACCCGGAGAACATTGTTAAGTCCTTCATAGAGGTCCACCTGAAGCTCCCCAAGGAAGAAGTCCAGAAGATCTCCTTCCACAGGGTTCACCGGCTCGGAGGAAAAAGGCCGGACAATCAGCGTCCCCGTCCTATTGTTGCTAAATTTGAACATTATAAACAAAAGGAGCTAGTAAAAAGCAGAGGACGAGAGCTGAAAGGCACACATTACAGCGTGAATGATCAGTTTCCAGGCGAGATCCTCCGCCGGCGGAAAATCCTCTTCCCGCTGAGGAGGAAGCACCTGTCTGCTGGAGCCCGTGCGGTGGTTGCCGTTGATAAACTTTTTGTGAACGGCAAGCTGTTCCGGGACCCAGAGGTAACACCCTGGCTGTGCTGAAGGCTTTCAGAGGCGCACTGACATCTGCGCCGCCCAGAAGAAACCCGCAAACTTATTTAATTGAATAGGAAATAATCGGATCATCAATAATCCACACCTCTCAGGAAAACTGTCTTTTCTTTCTCTCACATTCATGTTTCTGTTGTTGTTTCGTTGTTTTTGTTTTTTGTTCTTTCTCTTTTCTATCTCTTTTCTCTTGTCCCCCCCCCCCCTTCCCATGTCCTCATATGTGAATCAGGTAAAGTCAACGCAACCACGGTGAGTATTTATTTATGCACGGAACGGGCGCGCGCGCATACTAGCGTGCTTAAGAGCATGCACACGCGATCCCGCACACACACGTTGATAAACTACAAAAACCTCACTTAGGCTCACACAGGACGCACGCAACATGCAACTCACAGCCAAGACACGTTCACCCACAGCGCTTGTCAGTGTAGCAGGTACGCACAGCGGGCACGCGCACACGGACGGGCACACGCACTATTTGGCCTTGCACTCTTCCGGTTAGAACAGCTATGAACAGTCTTAACATCGTTAGCTGGAATGTGCGTGGACTTGGTTCTGGGCCAAAGAGATTGAAAGTGTTAAATCACCTGGATGGTCTTAAAGCAGATATAGCTTTACTGCAGGAAACCCATTTATCTTTATCAGCTGGTCAACTCCTGTGCTGTTCCCAGTATCCAGTTATGTACTCTGCCAGTTTCAACTCCAAACAAAGAGGGGTTGCAGTTTTGATTAATAAAAATGTTACATTTACTCATAAGGATACAGTTACTGACCCAGAAGGCAGATTTGTAATCATTAATATATCCATTCAGAATAAGGACTTTTGTATAGCCAGTATCTACGGCCCGAATGTTGACGACTCTTCCTTCTTTCACAGATTCTTCACCTCACTCTCAGCTCACTCTGACTCCACAATCATTATAGGAGGAGACTTCAACCTTGTTTTGGACCCTGAACTTGACAGACTCAGCACGGCAGCAAACCAGCGTACATGGCGCTCTGCATGTATCCTACAGCAGTACATGAATGATCTGGTTCTCTGCGACGCTTGGCGCTCATGTCATCCAAACGCTAAGGGGTTCACCTTTTTTTCTCCAGTTCACCATTCACACTCTCGTTTAGATTATTTATTAGTCAGTAACTCTCTTTTGAAAGAAATTAAAAGTTCCAACATTCATCCAATTATTATCAGTGACCATGCACCAGTTTCTGTTACTATTTCAAGGGAAGTACCCAGACCCTCGGGTTCAATCTGGAGGTTTAATACATCTCTGTTAAAAGACCAGGAATTTATTGAATTCTTTAAAAAAGAGTGGGCAACCTTCTTAGAATTCAACAATACTTCTGAAATATCACCAAGTATTCTTTGGGAAGCAGCAAAAGCAGTCATGAGAGGGAAAATCATCTCTTATTCAATGCATAAAAAACGCAAAGAGAAAGCAGATTTATTAGAACTAGAAAATAAAATCAAAACCCTGGAGACTGCCTATGCTGCTTCTGCACAGGAACACATACTGGGCGGCCTGAAAAATTTAAAGCTGCAGTTAAATGACATCATCAATAAACAAACACAATTCCAGATACAAAGGCTTCGACTGGAAAGATATGAAAACTCAAATAAATCTGGCAAATTTCTAGCTAATCAGCTTAAAATTAATAAAGAAAAATCAACAATCACTTCGATTATGGACCAAACAGGGAATGTCACCCATGACCCGGTAAAAATTAATAATGCGTTTAAAGACTTTTATCAAAACTTATACACTCCACAGATCAATCCATCAGAACAAAGCATCAACTCATTTCTCAACAATGTAAACCTGCCCAGGTTAAACGAAGATCAAATCACAAATTTAGACTCTCCGCTCTCGTTGTCTGAGCTTCATGAAGCTCTGTTACTTATGCCTAATGGTAAAGCACCAGGGCCTGACGGCTTTCCTGCAGAGTTTTATAAGGAATTCTGGGAACAGCTGGCACCAACATTTTATAAAACGGTAAAATTTATCAATGAAAGCCAATCTCTACAACCTAACATGAACTCCGCCAACATTATCCTTCTTCTAAAACCAGACAAAGACCCCACGAGTCCTTCAAGCTATCGCCCCATTTCTTTAATTAATGCAGATGTAAAAATTATCTGCAAAGCACTAGCACAGAGAATAGAAAAAGTCACTCCTCACATAATTGACTTTGATCAAACTGGATTCATCAAAGCCAGACACTCGGATGACAATGTCCGCAGACTCGTTAACATAATAGACCAGGGGTCACCAACCCTGTGCCCGCGGGCGCCAGTGCGCCCGTGAGCACCCCTTGTGGCGCCCGCAGGGAATGCACCCCAATTTTTTTTTTTTTTTTTAATTGAAGCAAATACTCAACAACAAACAACCACGGGATGTCTATCAATGACAACAATATCAATTCTGAGATAAAGGTTGACAAAAAAAACAAATATAACTTAAAAAATAATAAAGTAAGGGTCTATTACAAAAGTTTATATAGATCAAATAAATTACACAATATCTGGGCGTTCTTGTGATTCATGTAATGTAAAGATTTAGAGATTAGGTTGAGACATCCATTAATGTGAGGTTTTACCTTTAAGAATTTATAAGTATGAATAAAATGCTTTGAAATTACAATCAGTACATTAATCAGAAAGTCCAGATTTTTGTCAATTAATTGTAATCAAATTTTAATTATATTCCAATTTAAAGGGTTAATGATGATATCTTTGGCTTTAAGCCAATTATGAAAAGAAGACCAAAACTTTTTTACATGCAAACATTCGAAGGAAAGACAACCATTTCACCGTTTCTAGATCATTTCCACAAAAGACACAAAGATCACTGTCCCAGTTAAAGCGAGAATGTAAAAAAATGATTGGAAGGCTAAATATAATTTAACGGGAATGCTCCAAAAATAGTACTGCTCATATAGCAAATCAATATATTGTGGTGATCTGGGGGTTAGCCCCGCCTTCAGCTTGACTCATGGGAAGTGGGGAATCTTGGTGTGTTAAATTGCTCACCATAAGTGAGGGAGCTGTGAGCAGAATTGAGGTTAATGCTGTTTGGCTGGTGGTGGGGGTGTTCAAAATAAACAGACAGATATGATTGTCCGCTAACTTATGTGAGTGTCATTTTTGACAAACGGGGTTTGTGCTTTGCATGAGGCACAGGTAGCTGATTCAGACATGTCCAGTGGAGCTGCTTCTAAGTAAGAAGATAGTGAATCAAGACTTGAGCGCAACGGTACCGGCCTGGATATTAGAGGGTAGTGATTCAGTGCTTGCTATTGGTAATTGATGCACTTTAGTTCTGCTATTGTGAAATATATGGCAGAGTATGGAACGGCCTGAAACTTACGAATCAGCGTTCCCGCCTTTGAGAAAAAGGCGCGTGTGTGTGTGTGAGGAGGAGAAGGGGAGGGGTAGTGGGCGCAGCTTGCGAGGTGAAACGTCGCATGGAGACCATTGCGCTACACCTGGATCATGGGGTAGCTTATGACTCAGCTCATTTTAATAATGTCATTCTTTACTAATTATTGCGGACATTTTCAATACTTGTCTGTATTTTCCATATAAATTTATTTTTACGGTTGTTTAGTTGGTGATAGTTACTTATAAATAAAGACAGCAGGTAATGCAGGCTGGAAAACAGCTGCATTTTTTCAGACCATGAATAAACAATAAATAATTTGTTTATGAAAGTATTGAGGATTTTGGAGGATTTTTAATGTTGGTGTTGCACAAAATTAGAAAAATGCCAAATATTTTTGGAGTAATCCCAGTGATGAGCTCTATGATTTAGTTTTTAATGTTTTATGAGACCTAAACATGATTTTCACAATAACAGGTTTTTTAAATAATCAAATCCCTCTGATACATTTCACAAAGACACACACAGGACCAAAAACACACACACAGGACCAGAGGCACACACAGATCATCACACACCAAGCAGAAATGAACTTATTGCTAAAAAATGATGTCAGGAGTTGAGCTCTAAGAAAATGACAAAAGAGCAAAGAAAACGGAATAATTTGATTTATTATTTCTAATTATTATTATATCCTGGCTTTGTTTGTTCATATTTGCATAATTTGACAGAATATATTTATTATTCTGGATTAATATTCCTGTCTGTTTTTATTCACATTTATGTTTAAAAAGTTAAAATTAAGTTAACGTTTTTAAAGGTTTAAAAGTTTAGCTTTAGTGTGTTCAATAAATATTTATCTTGTGTGGCTGCAACTTAAAGTCTGTTTTGGATTTAGGCCCCCTCTGCAACTGACTTTGACCCCCCTGTAAAACGAGTCTAAAAAATTCATGCATGTTTTTGTGTGTAAAATGAGCAAATAAAAATAGGGCACACAAAAGGAAGTCCTCAAATTGTGTTTTTTTTTTTTTTTTTTTTTGGGGGGGGGGGGGGGGGGGCTAGGAGGTTTTTAGTGGCGCCCTTCATACCACTTACTGCGAATGAAATAGCCCTCGGTCTCAAAAAGGTTGGTGACCCCTGTAATAGACTTTGCCACCATTAAAAACCAGGAAATGACTATATTATCACTGGATGCTGAAAAAGCCTTTGATAGAGTAAATTGGAAGTTCCTTATTGCTGCCCTCCATAAGTTTGGGTTTGGAGAATCATTCATCAATTGGATCCAAATATTATATCACAACCCCAATGCATCAGTTAGAACTAATAAACAGACTTCCAACAGGTTTTTTCTTGGAAGAGGAACCAGACAGGGTTGCCCACTCTCTCCTTCTCTTTTTGCTATATTTATTGAGCCTCTAGCTGCAGCAATAAGACAGAATGAGAGCATTAAAGGAATTAAAACCAAACACAGCCATCATAAAATTAGTCTCTATGCAGATGACATATTACTGTTTTTAAGTAATTTACATTCTGTAAATGAAACGGCAACAATCATTAATGAATTCTCCTCTATATCAGACTGTTCCGTTAATTGGAATAAGTCTGTTTTATTACCACTGAACAATAATGCGGAGCAAAGACTCACAATACCAGTTAAATCAGGAAATATCAAATATCTAGGTATCAATTTTTCCCCCAAACTATCAGAACTGGTGTAGCTAAACTACACCCCATTACTGAAATACATACAGGACGATCTAACACGCTGGACCAACCTGCCTCTGTCCCTTATGGGCAAGGTAGCCACAGTAAAAATGAAAATCGTACCCAAAGTTAATTATCTCTTCTCAATGATTCCCACACAACCGCCATTAAAATGGTTCAAAACATTAGACTCATCCATATCAAGCTTTCTATGGAACAATAAACCTGCAAGAATTAGTCTAAAAACTTTAAAATCTGCAAAAAGCTGTGGAGGATTAGAATTACCTAACTTCCACAATTACTTTCTTGCAAATACATTACAATACATCTTAAAATGGTTAAAAAATAATCCAGAAACCAACTCATGGTTAGACTTGGAACAGGCGTTATGTGGAAAGATCAACCTGTCAGAGCTACCATTTATTAGCCAAACAGTTAAAAAACAGGATTGTTTCAAAAGTATTAATATAAATGCCACTTTAACAGCCTGGTGGGAATTTCTCAAAACATCAAAATCATCAATTCAACCGTGCAAAATGACACCCATCTGGAACAACCCAGACATCATCATAAACAAAAAAATTATCCACTTCCCAGCTTGGCAAGCAGGGGGCATAAAACATCTAGAGCATATAATTATTGATAGAAGATTCATAACACCCCAGGAACTTCAAGACAAACATGGAATAAATAACTTCTTGGAATATCAGCAACTTAAATCAATTATTACTAAAAAGTTTAAATACAGAGACAACGATTTAAAGCTACCAGATGTAGTTACAATTCTGATCAATTTCTCAATGAATAAAACTCTCTCCAAAATATACAAACTTTCATGTAATTTAGGTAATAATATTTCACTTCCGACAACAAAATGGGATGCGGATTTGAGCATCAGCACAAATGAAAGCTTTTGGTCAGAACTTTGTCTAAACACCTTTAAACTGACAAAAAGTCCAAATCTGCAGTTAATCCAATTCAAAACTCTACACAGAATTTACTACACTGGACAGAGGATGTTCAAGATGGTTCTCAGCAACTCAGACATTTGTCAGCACTGTGACGGTAATCTACCCGACAACTACATGCATGCACTATGTTTCTGCACGCCTGTCCAGGCTCTCTGGCAGCAGGTATGTGCCGATCTATCAGTCTGGCTTAAGGTTTCAATCACAGCTTCACCGTCACTTTGTGTGCTTGGTGACATGAGTGCCATTGATGTAGAGGGAGGATTAGGCTCTATCATTTTCATAACTTTTTGCATTGCTAAAAAAACTATTTTAATAAATTGGAAAAGCAAGAAAAATATAAATATAAGTCAACACAGAAATCTGCTGCTTGATCATATCAGCTTGGAAAAAATGTCAGCCCAAGGTTCAAGTAACTTTGAAAGAATTCGGTCTCTCTGGTCTCCCATAGCTAACTCCGTGACTTAGGGGGTGGGGGGGCCTGGTCGTCGCTGCTCCTTGCCCTTCTGCCGTGGGCCGGGGTGGGGGTCGGGGCCTCCGGTGCCTGGCGGGGGGTGGTGGGGGCTCCGTTGGTCGGGGGGTCGGGTCCGGCGCCTGGGTAGGGCGGGCTGGGGTGCTGCGTGGTCCTCTGGGCTTGGGTGTGGGGGTGCGTGGTGGGGGGGTGGGGTGGTGGTCTGGCTTGGCTTGGGGGGGTGGTCCCTTTGCCTGTGCTGGGGGGGGTTGGCGGGGGGCCCTGCTGGGGGGGGGGGGGCGCTGGATGGGCTGCCCATCTGCACCTGGGCCCTTCCCTGGCTCTGGGGCGGGATGGGACAACCCTCTTGGGGCCCCCGGTCGCTCTGGGTGTCATCTGCTTCGGCTGCGGGGTCTGGGGTGGGGTGGGGGGGGTCTTGTCGGCCCTGTCCTGTGGGGGGGCATTCTGGGGCAGGGGGGGGCACTATTGGTACGGGGCAGGGGGGGTTGACGGGTCGGGGTCTCCGCTGAGGCCATCGGCGGAGACCCCCGATATATACATATACATCCCAACATAAACACACACACATGCACACACACACCCTCTCAAACACACACACACGCACACACATTTTGCAAGGAAGGTGGGACCGAGGACCATCTGTCCCCTACCTCTTCCCTGGTGGGGGGTACGGGCCCCTTTGCAACGGCGGCCGTGTCCCCGGGGTGCCGGCTTCCTGGGCCCGGCCGTGCTCTCTCCGCGCGGTGGGGGGGTTCACATTACATCTGAGCCGGGGGTGTTCGTGTCCCTGGGGGGTGGGTTCTGGTCCCTGCTCCTGAGCGCTGGGCCCCGCCAAATTTCCAACTGTGGCCGAGCCTGGTCGGGCCATATTTACAGCACCCCTTGTGGGCCCTCTTTTTTCCCCGGGGTTCCCCCTCCTGGGCGGGGGCGGCGAGCCCCTGCCTTGCTCCTCCCTGGACCAACCGTGGGCCGGGCGGATGGCTGCCTGGAGTGCGGAGCGGGTCTCCCTTGGGGGGTCCTGGCTCGTACCTGGGGTTGGGGCGGGGGGACGCCCGGAACTCCTGAGTGGTGGTGGGGTGCTCGTCTGGGGCTGTGGGCATCCTTCTCCGGTGGGGCCCTGCGTTGGGCGCTCCCGACGCGGCGGGGGGGCTGCTCTCCTGGTTGGGCTGGGGCGGCGCTCTCTTTCCCTCCATGCCTCCCTGCTCTCTGGCTCTGGGGGCTTTGCGGCGGTCCTGCTGGCCCTGGCCTGGGTGGCGGGCTTGGTCGCCCGGGCGGCGGTTGTTCCCTGCCGGTTCCCGGGTGGTGTTGGGGGGATTCCGGCTGCCGCTGCTGCTGCGGTGGGGGTGTTGGGGTGGGGATGGCTGGGCATTCTCCCTCCTTCTTTTCACGTTCCACCATCCATTTTAGAAGAACATAAACACTCACCTGAGCACAGGTGTTAGCTCACCTTTGCACTAACAGTTTGCATGATTGAATGACTGAAATATTTCACACTAGTTGGTTTTAAGGCATAAGTATGCGCGTGTGAACACTATCTGTTTTGTGTACATGTCGACAGGTGGATATTTTTGCAACTAACAGGTGTGTTTATAACATTTGAGTGTGTGTGTGGACAGGCCCCGCCCTTTTTGTACTACATTTGAACCTTACCATAATGATAAACATCCAGTAAACTTGTTGCCTTATGCCGCTTTATGGTCTTACCCCCCTTCCCCTCCTATTATCACCCTCCTACCCCCCCTCTCTCTAACGTCCCTCTCTCTTCTTCCCCTCTTTCCTTTTCCGTCCGGTCCAACACCAAAGATTTTCAAACATGATTGAAATTAATAAAGTTTAGCCTCAATTACAAAAGGGGTTTATTCAGACATACCTTTGGTTTGTCTGAAGATTAATAACCCCTCTTGTTAAAGTAAAATATGTCTAACACAAGAGGCCCTCAGCTCTCATCTGTCTGCCTAGCTGTTGGACAGGACAAGTTAAAAAAAAAAAAAAAAAATTTCCAACTGTGGCCGAGCCTGGTCGGGCCATATTTACAACACCCCTTGTGGACCCCTTTTTTTGGCTGGGCACTCTCCCTCCTTTTCACGTTCCACCATCCATTTTTAGAAGAACATAAACACCCACCTGAGCACAGGTGTTAGCTCACCTTTGCACTAACAGTTTGCATGGTTTAATGAAATATTTCACACTAGTTGGTTTTAAGGCATAAGTATGCGTGTGTGAACACTATCTGTTTTGTGTGCATGTCGACATGTGGACATTTTTGCAGCTAACAGGTGTGTTGATAACATTTGAGTGTGTGTGTGGAAGGCCCCGCCCTTTTTGTACTACATTTGAACCTTACCGTAACGATAAACAACCAGTAAACTTGTTGCTTTATGCTGCTTCATGGTCTTATCCCCCCTCCCCTCCTATTATCACCCTCCTACCCCCCTCTCTCTCTAACATCCCTCCTTTTTCTTCCCTTCTTTCCTTTTCCATCCGGTCCAACACCCAAGATTTTCAGACATGATTGAAATTAATAAAGTTTGGCCTCAATTACAAAAGGGGTTTATTCAGACATACCTTTGATTTGTCAGAAGATTAATAACCCCTATTGTTAAAGTAAAATATGTCCAACACAAGAGGCCCTCAGCTCTCATCTGTCTGCCCAGCTGTTGGACAGGACAAGTTTAAAAAAAAAAAAAAGAAGTACTTTTTTTATCTATCTTTGCTGGCCTGCGATCCTACCATCATGTCTTCGAAGATCGACCTGTCGATCGTGATGGACGTAATGAGCAGCCCTGAATAGACCATTGTACCAGAGAATCTGGCAATTTTTCAAAATAAAACATCTTTCAGATTCTGAAATAAATAAAACAGAAGAAATGCAAGTTATTTATTCTTTCTGTGCGACCCGGTACCAAATGACCCATGGACCGGTACCGGTCCGTCCACAGCCCGGGGGTTGGGGACCACTGCCCTACCCCATCCCTGGTAGGGGGTACTGGGCCGTGTCCCCTGGGTGCTGGTTTCCTGGGCCCGGCGGGCCTCTCTCCACGCAGGGAGAGGGATCCCTGAGCTTTCTGGGGCGGCTGTGGTGCAGCGGTAGGGCGGTCGACTCATGATCGTAATTTTGCAGGTTCGATTCCCGCTTTGCACGCCCATGTGTCGAAGTGTCCTTGGGCAAGACACTGAACCCCACCTTGCCTCTGGTGGTAGGCGGGCGCCTGTGTGAATGTGTGAGTGAATGTGTGTGTGACTGGGTGAATGGGTCTGTGACTGTAAAGCGCTTTGTCCTTGTAGGAAGAAAGGCGCTATACAAGTATACGCCATTTACCATTTACGATTCTGGCAAGGCCAGAAGCCAGGGATCACTTCACACCTGAGCGGGGTGTCTGTGTCCCTGTGGGGTGGGTTCTGGTCTTTGCCCCCGGGTGCCGGACCTCGCCAAATTTCCAACTGTGGCCGAGCCTGGTCTACAACACCCTCGTGGGCCCCTTTCTCCCCGGGGTGCCCCCTCCTGGGCAGGGGCGGCTGGCCCCTGCCTTTCTCCTTCCTAGACCAAGGGTGGGCCGGGTGGGTGGCTGCCTGGAGTGCGGAGCGGGTCTCCCTTGGGGGGTCCTGGTCGTACCTGGGGTTGGGGCGGGGGGATGCCCAGAGCGTTGGGCCCTCCTGGCGCGTCGGGGGGGGGCTGCTCTTCTGGTTGGGCTGGGGCGGCACTCTCTGTCCTCTGTCCTCCCTGTCTGGGGGCCTCGCGGCGGTCCTGCTGACCCTGGCCTGGGTCGCAGATGTGATCGCCCGGGGGGCGGTTGTTCTCTACCTGCTGCTGGGTGGCGCTGGGGGCTGCCGCGGCTGCTGCGGCGGGGGTCTTGGTTTGCAGATGGCTGGTCACTCCCCCTTCCTTTTTTTCACATTCCACCATTCATTTCAGAAGAACATAAACTCTCTCTTAAACACAGGTGTTAGCTCACCTTTGCACTAACAGTTTGCGTGGTAGACCCTGCCTTCAGTGGCCCCAAGGTCAACTGAGTTTGAGACCCCTGCTTTAAAGGGACCGTCACAGGAGGTCTTCATCATCTATTTACTTGGCAGGCACAGAGATGGCAGAAGGGAAACAGATGCTTAGATGTGACATGGAATAGAAAAACAAGAAACACACCCTCCTCTTTTTTCCAGGCTTGGGACTGGCAGAGTGATCCAAAAGATACACTCTGGCAGAGTTATATGTTTGTTTGTATGTTTATTTATTAAATACTTGTTTTTTTATTAATTATTATTATTCATTATTACTGTTATATTACTTTTAATGCATTTTATGTTTTTTATTTATATTTTTATGTAATGATATATATAATTTGTATTTAGTTATTGCATAGCAGACAAACACTATGCTGAAAAGTTCGACATGAAACAGAAAAACAGCCTGATGAAAAAAGGTTTTGTAATTTCACTGAATCATGGTTCTGTCAGGCGTCGGGGTCAACCCCGCACACCTGCTTGAGGATCCGGTCTCACACACCTGTTTAGCATCCAATTAGTGAACCTATTTTAGTCCATCTCGCCCTCCAGCATTTGTCGGTTCGTCTACTCTAATGAAGGACTCATCGATCCAAGCCAAAGCCAATGCCAACGTCCACACCCAAGCCACCAGAACCAAAGCCACCAGAACCAAAGCCTCCAGAACCCAAGCCTCCTGAACAAAAGCCACAAGAAACTCTCAATCCACCCCAAAGAACAAAACCCCAAAGAACCAAGACCAACGCCAAAGATCCAACGCCCAACCCCTTAAATCAAACTAAGTCCCTGTCTGCCTTTTTGGGTCCAGCAACTCCAAACCTAAAAGGTTCTAATCAGTTTTTGGAAAAAAAGGAATAAAAAAAAAACAACATTTTTTTGAAAGAAGAACAAAATGATACAACGCTCCTCCACCCCACCAGGGGCCCTGCCTGTGACCCCATCCCCGGACAGCACCCCCCGCCCCAGACAAGCAGTACTTAATATTCTATTTTACAATCTTTGTTTTAATAGCTTTTATAATTGTAGTTATTGCTTTTTACTGAACTGTTTTTATGTTTTATATTCATTTGTACAAAATGGATTTTTGTTTTTGTTGTATTAGTTAGTCTGAAATTTCTCCTGCTTAATGCTGTACAGCACTTTGGCGAACTGAGGTCAATACATAGTGTCGTATTAATAAAATTGAATTGAATTGAATTGACATGTCGGCAGCCACTTAATGTTACTAATAGACATATTTTACAGGTTATACCACTAGGAATATTTTGTACAATTTCAATATGTTGTTTGACATTTTTTGGAGCCAGTTTGGGACTAGAGTCGAAATCAATTCTAATGCCAGGTGGGAGCACCCGTGTAAAGCTTAAAACTTTCAGGCCGCCATGACTTTTTCAGTCGCCAACTCAACGGCCTTAACAAGTACCGGCCGAACCTTGTCCTCCAGGTTGATGTGTGCCTGAATGTTGTGTCAATGAGTTAAAGAAATTTGATCGAGGATTCACTATGTTCAAAATGTGCTTTTCCGCTGTAGAAACAACCAACGTTTCACTGAGTTAATTAAGTAATGTGCAGTATTACTTTTTAGAGTGTAAAATAGATTTTCTTGGCAGTCATTTTACAAGTTATCTCCTGTGAATGGTTTCAGGTACATCAACTCAATTTCTTCCATTTTTTACATATATTTTCTATGTAGTTTACACAGTATTTGAGTTACATCTACTCCATTTAAATTCCATTTGTGCCATTGCAATGGAATAGTAAATATTAAGTAGAAATACTTAATAATCATGTCATTTGACTGAATGGAGAGCTTTCATATTTACTCAGCTATTTTAAAGTGTAAAAAGGTTTCACGTCTTTTATTAATTAATGTGCAGTTTTAGTTTTTAGTGTGGGGGGGCACCGAGAGGACATCGCCTGATTTCTCACAGTGATGTCCAAGCACCCCCCGTGTCTAAGGTGCAATTAAAACTGAGAGGGCAGGGGCCCAATTTCATGCAACAACCATGGGAGGGGGCCACTGCCAAGTAGCCCCCCCCCCCCAGGCTGATCCCTGGGTCAGACCCCCCCCAGTCTCTCCTGGGGCCCGGTCACAAGGAGATCCGATTCCCGCAGATGCCCATCCCACCCCCACCCCCGTCAAATCTAAACATTTAAAACATTAATCCCAGATATTCCTACATCTAAATAATACTGATACCTATTAAACAAAGTACATTATGGTTCACTAATTTGAATTTACTGATTTAATTTATTTTCCTAAAGTAAAACAGAATATTACCATAAAAACAAAAATAGAGATGTAAAAGACCTACTTCTAGTTTAAGCTAATGACAAATACACAGTAAAAACATACAATAAAAGTGAAAGTGAAAATAAAAAAACAGCCCATAAGTTAACTAAAACAAAGAGTCTGAGTCTTCTAACAACTATATAACTGATCTATAAATCTAAAAAAATGTCTCTTATATCAGTTTGCTGAATTCAGAAGTCACTGAGGGAAGGAGTGTCAAAAGGAAGCTCTGAAATGTCATCGAGGGTTAAATCGTCATCAGATGAGCTTTCTAAGACAGGATCAGGACTTTTCAATTTGGGGGTTTTCGGTGGAGGGTTTTCTTTCAAATGTTTACTTGGTGAAACACTTTTCTTCAAAACCGGCTCTTTTACATTTGAAGCCCCCTGGTTTGGCTGTTTTTTTGTCATTTTCTGCACACGTTTTTGTGAGGACTCACGTTTTTTGGTTAGAATGTAATTGTCCTCCCTCAGTTTGCTAGTGCTGGCTCGAACAGCATTAATTTCAGTCTTTGCTGCCTCATATTCTTTTTCCACCCTCTTTTGTTCTCTGTACAGTTTCTTAAGTTCATTGTTCTTTGCCACAACTTCTTCATTCATGCTGATGTAGCTCTTTTTTTTCTCCTGAAATTTTGAGATTTTTCGCGCCGTCGTGGAAACATTTTCCTGCAATAACTGTTTTCGTCGATCAAGGTCCAAAAGCTGTTTCTCCAATAATGGTATTTGCTTGTTAAGTTCTTGCATTTCTTGGGATTTGCTGTTGAGATTGTCGGCTTCCAGTTTTAAATTCTCAACGACAATCTTCTGGTCGGCAATTCTCCTGGAGAAATCCTTGAAGACGTCTGATGGGTCAGGCATGGCTTCATGCGCACCGTCTTGGAAGACGCCTCCAAACTTAGCCGTCTCACTTTTAATCTGCTGCTTCAAGGTTCCTATGCTGTCTTTGAGACTAGCGGTAACTCTCCCCAGAGCACGCAGCTCTTCCTCTGCCTCTGTCTTCTTTTTCCCAAGTTGTTGTTGTTGTTGGAGTTTCTCTGACAGGGTCTGATTTTCAGCAGCCAGTTTGCTGTTGTTGACTTGAAGAGCTGAGATCTCAGCCTGGATGCTCTCCTGTTCTTTTTCCAACTCCCTTTGTCGCTGATGCAAAGCATGTAGAGTCTTGCTTTCTGACAGAACTTCAGCATTGATCTTATCGTATTGATGGAGCGTGCTCTGAAGATTGGTGATTTCACGCTCCATCTCTGAAATATTGTCTTGCGCCGACCGTTTCTGTGCAGAAACCTGACGCAGCTCATTTTCTACGCCTTGTTTTTGCTGAACAGAAACTTTCAGGTCTTGGAGCTTGCGCTTGAGAACGTCAGCTTCCTGTTCTAAATTTTCAACGGCAAACTTTTCTTCCCAAACTTTCCTCGTCAAAGTTGAGATCAGTGTGTCAGGAAGCTCCTTAGACTCACTGATCCGCTCAAATTCAGCCTTTTCTCTTTCAATCTCCTGTTTGATCAGTTCTATGCCGTCTTTGAGAGAACTGCTAACTTCCTTCAGAGCACACAGCTCAGCTTCTACCTCGCCCTTCTTTTGCAAAACCTTCTTTTTCTCCTGGATTTGCCCCGACAGGACCTCTTTTTCAAGTTCTAGTTGACCTTTGCCGTATCCAAGAGCCACGATATCAGCCTTGATGCTGTTATAAGCTTCCTCCAACTCCTTTTCTTCTGCATTCAAAGCATCCAGAGCCTTGCTTTGTGCCACAACTTCTCCTCGTATTTCGATCACCTCTTTGTGTTCCTCTTGGAGTTGTCGGATTTTCTTTTTCAGCCTGGAATTATTTTCCTCTGCTGACTTTTTCTGAGCCAACAGGCCCCTCAGTTCTCCTCTCAAACCTCCTTGGAATGTTGAAGATAGTTCCAATTCATGCAGTTGAGTCTTCAGGTATGTGGCTTCCCTTTTTAAAAGCTCGACAACACGCTGTTCTTCTCGAACTGCCCCTAACAGAGCTTGTGGATCCGACGAGCTGACAGTTCCTTCCCAAATGAGGTTAGAATGACGTTGAAGCTCAGCCTTTTTCATTTGAATCTCTACTTTCAGTCTTTGTACGCTGTTTTTAAGACGGGAGCTTTCGTTCCTCAAACCACCCAGCTCTGCTTCTGCCTCGGCCTTCCTTTTCACAACTCTTTCTAAAGCTTGGATTTCTCCCAGCAGAGCTTGGTTTTCAGTCCTGAGTGTGTCAATGTCTCGTTTCTCCTTCTCCACATCTGTGGTAACATCTTCATATTCTCTTTTGAAAGTTTTCAATTTCTGCCTTTTGAAGTAAAGAATCGTCTTTTCCACCTTAAGTTCGTGCTTCAGTAATTTGCAGTCGCCACCAGTATTTTGAAGCTTCTGTAATTCACACCTCAGCTTGAAACTTGAGTTCTGAGCATCTTTTCTCTGCGCCTTCAGTTCGGACAGTTCTTCCTCCAGTTCTTCTTTGTGCTGAAGAGCATCCTGCTTCACCTGAAGGTCCCGTTGCAGAGCGCAGACTTCCTGTTGTGTTTGTTGGATGGCCTCTTTTTCTTTCTGGATTTTTAGCTCCAAAGCGTCCCTCTCAACACTCATGCTGTGCATCTGGACACCGTTCTCCATCTTCAATTTTTGAATCTCCTGCTGGAGCCTGAGTTTGTCGTTCTTGAGAAGACTTTTTTCGTTCCGTAACGCCAACAATTCTGCTTCAGCATTTTCTTTGCTTTTAACAGCAGTTTGGGTTTGATGGAGTTCCTCGGAAAGAGCCACATTTCTTTCTTTCATTTGGCTAACCTTAAGCTTATAAGCTTTCGTAGTCTCTTTTATCTCCTCATGATCTTCCTCCAGCTCCTGAATTTGTCTCCTCTTCTCTTCAAGAATCCTTTGTTCCGCCTCCAGTTCCTGTATCATCAAGTCGTACTTTTTCTTTTCTTTCTTCAGCCTGTTGATCTTAGATGTTAGCTTGGAACCAGCATTTTGCAGAGAGGACTCTTTGTTCTGTAAGGCTTGCAAATGTTTGGTCAAGTTTTCCTTTTCCTGGACAGAAACCTGCATTTCTCTGAGCTTTTGTTCAAGAGTTTCTGTTTCCTCTTCTAACTGTTGGACTAAAACTTCTTTTTCTTTGATCTTTTTGAAACCGTTGTGTTGTGAAGGGTCAGCGCACCTCAAGTCTTTCTCAATTTGGAGTTTATTGTTTCTCAAAAGCGCTTCCTTGGCTTTCAGCCCCTTCAGTTTGTTTTCCAGGGTTTTCTTGTCCGACAGTTGTTCTATGACGCTTGTCGTTTGTCTTTGATACATTTCATTCATGCGGTTGAGCGTTTCTATCTTGTCCTGGTAACGTTTACATTTGTTTTCCAAATCGATCTGAATCCGAAGCTGCCTACTTAGTTTGTCAAGTTCTTTTTTCAAACTTTTGTTCAGTTTAGAGGCCGCTTTCTTCCGTTTGTCGACGTCTTTGTGCATTTTCTCCACCTTTTTGCTGTTACCCAAAGTGCCACGAAGAGTTTCAATCCTGTGACGTAAACTGTCATTTTCTTGGTGCAAACAATCTAGTTGGCCCTCCTGAAGAAAGTCCATGTTCACCGCAGTTCTTCTAAAGAAACTCATCATGGAAGTTCTTAAAAACTGTTCTAAAATAAAGGCTTTAAAAACTTGACCAGCAAATGCTCCTCTGATTGCGGATCTAGTGCTTTAACTGCTGTCTGTGAGATTGCAGTTTCAAGAGTCGGGGGTGATATATATGAAAAAATATGATGGAGTCAAATGACATGTTGCGTGATGTGTTTGATGTCATCAGTGATGTCATATTTCATCATAACAACAAAACAAGGCTGTGACGACAGATTATGACACGTTATGATGTCGTTTTTGTGAGACATGGATTAGTCATGATGTCATCGCTTAAAATAAAAAGAGCCAATAAAAAGCTGTGATGTCATACCGTATTTTAAATGTATTTTATTCTTTTTTTTCCGTTTTGTGCCTTGGCAACGGCGGCCGTGTCCCCTGGGTGCTGGTTTCCTGGGCCCAGCGGCCCTGTCTCCACGTAGGGAGAGGGATCCCTGAGCTTTCTGGCAAGGCCAGAAGCCAGGGATCACTTCACACCGGAGCCGGGGGTGTCTGTGTCCCTTTGGGGTAGGTTCTGGTCTTTGCCCCCGGTTGCTGGACCTCGCCAGATTTCCAACTGTGGCCGAGCCTGGTCGGGCCATGTCTACAACACCCTCGTGGGCCCCCTTCTCCCCGCGGTGCCCCCCTCCTGGGCGGGGGCGGCTGGCCCCTGCCTTGCTCCTTTCTGGACCAACCGTGGGCTGGGTTGGTGGCTGCCTGGAGCACGGAGCGGGTCTCCCTTGGGGGGTCCTGGCTCGTACCAGGGGTTGGGGCGGGGGGGATGCTCAGAACTCCTGGGTGGTGATGAGGTGCTGGTCTGGGGCTGTGGGCACCCCTCTCGGGCGGGGCCCAGCGTTGGGCCCTCCTGGCGTGGCAGGGGGGGTGCTCTCTGTCCCCCCATGCCTCCCTGCTCTCTTGCTCTGGGGGCCTCGCGGCGGTCCTGCTGACCCTGGCCTGGGTGGCGGATGTGATCGCCCAGGGGGCGGTTGTTCTCTACCTGCTGCCGGGTGGCACTGGGGGGTTCTGGCTACCGCTGATGCTGCGGCGGGGGTCTTGGTGTGGGGATGGCTGTTCACTCTTCTTCCTTTTTTTCACATTCCACCATCCATTTTAGAAGAACATAAACACTCACTTAAACACAGGTATTAGCTCACTTTTGCACTAATAGTTTGTGTGATTGAATGAAATATTTCACACTAGTTGGTTTGAAGGTATAAGTATGCGTGTGTGAACATTATCTGTATTGTTTACATGTTTTTTTTCTTTTTTTTTTAAACTTGTCCTGTCCAACAGCTAAGCAGACAGATGAGAGCTGAGGGCCTCTTGTGTTGGACATATTTTACTTTAACAAGAGGGGTTATTAATCTTCAGACAAACCAAAGGTATGACTGAATAAACCCCTTTTGGAATTGAGGCCAAACTTTATTAATTTCAACCATGTTTGAAAATTTCTGGTGTTGGACCGGACGGAAAAGGAAAGAGGGGAAGAAGAGAGGGATGTTAGAGAGAGTGGGGGTGATAGTGAGAGGGGGGGGGTAAGACCATGAAGCAGCATAGAGCAGACAGGTTTACTGGTCGTTTATCATTACGGTATGGTTCAAATGTAGTACAAAAAGGGCGGGGCCTGTCCACACACACACTGAAATGTTATCAACACACCTGCTAGCAGACATGTTGACATGTGGACATTTTTGCAGCTAACAGGTGTGTTTGAAATATTTGAGTGTGTGTGTGGACAGGCCCCGCCCCTTTGAGATTTGTACTCTATCTGTACCTTACCGTAATGATAAACATCCAGTAACTTGTTGCCTTAAGCCTCTTTATGGTCTTACCCCCTCCCCTCCTCCTACGATATCCTTCCTACCCCCCCCCCCCCCCCCCTCTCTCTAACGTCTGTCTTCTTCCCTCCTTTCCTTTTCCGTCCGGTCCAACACCAAAGATTCTCAAATATGATTAAAATGAATAAAGTTTGGCCTCGATTACAAAAGGGGTTTATTCAGACATACCTTTGATTTGTCAGAAGATTCATAACCCCTCTTGTTAAAGTAAAATATGTCCAACACAAGAGTCCTTCAGCTCTCATCTGTCTGCCCAGCTGTTGGACAGGACAAGTTAAAAAAAAAAAAGAATAAGAATTGAAGAAGAAGAAAAAAAAAAGAAGAAGAATTGCGCATTTTGGTTTTTTCTTTAAAAAAATCCTAACTCGCCACAGGAATGGACTAGAAACCTGCTTTCTTTTTTAAACATGCTTATGATTTTGCTCTTCATGGGTGGGCCGGAGTAAACCACCTGGGGGGCCGGATGCTTGACAACCCTGAGCTAAAGCATAGAATAGAGCAGCATAGATGCAGATAGATCTCACTCTCTCTCTATCTAACAATGTTTCATGAAGTTGTCCTTAAAGTCCCTTTCCAAATATCTTTATCTTATATCAATATCTTTTCAAATATATTTTGATCTGTAGTAAAAGCGTTACCAGTGGCGTTTTAATTATGGTGATGCCATTTTTAGCCAAAATATTTTAAAAAGTGGAATTCTTTAGAAAGCAGGAGTTCTTTAGAAATTCACCTCTGAGTTGTGAAAGGGACTGTGTCCCAAAGTAGCCCCTGCTTCCCCTCACCCATAATGCTCTCTGTTTATGCCCTCTCTCACTAGCTTACAGACCCTCAATCTAACATTACCAGTGCAACCAAAATGGTGAGCAATCCAGTTTTGAGCCACATTCCAGCGCAGATGAGGAAAACAAAGAAACACATGGATGTATTTGTATGCAAGTGGATGCATCAGAATGGAGCAGAGCAGGGAGCTACAATACGCCCAGCATATTTTCTACGTCATAAATACGATCCTTTTTCAAACAGCATTTTTTCCCTCTGATCCTGATAAACAGGACTGGAGAAAAGAAACACTCACAAAGGCAATTTGAAGCTTATTTTTCTTAATATGTGTCCTCTATCATCCAGAATTTGCCACAAGAACAGGTTAAAAACACAAAAAACACAACTTTCATCACAGAGAGTATGGAAGATTTTTTAATTCTGTATTAAGTTCAACAAAGTAATAGTGAAGAAAAATTCCCAAGACCTTGTAAAGTGTCCGTCCCCTAAAATTGACTTTAGGGATCCACCATTCAGGGTGGAACTAGGACACCCCCCCCCCCCCCCCCCCCCTTACTGAGAGGCCACACCCCTCCTGACATACCTACCATCAGTCCGTCTCACGCTCTTCTGATCCTGGTGTTACATTCCTCACCTGAGCCACAGTCTTCCTTTTCTCCCCCAGGATGAAATCAAATGGAGGGGTGAGGTAGAATATTCCATTTGATGCTTTTTTAAAGTCAGCATCTTTAGCATTAACCTAAAGTTTGAGCAAATATACATGAAAAAGAACAATGTTTCTTCAGAAAAAGAATCCAGCTTTTCAATAGAAAACTCCTCCAAGACACTGAGTAAGCCCACAAACATTAATCTGTTTGGCTGAATATTTCATTTTTACAGATGTGTAGACAAACAACTGTCTTCTTTGTTGTTTGTGTGTGTTCATCTCTCCATCCTGTAAAGGTGGGACCAGCGTTGCCTTCAGAAGGTGGAGCGTTACGTCTCGTCCAGCGGGGCGTGACGGCTGCATAGACTTAGACGCACCAACAGGAAGTTCAGTCTGTTGTTGAAGCCATGCTGGGCGCCACGGTCGGACTGCTGCTGTCGCTTCTGACCCATGGAAGTCTGAGGGTTTGTGTTTGAGTCCTTATTTTCTTGTAATATTTGTATTTGACTCATTTATTTCTTTATTTTAGCTTGATGGTCATTGCTGGTGGGTATAAATAAGAATAATGTTTAAGGTAAACATGCAAAACCTTAAGTTTGTTTCAAAATAATACTCCAAGTATATTTACAGGCAATACAAATCTCTACAAATGTGTTAATTTTTTATTTTAATTTAGAGGTTTCTACATATTTTATTTTTTGTGCTTTAAGCATATATATTTTAAATTTCCATTTGTTTGAATTTTGTGACCTTCAGAGGTAGAGTTAGAATATTTACCTCATCAAGTTCTAAATCACTTAAATAAGAATAAAAAATGAGTATTAAACATGTTTTGATGCAATATTTTGGGATGACTTTAGATGTCTTTATAAATCGGAGCTAAACTTGATTTTGATTCGATTTTTTTTCTTGTGTGTAAATGTTGTTACTAGATAAATACATTTTTATGATAAATTTAAAAAGACTTAATGTAATGTAATTTAAAAATGGAGCTTTGTACAAACACACCTTAAGGAAATGTTTGTATGTTTTACAAATATATTGAAGCTAAAGCTAATGAGCAGTATTTATTAAAGAAAATATTCATAACATTTGACAAGGTCTGATTTATACAGAATTAACATCTAATTGGTATGAATTGTGTCGCTGCGATTGGTAAATTGTAATTTTTTTGCTGTCAAACAATCTCAGCAGGTGTGTTTACCTGCGCAGTCCCATGTTCAGTCTGAAAAAGGAAGTTCGTCCACACCTGAAGGTTCTCCGCTCAGCTCCACTGTGCAGCCCGCTCACACTGACCTGACACCGAGGTCTGATCCGCCGGGCAGCACTTTCGTTCTCGTCCCGCTTCCTGCTCCACACATGCATGATGATGACTCCCAAGCTGCAGCAAAACCTCAAGTTGCCATAGAAACCAAGACCACAGCCGGCCGAGCCGCAAAAGCAAAACCAAACACTGAAGACGAGGAAGTGCCAGAAAACTCCAAACCCCTCCCTCAGACTCTGAAAGAGATTTTTCATTCCAATTCTCCCAAAATGGTGACACTGAGAGATGAACAGGGCTCCACAGGCATTACTACCAACAGCCCAGATGGTGAAGAACCTCCTCATGTGACTGATCAGCCATCACTTTATCAATCTAATGGTGTCACCAAAATGGGCTGTGATGAGACTCCAACTTCAAATCCACAGACTCAATCACCTCAGAGTCCTGCAGAAAAAAGTCAGAATATCTCTGATGAGCCTCAGTTTGCTCCAACATCTCTTCTAGTTGTTGTGTCCACCACAGAATCTGCACTCGGCGCCTCCAGAGAGAAGCTTTTATCTGAGGAAGGAGAGATGATGGAAGGTATTCCCAGTCCATCCTCCTCATCATCCTGGATTCCAGCAGTCACTCTCAGTGCGTCTGGACTGGAGGAAGAAATGCCCCAAAAGCAGGCGGAGTCACTGGACTCCGCATCCCCTCCCAAAGCCCCGCCCACAAACCTGACCGCCTCATCTCCCACACAGCAAAGCACGGATGCATCAAGTACCAGCGATTCAGAGATCCGGCTGGGTAACGCTGTACTCACCACAAGTAAAGAAACAAAAGAAATGGAGGCAACTTTTCCCCCCGCAGCAAACGTGATGCTGCTTCCAGATGAAGAACAAGAGAGCGGGATGAAGAGGGATGAAGATGAAGCTGGTGTGGATATAGAGAAGGGACGGTACGGACAAGAGGACAAGGACAAAATAATTCATCAAACCCACGCTGAGAGATTTTTCAATCAGAACGTGGATTCTTTGGTCAAAGCAGAGAGAAATCCAACAGTTCCAAACACAGACAGACATCAGGACACCAGACCAGATCCTGGAGTCAGAGGTCAAAGGGTAAGACTTTATTACCATTTTACCTTGTTAACCCTTGTGCTATCCTAGGCACTTTAACATTGGGAGGCGGGTCATCTTTCAACCTTTTTTGAGCCACGGCACACTTTAACCTTGACAAAAATCCCGCGGCACACCAGCATCCAAAAAAAGAACAAAAACAGAAATTCATGGTCTGTATTGATCGACAGCCCCCCCCCCCCCCCCCCCCCCGCCCGCAATCTCATGTGCATTTTTGTGATAATTGTGGCCGGAAAAGCAGGAAGTTGCGGCTGTTTTTTCTAAGAGATGAAATGAAAGTTAAATTAGAAAATTTAGAAACTGTTTGTTTGTTGTGGTTTCAAGGCGTTTCGCAAGGACAACTCATTGTGCGCTGGGACACTGGCTCTTTAAGCCAATGCATCATGGGAGATGTAGTGTGAAAACTGCCGAAAACTTGCAGAAAGACTTGCGTCTCTGAGCTTCATTGTATTGTCCACTTGTTTCACGGTCTGACACCGGACTCTGTGGAAAGCTACACCGCTAAAGAAGAGCTTTAGCTGGTATTTTTGTTAGAACTGAGCGACTTTATCAGCAGAATTAAGAACAAGGAAGTGAAGACTTTAACCACTTCTGATTGGTCAGACTGATGACATGTGATTAAGCCTTCAAGAATGATTGGTGGAGACAGTTAAAGGGACGGGACTTTTCCGCAAACTGTCATAGCTGCAGGTAAATCGCGGTACCGTGATTCTTATCAAAATTTCTTTAATAGAATTAAATAAACACAAAGAAAAAGTAATTTTAAGATCTTTTATATTCCTAACCACTCAGTGTTTTATCCGGGCCTGTTTGGATGAACAAAGAGCTGATTTCCTGGAGATGGGAAATGTTTTTAGATCAGTGAATGATTAATGAGGGCAATTTCCCACGGCACACTTGACCATCTACCACGGCACACTAGTGTGCCGCGGCACACTGGTTGAAAAACACTGATCTAGACCCACTAGACAGTACTCTGAACCTTTTTTCTTCAATGATTTGTGATCTTCACTGGTGTCCATGGATTACATGAAATCTTTCCACCTTTATCCACCTTTGTCATGGTAGGGAGAACACGTCAGTGTAAGGGGGGGGGGGGGGTCATAGGATAGCACCAGGGTTAATATATGAGCAAGAAAGCACTTGGATAAAAAATATAAAGACTCTCCCTTAGAACTCTTGGCTTTACTTATTGAACCTTTAACAGCAGCTGGAAGACAAAATAAAGACATAGAAGGAATTAAAACAAACATCCATCATAAAATTAGTCTTTTTCTGAGGGGGGGGGTTGCTCCCGGGTCTTTGTCTGATGTTGGGCTCTTTGATGCCTGGATCGGCCGGGCTGCTGTGCTGTCTGCCCCTGGCTCTGGGGTGGGGGGCCTCCTGCCTTTGCTGGAGCATTCAGTGTGATCAAGGACTCTAGGAAGCACACATTCATACAACCCACCTGCTTGTTCACTTTTGCACATATATGGGCATGGGTATTGTTTTTACAGACCTCTTCAAGAATCTTGGTAATGCGAATCTAGTGTGTATCTGTCTGTGTGCATAAGTCTTGTGAGATAAATCTTCCATGATGAATGTATAAATATACTTCCAACCTGTAAATAGCTGTGTGCAGACGAACTGAGTCATGCAATTTAATAATAATAACTATGGATTGGATTCATCTACACTATTCCAGACGCTCAAAGTTCTTCCAATGTGTCAATCATTCATTCATACGTGGTGAGGGTAACTATTGATGTTGCCACAGCTGCCCCGGGGCAGACAGACAGAGGCATGGCTGCCAGTTCACACCTTCTGCCCCTCTGACCATCACTGGGACATTCATGCACCGGTGGAGCCACTCTGGAGGCAGTTGACTGGGGAAGCGGGAATCGAACCACCGACCCTTCCATCATTGGCCGACCAATGCCGCCCCCACTGTTGCCCTCACTTGTGACACTCTTATGTTTTTACTTTGTATCATCGACTGCCCCTCCCCATCTATATCATCCCATGTCTTTCTCTCTCTCTCTCTCTCTCTCCTTTTCTTCTGTCCAGTCCAACAAAGAATGCATTCAAAGAGAATAATTATAAATGAAGCTTAGCCTCAAATACAAAAGGGGTTTATACAAATATACTCTCTGTTTGCCTGAAGATCCATAAACCTTTATGGTAACAGTAAAGTCTGTCCAAGAGGCCATAAGCTCTGATCTGCTTCCTCAGCTGTTGGACAGGACAAGTAAAAAATGGAATGTGTTGCGTCTATTTTCTAATCCCATAAACGGCATTAGTTACATAAGTTAACAAATAGAAACCATTTAACCATGAATAAAATGAATGATGGACACTTGAAGTTCTTTTCAAGTAGAAGTTTCAAACGCTTCATTCAAAAACCTCAAAATGTATTTTCACAGTCAGTGATTGGTTAAAAAATTAAAAATCGTCTACATTTATGAGCTTTTAACCTTAATATTTACAGCAAGCCGCTTAAACAGCAGAAAAAAGAACAACCAGCATGTTAAACTACAAACACCCCAAAGTATTTTTGCGCCCTCTGGTGGTCAAAGGGCGGAATGATTTACTTCAGGGGAGCTGTTGAACCAGTTCCATAAATCCCATCATGCAGCAAATCCAAACTCAGCTAACAGACTGTTAGAAGATCTGCTACCCACTCAAACCTCCAGCAATCATTTCAGAAAAAGACTGAGAGAAAAGTCTCAATGAAAGCAGAAACTCCACAGACTCCAAACACGCTTAGATCACTGCTGAACAAAAAATGATATCTGTGCAGTGATGGTTTACATCCTATTGTCCTTGTTGACTCAGATTACACAGTTATTAAAGTTTTTTTTAAAAAGATGTGAATTGAATTTGTCCCGTCTCTCAAACTGTGGATTGGCCCTGAGGGACACATGGAGGGGATTCAGGATGTGTCACGCCTTATTTGGTTCTTTCATATCAGTTTGTGCTTTTAGTGGGAAAATTCTTCATTTTATTCATGACATTTTGGTTTAAACTTTAGTATTATAAGATTAGATGATACTTTATTCATTACTGAAAAGGAAATTCAGGTTTTCTGTTTCAGTCACCGGATTTCTACAAAAGAAATAAAACATAAACAAAAAGTAGAGCCTTTTTAACCACACATAACTGGATTGTATAAAAGGTTGAAAATGAGTTGAGATTTTGCTGAATCCTGTTTAATCACATCAAATTAATCATGAACTTGTTAACTGAACAAACTCTGTTTTTTATGACAAAGCCACTACGTACATTTAGCGCATCTTCCATGAAATGTTGGTCTTTCGTGATTCGTGCGTGGTACACGTCATTCATAAGTGTTTCTTGCATTCGTCATCATTCGTCAATGTTCCCAGATGTCTGTCGACGGTTTCGGCCAATGTGAAATTTGGTTTTAAGCGGTGTAAGTTCTTTGTCTGTTGTGATTTACGCATATTTTTTGTGGTTTATCCTCATTATTGTGTAAATATTGTGCGGGATTTTTGCGAGATGCAAATTTGTGGCTTTCCACCACCGTTCCATGAATATCTAATGGACTTTTCACGCATGAACCACTGATGTATGACTTTTATAATGTACACACGGCGCACATATCATTTTATAATTACATCATTGATGCACAAATCACAAATGAATCGCATATAAACAGCGCAATAATCCTGCATAGTTCATGTTCTGCGTCGTTTTATGTGTTCTTTGTACTTCAGGGGTTTTAACGTGGTTCATTCCTGATACATCTGTGAAAATTTCCCGAAAAGGCCACAACTTTCCTCACTTTTTCCACCTATATTCACGTATGACCAATTTTCATCCGTGCCATCTGCACAAAATGTACGTAGATGCTGTGAGACCTTAAGTAACAATGAGAACCACAGCAAAAGGATTGAAAATAAACGAATTTGGAGAAGTAAATGTATTTATATGCATTAATAAACCCATGAAACAGCAAACCAACATAAATGTAGTTGATAAAATAAACATAAAAACATGTGACCACGGCAGAAAATAACATCTTGAATGACCTTCAGATGGGCTTGCCTTAATTTCATTTAAATTGTTTTTTTCAGGGATTGCACGGCCCACCAGGGCTACCAGGATACCCGGGACCTAAAGGAGATAAAGTAGGAATCTTGTATGATTTAAACACTTTATTTTGGGTCAGAAATACATCCAAGTGTGTGGTTTAGTGTTTTATCTAAAGCCCACTTTTATCCATAACTTAACGAACAAAACAGCTGTAATACATTAATTTAATGCCCGTCAGCTAAACACTAATAGGGAAGGTTACCTGTTCAAACTAAAAAATCCCTTATTTGCCTCTAAGGGGGACCGAGGTGTCGTGGGCAGACCCGGACAAACCGGAGACCGAGGAGCTGTTGGTCCACCTGGGATGCCTGTGACCTTTGTGATCACAGCCTCTGAAGAAGAATGGAAGGCGTTCAAGGTCAGTGTTCTGGTTGATTCTTTTTTCTCCACTTGAATCCTCATTAGGCTTGTTCTCATTTAATTGGATTGACTTGTGGATCTCAGCCCATCTGTGTTTACATCAGTTGGACATCTGGTTAAATTCTAATGCGTTTTGTAGCAAAACATAATAAATTGATTTAATGGTAACTACTATCTCCTTCTAAATGGTAACTGTTCCAAAACACCCCATAACTTAACATGTAAAATTCACATACAATGAATCCAACTTCCTGTGTACATACTCTGTTCTCATTAATAGTAAGTCCCATGAAAAACACTAAGGTACCACATGAGTACTATGTAATTACCCATCCTCTCACATAAACTTGCTGAGTAAGTAGAAAGCAAATCCTGGGTCCTTTTTCACAGTACTTCCAATGTAGTATCTGTTTCCCTACTATCTTGTTACACGTGGCTAATACCATGAAACATACGAGTGCAGACATAAATTCAAGGTACTTTATTTGTACTTACATTGTTCTTACATGTGGTAAGTTCTACAAAAGACACATTTACACAACATGTAAATACCCAGTAGGTACTATTTAAAACCCAGTCTGTACAACATAAACAGAGAAGAAAAATTAAAACACAAAGAAAAGCAGTTTCACTTAAATAACACAATTTAGAATCCAAAAAAATAAGTTCAAGACAAAGGAATCAGGCGGGACAGAGGATGAAACTTAGCTTAGGCTACAATCCTGCATGTTTACAGTGTTTCTCTATTTTTTCAGCACGCCACACTGTTTTTTGTATGCATTGTCCCTTTAATAAATTAATAAATAAAAATAAAAACATCAATACCCAGTATAAATACCCAGTAGGTACCTCGTAATAGTACCATATAAATACACAGCAGGTACCATGTAAGTAACAAATAGACACAAAAATAGTAAGTACCCAGTAGGGCTCATAAAAGTACTAAAAAGTACCCTGTAAGTACCCAGTAGTTTTAAAGAAAGTACCATGTAAATACCACTTAACTACGCAGTAAGTACAGTACTGTAAAAGTAATCATTAGCGATTTAATTTGATCTCAGAGCTGATTTTCTGAAACATTATGACTGAGAAACCACTGAAAGAATTACCAGAAGAATTCAACCTCAACTCTTTTCAACAGAGAAAGAAAATCTACAAAAACCTCGTCTCATCCTGGCCGGTACGTCATTCCTGTTCATTTAAGACTTTACTATTCAATTTTACAAACAAGGTCATATTTTTCTTTATTCCCAGCGTGTGTCAACATGTATTTCTGTCAGATCTATGAAGCTGTTGTTGCTGTGCACATTGATGTTTTTTCCTAGAAACGTACGGGCCCCCCAGGCCCCCGTGGGTCCCCAGGAGAAGAGGGGCCAATAGTACGTAGAACAATGCTTCATATGGATGCCTTGAAAATTGCATCCAAAATATTTTTTGGAATAATTTGTTCTGTAAGTTTTAGTTAAACCTACTTTGTGTTTGTTTAGGGACCGCCAGGAATGAGAGGAAAACAAGGAAAAAGAGGAGTTCAAGGGAAAATTGTAGGTATCTGATTATATTATTACGGTTAAGACATGCAAATCTGTCAGAATGGAAATAAGAAAATATGTTATTGGTGAGTCTCCAAAGCAAAAATGATCAGAAAAGTTAGTGTTCTGTAAGAAAACAACAATGAGACATAAAAATCTTCATTTCAGTTAAAGAATTATTATTTTAACTCTGGAGAACCCAAGAACAGCTTTTTTCTGGGCTTTTGGAGTTCATTTGAATTTTGTGTTTGTTTAGTTTGGGTATCAGCAATAACAGCAGCCATAAAAATAAAAATGAATGATGAACAAATAAATAAAATAAACACAATAAGAAGAAAAAAAACAGCAGCCAAATTTGACCCACTTGGTTCTCCAGGGTTAAACTTTTTTTCCCCCTTTTCGTTTGAATCTACATGTAGCTCTGAAATTGAGTGGTTTTTAATATTAAATATTAATATTAAATATTTAAATAATATTAAATATTTCTGACTCAACCAGACTGATAAAGTATCAGGGTTCAAACCCAAACAACCTGCTGACTGCAAGCTCACTACACCACATCCAAGCTGACAGATTAACAGCAGTGTTTTCATCCCCACACCAATAAAAACGAAGGTGAAGCCCCCTTCAGGATAACTGTGGAGGCTCACAAATCAGTCAGAGAGTCCAGTCTTATTTTAATGTCATTATCAGATCCTTTGCACAAAAACAGTTTGAGTTCAGACACAAACACCGACAGTGTTTGCAGACTGTCATCTACAAACACTGATCCCAGAAAGTGGCTGTCAAAGTGCTGGTAGACACAAATACAGGAGTAAAAGGATTCATGCAGACCACATCTTCTGGCTTACATCTTTATGTTTAGAATTAGGATTTTTTTCTCGGACTAAATCTTTAATCTACAGTTCTCTGACGAATAAAAGAACATTTCATTGTATGTTTATTGTGGACTTGAAGGAAGCTTTGCTCAGGTGAGCTTCAGGTAATTCCTTCAGGTTAACATCAAAGATGTCCATTAATGCTACATCAGGGCAGTCGTGGTCCACATGGAATTCCAGGTCCTCAAGGGCGACCTGGAGTAGATGGCATCCCAGGACACAATGAGGATCCAGGCCCTCCGGGCTTGCCTGGAGATCAGGTATCCCAGCTCGTTAACATGTTATCGAATTTTATCTTGATTTTGCAAAGGTATCAAACTGGGTTTCAATAAAGTTATTGTTAGATGTTTTTTTTTTTCTTTTAATCAAATGGGAAGTTTTAAAAACGTATTTTCCACACTGACCAAAAATGTAAACACAACACTTTTGTTATTGCTCCCATTTTTTATGGTATGAACTCAAAGATGTGAAACATTTTCCACATACACAAAATAACCAGTTCTCTGAAATTGTTCACAAATCTTACTAAATCTGTGATAGTGAGCACTTCTCCTTTGCCAAGACAATCCATCCCACCTCACAGGTGTGCCATATCAAGATGCTGATTAGACAGCATGATTATTGCACAGGTGTGCCTTAGACTGGCCACAAGAAAAAGCCACTCTGAAATCTTCAGTTGTATCACACAGCACAATGCCACAGATGTCGCAAGTTTTGAGGGAGCGTTCAATTGGTATGCTGATAGCAGGAATGTCCACCAGAGCTGTTGCTAGGGAATTGAATGTCCATTTCTCCACCATAAGCCGTCTCCAAAGGCGTTTCTGAGAAAATTTGGCAGCACATCCAACCGGCCTCACAACCGCAGACCACGTGTAACCACACAAGCCCAAGACCTCCACATCCAGCATGTCCACCTCCGAGATCATCTGAGACCAGCCACTCAGACAGCTGCTGAAACAATCGGTTTGCATAACCACAGAATTTCTGCACAAACTGTCAGAAACCGTCTCAGGGAAGCTCATCTGCATGCTCGTCGTCCTCATCGAGGTCTCGATCTCATTCCAGTTCGTCATCGTAACCGACTTGAGTGGCCAAATGCTCACATGCGATGGCGTCTGGCACGTTGGAGAGGTGTTCTCTTCACGGATGAATCCCCGTTTACACTGTTCAGGGCAGATGGCAGACAGCGTGTGTGGCGTCGTGTGGGTGAGCGGTTTTCTGATGTCAATGTTGTGGATCGAGTAGCCCATGGTGGTGGTGGGGTCATGGTATGGGCAGGTGTATGTTATGGGCGAAGAACACAGGTACATTTTATTGATGGCATTTTGAATGCACAGAGATACCGTGAAAACATCCTGGGGCCCATTGTTGTGCCGTACATCCAACAACATCACCGCATGTTGCAGCATGGTAATGCACGGCCCCATGTTGCAAGGACCTGTACACAATTCTTGGAAGCTGAAAACATCCCAGTTCTTGCATGGCCAGCATACTCACCGGACATATCACCCATTGAGCATGTTTGGGATGCTCTGGATCGGCGTATACGACAGCGTGTTCCAGTTCCTGCCAATATCCAGCAACTTCGCACAGCCATTGAAGAAGAGTGGACCAACATTCCACAGGCCACAATAGACAACCTGATCAACTCTATGGGAAGCAGATGTGTCGCAGTTCATGAGGCAAATCTGGTCACACCAGATACTGGCTGGTTGTCTGAGTCCCCTGACCCCCTCAATAAAACAAAACTGAAGATTTCAGAGTGGCCTTTTTTTGTGGCCAGTCTAAGGCACACCTGTGCAATAATCATGCTATCTAATCAGCATCTTGATATGGCACACCTGTGAGGTGGGATGGATTGTCTTGGCAAAGGAGAAGTGCTCACTATCACAGATTTAGACAGATTTGTGAACAATATTTCAGAGAACTGATTATTTTGTGTATGTGGAAAATGTTTCACATCTTTGAGTTCATACCATAAAAAATGGGAACAATAACAAAAGTGTTGTGTTTATATTTTTGGTCAGTGTATAACCTAGACTTCTCAAAAGTCAGATTTACAGAACCTAGGGGGGAGTACAGAGGGACAATTAGCTCAAAAAGCAAACCAAAAAAATACATTTTGACAGAAAGAGAGGAAAAAACAGTCCCTCCACAGGCTTAATTTGAGTTTTAGATAGAAATGTTTAAAGTAGATTAAAAATGATAGTTAAAAAATCGATTCGTAAAAACATGTCAAAGGCTGCAGATGTGCATTAAAGTGCGTCATAGCTTTCTGACTTACTTGGAAGGACAAACAAGAAGAAATTTTCTTGTGATGGATGGAACTGACAAATATAAAAGAGATTAGAGAGGAAAACTGTGCTAAATGCCAGAAAAATACATTTGGAAAATCCAAACGATCTAGAAAAAGTGGAAGACCAAGGTCCTTAGCAGAGATGTTTCTCATAGGAAGATGCATTTAAACTATAATATTATTCAAAAAATAAAAAGGTTTGTTATTGTTAATTCATAAAGAAAAACGATCAATTATGTGCACACATTTAAATCACATTACAATATTTTATGCCTTAAATTCTTGTAACTCACAAAAATACAACACTTTTGTTATTTATCTCACATGTTTTGCATTTTACTTTGACTTTATTGTCCTTCATTTTGGAAAGCTTTAAGACGTCTGAATTGCCTTTAAGTTAAAAATACAAATACAAGGATTTTGCCTCAAACCACTTGTACATATAACTAATACAAAGAAGAAGAAAGATAAAAAACAAACTAAAGTCAATGATAGACAATGATGCTTGAAAATGTGTAAAAGATGTAAGTAGTTGTGTCCTCTGAACTTTTTTAGTCATCATTTTACCACTTTTTAAATGTTGCTTTTATTGAGTTCATATAGGATTAAAACGCTGTTAATAGTAGCAACATTCCTCTATTATCCATAAAGATGGGGTGGGGTATTTAAAGTTTATTTGTCAGCTCTAACTGGGTGTTTTTAAGCCACCTAAGCTGTGTTTTTTCCTTGCAGGGTCCCAAAGGTTACATGGGAGAACAAGGCAGCAAAGGGGAGCAGGGTGAGTGGGTAAGAGCGCATTCGACTTCCTGTTTCATCGTAAATAAAAAGGCAAAGACATTTAGAGTGAAAATGTAGGTCATTAGGTGTCACATACCTGGTTACCAGACTGACTAATAGATTGACAGAAAGTTGTGAGCTGCAGAAATCTGAAATAATTTCTTTAGTTATTAATTATTAGGGTGAAAAAATGTCAAGAAGAGACCCTCTTGAAGCTGATTTTAAGGTAAGGTTGCAGCTGAATTGAATTGATTGTTTTAGCAGAATGCGTAAATAAATTCCATAAGAGGGAAAATTTATGAGCAAAGTTGAGGAAAGGATCAGTGATTAACCACAGATTAAGTTTTATCAAACAAACTGTGGGCAGCAAACAACCAGGAACTATTTGGAGGTTGATAACCCCCCACCTTAATCCAACCCTAAATACTGAATTTCAAACAGGAAAACGTTGTTGTTGTTTTTTTTATGTTTGCTAAGTCTGTGGATTTGAAGCCACGATCTTCTAGTCTCAGGTCAGACAATCAGGTTAGCGAAACCATTTTTTAAGCCTTTTTTGTCTTTTGGCACTGGGAGAAAAAGGAAACCATTTCTTATTGGACCTCACATATTTTTAATAATATTTACATGTTCAAATTAATTCAAATAAAAAAATTTCTGAAGCACCTTGCATGAAAAAAGAACAGCTGAAGATGCTGTACATAAAAACAAACAAGAATGCAAAACAGCAATCCCCACACATAAGAATAAGCCCCTTATAATAAAATACACAAAAAACACAAATAAAAGAGAAATGGCTACAAATTACAATAGATTAGATAGAATTTATTTATCCCACGATGGGGAAATTCTTTTTGTCTGCGGCAGCAAAAAATGAAAATGAAAAATGAAAAGTGACAAAGACAGAACCCAGAAAGCGCCGTCTGCCCTGTCCTCCTGTTGGCCGGGGTGTCAGCATTAATGCGGCCCAAGCACAACTCATCCTGAGGACCTCAGGGCTCTGGGAGGGTCAGAGCTAAGAGCAAGTCTGATGTAAAACAAGGACCATGGTCTCTCCTATATGTTGAAGAAGAACTGGCGGCTCCTCCTGTTGCGCCTCGGTCTGTTATTCGAGAGAAGATGGAGCTCAACAAAATGAATGACAAGTTAAAATATCAACAATATTTAGTTTCTAATTCAGTGATTTAGGTTATTTTTTTTATTTTATTTTATTTTTATTTTTTTAACTTGTTCTGTCCAACAGCTGAGCAAACAGATTAGAGCTGAAAGCATTTTTGTGTTGGACAGGTTTTACTATCACAAAAAGAGGTTATATAGCTTCGAGAAACTAGAGTTTAGATTTGTATAAACCCCTTTTTGTCGTATTATTTTTTATTTATTTGTTACATTTAGTGTGTGTGGGGAGGGAGAGGGGAAGAATGTGAGGGGAGGGTGGAAGAGAGTAAAAGGAAGAAAGGTGAAAAGGTGGGGGATACAAGCACTGATTTGAATAAGTTATTATTTTAAACTGTAACAATTATACCAGATCTGCTGGAAAGACGAATGTTACATAAAAGGTGAAAATCTGACTCGAAGAAGAGTGGAAAACATCTGTCCATCAATACACTGTAGGTAAGGAGGAGGGATGAAGCAGACAGGGAGCAGTGTGGCAGTGTGCACGTGCACGTGAGGGTGGAGATACATGCATGCTGCCGATGTGAACCGTGTGTTCATAAAGGGAGCCAGATCCTACCCAGCCAGACCAGCCAGACCAGGAGAGGGGAGGAGAGCCCCCCAGGCCAGAAGCCCCCCCAGCATCCGGACCCAGGCAGCCCGGGAGGGGAGGAGGAGGGGACCGCCCACCCCACCAGCCAGGCACAGAAAAGGCCCCCCTACAGGGGCCCCCCCAATGCCCAGAGGCACAAGCGAACCCAGTGTCCGGCCCCCAGGCCACGAGACAGGAGCGCTTAGCCGTACCAGGCGGCAGCCATGGGGGCCACCGGGCGCCGGACGCCGAGACAAAGGCCAGGGACGAAGCCAGGGCCCCCGGGACCCATGAGTCGGCCACCCCCCGACCGGCGCCCCGTCTCCGCAAGCCAGCCCAGGCACGCGACCTAAGCAACCCAGGGATCGCCGCGCACCCACAGCCACCCCTCATAACCCTACAACCCTACACACTACAACCCCCCCCCCCCCCGCCATATTATCTGAGCCCCCCTCCCCAACCCTCTCAGTGCCCTCCCCTCTCTGTGAAGGGGAGGGAGAGCCCCAGAGGGTCCCAGCGAGCCAGCCCCCAGGTCCGTCCTACCCATGCACTCACGCACACATACTCACAATCATCTGGTTACCCTCCCTCCCCCCGCCGCCATGCAGTTACCCCCCCCCCAGCCGGCCGAGTAATTTAGGTTATACAGAAAATGAGTTCACCATCAGAGTGCTGGAGCAAAATAATGTTTCTCTTAAGGAACAGACAGAAAGTGGCAGGTCTGTAGCTGCAAGCAGAAAAGCATTAGGAAGGGGTCAAAATGTCCCTGAAAGTTACCAAACTTATACATAAAAGCATTATTTCAGTCGATTCTACACTCCAGTTGGTCCAAAGACGTCTTCGGTCCATTTCTGACTAAACTTCACCTCCAAATACGGCCGTTCTTTTAGGGATTTCGGGGAGAGGCAGGACCTCAAGGGAGCAGAGGACAAACAGGATACAAGGTCAGAAACAAAGGATCCTATGGGGTTTACCCCAAACAGGGCATCTCTGTGTGACTCTCATTCATTTGTGTTTGTGTGTGAAGGGGAATAAAGGAGCTCGGGGCTTTGCAGGGATTCCTGGCTACTCGGTAAATGCAGACGATTGTCCTCCATCTTAGTTCTGTCTCCATAATTTCATTAACTAATGCTTCATGCACACAAAACCTTTTAGTCTGATAGATATCTAATTTTCTAAAGCCAAACCATGAACAAGCTCCACATTCTTGATGCGGTGCATCATTTATTTATTTTTTAGGGGGTGCACGGAGCAAGAGGTCCTCGTGGTTTTCCAGGACCATCAGGACCAACGGTTTGTGTCCAGCAGTTCAGTGGCTAACCTTTTGCTCAGCTACTGTAGACGAGAGTTTAAAATGACACAGAAGTAAACAGATTAAACAGAACAAGTAGAAAAATAAAGATTGACGCTAAGATAACAAACACTGATGGTTTTCAGGGCGAGATTGGCTCTCCTGGTTTCACGGGTCCACCAGGCCCTCCTGTAAGCTCCATCGCTACATTCAATCCATGTGTAACATTTGACAAAAGTACAATTACGTCAGCAAAAGTGGGGGTGTGTGTGGGGGGGGGTGTTAATCAGTGTGTTTGCTCCTCAGGGCAAACTGGGCCCCCTGGGGGTAAAGGGGTTTTTGGGAATTAAAGGGCCTCCAGTAAGTGAAGGACTAGTTCAAAAATGCAATCAATGCTTAAGAGAAATGGTAACTAAATGTGATGCTGCCAGGGTCATCAGGGGCCATCGGGGGTCAGAGGAGCCACTGGACCACAGGTGAGGGGACAATGACCTGCTTTCTCTTGAGTCACTGATCGACTGTTTGACCTAAAACAAACAACTGCATATCATATTTTTGAATCATTTGATGCATGATTATGTTGTGTGTGGGTTTTTGTCATTTTTTGTCTTTCTTTTTAAAATTGGAAAATGTATTTTTGTTTAGCACTTTGAGTTATGTCAGTCAGAAAAGTGCTCTACAATAATAATTTGATTTGATTTTCTTTTTCATTTGATTTGCTTTGATTGCTCAGGGGGAGCGTGGTCCCCGTGGAGCTTTGGGGTTTCCTGGTGTCCTCGGCCCTCAGGTAATAAACTCAGACGTGCTGAGGACTATCGGCTCAGTCTTTAACTCAACTCTGAATATTTGAATAATCGTTTGAGAAATTCCTGCACAGGGTGATCCTGGACAACAGGGATCAAAAGGTCCCAAAGGCGATCCTGTGAGTGTGCTGAAAAGCAAAGTGGAAATTAAAAGAAAATACAAGAGGAAAATGATATAGTATAAGTCAATCTGCATGTCTGTCAGGGGGAAATGGGCGATGAAGGTGAAATTGGAGAGCCTGGTCCTCCTGGTTTAAATGTAAGTTAAAACATTGAGAGCAGATCAAAACTGGTGGTCATCTCTGCTTAAATGAGTCTTTCTTTGTTCTTGTCTTTTGATGAGGGGGTCATTGGAAACCCTGGAAAGCCTGGACCCTCAGGTGATCCCGTAAGATTGCTTAAAACCATTGAATTACTCCTGAAATGGTTGCATCATTGATCATACCTGGACAAAATGACTACTCCTGATGGTAGATGGTGTTCAGCTCTGAATGTCTCTCCCAGGGAGCCACAGCCAGACGAGGGGAGAACGGCGACCCAGGGTTTAAGGGGGACCAGGTGGGTTTGTTCCATCTGTGTGGTCTCTCTTTTCCAACGTTGAATAATTTATCCAGATTAATACATCTTTGAAAGTTGTTATTACCATAGGGACTGCCAGGTCCTCCAGGAACACAGGGACCTAAGGGGCGTCCAGGGCCAACCGGGTTGCAGGGACTGGCAGCGCCAAAGGGGCCACCAGGACTTCCAGGACCCACTGTGAGAGAAATGAACTTTAAATTTTAAATTATGGTTTCCACATCAAATTAGCAACATTTTTTTTTTAATCTGAGGCCATGTTTCTTGACTGGAGAAAGGTAGTTTTTCCCTCTCTGGGTGGGTCGAGTGCCCCTCCCCAGGTGGAGAAGTTTAAATATATCATTTTCATGAGTGAGGGAAGACCGGAGGGAGGAGATCCACTGACGGATTGGAGCAGCGTCCGCCGTTAAGAGGTTGCTGTACTGGTCCGTTGTGGTGAAGACAAAGCTGAGCCACAAAGCGAAGCTCTCAATTTGCCGGTCGATCTATGTTGAACTTTGGTCATGAGCTCTGACAGAAGCTCTGCAAAATGTCAAGCGGTGCGCATCTTGTAAGTCTTGCTCCAGGCTTTTTCCTTCACACCACTGTTCCGATATATGACTGACCAGGGGCCTCATTTATAAAACTTTGCGTAGGATTTGCGTCAGAAGTGGCGTACGGATGAAACATAGGACGTGCGTACGCACAGAAATATTCGGATTTATAAAACCGTGCGCACGCACATCCTACGCATCTTTCCCTTAATAAATCACAACCAATTCTAAATGCAGCGCAGCTTTTGCGGCTTCATGACACGCCCATAGTTGCCCATAAATAGTCCGTGAAACGCCCACAAATTAATATTCATTGATTGCGAAACCATGGCAAACACAGAGAGGAAATGAAAAAAACGTAACTTCACTCAATGTGAAGTAGAAGTTATCGTTGGCGAGGTGGAAAAGAGGAGAAAAGTGTTGTTTGGAGGGCACAGTGTGGGCATTACTAATGCCAAAAAGGCACGTGAGCGGCAAACGGTGGCAGACGCCGTAAATGCTGTAGCCTCACAACCTTGGACCGTGGCCGAAATAAAAAAGAAATGGTCGGACATCAAAGTCGAGGCGAAAAAACGTCTGGCGCTTGGGGGGGGGGGCACCGGAGCTGACCCCTCTTGATGACAGACTGGTGGCAATAATTGGGTAATCCCTTTTAAGTGGAGTGGTGACTGAGGCGCAGGGGGACACCGACGTGCCAGAAGCACCAGGTGACACACCACCAAAAGCCCGCAGAGGTCCAACAGGATGTCTCGAGGAAGTGGGAACCGGCTCATAAGCCACTCGTCCTCGTTTGCCAGCAAGTCTTCTTGCTGTCTAAAGATGCGTTCACTCCGAATTCTTCCATTTGCCACATCTTCTAAGAGAGCAAGATCAGCCATTGTGATTCATTACGCATTGTGATGGGGCATTTTATTTCCATCCCTTTTTTTTTTTTTTTTTTTTATAACTTGTCCTGTCCAACAGCTGGGCAGGCAGATGAGAGCTGAGGGCCTCTTGTGTTGGACATATTTTACTTTAACAAGAGGGGTTATGAATCTTCTGACAAACCAGAGGTATGTCTGAATAAACCCCTTTTGTAATTGAGGCCCAACTTTATTAATTTCAACCATATTTGAAAATTTCTGGTGTTGGACCGGACGGAAAAGGAAAGAAGGGAAGAAGAGAGGGATGTTAGAGAAAGGGGGGGTGATAGTGAGAGGGGGGGGGGTACCCTCGCGTATTTCCGAGGGTGGTGTGAGACAGATTTTACTGTTACAACAGTAGCTTTTGACACACGAGGTGTACATTTGAATAAACCCCTTTTGTACTTGAGGCTAAGCTTTATTTTTATATTATATATGCGTGAGTTTCTTTTTCAAATCAAAATATTTTTTGGGATCTGTCTTAAGATTTGCAGATTTTAGGCACTGCAATTTTTCCATTTCATTGTGGCAGGGATTTGACGGCACCATGGGGGAGCAAGGAAAGCAGGGAGACAAAGGACCAAAGGTAATTTAGTGAAAATGGACACACACATCGCAAACTGCAAAATGACATAATATGTGTTTGTGCACACTTGATGATCTGTATGTGCTCTGATGCAGGGAGGTCAAGGACCAACTGGTGTCGGAGGAAATCCTGGCCCTCGAGGTGACAAGGTAGACCTTTTACTTTACAAACTTCAGTGATGCGAGTGATAGTCTTCATGAAAGTTCAAAAAAAAAATCAAACTGGAAATGGACTTTAGGATAAAAAGTCTTTGTTGCGTTCAGGGTCGAGAAGGTAGAGAAGGATTTTCTGGACTGCCTGGTCCCATTGTGAGTATGCACATGAATATATGTGAGGTGTGTTTAATATTAGAACTGGATACTGTCTGACAGCAATTTGGTGATGTTTTCTGTTTGCAGGGAGAGAGCGGGAAATCAGGAGAGGCGGGGCTTGAAGGAGAATATGGTACTAAGGTTTCTGTCTGGCTGCATTGCTTTTTCTATGATGTGTTTCAATACATTTAAGACATAAAACCAAGGATACACAGACACAGATTTAGCTGTGTCTTTGAACATAGTAAGATTTCAAATCATTTTAATGGCTGTTGAGTATACATGCTTAACAGTTTGCTTCATTAAGTTCATTGTGTCTGTGTGGTGTTGGGTCAGGGTTTGGCCGGCCACCCAGGAGTAACAGGATTCAAATATAAAAAAAACCTTCCTCAGCCCATATAGTTTTTTTTATTCTTTCAGTGCAGTCATGCTCCTGCAATTTGTGCTTTAGGGTGAGATGGGCTCACCTGGACCGAAAGGATACAGAGGACCTCCTGTAAGATGATTGGGACCATTTCTCTGCTCCAAACAGTAAAACTAAATTACAATGATTTTCAATATTAAAAAACAAAGGTTTTTGCTTCTTTTTTTAATTTGCTTTTGGAAGTGTGGATGATGGTAATGTGTGTCTGCAGTTTTCAACAGCAGCAGTGTTTGTTTGCAGTGGAGGGCCTCGTTGTCAAAAACCACACATTTCTAACAGAGCTTTGAAGACGCCACAACTGTGACCCAATCAGCCAAAAATTAGAAAACCATTTCCGAAATCCCTCAAGACACAAAAAACGGCCTTTTTTTGAGGACGCAAACTCATTTTTGGATTCTGACAGGATCCATACAAGCCTAAAAAGCCTGTTCAAATATTTAAAGGCTTTTTGTTTATATTGAGGTAAAGCAGCTACCGGTAACTGTTTCTACAACCTTTCAAACATGGAGGCAAAGATCTTTAAAGAGAAGACAAAGCTTTGGCTGTATGCACGAAAACACAATAAAAAAACAATAAAAAAGGAAACTACCTTGAATCTTTCATGTCCATAAGATAAAAAGATGTTTCAGTGTTTTTCCTTCAAAATGATGCTCAGTGAAGTGGAATCCTGGCTTTATTAGCACGCTGTGAAATAGTAACCCACAGCATGAAAGGGTTAAACCGATGCAGCAAAAATGGAGAATTAAAATCTAAAACCTCCCATCTTAAAGCATTATTTGTGTACGTTATGTTTAGTTTTAGCCCATCTAATGCCTCTTTTTCTACAGGGTGTACAGGGTGGCATTGGACCGTGGGGTGAGATTGGGCCAACTGGTCCTCCAGGAGACGGAGGGCCAAGAGGTCCAGCCGGTCCTCCGGGCTATCTCGTGAGTAAATATGAATTATCATTGAATCTCTGCATTTATCATCAGTAGCTCCATAAAAGCTGCATAGAGGGCTTAGGAGCATCATTGTTTCCCAGGAAGATGATCTTGGTTTAGCCCAAACCCCCATATTCAGTTTCTGAAGTTTTCAATGCTGCAGTTCCCTCTTTTTACCACTAGAGGCAGGCTTCGGCTGGAAGAGTTTCTGTTAACAGTCCACCAAAAATAAACTTTATGTTCCTATGGGTGACGTCAGAGATGATCAGTCTTTTAATTGAATCTAGAATTAAGAAAGCTTGTTGGTAAACTGACGACAACAAAAACCCTGTTACCCATGGAAACCCATGGAACCATAAGGAATATGAGTCTTCGCAGGGAAGTCCATCCTCACTGAGCGAGGAACATTCTGAAGGACAGCAGTCACCCTGGTTTCACCTTTTCTATCCGCCGCTTTCTGTCAGACGTTACAGACCTATACCAACAGACCTAGGAACAGTTTTTTCCTAAAAGCTTTCTGTTTACTAAATGTCAATTATGCACTTGAATCTTTTGAATTGAATTGAATTTTCTGCCCACTTTAAAGAAATGTCCCACAATCCCCCAAGAAATGTGACCACTTCACCTTCATCAACCCGTCTGCTCTTAAGGAGATCCAGTCCATTCATTCGATGCCAGATGGTTACCCTTAATAGATTCATCACGACGGTCACCTGTGTGGAAAACCTCAGCTGTTTACCTGCTGCCACGACGAATTCCGGAGACGCTCTGCCGCTGCTCTGCCTCCAGCCACATCACGAGCCACGCTCTCGCCAAGGATCATCTTACAGCCAAGACAATATTGACATTAAAACTCAATTACCAACCTAGCCACTCTTGTGATCATTCTGGGTTTCAGCGTCTGGGTCTGTCCCGCCTACCGATAATGACAAAAACAGATTCTTTTCTTAATCTTCCATCGATCTGTGGTCCCTCAATGACGAAAGCAACCACAAAAACCAGATAAATCAGCTGTTGACCCGGAGCAAACCACTCCATGCCGTCATGATTTGGATAAACTTTACTCTACAGAGCAGTAATGCATAAAAATGCTGGTTCTTCCCTCTTGGCTTTTGTCAGTCGCTTGTTTTCTACAGACATGAAAAATGTTGCTTTTAAAGAGGAAACGTTTTAATAATAATTAAAGGAGTGTTGCTAATTTCCTGGCTGACAAGAGTCCCCTTGTGATGGGCGCTGACAGACTGAGAGGCAAACAGAAAGTGTCTTTCATTCCGGTTCGCCACAGTCTCGGTTAGTCATCAGATCAGCTCTAGTCTCAGCTCGGGTCACCAGGTCTGGTGGTGGGGTGATGATCCAGACTGTCTGTCTGCAGCATTTGGCTCTTTTTTAGAGGAAGAGCAGGAACAAACCATGTCGGGTTCATTTCTCTCGCCTTCGTTAGAGAAGATGCTCCATAAGGATCAAAAGATCAAATGAAAACAATTGCCTCAGATGGAAATGCTTCTTCTGAGCAGCAGATCTTCAAGATAAATTGTAAATATCCGTTTCACTTTGTTTCCACAGGGTGAAGATGGAATGAAAGGACTGACTGGAGCTGTTGGTGTTGAAGGCGATAAGGTAGCTCCAGTTACCTTCAGCAGCAGGAACCAGATGAGCATCAGTTGTCAAATCACCGCGATTTTATGTTTTACTTTTTCAATTACTGATACGAAGCCCATTGAGACGACTGTTGTTGTGAATTTGGGCTATACAAATAAAATTAAATTGAATTGAATTGACATGGTCACATGAGTCACTGCCATCCTGGTGGGCCCTGGCACTGTCTTTATTATGTTTTCTGCAGACAGGTTTGTCTGTCGCATATTTGGGGATGAAGACCAATGTACTTCACCATTCTTTAATATGAATGTCTTGCTTGGAGGAACAGGAATAGCAAATTTTCTCATCTGGTTCAAAATGAGAATCATTAGAATCAAAATTTAGCTCAAGATAGTCTTCTGATCATGATCATTGATTACTTCCAGAGCCTCCTGGACTGTCATCGTTCTGCTTCTGCTGCTCATTTTCTAAAGGTCTGCCTGACAGAGTGTAATGTTGGAAGGACTCCCATGCAGAGAATCTTTTATATGTTTTGCCCTTCCCTTGTTGAGTGTCCACTGAATGTGGGTTGAGTTTTCCTGCGAGAACATAAATGGTTCCTGTCAAAAGTCATAACACCTATGCACATGTGTGTGTGTGTTTGTGTGTGTGTGTGTCTACGTGTGTGATTGGGGTGAAATATGTCTCACAGCTGCAGGAAAACAATACAACTTATAATAAGACATCCTTGTATCTCCAGTTTGACTGCCGGGTCAAATTGACCTGAACAGTATCTATGTGATATAAACATGCAGGGGGGGGGGGGGGGGGTTGCAAATATGTGAGATGAACCAAATTCATAATTTATGTTGATTACACTAATTAAGGCAAGCAGAAGAAGTTTCATGCTGAAAAAATACTTTTAACTATTTTTCCTTGATCGGGTCAATTTGACCCGCAACATAACAGGAGGGTTAACTCTGTGTTTACCACATTGATAAGTTCCCTATGGTTGTCTGTAGAATAGAATATATTTGTGTCATCAGCAAATGCTATGAGTTTCATAAGCTTTGAAACATTGAATATATCATTTATGTAAATATCGAATAGCAGCGGGCCCAGAATTGATCCTTGTGGGACACCACAAATTATCTCTTTGGTTTCTGATGTGTATTCATCAATCCTGACAAATCGTTTTCTTACCGTTAAATAGCTTTTGACCCAAGTTAGTGCTAGTCCTCATGATTGAGAGTATCAAATGCTTTTTTTAGTCAATGAAACTTCCAGCTGCATATTTCTTTTTGTCCAAAGCATTTGTGATTTCCTCCACAGCATCAAAGATAACAATGAGGTTGATTTATTTTCTCAAAAACCATATTGGTTTTCATTTATAATTTTATGTTTTTCAATAAATAAAGCTAATTTATCATTGAATATTTTTTCTAAAGTTTGATTTGACATTCAATACTTTATTAATTTTTGGGAAATTTTTCATTCATAAGAGCAGATTCTTAAAAACCAAACCATTATTCAATACGTTTCATAAAGAGATCAGTTTATATTTTAAATCTGAAATTAATAAAAAACAAAAATGCAATAAAACTGTCTCTGAACAAACCCTTTTTTTCAGTGTAAGGAACTTTTTCCCCCCCACCTCTCCTTGGTTAACCGTAAACTGTATGTCATAGTATTATAAAGTTAAGAGTAAAAATGTAAGGAGACAACATACTTGTTGTTGGTCAAAGCACTTCTTTTATATTCCACTAGATGGCAGTGTGAGACACCAGATGCTTTATTTTACGCTCAGTATAATCTGTTCAAGACTCTCTTTGACTGTTCCATATTGCCAGTGTGCAGTGATCGTTTTGCTGAGAAAATAAAAATTACAAGTGGGCTGATATCAGGAATATTCAATTCTTCCCACACCTCCGACATGGTGTCAGAAGTGGGATATAATCTTCACAAGGACGTGCCTACCTAAACCGCCGTCTGAAACGTATTTGGACCAGCGCAAGATACGACGCTAGCTAATTAGCATACCGGACAAGACTAATTCCTGGATGGATTATGCCTTGACACAGTGAATACATTTTTGCGGATTCTGAGATGGCTGAAAGATTCCAACCTCCACGTATGGACTGGACTAGTCCTGTTGACGTACACAAAAGATTCAAGCTCTTCAAACAAAAATGTGAACTCATTTGAGGGGCCCACTTTCCGACACAGAAGAAGACAAGGAGGTGAGACTGCTTTTGTTATGGATTGGAGATAAAGGCTTGGAAATATACAAAACAGCTATTTTTGCAAGTGAGGATGACAAACTTAAACTAACTTAAACCCAGTGTTTAAGAAACTTGAAGGCTACAGCAGGCCACAGAGCAACTACATACTTGCTAGATTTCAACTGAGATGCTTGAAACGAGGAGAATTACCACAATCGTTTGCTGAGAAAACACAAATTACAAGTTGGCTAATATCAGGCATCCTCATTTCTTCCCACACCTCCGACACTGTATATATATATTTCTTTTAACTGTGTGTGTGTGTATATTCATTTAGTTACATGGGATGGGTGTAGGCCTGCACAATATACCGCAAATTTATCGTTATCGCAATATCCAGCTCTGCAATATGCATATCGCAAAAGACGGCAAATATCGCAATAAATCGCAAACCCAAAATGTGTTAAAACAATCTTCTAGCAGCTTGAAGCATTTAATGAATCAAATAAATCCCTTTATGCTTTGACCAATCAGATGGACGCCTTCCCATTGTTGACCAATCAGATGGAGGCCTATTATGTTAACCCTGGTCCTGAAGAGCCTCAACCCTGCCTGTTTTCCAGCTCTCCTTAACCAGCTTGCTGTTGATTGGCTGACTCAAGTGATTTCACATCCTGATTGACTGAACACACCTGATTTTGGTTATCATCATCGAGCAGTCTAGGGAGAATTGGAAAACAGACAGGGTTGAGGCTCTTGAGGACCAGGGTTAGCCACCCTGACGTTTGTCCACCATGTCGATGAGGGTCATTTGGAGTATAATTTTAAAACTGTTGCAATGAAATGGGAATGATGTTTTTGTTTATTTTTCTATTTGTTTATTTACCGCAAATTTATCGTTATCGCAATATTGATCACTAATATCGCATATCGCAAGTTTTCCTCATATCGTGCAGCCCTAGATGGGTGTTACATCTGTGTTTTTAGTTGGTGGAATCCATTCTCACCCAAGAACCTGGTGGGGAACAAATAATAAACGAATATAATGTGGAAGCAAAGCTTTGACATGAAACCAGAAGAGAACCGGTTCACGTACTGGCTGCTGACATGACAGAGAAGAATTGGTCATCTATCATTATGGCTTAGTGGACTCAGTGTATGATTAACATGTCATTCTGATCTTTAACAAATGCAACTCAGACATTTGTATACAGTGATCCCTTGCTATGTCACGGTTTACTTTTCACGGTTTCGCTACTTCACGGATTTGGATTGTGCATTGTGTTCTGCATTCTGATTGGCTAAAAAGTCACTCAGCGAGTAGCTCAAGAATGGGACCCTTTGATGAGCCGTTCATTACAGTTCTCCAACATAATCGATGGTGGCATGTCGGTGTATAAGGATCTTTAGCAAAGAAGAAAAAAGAGCGACAACAACTGCCTATCACTATGTTCCTCTCCTGAACAAACACACCTGCAGCTGCACCGCGGGCTTCAAAAGGAAAAAACGCTGCAGAGGATGCAGCGGCTCAGTAGGAAGAGCAGTGAAAAAGAAGACCGGAGTCACTATCTGTCCCACTGTACTTTTTTATTTTTTTCATAATCATTTTAAATTTTCTTCCGTTTAATCCACTCGGGTCGCGGTGGGCGGGGCTAATCTCCGCAATTTAAAGCCTTCTGTTCTTATCGATGATTGAAATTATTATTTGACAGCACACTACAGAAGTTATTTGTTGAAAAAACGTTTCTAAAGTACTTTTATTTGTTAAAAAAACAATTGATTCAGCCTGTTAAATGGTTTGTTCTTTCTTTTCAATGTATAATAGTGTATTTCATTGTATAATAATTGTAAAAAAAATAAAGGTTTCTACTTCACGGATTTTGCTTATCACGGGTTCTATTTGGAACGTAACCCCCGCGATAATCAAGGGATCACTGTACACTAAGAATTTTGATTTTTGTTTTTTTTCTATTGCAGGATGTCGCCACCAAGACACGTGAAAGAAATGTCTGCCAGGGGAATTGTGAGCTTCTTTCCCGTCTCAGTGACCCTTTCTCTGGGACCGGTTATGTAAGTCACACCAGAAATTATGACGTCAATGTTTATTAAGACGTTTGACCCATAAAAGGTTTTGAAAGTTACTTTTTACAAATGAAATGGATAAAAAGAAGTAATACGTCCTATGCATACCAAGTTTATTCAAGTTGTGAATGTGGAACTACAAATGAGATGTTTTCGGTCTTATCAGGACCATCACTATGATGGTGAGAGTGGAACAGGCTACTTAAAACTATTCAGCTGCAAGAGACAGACCATCATCACATGGAGGGAACACTACAATTCTGAAAGAGTTGAACAACTTCGGGATACATTTTCATTAAATGTAATTTGCTTGCATGTTTGGTTATCAAAATCTGTCCTGTGTTGTAAAGAATCATCTGGAGGAGCATCTCATGATGATCAGCTTGGAGGACCAGCATCCAGCCAGAATCACAGTTAGTTCCACAAACAGTGCTGAGGCCTTGATGAAACATTCAGCGGATGAAGATGTAGTCAAGAGGAAGATGAAGCTGACATTTGACCAAATGTCCAACATGGTCCTTGACACACAGCAGTCAAGCAATGTTCTGACGGTCTTTCCACGTTTAAAGACATCAAAGGCTTGGTAAATAAATAACCCTATTATTGAACACAGTTTTATAATTTAGAAGTTTAAAAGATTCATCAGTGAAATTTGAAAGTTTTCTCTTCAATGTAGGTGGAACGAGATTTAGTTTGGATGTTCGGGGAGGAAATCTCAGGTTTCAAGTTTCTGGAAAAATAGATGACTGCATTCAAGCAAAAAGTCAGAAAGCTGCAGACCAGCAGTGAGTTGGTAGATCTCCTCCTGGCAGCTGATAACCCTGACAGTGGAGCTGAAGTGATGACACCATTGGTAACAGTTACACACAGTTGGCACTCTTTACTCATTTTCTGTAAATTAAAAAAAAATAACAGTTTCAACTACAGTTTTGCAACAGTTACCATTATTTTCTTTTACTTTGTGCTATTATTGTGTGACATGTTGGCAATAGTTAAAGGGTCAAATGACAATATTCTCTAAGCATGTCTGACTGTTGCTCTACTTGAAATACATGTTTGTGTATTCACAGGGTGGGACAGTGGTGGGACAGTGTTGCCCATCGTTTACAGGTCGGCTTCCTCACTTGGTGCTTTTGATGAACTATTCAAGGCACATTTTTTTTTTGCCACAACGTACAACCCAACGCTACACAACATGTTCACATTTTTCCAGACAAGATGCACAACATAGATGTTGGGAAGTGAAGGAGAGCCCCCGTGTTGCAGAAGTTGGGGCCAGGCTGCTTCATTAGCAGGTGAACGCGCCTATTTGAGATGAAGTGTTTTGTTTGTCACTCTGAGTTAACTTGTTCAAATACTTTTGTTAGGCATTCACGAGTGAATGTGCTCAGACTGCATATGGTCGTGAACTTGGGACTTTTTATGGATTTAGAAAACATTTCAACACTAAACACATGGACACAAATGAGCAACAAGGATGAATCTGGGTTGCAACCAACACACACAGAGTCAATAATTAACCGTTGGATTTCTTTTTTTTCTTCTTCCCTTTTTGAATAGATTATGTCTATTGTTGACATAACAAGTTGCCACCTTCTTGTACTTGAAGCTTGTGGTTCAGCTGCCAAACGTTTCATGCAGTCAGCCTTTGCTGGTCCACGGCCAGATGGGATGATATCCATTCATTGTCTTTCTACTGCCTCAACTTCAGGTTGCCCAGGGACATTTGTTATTCAAAATCAACTTTCAGATTGAGTTACCTTAAATACAATTAGATTTTAGATGTTGAAAATCAGAGGTTCTCAGAATGAAATTCCAGAGAAATTTTGATTAAAAAACATTGGATTTTGGCTAAAAACGACTTCATCTTAATTCAGATAAAGTGAGGCTTTAAAAGTAAAATTAATAGGTTCAAAGCAGCAGAAGTCACTGTGTGACCGGACCTTGCGCCGGTGGTTCCTTAGAGCAGGGTTTTTCAACCGGTTTGCCGTAGTGTGCTGCTGCCGTGGGAAATTGCCCTCTTTCACTGATCCGAAACCATCTTCCATCTCCAGGATATCAGCTCTGTGTTTATCCAAACAAGCCCTGATAAAACACTGAGTAGTTAGGAATATGAAAGTTAGTAAAAAAACTGTTTTCGTTCTCCAGCAGGAGCCGGTGTAGGTACCATAACCGTTCGGCCTGGAACATCCGTTCGGGGTTCTGAGACTAATGCTGACGTAACATTATGTGATTGTCTGTCCGTTGGTCCGATGACGTGTCAGATAGTGATTGGTCTGGACAAAGTACGATATTACTATAGACGAAAATATTATGAAGTCAGTTGTAAACAAACAGAGCTCCGTTATAGAGCAACATTGTCTTCTAAACGTGCCTTTATTATTGTTATGATTATTATTGAATGCATCTTTCCTTATAGTTTTTATAATCCCTGCGCCCAGTGCTTTATTATTGGCAGATCGGATCCGGAAGCACAACATTTTCAGCCATATTGGCTGAACTTAAACTGGAATAACAAGCGGATTGTGGCAAAATCTTTTTATAAAAATTACAAAGAATATTGTCAGACACAATTTATGAGGGAAAATAACTTACAAAAGGGAATGTGAAATGAAAATTTGTAGAGCCCGAGCAGATCTCCACTCTACGTAGTTTGTCCAAGTGGGGTTACCGTAGTGTGACGTTACCTTCAGTAAATGGGACCCTGAATGGTAGTTCCAGGCCGAGCGGTTATGGTACCTACACCGGGTCAGTTGAAGAGAATAAATGTCCCACACCTACATGCGTGACAGCTAACGGGGCTATATGTTTTATATTTATTTAAATGTTTTTTAATGTATGTAGCCTTTTTTTTTTTTTAATAAATTTGTGTTTTAAATTATTTTAATTGATCACTCAACTACAAAAACCATCAGGACACATGTCCCATAATGCATTTTTTTGTAGTCATCAGGGCAGCTTTCAGTCAGTTCAGTACTAAATTTCCAGCTGCGTTCGCTCAGGTTGGGGCCTTGCTCCCACCCCTTTCTCGTGATATTTTTGTGATGATTCACAGGTGATGTTTGAGCAAAACAAAAATATATGTCTCACACCAGGTGATCTGCGCAGCGTTGCATCCACCTGGATGATCTCAAAGACGCTTATTGTGCATCTTGGCTGCACCTATTTGGTGTCACCAACATACATTTCCATCCGTTTTCTTTACTATTTGTACTGTCATGACAGCGGCGTTGCTGTCAGTTTACCTTGTTGTTGCATTTTCAAAAGTGCAGAATAAAATGTAACACTGAATTTGAAACAGCACATTGTAATTTCTCTTTTTTATTATTAAAGTATTTATTAGTAATACAGTGGAAATTAATAGATTTGGTTAGCATGTTGATTTACGTTATGCGCCCCTAAATTTTCTGGTTGTGCCCCTAAAATTTTCAGTTGGGGGCCACAGTGCCCCTAGTGAAAAAAATTAGTCTGGAGCCCTGGGTCACTCTGTCCAGTTCTCACATACAGTCAATAGTTGTAGGAAATGCCTTGGTTCGTTCTTAAACATGGTGGTTAACATGTTCTTGTGGCTTTTTTTCATGATGCAGGACAAGCATAAAGAACATGAAGCTCGATATTGCTCTGCTGTCCATCTTTATTCAAACCATTGTGAGTCAAGGGCAGAGAAAAGTGGTGCAGTTTGAAAAAGAGCTCACAAGCTCCCTGCTCTCAGCAACAGGGAGGGGAAGTGCGGTGGGGTTGACCTGCGCCAACAACACTGATGAACTACTGATGCTCTGCTGAAGCTATGTCCTAGAAAGAAATGCAGGTTTTTAAATTTTGGCAACAAAACCCCCCCCAGAAAACCATGATCATAATGAAAAGACCACTGAGAAGGCTTTTAAAATAGATCAACAGGTGATTAGAGGGGGACTTTAAAGCCCTTCTACAGCAGAGGTGCTCAGCCCTGGTCCTACAGATGTAAAATCCAGCCCAGAACCACAGCAAACAGCAGGATCATCTGGACCAGGCTGCTCTGTTCTACAGGAATATTAAAAAGAAAGATGTACCATTTTGAACCAATACCTGACTATAGTCATAGGAGGAGTGACTTGCATTTGCGTGCCAGGTAGGCATCTAGTCCGTGACTCAGGAACACTGAGTCGTCCTCCATCACGAAAGTCCCGAAAAGGTAGGCCAGTTCTCTCTTACTGGAAAAAAATAGGATCAAATGAAACTGTAGCACAACAGTTTATTAGGTTTAGAAGATCACAGTAGACACCAAAAACTGAGTAGAGCTTAAAGACCCTATCAGATCATCTACTGATCCATTTCAAGAGCATTCCAGGTGGTCATTTAATTGGAATCGTGCCATTTTGAATGGCCTAAATCAAAAACCCGTCACTTTATAGAACTTGGTTAAAAGGTGTTTTTCTTTTCTGCTCCTGATTCACAACCATTTAAATAAAGAAATACTGACGATTGTCATTTTGAGCTTCATTTTCTTTCGGTGTCCTCCATTATCAGAAAAATGGCGCAAGAACTTAAAAAAACCCATTTTCATCTGAGTGTGTCTTTATTCAAAGGAGGACAGAATAAGCAGCTTACTTCCACCTCCGTTTCAAAGAATTGGAGATTGCTGTATTTTCTTTGCTGTTGATACATTAACAACAGCACCTAGTAGAGAAGAAAGTGGAAAAAGAACAGAAATGTTCTTTTCACACCAGCCTTATTAGGGCCCGAGCACGGAGTGCAAGGACCCTATTGTATCTGTAAGGATTATTCTTTTTATTCCGACGGAAGAGTCGCCTTTTTGAGGCCTTTAACATACCCCAAAACTCACCAAATTTGGCACACACATCAGGAGTCGCCAAAAATTTCGTATTTTATAGGAGATTGGCATGGGCGCACAAAAACGGCTCGATAGTCGCACAGGAAGTCTGCTATATTGATGTCAATATGACATTTTTGCTCTATTTTGGACATTTGTAGGCCTCCTTCTAGAACGGACTCCTAGAGATTTATGAATAATGACTCCAAACTTTGGTTTTGTAAACTAGACCCATGTCCAATGTTAAATTGCAAAGCTTTTACGTTTTTACGGATGTTTGTGACCTTGGCGGCGCGTCGAACTTGGAGGTCATTTCGAAAACACGCCATGAAAAGAAAAATGGCCATTACTCAGCCATGCATAATCCAATCTGATCCAAAATTGATGTGCATGATTGTAGTCTGACTCTGAACACATCTGCAGTGAAAGAATCTGGAAAAAGTGTAGCGCCACCTGCTGGCAAAAGGGAATGACATGTTTGACTTGGAGCAGCACTGCTCCAAGTAGGATGAGCCGACACACCTGAAAATGACGTCCACCTGTTGAAAAGCCATTGAAGTTTACTCCGACAAAAAAACATAACTTTCAACGCAGGGGTGTGGTCGTGACAGAGCGGCAAAGTTGGGCGTCTCGCCATGCACACAAAAGTTGCTCTCACGTGCACATTCCTTGTCCAATCTCACTGAAATTCAATGGATATGATGAAGCTTCCATTCTGAACCCATGGATATGACAATCTTGGACGAGCTCTATAGCGCCACCTAGTTATTGAAAAACACAGTTTTTGTCGCATTCTGCCCTGTATTTTCTCTATGCTTTGTCCAATGTGCATGAAATTAAAACTGGAGATACTCAGAAGGGTCCTCTCTCATAATCTAAAGTTTCATGGCTGTACATCTGACAGTGCCTGCGTAACAGGAAGTGGTCGATTATGTGCACCCAAATAATAGAAATTTATTATAAATCAGCCGTTTGTCTCAGGAAGCTGAGATTTCAGAATTAGATACCTTTAATAAGCTCTAGCTTTGATATGTAACACTATAGGGTCTACGAGAAACTTCATCACTTGATTTTTTTAATGAAATTTTGGACTAAACAACTATTATTATAATAACTTCTGTTTAGGTAGTCAGCACCAAGAATTCAACTTTCATAGGCATTTATGTGCTACTGCTTCCTAAAAAAATTCAGAATGATTGAAGTTACAGGTGAACTTTGAGACAACCTTACATCCAAAAAGGTCAAAACGTCTTTTTAGGCAAAACTACAAACACCTATTATTTTGCATAACTTATCCTTCAAATATCAACACAAAAAAATTAAAAATGGTAGGGATCTGTGTTTGCTGCTTTCCATATTTTTTTCAGACTTAAAAGTGTAACAGATGATTTTTAAAAAATCCTTTTTCATCCCAAAACCTGTGTTGAATCTGTCTAGACTCCAAACAAACATTTTTTATGGTAACTTATGTTTCAACAATCGACACCAATTTTCACAGACCTATAGCTGAACATGTCCCATAGGTCCCTGAATATCTTCATAGATATAAAATTAACCGGTCATTCCTAAGATTTTCTAACATCTTGCATGTCAAAGCCTCTCTCAGCCTGGCCCTGCTGAAGGAGTCGTGTTACAACCCTGCCCCCTCCTGCTGGGACCCCTGCTCCTATGTAAATTAGCAAGCAGTGAACAGAGAGATGAGGAGTAAGAATGACCATTACTCAGCCATGCATAATCCAAAGACAGCCAGTTAAACACTGAAAGACATTTTTTCGGTATGTCTTTCATACATCTTTAGTATTAAAAACTCTCCCAGATGAATGTGCCTGACTCCACCTGCAGGTGGATCACAGACTTCCTGACGGACAGACAGCAGTATGTGAGGCTGGGGAAGCTTGTCTCAGATACTCGGACCACAAGCACCGGATCCCCCCAGGGCTGTGTCCTTTCACCCCTGTTACTCTCCCTGTACACAAACAGCTGCACAGCTGGTCACCCGTCTGTCAAACTCCTGAAGTTTGCTGACGACACCACACTCATCGGCCTCATCTCTGACGGAGATGAGTCGGCCTACAGGAGTGAGATAGCCAGGCTGGTGTCATAGTGCAGCGCTAACAACCTGGAGCTTAATGCTCTGAAGACAGTGGAGATGACAGTGGACTTGAGGAAGGCCCCAGCCCCCCTCCCCCCTGTCATCCTCTGTGACTCCCCGGTGACCTCTGTGGAGTCCTTCTGCTTCCTGGGAACCATCATCAGCCAGGACCTCAAGTGGGAGCAGAACATCAGCTCCATCACTAAGAAGGTCCAGCAGAGGATGTACTTCCTGAGGCAGCTGAAGAAGTTTCACCTCCCTGAAAAGATGCTGGTAGACTTCTACACTGCCATCATCGAATCCACCCTCACGTCCTCCATCACAGTCTGGTTCGCTGCGGCCACGGCCAGAGACAAGGCCAAGCTGCAACGCGGTGATCGGCTGCCACCTCCCGTCTCTCCAGGAGCTGCATATCTCCAGGACCTGGAGGCGGGCAGCCAGGATTGTAGCCAACCCCTCTCATCCAGGACATAATCTCTTTCGGCCCTTCCCTTCTGGCAAGAGGCTCCGGTCCATCAGGACCTCGCACCACAAGAACAGCTTCTTCTCCACTGCAGTCAGCCTGCTGAACAGTACCCCAACTCCCCCAGGTGACCCCCCCCCCCCCCCCCCCCCCACCAAAGGACTGTCTGTGCCACTTACAGGCCCCACCATCCCAGCCCATCTGTGCTCCCACTTTACTTCACCTTACTCTACTGTATATAGTGTGTTGTTGTTGTTAACTTAATTTTTAACTTATTCTTAATTGCACTATACACCAAGTCAAATTCCTCGTTTTGTAAAGTGCGCTCTACTGAACCTGGCAATAAAACTTTTTCTGATTTCTGATTCTGATTCTATTGATCATTGTTTTTTATTCATTCAAAATGCAATTAAATCAATATTTTATCTTTTTCCTTTTTCTTTTTTTTATCTCTTATATCCTATTTTATAATCAATGTTTGAACTTCTTTTCCTTTCTAGACATCCAATGAAATTAAACTACAAATCAACAAATACAACTGATAACAAATGTCTCTAAAAATTATGTGTATATTTACAGAACCTTAAAAAGACCAAACAAATAAATACTTCCCAATTAAAGCACAAAAAATGGAACACCAAATGTAAAACCCAAGTTTGAAATTGCAATTTGAAAAAGATACTTTTTTCGGCAGCTTTTCAAAATCAATCACCAATTCTACTCTTCTGTGGATGAAACAAAGAACTCCAGAACAATGAAGCCATTTCTCTAAGTCTCTGTCACCTTCAATTTTAAACAAGGTCTGTGAAAATCCACCATACATTGGTCACATGAACTCAAAGACCTGCTAAAAGGGCACATTTGTAAAAGCTCTTGTAAATAGACAACTGTTTGTTTGCTTAGAGCTCTAAATATAAAACAAATGCTTTTCTATCACCTAGACACAGATGGAGAATCATTTCAACTGGATTAGTAACAGGGTGGCATGTTTAGGTTTAATCTTACATCAATAGACAACATGAAGCTGTTCATCACATTTTTGACCTAAACATGTAAACACATCCTTGGCTCTGCGGTTAGGAAATGGTATTTGGGGCTGGGATCGGCCCTTCCCTGGCTCTGGGACGGGACGGGACAACCCTCTCGGGGCCCCCGGTCGCTCTGGGTGTCACCCGCTTCGGCTGCGGGGTCTGGGGTGGGGTGGGGGGCTTGTCGGCCCTGTCCTGTGGGGGGGCGTTCTGGGGGGGAGGGGGGGGCCCATTATTAGTACGGGTCGGGGGGGCTAGCGGGTCGGGGTCTCCGCTGAGGCAATCAGTGGTTGCCTCGGCCGGTTGGCCTCCTCGGTCCCGTCGAGGCCTGACCAGAGCTCTTCTAGGGCCGGCGTCTGGGGGTGGGGGCCTGGGCTTGCTCCGGGGGGGGGGGGGCGATGCTTTCTGGCTCCTCTCTCTCTGTGTGGGGTGGGTGGTGCCGGGCCTGGGGTGTCGGCGCCTCCGGGGGTGGGCCCCTGGGCTGGGTGGCCCTGGCCCCTTTGCTGGGGGTGGGCTGGGGGACGGCTGTTTGACCACCGGGGGACAGTCTACCAGCTGTCCCCAACTTACCCCCTTCCTTATATAACCTCATATTAGGGTGAGGGGGTGGGGGGTCTAGCCTGCGATGCGCCTTGGGGGGGGGCTACTTGGGAGTGGCCCCCCTCCTATGGTTGCCGTATGGAGTGGGCCCCCCCTCTTTCGGTTTTATTTGCACCTTAGACATGTAGGGTCCTTGGTAGGGGGGGTGCTTGGACATCACTGCAAGCAAGCAGCAGATGTCCTCCTGGCACCCTACCCGCCAATTTTAACCGCACCTTAGACATTTAGGGCCCCTTGGTGTGGAGGGTGAGGGGACATCACTGTGAGTAATCAGGAGATGTCCCCTTAGTGCCCTACTCGCCAATTTTAACTGCACCCCCCTTAGTACACACACCCCTCCCCCTTCAATATATACATTCAAACATAAACACACACACATGCACACAAACACCCTCTCAAACACCCATACACGCACACACATTTTACAAGGAAGGTGGGACCTGGGTCCATCTGTCCCCTACCCCTTCCCTGGTGGGGGGTGCGGGCCCCTTGGCGATGGCGGCCGTGTCCCTTGGGTGCCGGCTCCCTGGGCCCGGCGGTGCTCTCTCCGCACGGTGGGGGGGTTCATATTACACCTGAGCCGGGGGTGTTCGTGTCCCTGGGGGGTGGGTCCTGGTCCTTGCCCCCGGGCGCTGGGCCCCGCCAAACTTCCAACATGGCCGAGCCTGGTCGGGCCATATTTATAACATCCCTTGTGGGCCGCCCTTTTTTCCCCGGGGTTCCCCCCTCCTGGGCGGGGGCGGCGGGCCCCTGCCTTGCTCCTACCTGGACCAACCGTGGGCCGGGTGGGTGGCTGCCTGGAGTGCGGAGCGGGTCTCCCTTGGGGGGTCCTGGCTCGTACCTGGGGTCGGGGCGGGGGGATGCCCGGAACTCCTGGGTGGTGGTGGGGTGCTCGTCTGGGGCTGTGGGCGTCCCTCTCCGGTGGGGCCCTGCGTTGGGCTCTTCCGGCGCGGCGGGGGGCTGCTTTCCTGGCTGGGCTGGGGCGGCGCTCTCTTTCCCTCTGCGCCTCCCTGCTCTCTGGCTCTGGGGGCCTCGCGGCGGTCCTGCTGGCCCTGGCCTGGGTGGCGGTCTTGGTCGCCCGGGGGGCGGTTGTTCCCTGCCTGTTCCCGTGTGGCGTTGGGGGGGCTCCGGCTGCCGCTGCTGCTGCGGCGGGGGTATGGGTGTGGGGGTGGCTGGGCGCTCCTCCTCCTTCTTTTCACACTCCACCATCCATTTTAGAAGAACATAAACACTCACCTGAGCACAGGTGTTAGCTCACCTTTGCACTAATAGTTTGCATGATTGAATGAATGAAAGATTTCACACTAGTTGGTTTAAAGGCATAGGTATGCGTTCGTGAACACTATCTGTTTTGTGTGCATGTTGACATGTGGACATTTTTGCGGCTAGCAGGTGTGTTGATAATATTTGAGTGTGTGTGAACAGGCCCCGCCCTTTTTGTACTACATTTGAACCGTACCGTAACAATAAACAACCAGTAAACCTGTCTGCTCTATGCTGCTTCATGGTCTAACCCCCCTTCCCCTCCTATTATCACCCTCCTACCCCCCCCTCTCTCTAACGTCCCTCTCTCTTCTTCCCCTCTTTCCTTTTCCGTCCGGTCCAACACCAAAGATTTTCAAACATGATTGAAATTAATAAAGTTTGGCCTCAATTACAAAAGGGGTTTATTCAGACATACCTTTGGTTTGTCTGAAGATGAATAACCCCTCTTGTTAAAATAAAATATGTCCAACACAAGAGGCCCTCAGCTCTCATCTGTTTGCCTAGCTGTTGGACAGGACAAGTTTAAAAAAAAAAAAAAAAAAAAAAAAAAAGGAAATGGTATTTGGGAATCTCTTCATACCAGGAGCCAGCCTGGCCATTGGAACATAGCCACAGTTCCCATCCAGACTGGGACAGCAACGGGGTCCACTTCAGAGCCGTGAGCTGCTGTGTTTAACTCCAGCTGTCCCAGCAAGGAAGACAACTGCAGCAACAACCACCGACCAAGCCGGTAAGCCCTGGCAGAAAAGATCCCCACAAGAAAAACACTGGCTCAGGCAGGCTGGTCAAAAAAAATATATGTAGTTTTGCCATTGTCTTGCAGCTCGCAGATCAAGTGGTTTAGTTTTCCAGTAATATCAGTCAAGAATGCAAGTTCAGATTCACCATGTTCATATTTAGTTTAGTTTATTTTTTTTTTCCACAATGTGTCAAAAGCAACAAATCCCCTCATAATACAAAATGCGGAAAAAATGGACATCCCTGAAGCAGCTGCTTATTATTAGGGGTCCTGCATTGAAACCAGCATAAAAGTACAGAAGATGAGTGGCATAAGAAAAAAAAAAGAAAATAAAAGAAAAAGAAAATAATTAAAAAAATAAAATACAATAATAATATGAGAAAATAATGGTAATATAGTGGAAAGTGTTATACAATAGGGACAATGGATTTGAACAACATAAACTCTGGCGTGTTGCCATATAAGTGTCAACAAACAGAGAGAAATCACAAAACATTAATAGGTGGTTTCAGTCGGAGCAGCATTTGTACAGTATGATGACAATAATAGTAATTTCAGTTCCCTTTTAAACATGTATATTGTAGCAGACTGTTTAATGTCATTGTCTAATGTGTTCCAAGTTTGTGGACCTCTAGTACAGACAGAGAAGCTTGTACATTGCAACTTTCTGTTTTTGCCTTTTAGCATATGCTTTCCCCTGGTGTCATGGTAATAAGAGGGCGAGGAAAGTGGTATGAGGTCACACAAACCACTTTTTAGTTTATTAACAACACTGTACATTGTGCATGCGTTATGATACGTGTTAAGTTCCGGTAACTTAAGGAGGCTGTATCTGTGAAAGAGTGGATCTGTAGGAGAATTTGGCGTGGACCAGGTTATTGCTCTTATTGCTTTTTTTTGTGTAATCAGGAGTTTTGCGGTAGAGTCATGGTAGAGTATGTGTTATTCCGTATGATGTTACAGTAATTCAGGTGAGGCTCAAACAGGGATCTGTACAATGTTAGCAATGCATCTGATGGGAGCATGTGTCGAATCTTATAGAACAAACCAACAAATTTGGATAATTTTTTTACAAGTTCATCTATGTGTTTTTTAAAATTTATAAATTGATCTATATGGATTCCAAGAAATTTTATTGAGTCCACCTGTTGTAGAGGTCGTCTATCTATATTTATGTTTAACTTCCTGTAGGTGGATTTGTGTCTGGATGTGTGGAATACGATAAAAAAGGTTTTGCTAGTGTTTAATGACAATTTATTGCATTTGAACCAAGTATCTACTTTTATTAGTTGTTCATTTAAGAGTTTTTCTAATTGGTCTATATTTCTATGTGCCAGAAATAAACTAGTATCGTCTGCAAAAAGTATTTTGTGGATGGCGCCGGAACAGTAAACAAAATCATTTATATAAATTATGAAGAGAAGTGGTCCCAATATGGACCCTTGTGGCACACCCGTTTGAATGTTGAGTTTCTGTGATTTTAGTTCATCAATTTACATGTTGCTCTCTTCCACAGATATAACTCCTTAACCATTGGAGCGCTAATCCCCTGACCCCGTAATGCCTTAATTTGCTGAATAATATTTCATGATCTATAGTGTCAAATGCCTTAGAAAGATCCAGAAAAATCCCAATACCATATTCACCTCTTTCAAAGGCGTCATTGATTTTTTCTACTAGATCTAAGATAGCCATACCTGTGGTGCTGTTTTTCCTAAAGCCATATTGTTGAGGCACTAGTATATTGTGTTTTACAAAATAGTCGGATAATCTTGAGTACACAACTCGCTCAAAAACTTTGGAAAGAATTGGCAGTATTGATATGGGTCTGTAATTTTTAATATCATTTTTGTCCCCAGACTTATATATGGGTATTATTTGAGCTATTTTTGTCATTTTTGGAACTTTGCCATGTGTTAGTGAAAGATTAATGGTATAGGTGAGAGGTTCTGCAATTTCATTTACTATGGCTTTAATGATATTACTACTTATGTTATCAGCACCAACTGTGTAGGATGATCTCAGCTTGTTTATAATATTCACCACTTCTGTTTTACAGGTGGGTTTTAAAAAGAATGAATTTGTTCTTCCCTGAAGATAAACATTGTAATTGGCACCACCTGGTGGACAAATGTTTTGAGAAAGACTTTTCCAAACTGAACAGAAAGAATTGTTAAAAATATCAGGTAAACTGAGATTGTTTGATGGACATTGTTCTAAGGCATCGGGGATGACTGTAGTTTTTGTTCTGCGGCTGAGAATGTCATTCAACACCCTCCAAGACACCCTCCAAGACTTTTTTGATCTCCAGATGCAACCTTCAGTTGCAGGCCTCGTTCCAGAACCAACTCCTCCTCGTGATTTTGGAGTAATGACTCCAAACTTTGGTTTTGTACATTAAACACATGTCCGATGTTAATTTGCAAAGCTCTTAAGTTTTTACGGATGTTTGTGACCTTGGCAGCGCATCGAAATTCGAGGTCATTTCGAAAACATGCCATGAAAAGAAAAATGGCCATTACTCAGCAATGCATAATCCAATTTGATCCGAAATTGATGTGCATGATTTTAGTCCGACTCTGAACACGTCTGCAGTAAAAGAATCCGGTACAGGTGTAGCGCCACCTGCTGGCAACAGGAAATGACATGTTTTACTTGAGCATCACTGCTCCAAGTAGGATGAGCCGACACACCTCAAAATGATGCCCACCTGTTGAAAAGCCATTAAAGTTTAATCTGATAAAAAAACATAACTTTCAATGCGGGGGTGTGGTCGTGACAGAGCGGCAAAGTTGGGCGTCTCGCCATGCACACAAATGTTGCTCTCACGTGCACATTCCTTGTCTGATCTCACTGAAATTCGATGGACATAATGAGGCTTTTATTCTGAACCAATGGATATGACAATCTTGGACGAGCTCTATAGCGCCACCTAGATATTGACAAATACATTTTATATCACATTCTGACCTATCTTTTCTCTGTGCTTTGTCCGACGTTCATAAAATTACAACAGGAGATACTCATAAGGGTTTTCTCTCATCGTTTAAAGTTTCATGGATGTAAACCTGATGGTGCTTGCGCAAGCCACTGCCAAACAGGAAGTGGTTGATTGCGTTGCAGTCAGATAAGTAGTTGCTGGGGGGGGGGGACAGCTGTTTGACCACCGGGGGACAGTCTATCAGCTGTCCCCAACTTACCCCCTTCCTCATATAACCTCATAATAGGGTGAGGGGGTGGGGGGCTTAGCCTGCGATGAGGCTTGGGGGGGGGGTTTACTAGGCAGTGGCCCCCCTCCTATGGTTGCCGTATGGAGTGGGCCCCCCCTCTTTCGGTTTTATTTGCACCTTAGACATTTAGGGCCCCTTGGTGGGGAGGGTGAGGGGACGTCACTGTGAGTAATCAGGAGATGTCCCCTTAGTGCCCTACCCGCCAATTTTAACTGCACCCCCCTTAGTACACACACCCCTCCCCCCTCAATATATACATCCCAACATAAACACACACACATGCACACACACACCATCTCAAACACACATACACGCACACACAATTTGCAAGGAAGGTGGGACCTGGGTCCATCTGTCCCCTGCCTCTTCCCTGGTGGGGGGTGCGGGCCCCCCTTTGCAACGGCGGCCGTGTCCCCGGGGTGCCGGCTTCCTGGGCCCGGCGGTGCTCTCTCCGCGCGGTGGGGGAGTTCACATTACATCTGAGCCGGGGGTGTCTGGTCCCTGGGGGGTGGGTTCTGGTCCTTGCTCCTGAGTGCTGGGCCCCGCCAAATTTCCAACTGTGGCAGAGCCTGGTCGGGCGATATTTATAACACCCCTTGTGGGCCCTCTTTTTTTCCCCGGGGTTCCCCCCTCCTGGGCGGGGGCGGCGGGCCCCCTGCCTCGCTCCTCCCTGGACCAACCGTGGGCCGGGCGGATGGCTGCCTGGAGTGCGGAGCGGGTCTCCCTTGGGGGGTCCTGGCTCGTACCTGGGGTTGGGGCGGGGGGATGCCCGGAACTCCTGGGTGGTGGTGGGGTGCTCGTTTGGGGCTGTGGGCGTCCTTCTCCGGTGGGGCTCTGCGTTGGGTTCTCCCGGCGCGGCGGGGGGGCTGCTCTCCTGGTTGGGCTGGGGCGGCGCTCTCTTTCCCTCCGTGCTTCCCTGGCCTCTGGCTCTCGGGGCCTTGCGGCGGCCCTGCTGGCCCTGGCCTGGGTGGCGGGCTTGGTCGCCCGGGCGGCGGTTGTTCCCTGCCGGTTCCCGTGTGGCGTTGGGGGGATTCCGGCTGCCGCTGCTGCTGCGGTGGGGGTCTTGGGGTGGGGATGGCTGGGCACTCTCCCTCCTTCTTTTCACGTTCCACCATCCATTTTAGAAGAACATAAAACCTCACCTGAGCACTGGTGTTAGCTCACCTTTGCACTAATAGCTTGCATGACTGAATGACTGAAATATTTCACACTAGTTGGTTATCAGGCATAAGTATGCGTGTGAACACTATCTGTTTTGTGTACATGTCGACAGGTGGACATTTTTGCCATTAGCAGGTGTGTTTATAACATTTGAGTGTGTGTGTGGACGGGCCCCGCCCTTTTTGTACTGCATTTGAACCTTACCATAATGATTAACAACCAGTAAACTTGTTGCTTTATGCTGCTTCATGGTCTTATCCCCCTTCCCCTCCTATTATCACCCCCTACCCCCCCCTCTCTCTAGCGTCCCTCTCTCTTCTTCCCCTCTTTCCTTTTCCGTCCGGTCCAACACCAAAGATTTTCAGACATGATTGAAATTAATAAAGTTTGGCCTCAATTTCAAAAGGGGTTTATTCAGACATACCTTTGGTTTGTCAGAAGATTAATAACCCCTCTTGTTAAAGCAAAATATGTCCAACACAAGAGGCCCTCAGCTCTCGTCTGTCTGCCCAGCTGTTGGACAGGACAAGTTAAAAAAAAAAAAAAAAAAAAAAGATAAGTAGAAATTCATAAAAAATCAGCCGTTTGTATCATTAGGCTGAGATTTCAGAATGAGATGCCTCTTGTATATCTCCAGATATACAGCACTCGCATGGGTGCACAAAAACGGCTCAATAGCGCCACCTACAATGTTTGTTTTTGCGAGCCCCGCCATGTTCTTTAATGTACAAGCTTGATTTTAACAGGGCATGTTCATCAGATGGATACCTACAAAAAAGTCTCTCAGGCCCCACCTGTCACACGCACAGGAAGTCTGATATATTGATGTCAATATGTCATTTTTGGTGGATTTTGGTCATTCGCAGGCCTCGTTCTAGAACGAACTCCTCCTAGAGATTTGTGAATAATGACTCCAAACTTGTGTTTTGTAAACTAAACCCATGTCCAATGTGAAATTGCGTAGCTTTTTAAGCTTTTATGGTTGTTTGTGACCGTGGCGGCACGTCAAAATTGGAGGTCGTTTCGAAAACATGCCATGAAAAGACAAATGGCCATTACTCATCCATGCATAATCCAATCTGATCCAAAATTGATGTGCATGATTATAGTCTGACTTAAACACATCAGCAGTGGAAGAATTCGGAACAGATGTAACGCCACCTGTTGGCAACAGGAAATGACATGTTTGACTTGGAGCATCACTGCTCCAAGTAGGATGAGCCGACACACCTCAAAATGACGTCCACCTGTTGAAAAACCATTGAAGTTTACTCTGATAAAAAACATATCTTTCAATGCGGGGGTGTGGTTGTGACATAGCGGCAAAGTTGGGCATCTCGCCATGCACACAAAAGTTGCTCTCACGTGCACATTCCTTGTCCAATCTCACTAAAATTCAATGGATATGATAAAGTGGTCGATTGTGATGCGGTCATAGAAAAAAGCGTCATATCAGTCAGCCGTTTGTCTCAGGAAGCTGAGATTTCAGAATTAGATGTGTCTAACAAAGCTCCACGTTTGAAAAGCAGCACTATACGTGCGAGAAACATTTAACCACCTTAATCACCCTATTGTGCTGAAAGCAACTTTTTGGACATTTTGACTCAAACAAATATTTTTATCATAGCTTCTGTTTAGGTTATCAGCACCAAAATAAAAAATATATACATATATAAAATGAACTGGTCAACTCTATGATTTTTTTAAATCTTACATCCTCCAGCCTTTCCTCAGTCTCCCCTGCTGCAGGAGTGGAGTCCCCCCCCCCAACGGCTGTGTGCTCACATGTAAATTAGCCAGGAGTGGCAGACAAGAATGTCAACAGTTAGAAAGCCTAGTTCAACACTGAAAGACAGCCTTTTCCTTTGTTTTGTTTGGCTTTTATACATCTTTAGCACTAATCATTGCTTTTTTATTCATCCAAAATACAATTAACTTTATATTTTATCTTTTATTTTTTTACAAACGACACATATGAATGTGCTCCAAAACAAAACCCAGCCTCAGTACACTCCTACAGCTGTAACGTCAGACAGTAAATGTCTCTTTTATGCTTTTTTAATCAATGCTGCAACTTCTTTTCCTTTCTATTCCTCCAAAGAAATTAAACTACAACGACAACAAACACAACATATAGCAAATGTCTCTAAGATGATTGTGTATATACAATATGTACCACCTTTAAACACCAAAGAAATAACAAATCTTTCTAATAAAATCACAAAAAATGGAACACAAAATGTAAAACCCAAATTAGAAATTGCAATTTTAAAAAGATAATTTTTTCAGCAGCTTGTTAAAACAAATCAGCAATTTAACTTTTCTGTGGGTGAAACAAAGAAGTTCAGAACAATGTAGCCACTTCTCCAAAGTCTCTGTCACCTTCAGTTTTAAACAAAGTCTGTGAACATCGACCATACATTGGTCACATGTACTCAGAGTCCTGCTAAAAGTGCACAATTGTAAAAAGGTCTTTTGTATAGACAACTGTTTTGTTGCTTAGAGCTTTAAATATAAAAACAATGTTTTTATATCACTTAGACACAAATGAAGAACCATATCAACTGGATTAGTAACAGGGTGGCATGTTTAGGCTTACTTAGGTTAAAAACTTACATCACAAGACAACATGAAGCTGTTCATCACATTATTGACCTAAACATGTAAACATATACTTGGCTCTGCAGTTAGGAAACGGTTTTTGGGAATCTCTTCATTCCAGGAGCCAGCTTGGCTGTAGGAATATCGCCACAGCACCCACCCAGACTGGGACAGTAACGGGGTCCACTTCACAGCCGGGAGGCTGCAAAGTTAAACCCCAGCTGTCCCAGCAAGGGCGACAACTGCAGCTACAACCACCGACCAAGCCGGCAAGCCCTGGCAGAAAAGATCCCCACAATAAACACTGGCTCGGGCAGGCTGTTTCATAAAAAATATATAGTTTTGTCATTGCCTTGCAGCTCGCAGCTCAAGTGGTTTAGTTTTCCAGTAATATCAGTCAAAAATGCAAGTTCATATTCACCAAATTCATATTCACCATATTCAGCAGACATCTCCTCCAATAGCACTTTGAAAATCCTGTTCTGTTTGGCTTTGCAGCTGAGGTTGTTTATGGTTTTCACAGCAGGAGTCATTCTATGTACAGAGCCAATCACTTCTGCACATAAGCCTACTGGTGAATGACGCAGCGGTAATGCAGACATTTTGGGAAGTCTGGGTCAGCTTTACAGTGAGTGATGAAACCTGTTTGTCTATTGATAATAGCAGAAGCCCCGTCTGCAGTCACTGCTACTAGCTTTTCTAATTGTACCTATTTCTGCACAAAACTCCTTCACCGTGTTATACATTTCAACTCCTCTTGTAGTTGTCTGTAAGGGCAGTTGTGTCAAGAGTTCTTTCTTGATGTTAAAAAAAAACAACAGCTGCGCTGTACTGCTGCTTTCCACAGACTCATCACACTCGATGCAAAACCACCAGCACTTTGGAATATCCCGGTCCAGCTAATTGGCCAAGTTATCAAACATAGCCGACACTGGTCTAGACATTGTAGTGGAAATTAGATCACCTCCATTTTTTCATCCTTAGGTACGGTGTTAGTAATTACAATCATTGCTTGATTGACAATTGCTTAATCTGAAAATGCCTTCTTCTTGATGAGAAAATGAGCAGATCTGAACGAAGCTTCGGTTGAAGAATTTTTTTTCATGCTATATGCAAAAGTCTCTGTCCTTAAAGCCAACAGATTACAGCCCCCCACCCCCCACCTACTGGCTCCTGTCATGTTAACAGTAGCTCACAGCTCCAGAATGCAGAAGGAAGTACGACATGAAAAAGCTTAAGCAGGGTGTTTCTCGCGGGGCGGTCGCCCGTGTCAGGCGGTCACACGTGCTCGGGCCCGCTAAATGCTACTTGTAGCTTTAGTTGAACTTGTTTTACTTATTTACTTTTCCAAATTCCACCATTAGCTTTGTTCCCTCTTAAATGGCGTCCCCCGATATGTGACCATTTGACCTCTTCCCCCACAATCCACTCCACACTGTTTTTTTCTTTTAGGACATTGCAAATTAGCCAGGACCTGTCTAGAGGTAAAAAAGAAAACCGTCTGGACTTAACTGAGAGCATGGATCCCTGCATCTGTCAGCTTCATCCTTTTTCTCCTCTTCTTCACAGACTGCCAAGAATTCCTGGGAAAATGCCTGAGTTTGCCCCCGCATTGCGGCTTCTTCTCCATCCATGGCTGCAAGGATGACACCATCCATCCTTGAAAACTGGAGACATGAAGAAAAAGAAATATTAAAAAAAAAATAGATGTAAAGAAGAGATTTTCTGTGTGTGGACTTCATACCTGGTGGGGAGGTTTTGTGGGGGCACCGGCCGATGGCCTGTATAGGTCCGGTATGACGGTGTCCTTGCTTAGCTTCTCCTTTTGGTGCAGTTTGGAGAGTTTCCGAGCCGAACATCTCCAAGATCTTCCAGCAAGCCCATTTGACTGGAGCTGTTTTTGTGAGCTCTCTGGAGGTAAGAAAACCTTCTTCGCTTGGACGACTGCATGGATCCCTTCATCCTTTTTCTCATTTCTTCACAGGACTTCATGGAAACGTGTTTGGCTCCTTTCACATGGACCACGCCCACATTGGAGGATCTTCTGCATGCGTCCGTGGCTGAGTGGAGGAGACTGTTTGGTCCAGAACGACACATTGAGGGAAGTCCCATATTTTCCTTTGTGTGTGGGTTCACTCCATGTCCCATCTGAGTGGATCCTCTTAACATTGGATACGGATATATAGGGAATGTGGGCGTGGTTAGCAAAAAATCTCAGTTACTCCAAGATCAAAAAGGCTACTTGTTCCCATTTGTCAGATGCTGACGTCAATTTATTATCCATAGCTGACCAAAAGATTCAATTGTCGATAAAATCAACAGAAAAGCCGCCATTTTGAAGAGGCTCTCTGTGCAGAGGTTCAGAGAGTTTCTCTCTGTAGGACTTCCTAAGAAAGGGTCAAACCCTTCTGAAGCAGAAAAGATAACTACACCAACTATTTCAAACTGAGTCAACACAATGCCCTCGACTGACCTCTGCAGGTAGTTATGAACTTCACCCACAGAGTCAAAAAACAAAACTACACTTGTTCCGTCAGGAACCCCACCAACCCTTCAGGACTGCGACAATGGGAGTCTGTAATAGCCCAGCGTCCATTCTCAGCAATGACGGCACACGTGTTCTCACACAGTATCAGCAGACACATGTTGCACTGTGCCGTCATCCTAGCCGAGCCCTCCTTCAGGGGAACCAAGGCACCCACATCTATGATCTCACCTGAATTGATTTTAGCATCCCCGCTAACAACTTCCGCCAAAACACAAGGCAGTGAGCCGTTTGGCAGGAACAGTGGGCGGCAGTGCATGGCCATCTCTTTGGTGGCTGCAGCCAAGCACACTGTTAAGTGTGTTTCTGTGGGACAGTTGTGAGTTAGATTGTGTGCTGCTTGCTGGAGATCAGGTTTACTCAGACCTGCAGAGACGGAACAAAATCACTACCTCTGCCGGTTTTCAGAGAGTGACTGATCTTGTAGGGCAAGTAGTGCTATTTTACAATCTTTGTTGCAATAGCTTTTATGATTGTAGTTATTGCTTTTTACTGTAGTGCTTTAATGTTTTATATTAATTTGTACTAAAATAGATTTTTGTTTTTGTTTTATCAGTCTGAAATTTCTCTTGTTTTATGCTGTACAGCACTAACTTAGGATGATAAATAGTTTTATATTATGAATGATTATAAATTTGAATTGAATTGACATTGCAGCAGATTCTTAATGTTACTTATATACATATTTTACAGGTTATACCACTAGGAATATTTTGTATCATGTCAAAATGTTTGACAATTTTTGGAGCCAGTTTGGGACTAGAGTCAAAATCAATTCTAATGCCAGGTGGGAGCACCCGTGTAAAGCTTAAAACTTTCAGGCCACCATGACTTTTTCAGTCGCCAACTCAACGGGCTCGGCCTTAACAAGTACCGGCCGAACCTTGTCCTCCAGGTTGATGAATGCCTGCATGTTTCTGTCTATGAGTTTGAGAAATTTGATCGAGCATTCACTCTATGTTCAAAATGTGCTTTACGGCTGTAGAAATAACCACTTAAGGAAAGTAGACGTGGAAAGATGTTTTTATTTGGGTGACAGCGGTTCAAGCGGTTGAGCAGGCCATCCAATGATTAAAGGGTTGGCAGTTGAATCCCTGCTCTCCCCAGTCAGCTGTGGTTGTGTCCTTGGGCAAGACACTTCATCAGTGATGCTCCACTGGTGTGTGAATGAGTATGAATGTCCCAGTGACGGTCAGAGGGACCGTAGGTGTTAACTGGAAGTATGAAAGAGGTGCCAAGTCGCTTCATTGATATGAAATTGAAACTATGAAGCAGATATACTCAATAATCATGTCTTTTGACTGATTTGAGCTTTCATATCTACTCAGTTATTTTAAAGTAAAATGTTTCACTGATTTGATTAAGTAATGCGCAGTATTACTTGTCAGAGTTTCAAATAGATTTTCTTGGTAGTTTCTTGGTCTCATTTTTCAAGTTATCTCCTGTGAATCGTTTCAGGTAGATCAACTCAATTTTTTTAACATATATTTTCTATGTAGTTTACACAGTATTTGAGTTACATCTACTCCATTTAAATTCCATTTGTGCCAAGTCACTTTATTGCAATGGAATAGTAAATATTAAGTAGATATACTGAATATTCCTGTCTTTTGACTGATTTGAGAGCTTTCATATTTACTCAGCTATTTTAAAGTGAAATGTTTCACTGATTTTATTAAGTAATGTGCAGTTATATTTTAAGAGTGGAGGGCACTGAGAGGACATCGCCTGATTTCTCAGTACCCCCCCCCCCCCCCCAGGCTGCCCCCCCCCCCCCCATCGTCCCAATAAGTGGTTGGAAGAGGAAAGAGGGTAGGTCGGGGACAGCTGGCAGACTGATCGCTCATTTAAATAATACTAATACCGCGCTCCTCCTCCTTCTTTTCACATTCCACCATCCATTTTAGAAGAACATAAACACTCACTTGAGCACAGGTGTTAGCTTACCTTTGCACTAATAGTTTGCATGATTGAATGAATTAAAGATTTCACACTAGTTGGTTTTAAGGCATAGGTATGCGTTTGTGAACACTATCTGTTTTGTGTACATGTTGACATGTGGACATTTTTGCAGCTAGCAGGTGTGTTGATAATATTTGAGTGTGTGTGAACAGGCCCCGCCCTTTTTGTACTACATTTGAACCGTACCGTAATGATAAACAACCAGTAAACCTGTCTGCTCTATGCTGCTTCATGGTCTTACCCCCCTTCCCCTCCTATTATCACCCTCCTACCCCCCCCCCTCTCTCTATCGTCCCTCCCTCTTCTTCCCTTCTTTCCTTTTCCGTCCGGTCCAACACCAAAGATTTTCAAACATGATTGAAATTACTAAAGTTTGGCCTCAATTACAAAAGGGGTTTATTCAGACATACCTTTGGTTTGTCTGAAGATTAATAACCCCTCTTGTTAAAATAAAATATGTCCAACACAAGAGGCCCTCAGCTCTCATCTGTTTGCCTAGCTGTTGGACAGGACAAGTAAAAAAAAATAATAATAAAAAAAAAAATAATAATACTAATACCTATTATTTATTATCATTTTTATTACATTTGAATTTACTACTTTAAATTACCATAAAAACAAAAATAGAGATATAAAAGACCTACTTCTAGTTTAAGCTAATGACAAATACACAGTAAAAACATACAATAAAAGTCAAGTGAAAATAAAACAATATAAAACAGCCCATAAGTTAACTAAAACAAAGAGTCTGAGTCTTCTAACAACTATATAACTGATCTATAAAACTAAAAAAACGTCTTTTATATCAGTTTGCTGAATTCAGAAGTCACTGAGGGAAGGAGTGTCAAAAGGAAGCTCTGAAATGTCATCGAGGGTTAAATCGTCATCAGATGAGCTTTCTAAGACAGGATCAGGACTTTTCAATTTGGGGTTTTTCGGTGGAGGGTTTTCTTTCAAATGTTTAATTGGTGAAACACTTTCCTTCAAAACCGGCTCTTTTACATTTGAAGCCCCCTGGTTTGGCTGTTTTTTTTTCATTTTCTGCACACGTTTTTGTGAGGACTCACGTTTTTTGGTTAGAATGTAATTGTCCTCCCTCAGTTTGCTAGTGCTGGCTCGAACAGCATTAATTTCAGTCTTTGCTGCCTCATATTCTTTTTCCACCCTCTTTTGTTCTCTGTACAGTTTCTTAAGTTCATTGTTCTTTGCCACAACTTCTTCATTCATGCTGATGTAGCTCTTTTTTTTCTCCTGAAATTTTGAGATTTTTCGCGCCGTCGTGGAAACATTTTCCTGCAATAACTGTTTTCGTCGATCAAGGTCCAAAAGCTGTTTCTCCAATAATGGTATTTGCTTGTTAAGTTCTTGCATTTCTTGGGATTTGCTGTTGAGATTGTCGGCTTCCAGTTTTAAATTCTCAACGACAATCTTCTGGTCGGCAATTCTCCTGGAGAAATCCTTGAAGACGTCTGATGGGTCAGGCATGGCTTCATGCGCACCGTCTTGGAAGACGCCTCCAAACTTAGCCGTCTCACTTTTAATCTGCTGCTTCAAGGTTCCTATGCTGTCTTTGAGACTAGCGGTAACTCTCCCCAGAGCACGCAGCTCTTCCTCTGCCTCTGTCTTCTTTTTCCCAAGTTGTTGTTGTTGTTGGAGTTTCTCTGACAGGGTCTGATTTTCAGCAGCCAGTTTGCTGTTGTTGACTTGAAGAGCTGAGATCTCAGCCTGGATGCTCTCCTGTTCTTTTTCCAACTCCCTTTGTCGCTGATGCAAAGCATGTAGAGTCTTGCTTTCTGACAGAACTTCAGCATTGATCTTATCGTATTGATGGAGCGTGCTCTGAAGATTGGTGATTTCACGCTCCATCTCTGAAATATTGTCTTGCGCCGACCGTTTCTGTGCAGAAACCTGACGCAGCTCATTTTCTACGCCTTGTTTTTGCTGAACAGAAACTTTCAGGTCTTGGAGCTTGCGCTTGAGAACGTCAGCTTCCTGTTCTAAATTTTCAACGGCAAACTTTTCTTCCCAAACTTTCTTCGTCAAAGTTGAGATCAGTGTGTCAGGAAGCTCCTTAGACTCACTGATCCGCTCAAATTCAGCCTTTTCTCTTTCAATCTCCTGTTTGATCAGTTCTATGCCGTCTTTGAGAGAACTGCTAACTTCCTTTAGAGCACACAGCTCAGCTTCTACCTCGCCCTTCTTTTGCAAAACCTTCTTTTTCTCCTGGATTTGCCCCGACAGGACCTCTTTTTCAAGTTCTAGTTGACCTTTGCCGTATCCAAGAGCCACGATATCAGCCTTGATGCTGTTATAAGCTTCCTCCAACTCCTTTTCTTCTGCATTCAAAGCATCCAGAGCCTTGCTTTGTGCCCCAACTTCTCCTCGTATTTCGATCACCTCTTTGTGTTCCTCTTGGAGTTGTCGGATTTTCTTTTTCAGCCTGGAATTATTTTCCTCTGCTGACTTTTTCTGAGCCAACAGGCCCCTCAGTTCTCCTCTCAAACCTCCTTGGAATGTTGAAGATAGTTCCAATTCATGCAGTTGAGTCTTCAGGTATGTGGCTTCCCTTTTTAAAAGCTCGACAACACGCTGTTCTTCTCGAACTGCCCCTAACAGAGCTTGTGGATCCGACGAGCTGACAGTTCCTTCCCAAATGAGGTTAGAATGACGCTGAAGCTCAGCCTTTTTCATTTGAATCTCTACTTTCAGTCTTTGTACGCTGTTTTTAAGACGGGAGCTTTCGTTCCTCAAACCACCCAGCTCTGCTTCTGCCTCGGCCTTCCTTTTCACAACTCTTTCTAAAGCTTGGATTTCTCCCAGCAGAGCCTGGTTTTCAGTCCTGAGTGTGTCAATGTCTCGTTTCTCCTTCTCCACATCTGTGGTAACATCTTCATATTCTCTTTTGAAAGTTTTCAATTTCTGCCTTTTGACGTAAAGAATCGTCTTTTCCACCTCAAGTTCGTGCTTCAGTAATTTGCAGTCGCCACCAGTATTTTGAAGCTTCTGTAATTCACACCTCAGCTTGAAACTTGAGTTCTGAAAATTTTTTATCTGCTGCTACAGTTTAGAAGGTTCATCTTTCAGTTCTTCTTTGTGCTGAGTAACATCCTGCTTTACCTGAAGGTCCTGTTGCAGAGCGCAGACTTCCTGTTGTGTTTGTTGGATGGCCTCTTTTTCCTCCTGGATTTTTAGCTCCAAAGCGTCTCTCAACATCCATGGTGTGCATCTGGACACCGTTCTCAAGGTTTTATTCAAGGTTTTATTGCCGTTTGCACATGCGGTACATCGGAATTTTTCTTTGGCATCTCTCATGTCAGGGTCGTCGTCCTCTCCGTAGATGGTGATCCTGTGCACAAGGTCTCTATATGCAGACTCGTTCCCTCCTCTGATGAGGCCAAGGACAGTTGTGTCGTCTGCATACTTAATGATGATGTTGTTGGAGTCGGTTGTTGTTGTTCTGAAGATGTTGTTGTCCATGTTCAATTTTTGAATCTCCTGCTCGACCATGAGTTTGTCGTTCTTGAGAAGACTTTTTTTCTTTTCATAAAGCCAAAATTTCTGCTTGAGCATTTTCTTTGCTTTCAATAGCAGTTTGGGTTTGATGGAGTTCATCGGAAAGAGCCAAATTTCTTTTTCATTTGGCTAACCTTAAGCTTATAAGCTTTTGCAGTCTCTTAACTCCTCATGATCTTCCTCCAATTTCTGACTTTGTCTCTTCTTCTCTTCAAGAGTCTTTTGTTCTGCCTTGAGTTCCTGTATCATCAAGTCGTACTTTTTATTTTCTTTCTTCAGCCTGTTAATCTTAGTTGTTAGCTTGTTTAGCATATATATTGTGGACTAGTGATCAGAAAAATCAGGAACGGCTCAAGGAGGGAGGAGGCAGAGACTGTAAGATTTGCTTTGAAAAAATACTTTTTAATAATTTGACAAAAAAAAACAGACAAAACATGCAATGCTATGCAAATAGGGAAAGCACAAATCCAGGAAATTACATTGTTCAACTATTTACAAATAATAGTCCTTTTAGGGATCCAATGTATCCGAATCAGCTCATGCATCGTCCGTACAACCCAAACAGGGATCGAAAAATCCAGAGGAAGGTGTCCAGTGAAGGGGGGTGATTGAAGTTTATGAAAATGTCACTGGGTCGTAGGAAGAATGCAAATGCCAAAAAAAAAAAAAGAGAGAAATGATTCTGTAGGCTACAGGACCCTCCTACCAGCCCGGACTGAGCAATAGGATGCGGAAAGTTCCTAGGTAGGTACCAGTGGTTGTTCTCTCTCTAGTTTGGGCTTAGCTCACCATCTATATATGGCCTGGATAAAGAACAGGACCCATATGATCCAAAGAATCAATTAAATTCTGTGTGCACACAAGATCTTCCTCTAAATACAAAAAAATACATTCTGTCATTTAAAGTTCCAGCATTGTACAATACACATTCCGTTCATAATTCAATTCAGTTCATAATTCAATTTATTGTAGTTTAGTTCATATTATACCATGGTCCGGGTGAATACTCGATTTTGATTGGCTGCTGGGTATGCGTTAAAACCTGATAACCGCACGGTGAAAAAATAAGTTCCGGTCACTTAGCTTAAATGTTTTGCATCACTGCGCCGGCTTCTTCAAAACAACCTTTGACTTCATCATCTGGACAAAAACAAGTGGTAAAAGAGGAACTTTCTTTCTGATCTGACGTTTTATTCAACCCATCGGGACGATCAGGAGATATATATATCGCAGAACTTTGACTGTAGCGGTGATGCGGCGCAACGCGGACCATTTGTCACGTAACATATCCAAAATCGGAAAAAAAACAAGAATTAAGGGCTAAAACATGGTTAATGTGTATTGCATTTGTAAGTGACCATGGTATAAGCGGGTTCGCGTCAGACTGTTCAGGCTCCCACGGCGTGCGTTAAAAAGCAATAAACGCACACTTCGTCGGCCATTAACCCTTACTGAAAAACTTTTAGGTGAATCATTAGCACACGGCGCTTTCTGTCCGTAGCACCAGGGTTCAAATCCGGGCTGCTCCCGGTTCCCTTCTCTACTTCTGTGCCGGTCCCAAGCCCAGCTAAATTGAGAGGGTTGCGTCAGGAAGGGCATCCGGCGTAAAACATTGCCAAGTTAACCATGCGACTCGTCCTCGAAAGTAAGGATGATTCGCTGTGGCGATCCCTGATGGGATAAGCCGAATGACAAAGAAGATTAGCACTTGAACAAGCACAAGAGAAAAAGGAACATAAGTGTGTGTTTCCATTTAATGGAACGGCTTTTCAATTTAACGTGCATTTCAGTTCATAATACAACAGCAAAATAATAAATTAATCAGGCAAAATAACTAAAAAACCTATACATTGATTAATAATCAATGTGGTTGCATTAACAAAAACATTTTACCATATAGTGTAAACATCAACGTTGTAAAAACCAGAAATTTGGCATTGATGGCATCTGAAAACCGGTCCACGTCATTCATTGACAATATCAAATGCTAAGCTAACCAAAAAACAAACAGGAGGAAGTACAGACTTACCGATTTCATCTAAATGCGTCAAATATGCGGTTTATTTGCGACGAGATTAAACTGGTAGTTGGTTCCTACAAGTTGATAAGTCATATGGCAAAGATCAGGACACGATCGAATGATTTTAAAGTAAATCCGAAGCCAAACATACCTCGTAGCGTCATAATCCGGCTCTCCTGTCATGTACTGTGATAGCTTCCGGGGTAGCGGCTTATAAAGCTAACTGATTGGTTGGTCGCGGTCACGTGACCCAAGGCAGGTAGTACACACGCAACAGGTGAGGAAGATAAAAAAAATACAATGGCCTAGATTGGCACCCGTGTTTCACCCTCCCCCCTTAAGACTGTGCACCTCCTTGTGCATGCTAAACAACATGTACGGCCGAGTCTGACCCATAAGTTGCAACTGGGACCGTATTGAGCACATCTCCACAGGGATCCACCAGACTGTGGAACACCGTCTGAACCATGGAAACTAACGGATTACCTAGAGTGGAATAGTGGAGACGACTAGGCAGCTGTCGCATTCTAGACGAACGACGCATAGCTCCATCAGGTTCTGCTTTGGCAATGGTTTGTTGGGAGTCGCCTGAAACAGGCTGAGCAACAGCAGTCTCGGAAATGTCTAGAGATGCCCCTGCTAGGCCACAGAACATTGCCTCATCGCTAGGGACATCCCTGGCAGGAGGTTCTGCATCTTGAGGTAAGGGCTCTGGAATGATTTCGACAGGTGAAGACAGTGGTATCGTTTCAACAGCAGCAGAGGATTCTCCTAGAGAGGGCAAAGTTGGAGGCGTAGACACTGGCTCTGGGTCAGCAGCAACGGAAAGTACAGGCCCAGGAGCAATGTGTTCAACCCAGTAGCACTCAGGTGACTGTACGACAAAAGGTGATTCACATTCATCATCTTCATCATCATCTGGTGGTAGGCATGTCACAGGATCCGGTTTTTACTGGCTTCGAGTCACAGGCCTACGAACAGGAGACAGTTCCAGACGGTGGTTGGTATCAAAAGGATGGAAACCACAAGGGATTTAGAGGTCACGGTGAAGTGTACGAGTGGGAGCACGAGCATCATTTTCTGGCCTTACTGTGTATACTGGGAGATTTTCAGCACGACTGAGGACAAGGTATACATCTCTTTCCCATTTGTCTTCCAGTTTGTTTTCCTCGCAGTCTCGGATTGCGTACGAGAACTCGATCACCAGCTTCCAGGAACCACACACTGATCAAAGCGGGTCTTATTTCTAGCAGCAGATTTTTTTTTAGCATTCTTGGAAGCCAGTTGATAACTTTGTTTAAGTCTGGAGCGTAGATTCTCGACGTACTGTGAATGTTTTTTTTTTTTTAATTGTTGTTCTGGACAGGAAGTCCAAAGGCCAATCAATAGGAAGACGTGGTGAACTACCAAACATAAGCTCATATGGCACAAACCCAGAAAACTTCATTTTTGCTGCAGTTGTACGCATGAACGAGAGGTTTGACGTACTCTTTCCATTTTTTCTTTTGTGTAGACTCGAGAGTTCCCAGCAAGCTCAAGAGTGTTCTGTTAAAACGTTCTACTGGATTGCCTCGAGGATGATAGGGTGTTGTTCTTGTTTTTCTTATTCCTGATATTTCACAAAGTTCCTTAATGAGTTTTGACTCAAAATCAGCTCCTTGGTCTGTATGAAGATGTTCAGGAAACCCATAACATGAGATGAAGTTTTCCCATAAGCAGCGAGCAACTGTTCTGGCCTTTTGGTTCGGTGTTGGTACAGCCACTGCAAACTTTGTAAAGTGATCTGTAAGCACGAGAACATCTTTTGCGTTACTCTGATCAGGTTCGAGGGAAAGAAAATCCATACAAACTAACTCTAATGGACGAGAAGTGAAAATATTAACTAAAGGTGCAGCTCTCTCCAGCGGCGTCTTACTCCTCACACATCTATAACAGGTTCGGATCTTGGTCTCAACATCTGATGAGGCCAAAAGAATCTAGACCGGATGAGATCTAATGTCCGTTCGATGCCTAAATGGCCCATGTCATTACGGAGACTTTCTCCAGCTGAATGCGCTGCTCCTCCAGCTTCAGGATGTGCTCCTGCAGCACCCTGTGACTCTCTTCCAGCCGCTGGCTGACTTGCTCCACCTCCTTCTGACGGAGGCCTTCGCTGTCCTCCAAAGCTTGTTTGGACCTTCGCTTCTCCATTTCCAGCCGATTGTCGGCCTGTGCCAGCAGCATCTTCAGCTCGGCGGTGCTGCTGGCGAGCTCCTGCTTCAGCTCAAAGATCTGCTGCTGCTGGGACTTTTACCTCTGCTCCAGCTCCTCGCCTTTGCTCCTCAGCTGTCTGTTGGTTTCCGACAGGTTTTGGATTTCTCTCAGAAGTTTTTCTTCTTTGAGCAAACTGTCCTCTTCCTTCTTCCTCCTCCGTCTGCTCTGCTTCTCCCTCTTGTCCTCCTTCTCGGCCTCCAGCGAGCTCAGTGAGTTGACGTTCCCCATAATCACAGAGGGAAGCGATGGTTTATAACGCCTCCGATTGTCCGCTAGCCTAGCCTTTAGCTCAGCCCCGGCTTTGCAGCCGCGGTATCTCCTCCGCAACTCCACTGGGATGTTGTGCCTCACTCCGTGCGTACTCTTCCTGAGAGCCAGCAAAACCTCTAGATTAAACGAGAGAGCTGGCTCTAATGTGAAAAACCTCCGTATCCATAGGATACAGCAGTAAATCGGAGGATAAAAAAAAAGAGAGAAAAAAACAAAAAAAGATTGAAAAACAAGAAACAGTGCTGTGGACCGGCTGGAGTAGCTGCTGTCTCTTACAGCGCCATCTTGCATTGTGTCCTGCGGTCTGCTCGAGAGCTTTAAGCGTGTCGCTTGGGATGTTGTTCCCAGCCACTTTCAGCCTCACCATGCTCTTGTTACTCTGCAGGGCTTCCAACAGGGACCTGCCACCCAACAGGCCCAGGTTGTTCCACCTCAGATCTAGCTCCTCCACGGAGCCGCTGCGTCGCAGTGCCAGCACCAGGGCAGCCGCTCCACAGGGGCTGATCTGATTATTGCGCAGGTCTAGAGGGGTCAGCGTGTTGTTGATGCCCAGACAGTCACAAAACCCCGAGAACGCTTCCTCTCACACGCCCAAGGCGTTCCACTCCAGCACCAGCCTACTTAGGGTCTTGTTAGGGGCCAGCAGCTTTCCCAGCACCTCAGCTCTGGCCGACCGCAGGTTATTCCCATTCATGTCCAGAGATTTCACTGTGGTGTCCCCAAACAGTCCACTCAGGAGGACTTTGGCCCCTTCCTCACTCAGCATGCAGTCGCTCAGCGACACCTGCGTAAAAGCGCCGTCCTACAGGGCCCGGGCCAGCACCGAGCAGGTGTCTTTAGACAGGCTCTGTCCACTCAGGTCCAGTCTGGAACCCTCCTGCAGCTGATCCAGGACCCCTTCCTGAGGCTCCACGCCGCCCTCCTTACACAGACATAGGTACAACCCCCTGGAGTCCTCCACAGTCATCTGAGCACAGAGCGCTGGTTGGTCCTCAGCGGCCCATCCCAGCAGGCAGAATCCAGCGTCTCCTTGATGATTACTTTGTTTACCAGCTGACGGATAGCCGCAATAACTTCTTTTGAAACCTGTTCAGTTTCACAGCTGTGTTCTTGGGTGAACTGGTGGATAAAATCATTAGCAGAGGAAACATCTGATGAAGGATCGTGTGGACGTCGAGAGTGCATCGGCATCGAGGTTTTGTATGCCAGCGCGATACTGGAGTGTAAAGTTGTGAGTGGAGAGTGCAGCAAGCCAGCGATGACTAGCTGCATCTAATTTAGCTGACGTGAGTATGTATGTATGTTAATGGATTATCAGTGATGACAACAAAACTGGCTCCATACAGATAGTCATGAAACTTTTCTGTTATGGACCACTTCAACACCAGAAACTCCAGTTTGTGTGCTGGATACCTTGCTTCACTCGATGAGAGTCGACGGCTGGCGTAAGCGATGACCTTCAGATGACCATCCTGCTCCTGCTCCTGTCCTGTCTCTTCCTCCACGTCTGTGGCAGTAAACCCAGACCAGTTCCAAACAACAGATGATTATACTGTATTCCTTTCTTGGGAACAAACGTCCCACTGTCACCGGTCGCCGTGCTGTCGCTAGCTGCTTCGTGCGTCGATTGTCGCCGTGTGACACTAATGCTACGGAAGCTTTGGGGAGCCAAAAATGCGCCACATAACAACTCGATTCAGTTATTTATGAAATCGCCCGTAACAAAAAATTCAAATTAATTCATTTGATCGATTTATCGCCCAGGCCTAGTAGATGACCTTGACTCTGTCCACTTGCCGTGTTTCTCATTGAACAGTTTCTTCTTTGCAGCAACCAGGGCAGAGTTAGGAGGGTTACTACACTGAGGCTTGATATGCCCATCTTCACCACATCTAAAGCAGTAACCAGGCTTAGGTGCAGAAGGTGGGTTTATTTGAGATTTCCCCACCTGCTGACCTTCACTAGAGTGACTGCTAGACGTGGTCTTTGGTCCTTTAGACTTTTAACTTGGCTGGGCAGCAGTCAAAGACGCTAGCTGCTTTTGAATATCAGCTAGTTGTTTCGCGAGTTGTTGTATTGTAGTGGTCTCTGGTTTCTCTTCATGCTCAGAGTAAGCGTATTGAACATGAGTCTTGACTTTGGCAGGACCAAGGTATTGTCTCATCCGCTGCATCTTGGAAGCTTCCCAATCCTCTTCTATTCAAAGCAGAAGTAACAGATCGGAAAATGGTGGTGGGTTTGACTTTCGTTGCTTGAGTTGTAGTTCTGTGATTAATGTATTGTCCCAACAACCTCTGCAGAATTGATTGAGGAGTCGCTTGTCAACTTCAGAGGGCGGAACTCCTCCCCTCTTAACTGCTGCAGTGAGTGCAACTTGCAACCGTTGTAGATATAACGATGGTTTTTCTCCTGTGTTCTGAAATGTGTCCATGAATTTTGCATAAAGCTCTTCTGCTGGAGATGTTTCTGGGTTGGATGTTTTACCATATCTGCAGCTGGAGGCAGTAGACTTCCTGAGACTCTTCTTGTTCTCTGCAAGTCTGAAACAACAGAATCATTCATCATCAGTTCAACACAAGACCTCCATGTCTCAAAGTCACCTTCATTTTGTGGGCGGGGCAGCCGACCAAAAAATACTCTCAGCCTTTGAGTGTCTTCATTTTTAATGATGTGCTCAACAACATAACCTTGAACTCCTGGTAGATCAGTTCCTGATAGATTGAGATCAGGTACATGGGAAGGAAACTGAGCTCTTGGTTCTGGTAGAGTACGCCGAGGGGGTTCCTGTGAATCTGGACCAGCGGCAAATGGTGGCACTCTAGTAGATGATGTAGCTGATGACATCTCAACTTCATCTTCAGGGTACTGTGATCCTAGCTCTGCTACTGAGTGGCCCAGCAGAGACATCACATCCCTAAGAACTTCTGCATAGTTTTTTCCGATACATTTTGCAACAGTTTGAAGTTCACGCAGGTAAGTGTTAGTCATCGTTTTTTCAACTTGAGCTGCGCAAAGAGTTGATGGTTCAGAAATTTTATATGTGGTGGTTTTATCTTCACTAAAGTAAGTATACGGCAACATATCACAGAGCGCAGCAATCGCAAACCCGGAACTAAATTCAACAATAAGTTTCTGGTTAAATGCAGAATCAGGCTCATCAATAACGTGAGTTTTTGAAATCGGACCATACTTGCTCAGAAAACCAAATATCTCTTCATCTGTTTCTGTTTTGGTGAAACCATCAATGGCCACTGCGTTGGGAATCTTAATGCCAAATTTCTCAAATACATCCATATTTGTGTTGAATTAATGACAATACTTCACCATACCAACAGTTCTGCCAAACCTCGCTCCTAGCTAGCTCACCACTAATTCTGTAGCATATATATTGTGGACTAGTGATCAGAAAAATCAGGAACGGCTTAAGGAGAGAGGAGGCAGAGACTGTAAGATTTGCTTTGAAAAAATACTTTGTAATAATTTGACAAAAAAACAGACATAACATGCAATACTATGCAAATAGGGAAAGCACAAATCCAGGAAATTACAATGTTCAACTACTTACAAATAATAGTCCTTTTAGGGATCCAATGTATTCGAATCAGCTCATGCATCGTCCGTACAACCCAAACAGGAATTGATAAATCCAGAGGCAGGTGTCCAGTGAAGGGGGGTGATTGAAGTTTATGAAAATGTCACTGGGTTGTAGGAAGAATGCAAATGCAAAAAAAGAAATGAGTCTCTGTAGGCTACAGGAGCCTCCTACAAGCTTAGATTGAGCAATAGGATGCAGAAAGTTCCTAGGTAGGCACCAGTGCTTGTTCTGTCTCTGGTTTGGGCTTAGCTCACCATCTATATATGGCCTGGATAAAGAACAGGACCCATATGATCCAAAAATCAATTAGATTCTGTGTGCACACAAAATCTTCCTCTAAATACAAAAATATAAATTGTATTACAGTTATGTAAATAGATTCATTCATTTGAAGTTCCAGCATTGTACAATACACATTCAGTTCGTAATTCAAATCAGTTCATAATTCAATTTATTGTAATTTAGTTCATATTAAAAACTTTTAAGTGAATCATTAGCACCTGAACAAGCAAAATAATAAATTAATCAGGCAAAATAACTAATAAACCTATACATTGTTAAATAATCAATGTGGTTGCATTAACAAAAACATTTTACCATATAGTGTAAACATCAATGTTGTAAAAACCAGAAATTTGGCATTGATGGCATCTGATAACCGGTCCACGTCATTCATTGACAATATCAAATGCTAAGCTAACCAAAAACAAACAGGAGGAAGTATAGACTGACCGATTTCATCTGAATGTGTCAAATATGCGGTTTATTTGCGGCGAGATTAAGCTGGTAGTTGGCTCCTACAAGTTGATAAGTCACATGGCAAAGATCAGGACGCGATCGAATGATTTTAAAGTAAATCCAAAGCCAAACATACCTCGTAGCTTCATAATCCGGCTCTCCTGTCATGTACTGTGATAGCTTCCGGGGTAGCGGCTTATAAAGCTAACTGATTGGTTGGTCGCGGTCACATGACCCAAGGCAGGTAGTACACACCCAACAGGTGAGGAAGATAAAAAAAATACAATGGCCTAGATTGGCACCCGTGTTACACTTGGAACCAGAATTTTGCAGAGAGGTCTAAACATGATTGCAATGATCTGCTTTTATTACTCCATGTATACTCCCTTTTATCAGGAAATTTGGTCCTCCATATGTCACATAAATCCAACTTTCCTACCAACAGCTTCAGCTTTGATGTAGACTTTAGAGTCTGACCTGGCGGCCATCTGTCAGCGTTTTGGTCCATTATCCCAATAAAGTCACCTCCAATTAGCATATGTGCGCTTGGAAATTTGGCTAACCAGAACATTATTTTATCTTATAAAGCGTCTAAAAGTTGATTGTTATCAGAGTTGGAGTTGTAGCCATAAATATTGATTATCATACAATGAATATTGGACAAATAAAATGACCATTTGTATCAGAATCTGTGTGCAAAACCTCCCCCTTAAAATGATTCCTCACGCAACATACTCCCGCAACGAATTCTGTGCCATGTGAAAACCAAAAGTCATCCCCCCATTGAGCTTTCCAAAAATTTGCATCCTTAGCAAGTGAATGAGACTCCTGAAAAAATTCAGATTTTTGCTGTTTAGCAAACAAAAATAAGGCTTTACACTTTACATTATTCCTTAGCCCTCTAACGAGAAAACAGATGACATAAAAAAGTAGAAAAATAGAACCTTTTTAACTTGTAAAGAAACTTAAGTCCAAAAATATATATAGGTCAACAGCAAATGCAGTCGCACCTTCTTAAATCAAACTAATGTGAAAAAATTACACTGAGAACATTTGAGCATTAATTCAGCATCCTCTTTGGATATAATAATGTCAAGTAAAGTGACATTCATATGTCCATTGTGTTAACACTTGAAAGCGAAACTTTTTTTTTTATCCCCTTCTCCTTTTTTAAAATGGAGTTACGTTATTGATCAGCAATGATGATTTCAGCTTCTCCTTGGATGAAGGCCCTAGCACCAGCGTAGTAGGCAACTTTTCCAGCAGCTCGAGCTTTCTGAATCTCTGACCACAGCTGCAGCCTCCTCCCTCTGTCGCCTTTGGAAACATCTTCCTTGAACTCCCGACCGTGATCCTTCATGTAAGGTGAATCCTTCGCCGCCTTCCAGACTGCATCCCTGCCCAGCCGAGAGATGAACTGCAGAATAATAGCTCTGGGCCTTGTGTTGCTGTTGCAACACAAGGCCCAAGGCCTGACAGATTTTTATCACAACAAGACAGGTATTTTTTTTCTCTGTCTCAGGAACTCCCACAAGCTTCAGATTCCATCTTGTGTAAGATTCAAGTTCATCCACTCTTTGTAAAAGTTTGACAGTCATCTCCAAGGAGTCTGCCCGCTTTTCCAGAACAGCCATCTTGGTGCTAACAGCTTTAACACCGTTAGCCACAGCTTCCACCTTGTTGTTCAGGCCAGCTATTTTATCCTCAATAGCATCCGACCTCATATTAATGGGCTCAGTTATACAAGCAAGCTGGGCGTAAATGTCGTCTTTTGACAATGATGTAGCCTGGTTTTGAGGCTTTTTCTTAGTTACAGGAGGCTTACTTGGAGTCAGCGGCAGCAGCGGAAACTCATCCTCTGGGACATCGACAGCCGAATATTCCCGCTTTTTCACCATGACAATTAGCAAAGTTCGAAAAAATATTCAAAATGAAGCTTTGATAAGCAAGGTTCGTCACTATATAACTTTTCACACCTGTTTTTTACGAAAGTAGGTGCGGAGCGAAGCAAAAACAGACCGACTAGGCCGCCATCTTGGAACCCGCCCTGGCTTGGTAGCGGTGCAAACGAACATTGACCGGCCGCGGGTGCTGCCCGGGTGCTGGCTTTGTTGCCAGGGAGCGGTGAGCACGGTCTCTGCTCCGAACACCTCACAAAGTAGGTTGGAAAAGAATTTAGACTGAGAGCCGCTTTCGGTTGATTCCGGAACCCCTAAAATGCGAATGTTTTGATGTCTGTGCCGTCCCTCCAGGTCCGCCACCTTAGCTTTGAGCTTAGCATTAGATTCACGAAGGGTGTTAAGGGAATCCTCGAGGTCAGTCACCCGCTGACTGAGGTCCTCCAAAGCCAGCTTCAGAGATGAAACACGTTGTCCTTGGTCCTCCACCCCGAGGTGTGTTTGGTCCAGCTTTGAGCCTAACAGGTTGAAGGAAGTTTTAAACTCTGTGGCTTGCGCTTTGCGGTGTTGCTCCAGCAGCGTGGTGATGGCCTCGAGCGTCAGGCCGGCCTTCTCCTTTTTAGCCGATTTAGTGTTCTTTGACGCCATTATTAGGTGAAATGACTTTTTGCTGTTGAGGGGACCGATGCTTCTGTAGAGGTTTTGTTGTGCGTGATGTTTGTGGAGGACTGACAGGAAAAAAAATGGGGAAAAAAAGCTCGGAGCACCTCGAAACGCACTCCTACTCCATTGCCCTGAAACCGGAAGTTCCCATATTGTCTTTTGAAAGTTTTCAATTTCTGCCTTTTGACGTAAAGAATCGTCTTTTCCACCTCAAGTTCGTGCTTCAGTAATTTGCAGTCGCCACCAGTATTTTGAAGCTTCTGTAATTCACACCTCAGCTTGAAACTTGAGTTCTGAGCATCTTTTCTCTGAGCCTTCAGTTCGGACAGTTCTTCCTCCAGTTCTTCTTTGTGCTGAAGAGCATCCTGCTTCACCTGAAGGTCCCGTTGCAGAGCGCAGACTTCCTGTTGTGTGTGTTGGATGGCCTCTTTTTCTTTCTTGATTTTTAGCTCCAAAGCGTCCCTCTCAACACTCATGCTGTGCATCTGGACACCGTTCTCCATCTTCAATTTTTGAATCTCCTGCTGGAGCCTGAGTTTGTCGTTCTTGAGAAGACTTTTTTCGTTCCGTAAAGCCAACAATTCTGCTTCAGCATTTTCTTTGCTTTTAACAGCAGTTTGGGTTTGATGGAGTTCCTCGGAAAGAGCCACATTTGTTTCTTTCATTTGGCTAACCATAAGCTTATAAGCTTTCGTAGTCTCATCTCCTCATGATCTTCCTCCAGCTCCTGAATTTGTCTCCTCTTCTCTTCAAGAGTCTTTTGCTCTGCCTCCAGTTCCTGTATCATCAAGTCGTACTTTTTCTTTTCTTTCTTCAGCTTGTTGATCTTAGATGTTAGCTTGGAACCAGCATTTTGCAGAGAGGTCTCTTTGTTCCGTAAGGCTTGCAAATGTTTGGTCAAGTTTTCCTTTTCCTGGACAGAAACCTGCATTTCTCTGAGCTTTTGTTCAAGTGTTTCTGTTTCCTCTTCTAACTGTTGGACTAAAACTTCTTTTTCTTTGATCTTTTTGAAACCGTTGTGTTGTGAAGGGTCAGCGCACCTCAAGTCTTTCTCAATTTGGAGTTTATTGTTTCTCAAAAGCGCTTCCTTGGCTTTCAGCCCCTTCAGTTTGTTTTCCAGGGTTTTCTTGTCCGACAGTTGTTCTATGACGCTTGTCGTTTGTCTTTGATACATTTCATTCATGCGGTTGAGCGTTTCTATCTTGTCCTGGTGACGTTTACATTTGTTTTCCAAATCGATCTGAATCCGAAGCTGCCTACTTAGTTTGTCAAGTTCTTTTTTCAAACTTTTGTTCAGTTTAGAGGCCGCTTTCTTCCGTTTGTCGACGTCTTTGTGCATTTCCTCCACCTTTTTGCTGTTACCCAAAGTGCCACGAAGAGTTTCAATCCTGTGACGTAAACTGTCATTTTCTTGGTGCAAACAATCTAGTTGGCCCTCCTGAAGAAAGTCCATGTTCACCGCAGTTCTTCTAAAGAAACTCATCATGGAAGTTCTTAAAAACTGTCCTAATATAAAGGCTTTAAAAACTTGAACAGCAAATCCTCCTCTGATTGCGGATCTAGTGCTTTAACTGCAGTCTGTCCAATTAAAGTTTAGATAGTCGGGGTGATATATATTAAATAATATGATGGAGTCAAATGACATGATTAAAATTCCACCTGATGCTTCAGGCTTTAAGCTCCCCCTACAGCATCAAGCAGTGCTGATTCCACGCTTACACTAATCACGCTCTGTAAGATACTACAGTCCAGAGTTGATGAAAGGAAACATGAAAAACAGTTTGTATGTCAAACTGGCTGCATATACACACTTTTCATGAATGTGTCTTTATGGAAATTTAGTGTGGTCCCGCGGGAATTACTTTTTCTTAAGGCGGATGCACACCAGAGGCAGGAGACGGAGGTACCAAGATTAAAACTATTTTATTACAAACGTTAAACCAATTAACAATAGAGCAGTTTAAAAGACATGCACAAAAACAGATTCAGTCTGCTGAGGACCAGAAGAGCTTGAACTTATGATCATAAAACCAAAGGCAATGGGGGGGGGGTGTTTACATAATCGTTATCTTCTGTCGTATCAATAGGCAAGTTGAGAAAATATTTTTCACCTTGTCAGTGATAAAACCCAATCTGCTTTGCATCAGTGCGTTGTCTCTAAAAAGACGCAAGCAGTGCATCAAACAAACAACACTTCATGGGGTTTAAAGGCGAAATAAGCTGTGAAAAAAAGCACAAGGATTTCCTTCAACATATGTGGAGCTGTATTTATTGTGACATAAAAAAGACTGGTCTTGTAGCAATGGTACATTGTTGAAACCACAAAAATCTGCTTCCTATAGGAGTCCTCTAACAGAAAGGTGAGAAGAAATACCATAATAAACAGCCTCATGTCTCAAAGCTTTAAAGCGTGTTCAAAAGATGTTATCTTTTGGCAATGTTAGTCTAGAAAAATGGAACTTTATTGGACATAAATATAAGCTAAAGAGTGAGAAAAAGAAATGAAAGCAATGAAAGAAGTTTCTGATGCACCCCTGTGCAACAAACACAACCAGATGTAGTCCATATAAGAAAACCTATTTTCATTTTCGATTTTATAATGAAATCCTATTGATCAGACATTTGGTTTAGCGTGGTATATTTTATGCAAATCTTTATTTTCTTCAATTGAGTCATTGTAATGGTTTAAGGATTTACCTGGCTAAAGATATATGACAAAACAGCATTGTGTGAAAGTGAACCCTGGGTTTTACTTAACCCGCTGTATCCCTTTTAAGGCTGGGTACAAAGTGAAGGGGTCACCAGTCTGTTGCATGGCCGCAGAATCACACACGCACACCTAGGGGCAATTTAGTGTCATCAAACCATGAAGCATGTTTTTGGACTGTGGGAGGAAGCCAGAGTGCCTGAAAGAAAAACCTAGGCATGCACAAGGAGAACATACAAACTCCAAACGGAGACCAGAACCTTCTCACTGTAAAGCAAGAGCACTAACCATGGTGCTGCCGTGCAGCCCTGAAAATGAACCCAAACTGTATTTAGTAACGAAAAATCAACAAGAGATTGTTCAAAGCAGGGCTTCTAGTGTTTAGAGCCCTCTGACCTATTGGAAGCACTGGTGAAGTCAAAGTCTGTATGAAACTCAGTTGTACTCCATGCCCCATGATGCGTGAGGGCATGCTGGGAAGGTAGATCCCCCACTTGGCCTTTCACAACCACAGAAGTGATCACTAGTTCTAGCCCTCTTTTTTTAGTTTGTGTGAGTTCGACATCATTTCAGATGGGGTTCCTAACCACTGCACAATGCTAGTGCAGCCTGCAGATTTAATTTCAAGAGAATTTTAGGTTTCTTTCGGAATCACTGAAACTTTCTAAAGGGATCCAAAGTTGAATTGTTGCTGGTTTTGCCTCCCTTTGTCCAAATCAGTGGTTTGGACAAAGGTGCAGTGAAGCTTCTGCAGCAAAGGATCTAATGAACACAATGTGGGAATGAGGAGAGGGGAGTGAGCATCAGAGGCAGGCAGGCAGGCACAGTATGACTGGCATGAGGCTGAACTCCCAACCTAGGACACTCGGCATGCTCCTGAGCAATCACCCCCTATGGACGGCTCCTGGGCAGTAATTAAAACCATCATTCCCACTGCCTCAGTATCTCATTAGCCACAGGACCTTAGGCTTTCATCTTTACTTACTTTCCACACAAAAAAAGATAACACAACTCTGCACCAGCAAGAATGTGCGCACAACTAAACTCAAGCCTCTAAATTGTCTGACATCATGATCATGAGATGACGTGATGTATTCCTCTAGGTCAAAGAGTTGGAGTGCTCTGTACGCCCACTAGTGCTGACTCATTCAGGCTCTCTGACCTCCTCACTCATGGAGGTCTCCGGCTGCTGGAGCTGCTCCTCCTTCCTGCGCAGCAGCGTGTTTCTTGTTTGGACCGTGCGCTGTAGCTCTGCCACCGCCCGGGCCTCCTGGGCGGAACAGGAGGGAACTCTTTAGGCCTTTGTTTACAGTCAGCCACTCCGCCCCCCCCTCCGTACCTGCTGAAGACTTCTCATCACCTCCTCGGTGACCCCCAGAAGACGATGGCCTTGAGACGAGCTGGCCTGGGCCGCCTGCAGAGCTGCCTGCCGCTCCTGCAGCCGGCTGCTCTCCTTCTCCAGGAAGAGTTTGGTCTTTTGGATGGACGCTCCGTGAGAGGAGATGTACTGCCGAACCCTTATAGAGACGAACCCACGTGAAGGTTTGAGAAACGGTGACAACACCTCATCATCATCACCGTCATCATTTCATTCCATTTCTGTTCAAACTAAGCAATGTTTAAGGCTAAAATTAAGCTTCTCATCTGATTCCAGGTGGCTCATCCGTGCTCCTGTACCTGACCGTGTACCTTGTCTCTGGCCTGCCTCTACTACTGCTCCTACACCTGGCTGTGGATACTATCTCCGCCTCAACTGGCGCCCCCAGGCGTCCCCCCACTTCAACTGGATGAAGCTCGTCTGCTGGACTTTAAATATGTAGTTTAAGAGTTAGATAAGTTAATTCTTCTCTAAGAGTTCTGGTACATGGACTTTCCATCCTGGGGGAGGATCCCTCCTTCTTTCTTGTGGACACCCCTGAGGTTTCTGCTTTTTGTCCGGAATCCGTTTTTTTAGGAGTTTTTCCTTACAGAGAAGGGGGGTCTAAGGACCGGTATGCGAGTTTACCTTAATCTGTTTAGTTAAAGTTTGGTATTCTCCTATTGAATTCTTTGTATTTATGATCCTTTTTGATTCTATGTTTACCTTACAATTACCGGTTCACTGAGACGACTGTTGGTGTGAATTTGGGCTATACAAATAACATTGAATTGAATCTAAGTGATAAAATTACGTCCCTTCAGTTAACATTTTAGGAAGGTTTTTTAACTGTCCTGAACTAAAAGAGAAAGACTTTTTGTTCTGTGACATTTGAAAGAGCAAACTGAAGATAGAACAGCTCTGTTCAGGTGTTCAAAAACCTCCTTTATCTAGATCATTCTGTAAAGATGTTGTGGATTAAAGCCCGAGGCAGTCATGCAAGTCATAGCAAAGCAAGTATCAAAAGTTAAAAACGTGCAAAATTATGCTACATTAGGAAAGATTTTTGAATCAATTTTTGGAGCAAGTGAAGTAAAATAATTAAAAGTCAATCAATTTAACAATTTTCAATAAGTGATTAATCATTTGTTTTACTTTTTTTATTTATTTATTTTGTATTTTTTTTTTTTTTATAATAAAGTAATGCTGTAAGGGAAAAATAAAAAGGGTCCATTATCTGTTGATTGTCCATGGTTGGTATTTCTTCTTCTGATTAACAGCCGATCTTCTGGGTTTAAAACAGTTTCTAGTTCTCTTCCATGTTATGTCTGCAGACATTAGATTCAGGTCCATATCCTTCTTCAGCTGATATCAGCTGCGGTGAAAGTTGAGGTCAAGTTGTCTGCAGGTCAGAACTCTGCTGTTATTCAGGTGACGTCAGACGTATGGAGAAAGTGAGGAATCCAGGCGTCATATTTCTTGAAATTATTTGGCTCTTTGGTTTATTACTTCATGTTGTTTCAGACGACCGTGATAAGACACTTCTCAAAATCCTTCATGGTGTTCACAACCAGAACCTTGGCCCGGTCCTGTGGACCGAGCGGTTTGACGTAAATCCTGCAGCCTTTAACCCAAGTGTTCTCAATCTGCTTACGTTTCCTGAGAAGCCGTGCATGTTTGGCGATTTCAGCATTCCTTCTGGTCAGATAAGCAGCAGATCTCTTCAGATTTCTTCTTTGATTCATCAGAGCTAGCTTGTGTTTGTGATTCACAAACCTGATGAGGATCGCTGGTTTATCCGTCTCCTTTCTCCTGGGGAGCAGGTGGCAGGTCTCTATGGTATTGAGATCCAGGGAAATCCCTTTAGATGTGAGAAATGAATGCATTTGCTGTTCCAGAGTCTCTTCACCGATTTCCATATTAGCACTGCTAGCTACGCTAGCAATAGCAGTGCTAGCTCCTGCTGTCAGCTTCGCTCCGGTTTTGATTGGTACTCCAGTGAGAATGACATTATTCATCCTTACTTGCTGTTCCACATCGTCCAGTCTTTTCTCCAGAATCTCGACCCGGTTTTCTCGCTGCTCGTTTTGAGCCCGAAATCTTCGGAACTCTTCCATCATTTCCCAAAGTGGCGTTAGCTTAGCGGTCACTTGTTCCATAAAACTTTTCAGCGTTTCTTGAATAATGTCAAGAGTCTTTTTGAGGTCTTCGTATTCCTGGGTTTTCTTCGTGGGCATGGTCAGCTCTCTTATTTGGAGAAAATCAACTTTTTAAGTAATTTGAAAACAGTTGTATTCGCAGAGAGGCACGCCACGCGTCCTGCTGTGTAACCCGGTGTGGGTACCGGATGTTCTCGGGTTGCCGGATGTTCTCGGGGTCCTTCGACAATGATGACGTCACACTATTTGATTGGCTGTAAGTTGCCACGACCAATGAGTTAACGTCGCTAAGTTTTTTTAAAAACTTTATTGACAATTGCGGTATCATACATTAACAATGACATTAACGTTAACAACGAACAATAACGATGTAATCAATATTGCCTCGAAGATCAGTCACCATTGCCAAATATAACATATTGACATAGAAAATAAAGAATAGAGGGGAAAAAAAGAAACAATGAACATAACACACAAATAAATAAAAACATAAGTAAAATAAAATAAAGGAACATAGAAAAAATCTAAGTAGTCTAATACAAGTTAAGTTAGGGGTACTCGTGAAGTTTTTATTTCTGAACAAAACTAAGCAATTTCAAGCCATTCTTCTTTTTCATATAATGAAGTGATTGAAAGCAAAAACGGAGCTCTTTATTAAATGTTATAAAAGTGGTTTGGTCTTCAAAACTTGACCTCACCAAGATGGCGGTGCTCTCCTCCCATGAGGAACCACGTGATGTCTCCTCTAGTGATATAACTCATTGGAAGGACCCCGAAGGACCCCGAGAACATCCGGCAACCCGAGAACATCCGGTACCTACACCGGAACCGGAAGTCCACAGTTGCATTTCCGGTTAAAGTTTTGTTAATCGGCACCTGACTCTGCGACGTTGTTCTCCTGTGTTGGCTGTGGGAGATTTGACCTAGTGCATTCGAACCAGCCACGGCAGAATCAAGTTCAAGCAGCTACTTTCATTGAAAAGTCTTTGCAAATGCATGTCAACCTGAATTCTGGGCTTCTGCGCTCAGATCTCCCGTTCATGCGTCGCTGAGCACGTTTATGAATCCGCCAGTCGCGGGCTGCCTCCAAAGGCTGAATGCGCCTTTCTGAAACCGCTATATCCACGGCTGGTGTGAATGGAGCATCTGAACCCTTTTTGGTTTATGCGCATCCATACAAGAACGTATGTACTACATAATGTAGCTTCTGCAATGAGTTTTTTCTCCTTAGTCCTACTTCATACATTGATTCATGGATGTTCTTTGTCCCAGACTACCTAGATATGTTGGTATTTGAAGAATATTATTTCATGAATCTGGTTTACACAATCATGTTTTTTTTCTTGCATTAGCAAAATGTGGTGTCCCTGCTGTGACTGAAGCTGTAAAGGTTGTTGACAGCTTTGGGACAGAGTTGGATGATGATGTGTTTCAGGATGTAGTTAAGGATCCTTCTGTTTGAGTGTTAACCATCAAATATGCCACTGCTTTGTGTGAATTTTGTTTTCAATTTTCTTGGATAAAATAACTTGTTTGATGTCCTCTTTTTGTCTGATGTTCTTCTGTCAATGTTCAGATTCTGTTCCTATGGTACAATCTTCTGAGCGGTCTGAACCATCATACTTTGATTCATCTGATTCTCAAGACACTGTCATCCTTTCAGAGTCCATCCAGTAAATGGCTAAGGCTGAACTCAAGAGGCCAAGCATGTGTTTTTTCCTGGAAAGCTCAGGACTTTACTTCAACCCTTTTTTTTTTAAACTTGTCCTGTCCAACAGCTGGGCAGACAGATGAGAGCTGAGGGCCTCTTGTGTTGGACATATTTTACTTTAACAAGAGGGGTTATTAATCTTCAGACAAACCAAAGGTATGACTGAATAAACCCCTTTTGAAATTGAGGCCAAACTTATTTCAATCATGTTTGAAAATCTTTGGTGTTGGACCGGACGGAAAAGGAAAGAGGGGAAGAAGAGAGAGGGATGTGGGGGGGGGATAAGACCATGAAGCAGCATAGAGCAGACAGGTTTACTGGTTGTTTATCATTACGGTACGGTTCAAATGTAGTACAAAAAGGGCGGGGCCCGTCCACACACACACTCAAATGTTATCAACACACCTGCTAGCTGCAAAAATGTCCACATGTCAACATGTACACAAAACAGTGTTCACACACGCATACCTATGCCTTTAAACCAACTAGTGTGAAATCTTTCATTCATTCAATCATGCAAACTATTAGTGCAAAGGTGAGCTAACACCTCTGCTCAAGTGAGTGTTTATGTTCTTCTAAAATGGATGGTGGAATGTGAAAAGGAGGGAGAGCGCCCAGCCACCCCCACACCAAGACCCCTGCCGCAGCAGCAAAAACGTGCTTTTTCTTTTTAAACATTCTTATAATTTTCCAATCTTCATGACTGAGCCGGATTGAACCATCCGGCGGGCCGGATACGTATGTTTGACACTCCTGAATTAGATGTTAATTCTATATAAATCAGACCTTGTCAAATGTTATGAATATTTTCTTTAATAAATACTGCTTATTAGCTTTAGCTTCAATATATTTGTAACACATACAAACATTTCCTTAAGGTGTGTCTGTACAAAGCTCTATTTCTAAATGAAGAGAACCTGCATTAAGTCTTTTTCAATTTATCATGAAAATGTAGTAAAAAAAAAGATTTTGTAATAATCATTTATCCAAGATAATATAACTCAAACATAATTTTCCTGTTTCATTTCAAGCACAAATATTTGGAATAAATCTAGTTTAATGTCACGAAACACTTTTAATAATCATTTGACCATGTATGTCATGATTAACCACAAAAAACTAAATGCTCAATAGGTGAAACATGAATTTATTTGGCACAGTCTATACTACATATTTGCCAGGAAGCTCCTCTATCTATGAAATCCAAGCTGGAAGGGAAATCTTTGGTTGAGCTTCCCCAGGCACAGACGGACGTCCGTTTGAGTCCTAAACACTGAAAATAGTCCCACCTTCTTTACAGACGACAGCCGCTAGCTGGATAAAAATGGTGCCCAGCACATTTCAGAGACCCGTGTTGGCATTTCATTAGCGTGTCATACAAATATACATTTTGTCCAATTTGTCTCACAGAAGAGCTGGAAATTAAAAATGTTCCTCTTGCTTGTGGGTTTTTGTTGGGAGGAACATCATGGAGACACTAAACGCATCCTCTACATCCTTTGCCGTCATGACCATGCACAGACAGGGACACTGCAGACGTTACAGTAATGCCAGCTGAGGAGCAGCTACAAAGCAGACGATGGCTTCACGGTGATTTTTGATGAAGCTTCAGGTGCATCAGGTACATATAGTTTTACAAACAACATCTCATCAATCGTCACATGAAAGAAGGCAACACATCCTGAAGAGCTCCCATGTCTGGCTCTATGCACAGGAAGAACATGGCTTTTGTCGACTTTGACATCACGTGTAAAATGATTATCCAACACAAACGTGACGACACACGGGGTCAATCCTTTCACATTCTAAGGAAACGACTGTTCTTCAGCTCAGAGAGAGCAGATCAGTCCGAGGAACCAGTCTGACGTCGCATCGAGCCGTCTGGCCTGTGAGGATGGGACACGTGTGTCCAACGTAAACATTTATAAGAAACCTTTAAAGTCACTATATACACACACACACACACACACTAATATTCACGATGTCAGTGACACCCCTCCTCTGTCTTCCACAAATGCACAGCATCAACTCCAGCTCAATCTAGATCTACAAATTCACATTCGGTACTGGCTATTTCTGGATGACGGCCGCTTTAATGCCCAGGTATCGCGTGGATATTCTTGTTGGAAACAGAACCTGTAGGGATTGGCGGTCTGCCACACGTGTGAGTCGGCACAATCGGGTTAAATGTCTGCTTTTACACAACTGCACAGCAACAACAGCTTCCTCATGGGAACAGAATACATTCATCTCATTAGTCTATGATCACTTAGATGCTCTACTTTCAATGATCTGAACATCCTGGACTTTGTCACCATCAATAACAGTCACACTGTGGGTTGCTGGGGGGGGTTATGGGACGATCCGCCTCTTTATTTGGCACATGTTCTGTTAACAGCACACCTATGTAAACAGGTTTCATTGCCACATACGGCCGTCCTTCAACTGCAATGCAGACACACGGACGCCGTCCGTCGGGGTCACTTGTCCAGATGAAGTGCGGCGTTGCTCAGCCCTCAGGTTGGTGCTACTGTTGCTGAGAGCTCCAGCTTCTCTGAGGTCCTCAGAGTTTTAGCAGAGGTCGTCTTCATCTGTGTCACTGAGCAACTCACTGCCGTCAGCCGGGTTGGCCTGAGCCAAGGGCTTACGGAAATGCCCGTTCGGAACCTGCCATGAGTGTCTGAGCTGAGGGGCGGAGCTTATGGCGTGTGTCCGACCCAGGGTGGTGGCGATGGCGGTCTCAAAGGTGAGGGTCTCCTGTCTTTCAGCTGGGCTGGACTCCTTGTGAAACGGGAGGTGGGGCTCTGAGGTGTAGCGGTGTGGAGAGGAGTGGCTGGGTGCTGAGCCGCCGCCTTCAGGGGAGCTCTGACCCGCCGACAGGGGTCTGCTGTCCTTGTCAGTCCTCCAGGGGGTCTCTGTGGAGTCGCTGGGCCCATCGGGAGGGAGGCTTTGTTCCTCTGTGGGGGCTGGAGCGGTGGGGGAGGTGGAGGCTCGGCAGACAAGAGGGGAGTAGGAGATGTGAGGCCGCGGGCGGGAAGGTGTCTGAGGAAGCTGGCGGCGGTTACGTGGAGTACCAGTTTCTGAGGCCGAGTTGACAGGACTGACCGACGCGATCACCTGTCAGCACGTCAAACACAGAGCAAGAGTTCAGGCAGAGAACTGCTGGTCTGTGAAAAATGTCATCTGCTTTACTGCCAAAGAGTTTTAACACCTTTGAGGGTGACCACACTAAGTATTTGAAAAGTGTCATTCCTGATAATGAAACTGCTTAGAAATGGCATCAGAACCTCTTTTTTAAAGACCCCCTCCAATGAAAACTGTATTTTTTGTGTTTTTAACATGTTCTTGTGGCATTTTGATTCTGATGATGGAGGACATTTATAAAGAAAATTAAGCTCCAAATTGATTTCTGAGCATTTCTTTTTTCAAGTCGCTGTGAATCAGGAGACGCAGGCAAAAAAACTGTATGACATTTGTGCTGTGTAGACAATACGCTGGGTGGGCCACAAGCCCCCTGCTCTGAGCTCAGAGGGGAAGGGGGGCGGGGTTGCTCTGCACCAAAGGTCCCACCCACAACTCAGAGGGGAATTTCCTATGAAGTACTGCTGCTCTGCAGAAACTATGTCTTAGAAAACTACAGTTTTTTTAATGCTGGCTAAAAACTGCACAGCTGTGATTAAAAGACGACTGGGAACACTTTGAAAATGGATCTAAAGATGATCGGGTGGGATCCGAATTGCTTCCTACCCCTCTCGTCCTCCCTATTGCTCCAACTGTAGGGGCATTTGAAGCTGTGGTGGTGTCTGAAAGGGACAAAGACCTGGCTAACCCTCCGCCGGTGGGGGGATTTCTTTACGTGGATGTGCTCTGAAGCACAGACGTTTACATTTACAGTATTGAGTTTTAGTTTTATAAAACGGATGTTGGTATGTATCTTCCAAGCACAGGCTGCTATGCGCTAATGTAGACGACTATTGATGATGTCATCAAGTGGTAGTAACGTCTGAATTGGTTTTTCATATCTCTGCACTTGAAAGGACAAAAAAGGACCAAAAAATGTTTATAACATTAGTCCTTTTCGTTGTGCTCTGTTTTGGTCAGAAAGATTTAGATAATGTTAGAATAAAAAGTAGATGCATAATATTTTAACAATGTTTTTAAACATCTAACAAGAATTTCTTCATGCAGTTATCTGACAGTAGTATTATCATACATTCCAAGAGTTAAAAGCCGAAAGTAGAAATTGCAGCTCTCTGTAACGTAGGAATAGTTCTGGCTTTAATTTTACTAAAGTAAAAAGTGTGGTGCAGTGAAACTACAGGTGTTTTTACAAATGTGAGTGAGTAACCAGCTTCTGCATGGAAAGATCCTTTCTGTGGAAATGAAGAATCCAAACGAATAACAACGTGGGTTTAGTGTTGGTGTGCACCCTTGCCGGTTTCTTGGCGTTGTTCGTCCGTCCTTCGCTTGGCGAGCGGCTTCTCTCGTGTGAAGGCTCCCGGGACACGTCAGGAGAAAGCAGGTGGCGCCGTTCCTTCGATCTCCCCCTCTCATGACTGCTGGCTTCCTTGGGACTGACTCTTTGACCTTCGTGTCATTTTAAATGGGAAAGAATATTTGAAATATTTTATGAACATTTTAAGGTGGCGGGCGGGGTTCAGAGGAAGAGCGGTCGACCTCTGATGGGAAGATTGCATGTTCCCACCCTGCCCCCCCATGTGTTAGTGTCCTTGGGCAAGACTCTGGTCCTCCCGTTGCTCCTGGTGGTTGTAAAGGACTTTGTGCCTTTTAAGAAGGTAGTAAAGAACTATTTAAGTCTACGACATTTACCATTTAAATCTTAATTTAAAGACTAAGACAAGAGTTTAAACTGTTGTTGCTGCTGAGATTGTGGAAAATAACAAGCTTTTATGCAAAACAACCACAAGAAACAATCCATGGCTTTGGTGTGCCGGTTCCAAGTCCAGATAAATGCAGAGTGTTGCACCAGGAAGGCCAGCCAACGGAAACCAAAATCAGAATACGTGAATTGAGAACATGAATGATGGACTGTGGTGGTCGTCAAAGGGAGCAGACAAAAGGCAAAGAAGCAAAAACAGCTTATAAGAAAAAAGTAATGGTAGGAAATGACATTCATTTTAGTAGTTTGGAGGATGTTCTTTGATTTATGCTTGGCTACAGACATTAAATAGGAGCAGTTTAGAGGTAAAGATGATCACATGTAAACGTGCAATGTCACCAGTAAACCTGACTTAGTACACATTTCTTAAATGTGTGGCTAAGATCAGCTGTGGATCATCTGTTTGTCAAAGATGAATGAAAATGTTTTAAAAACAGTTTTGCTTTGGGGTAATGATTAAATCGCTCGAGCAATAAGACAGTTCTACACGTGCAAACTCTCTAGGATTCAAAAATAAACACCATTTATCAAACATTGACACAATCACATGAGACGTGAATTATTAAATAAAGTAAAACAGGTTTTTATGAATGGAAAACGAGAGGAAAAACAAAGAAGCAGAAACCATAAATGTAAGGTTGAGCCTTTTTCTTTATGATGTGATTTTATGAGTATTAAAGAGTTGTAGTTAAGCAGCTTTACTGCCACCTACAGGACAACAGCCACTTTGAAGACTTTCAGTCGGGTTTAGACCCCACCACAGTATGGAAACTGCACTAGTTAGAGTCTCTAATGACTTGTTATTGGCCTCAGAAAAGGGACTACTTTCTATTCTGGTCCTGTTGGACCTCAGTGCAGCCTTTGACACTATCGACCACAGTATTTTACTCCATAGATTAGAGCAGGACATATGGATCAGAGGATCTGCTCTCCAGTGGTTTAAATCCTATCTGTCCCATAGGTATCAGTTCGTTAATGTAAATGGCCATTCCTCTCAGTGCACTCGAGTCAACTATGGAGTCCCACAGGGCTCAGTCTTGGGACCCATCCTGTTTACGCTTAATATGCTACCCCTAGGAAACATAATCAGGAAACACAGCATTAAATTTCATTGTTATGCCGACGATACGCAGTTGTATTTATCCATGAAGCCTGACCAGAATGACCAGATAGAGAAACTGAATGCCTGCATCAGTGACATCAAGACCTGGATGACAATCAATGACCTCCTCTTGAACCCAGAAAAAACTGAGGTCATTATACTAGGTCCTAAAAACCTGAGAGATGCTCTGTCTGCTCAGATAGTCTCCCTGGATGGCATAAGTATAGCCCCCAATTCCACAGTTAGAAACCTTGGGGTTTTATTTGACCAGGATTTATCATTTAAGGCTCACATATCTCAGGCGTGCAGAACTGCCTTTTTTCACCTGCGGAATATTGCTAAGATCAGAAATCTACTTTCTAAGAGTGATGTTGAAAAACTCATCCATGCATTTGTTACGTCGAGGCTGGATTACTGTAACTCCTTGTTAGCAGCGTGTCCTAAGAGTTCCTTAAGAAGTGTCCAGCTTGTTCAGAACGCAGCAGCTAGATTGTTAGCTGGAACCAGCAGAAGAGATCACATCACTCCTGTGTTAGTTTCACTTCACTGGATCCCAGTTGATTCCAGAATCAAGTTCAAGATCCTCCTGTTAACCTATAAGGCCTTACATGGAATGGCCCCGTCCTATATTAAGGACCTCATAGTCCCTTACCATCCAATCAGAACACTTCACTCACTAAATGCAGGACTGCTTGTGGTTCCTAGAATTAGTAAAAGTACGGTTGGAGGTAGAGCGTTTAGCCACCAAGCCCCTGTTTTATGGAATAAACTCCCAGCTCATGGAAGAGAGGCCGACTCAGTTTCTACATTCAAAGTTAGACTGAAAACATTCCTCTGTGGACAGGATTATTGTCAGACTAGTTAGTATTCAGAGATTATTTAACTTAATGTTAATTTGTTTAAATTAAACTTAATAATAACTATTTCTTTTAAAAGGCTGCTAGAAGTTGAAGCTGGGGTAACTATGGTGCACTGGGGTTCTGTCCTCTTTTCTTTTCTACTTCTACCCTTCCTCTCCTGTATTTTTGATCATCATTTAACATTTAGCTCTCCATGCTTCTGTTTGGTACAGTGATTTATGTATTGTCCGTCTTTCCCTCTCCCCTCCTGCGGAGTGGGAGTGCTTCCAGACTCCAGTTGGTTCATCCGTGCTCCAGTTCCTGACCGTCTGCCTCGCCTTTGCTCCCGCTCCTACACCTGGCTGTGGATCCTGCCTCTGGCTCATCTCTGGCTCGTCTCTGCTCTGTTCCTGACCGAGTACCTCGTCTCTGCTCCTGCTCCTACACCTGGCTGTGGATCCTGTCTCCGGCTCGACTCGCGCCTTTGACTGTCCCCACAACCACAGCTGGATGAAGCTCGTCTGCTGGACTTTATATATGTAGTTGTAGATTTAGATAAGTTAATTCTTCTCTAAGAGTTCTGGTAAATCGCCTGTCCGTCCTGGGGGAGGATCCCTCCTTCATGTGGGCACCCCTGAGGTTTCTTCGTTTTTTCCAGAATCCATTTTTTTTGGGAGTTTTTCCTTACCGCGAAGGGGGGTCTAAGGGCAGGGATGCCAGTATAGCTTAGTCAGTTTGTTAGTTCATTTTAGTATTTTTCTATTGAACTCTTTGTATTCGTGATCCTTTTGATTTCATGTTTTACTTCGAAGCCCATCGAGACGACTGTTGTTGTGATTTTGGGCTATACAAATAAAACTGAATTGAATTGAATTAAGTGCAGAGCATGTCCCTAAAAGATAACGTCACTCGAGCTGTTGTAGAGTTTCCATGTCAGCCTAAAACTGATGATTCTGACTAAAGCTGAGTTTTTACTGTAACCATCAAACCTCCGTCTGCAGAAGTATCTAACCATTATGATGGTCAAGTGGTTAACGGGTCAGAAAAAGAGGGAACTGACCTCTAAAGCTCCTCTGCCGGGGTCTGTAGGCGGCGTCTGGACTTATTCTTTCCAGAGAGTGCTGCTCCTGCCAGAGGCCGTTCACACACTGGTCTCCGATGGTGGAGAAGGAACGTTTCATGGACTTGGTGTCTGCTGACAATCCGGGCTTCATGCATAAGAAACAGACAGAAATATTGGTCACATTCCCTTCACTGCTGCCGTTTGATCCAATCATTTAGTTCCATTGCTGCCGGCAGGAACTATCAGGGCTATAGACGAACCTGGAGAAGATGAGAACTTCTGAATTTCTCCTTTTCATAGTGTTACTCGCTGCATAAAAGAAATTATGAAGGTGATCATTCTGAATTACCTGCGGGTCAATAGCCAGTCTCGGCATGGAAGATGCTCTAACTGATGCAGTGCGCTGAGGTGATTTACTGAGTGTCTGCTGCATCAGTTGGTTGTACTGCACTACCTCTGGCACCTGCACAGGTGGAGGCTGCATTTAGGATCAAAATGGAGTGATGCGGACAAAAAGCAGCGAGGGATTCACCAGCGTGTGCAAATGTTGATGGTAGTGAAGACGGTGGCGGTAGGGGTGGTAGGGGGAACGGTAGTCCGCATCCTCTTCTTCCTCCTTCTCCTGCCGGGAGCAGGGCAACTGCTGCACAAACATTTCCTGGGGGGAAACTGGGCTGAGCGCCACAAACCCTCCTCTGGTGCTGTGGGCACAAAACAAGAACAGGGTGGGACATCTTGCAGCAGAAAAAACCAAACACCAGAGGTGAAAACAGCAGTTAGGAGAAAAAAAGGTGAGAATTTACAGAGCAGATCCAGCGCTGTGCCCGAGGAACGACAGAGACTTCACATTGCATAGGATTTCTTGAGGAAGAGAAGATGCATCCATTCGCTGGAACATGGGAGCGTGTTTCTATGAGAGGAAAAAGAGAAATCCATCCTAGTTTTGTTTGTTTTGACTCAACATATCATGAAGGCAGAAAGTTTCTTAGTTGCTGCTTGATCAAACCCTTAGACGCAATTCAAAACAAAAAAAACCTTTATTGACTCACAGATATTTGCAGGCGTTCACTCTTTGCCAGACATACTGTTGAGAAGAACTATAAAAGCTGCAGAACTTGCTCCGTTTTTCATGTCTTTGACAAACCTAAAGCTGACTCGTGTAGCTCAGAGCTGACAGGTCAATAGGATGGATGGACGACAATGCCATTGTCAAGCAAAATTGGGACGGTCAGCACTCTTAAAAAGGTAAAAGATAATTAGGAAAAGGTCTGGTTTGTGTTTTTGTGCAGGACGTGAACATCAGTCCAATCCAGACCCACAAATCTCACCAGTTGATTTAAAAACTAACAGTCGGCTCAAACCCATGTCTTTGTAGATAGAAATTGCAGTTTTGCTTCGTGGCTCTATTTGCCTTTAACCTCTGCAGACCTGACATTTTGGCTTATATTCTCATAGCAGTTAATTCTATGTAACTGGGCCCCACATGGGCGGAAGGTTAGCTCAAATATTAGCTTGAGTCCTAAGAGGTTAAGCCATTTCTTCTTTTTAGGGCCGGGGTCTGCGACTTTCAAAGGACCAATCGGACCAGTTTCTTACACGAGTGAGAGCTGCAGATTCCCACTTCACCTTTATTTATACTTTTGTGGCCCTTAAGGTATTCATCCACAAATTGTAGCTGTTTTACTAGATTGTAAACTAGCTAGTTTACAATCATTGAATTGTTGTATTTTTTCTTTTACGTTTCACATCAGCAAATACAAGCTCCTTTCAAAATAAAATACACTTCGTGTTGATTCAGATCCTCCTGCTGCCGCAGATTTACTTGGATTATTAATACAAGTAGGTCAATTGTAGCACTTAGAGCACCTTTGGTGCTACCAGCAAATACAAACATTGGTGTAGAATCACATAAAAATGTCTTTGCAATTATACACTTTAAGAACTTTGAACAGACACTGTTCTGCAGCAGAGGATCAGAAAATGTGCTTTGAGCGTATTCTAATAATGAAACACTTTGACTGTAGGTGCCATGAATTAAGTTAGGTCTTTATTATGGGGATTGAATATTTTTTTTGTTTGGATTATAGTATTATTGGCGGTAATCACCTGGTGGAAACATCAAGTAGATTTAACTCACCTTTTTGTGTGTTTTTTCTTGATTCTTTGCTTTTTTCTATCATGTTATAATAAGTGGATTTAATTACCCCTTTCACTATTAAAAGTTCAAAATACGAACTTCATTGTGCTTCATGATTTGTTTGAGAGTTTCATTCAACAATCAGACCCAGCGTCAGCCTCTCAGCGACTCTTTGTTTTATGAAAAGATTCCGTTTAAGAAGCCTTCTGGGCTTCTCATTATTATTCATTATTTATTATTATCCTATGGATTACCATAGAATGGAATGTTTTTTCAAAAGCCCTTTTTGTAAAAGCTTTACTGGTTTTCTCATTTGATTTTTGTCATGTCTTGCTGCAACTTTGGGTAAAGCTGTTCTAAATTAAATTATATAATAGATTTTTTCTGTTATCCAGAAAACCTGAGCGTTAATCTGGTGTTTCCTCCTTGTCCGTCATGACTGAGTTGTCATGGACTTCTAGATAAGTCTGTTAAAACAACCAGATGCTTAAAAAAACAGAAAATAAAAGTTGCAATATAAAATAAAATAAAATGGAAATACCTGTTCCTCTAGTTGCTGTCGCAACTTCTTGGCTTTGTTTTGTTTGTAGTAATCCATGATCATCATGGCAGCATAGATCTTCCCTATGGTCATGTCACTTGCTGCACAGAAAAGAAAAAAGAATGAGACTATTTCACATCAGAACTATTCTTTTTCAGTGGTGAGTTAATTGTTCTGAACGTCTGCAAAGATGTTACCTTTGTGAATCGGGACCAGCAGGTCCAACGCCTTCTGGGACAGATGAGGCCAAATAACGCCGATCTCCTTCTGCAGATCCAGATCCATCTGGTTTCTATCTTCTCCTCCTAAAAGCCAAGTGTGAAAGACATGTTCTCACACTGGAACACATTTTTAGAGGTGAATATGCAAATAATTTAAGGTGTCCACACTAACCTCTGGCAATCTTGATCTCGAGGGCGGTGCGGATCAGCGCCATGAGGGTGGATGTGAAGTGGACGCTCATGTCGTCATCCACAGGCATGTTCATCAGAACAAGTCTCTGATAGGAAAGGTTAACACATTAGGGCCAGAAATGACTCGAAACTCAAAATTGTTTAAGTAAAATAAGATTGAAATAAGATCAATTTGATAGTAAATGTTTAGTGATAAAGGCAGCAAAGCGTCTGTTTTCAATTTGTTAAAAAACTTCAATTAAACATTTATTTTTTAAAATAGTCACACTGACTTTTTTGAGGTTTTTGATTATTTAAAACATTTTTTAAAGTAACTGAGCTGAATGATCAAATGTGAGCAGAGTCCTTAAAGCAGGCACCCAAACGTTCAATACATGTTGTTTGAGGTGTTGGTCACTAACTGAACTTGG